>NC_052160.1:122701862-123301862 GCF_902713615.1 Scyliorhinus canicula | reverse complement strand
TATTCTGATTGCTAATTATATTAAAATCTTAAACATGAAAACTGGTTTTAATTGTTTATTTTCTCTTACCACCTTTATCCTGTATAGTGCCGTCATTATAATTTCCATTTTTTTGTGTGTTCCAATGCTCCATCATATAATAAATTGTAAAATCTGCTCTTTTCTCTTTCCCATTCTGTCTGATTCTAGCACTGTTCTTGCATTCAAATACAAATACTCAAACCAAGATTGAGATTTCTATCCATTACCAGTTTCTTACAAATAGAAGCTAGGCAGTCGCAGTGGAAGGCTGTTTTACACTACTGTATGGATTTTGTTGTAAAGTGGTGGGTGTAGTTCCATAATCTTTATCAAGATGTTTATAGTCTTTTTGGCAATTCAACAGTAAGTATTACCCACTAGAAACTATATACAAGGATACAATAGATATCCAAGGTAGGGGCTGTCTCCATGCTTGATCTACATGCTGCCCTGTCCAACACTACATTGACTTCTAGGTGCGGATCATATGGTCTCTTACATCATGGGGGGATTCTCCGTCCGCTAACGCTGGAATCCGGAAACGTGATTGGGTGGAGAATTGGTTTTAATGCCGAAATTGTGGCGGGCACCAGATCGCAGTTCATCAGTTACATGCGTTACACTCTGCATGTATAGTAATCGCCATTGGCATATCATTAGCGGGTCTGACCCGGTATTCTTCGGGGCCTCTGCGGTTCTCCACCTCCACTGGGGGGGAATTTCCCAGCAGCGAGGTTCACTTGTGCTTTTAAAAATCTTGAAACAGTGGCTGCTGAGGGAGAGAGAGGGGTACGTAATGTGTCCAACATCGCCATAGTTTGCTGACAGCTGGGGGGGGGGGGGGGGGGGGGGAGGTAGTAGCAGGAGGTGGGTTGTGAGGTTGGGGTGACAACCTCGTGCATGCTGTTGACTGCCCACTGTGAACTTGGGGCCACAGGTCATATGGGTGACCCTCCCAGGCCACTCCCCTCCATAAGCTCTCTGGTCCCAGCCGACCCATCAGCGGGATGGGCGCCACCAGTGTCATTTTGTTGGCTGGGATGAGTGTGTATGAGGTGTGAAGTGTGTAGATGTGGCTGCAGTTTGTCGGCCCCCTCCGTGCCAATCACTGACCCGCAAATCCGGTACCATTTCTCATTGAAACCAATTGTGTTCCACGTGGCTCTGGTGCCAGTTCCTCAATGGTCATTGAATCAAGTGAACGGCCAGTTTTGCTGTCATAGAATGGAGAATTCTGCTGCATGTGTGGCAATTTTAAATGGCAATTTCTGACCACTGTAGTATTTAACTTTTCAGGATTTGTGTTGTTTATTTGTGTTGGAAATTTAGATTTTTAGCTCCCTTCTTGGTAGGCCTGCTGATGCTGATAAATCTGGGTAGTGAAGATTTCACAGGAATCAATGGAGGAATGCCATGAAAAATTGAATTTCTGCCTTCACGTACTGCATCTGTCTTCGGAGATTTTCTTTGCTGATTTCATTCTGTACCTTTTTTTGCTTCTTAAGCTTTTTTTTAGGTCAGAATGCTGCTTTTTCCTGGTTTCCCAGCATTTAAAATTTCTTCTGCAGCCACCTGAGGTTTGAGCTCCATTCAGTGGTGTTTGGTGTAGTTAGGTAGGTCTTGAGGTGCTTGCGTTCTTGGGCTTGATGAACGGTCAGGATTTTAAAAAAAAATTTATTCTCCATTTTCACATTTTCCTTCAAAATTTACACCCCACACACAGACAGTAAACGGTAACAAATACAAAATCAATCCCCTTAACAATAACCACGATCCCATCCTCCCACCACCCCAAACAATGGCCCACCTGTCAATATCTGCATCCAATAAAACAAAAAACAAAGGAGTCCGGGACCGCCCATGGTCACCGTTAACCTATAGAGTCCACTCCTCTTTCTTTCCCCCCCCCCCCCCCCCCCGCCCTACACTCAATGCCACCAACCTCTGAAAGAGTACCGTACATGATACCCAAGAGTTGTAAACAATTCCCCCCCCCCCCTTCCAACTCCTTCCCCTCACTGCCTCTTGTAAAACTCCTCCCCCCCCAACCTCTGTTCCTTCCCCCCCCAACTTTCCACCCCAGCTAGACCCCTCGGACCCTGTTCTGCCAGGCTTCGATGGCCACAGCCCCTCTTCCCTCCTCACTTCCATTCACTGGCCGGCGTGGAGGCCCCCGCTCAGGTCCCTTGCTGGGCCCTAGAAAAGCACAGAAATCCCCTTTTAGCCTACAAACCCCACATATCCACCTGCACCCCCAAAGAGCCCTGATTTCGAGTTAAAGTCCCATCATTCCCCTTGTCCAAATGTATACAACATTGGCTCCTTTAGTCCATACACCCGCACGCAGTGAAACAAAAAAGAAAATAGTCATGAGGTTATATCGGCACGTTGCCATTTCTCAGTTCTGCCACAGTCCTTCTGATGTGTTGGGTACTCTGGATCTGTGGAGACTGTTTTTACCTTAGCAGTAACATAGACAGGCTACCAACACTTGTAATAGTACAACTCTATTTTATTAAACTAAGAGCTGTTAAACATACTTGCAATGTGGGTCGATAAAATATTAGATTGACTGAAGACCTATGCCTAACCTGACCAGCCTATACTGCTAGCACATGGTGGATGTTTGTGCTACTGACTGCGAGCTCTGTCTCTCAGAGGCTGCATCCCCAATGAACGGGAAAGCTAGTGCCCTCTGGCTTTATAGTGACCGTGCCCTAACTGGTGATTGGCTGCTGTGTTGTGTGTGATGATTGGTCTTGCAGTGTGTCAGTCAGTGTGTCTCTGCACCATCATATACCGATGTGTATATTATGACACCTTCTGCCTTCACAAACTCCTCCGCTGCTTCCGCCGTTCCAAAATAAAAGTCCTTGAGCATGTACGTCGACCTCCGCTTAGCTGGACATACAATGCCGCACTGCACCTTTGTTAATGTACAGTGTCCTCTTCACCCGGTTGAAGGCAGCCCACCTCCTCGCCAGCTCCACTGTAAAGTCCTGGTATACACTTATACCAGTTCCAGCCCACTGCACCACCCACTTCCGCTTGGCCCAGCACAGGACCTTCTCCTTCACACTGTACCTACGGAAGCACAGAGTCACTACTCTTGGCGCTCATTCGCCTTTGGTACAGGCCCCCCCGACGGATGAGCCCGATCCAGTTCATATCGGGAGGGATCCTCCCCCTCCCCCAATAGTTTCGCCAGCATCGTGGCAAAATACTCAGTTGGCCTCGGTCCTTCAACTCCTTCGGGCAGCCCCACAATCCTCAAATTCTGTCGCCTGGATCTGTTTTCCAGGTCTTCCATTTTTCCTCGCAGATCCTTGTTAATCTTCATCACTTTACGCATCTCCTTCCCCATCGAGGTAAGTTGATCACCGTGCTGCAATAATGTCTCCTTCACTTCTTTCAGCACCTCCCCTTGCTCCCGCACCTCCGCCACTGTGCTCACCACCGCCGTCGTCACCGGGGTATTTCGCCACCTCCACCAGCACACTCAAAACCTCCCTCATCTCCTTCCTCATTGTCTCCATGCATTTTGTAAACTGCCTTTCAAATTCTGCAACCATTACCTTGGTTATTTCTTCACCTTTAAGCAATGCGGCCTCCCCTGGTGCTCCAGCCTCCATTTTCCTTGGTGACCCCGCGGTGACCTTTCCACTCCCCGACGGACCTTCAGCTGTTTTTTTTAGGCTGTTTTCTTGCTCACCTTCGACATTTTCCTTCACTGTGCCTCCTCTGTGCCTTTTCCCTGCTTTTGCTGCCTCCGTGGACCCTGGGACAGGGCTTAAAGCCCCGAAAATGCCATTCCCGAACGGGAGCCCTCCATTGTGCGGCTGCCTCTCATCGGAAGTCACGGTCAGGATTTATTAACTACTACAACAAGTCACATATGTATGGGGGAACAGACAAGCATTTTTGCAGACAAACGAGTCTCCAGGAAGGTATGTTGCCTCCCTGGTGCAAGGGTCTGGGCGTCTCGAGTGGCTGCAGGACATTCTGGAGGGCAGGGTGAGCAGTCAGCTATTGTGGCGCATATAGGCACCAACGATATAGGTAAAAAGATGCGATGAGGTCCTGCTAGCTGAATTAAGGGAGTCAGGAGACAAACTAAAATGTAGGACCTCAAAGACAATAATATAGGTTGCTACCAGTGTCATGTGCTAGTCAGAGTAGGAATGTCAGGATATAAGATGAATACATAGCTTGAAAGATGGTGCAAGAGGGAGGGGTTCAATTTCCTGGGACATTGGAATCGGTTCTGGGGGAGGTGGGACCAGTACAAACCGGACGGTCTGCAGTTGGGTAGGACTGGAACCAATGCCCTCGGGGGAGTGTTCACTACTGCTGTTGAAGAGGGGTTAAACTAATGTGGCAGGGGATGGGAACTGATGCAGGAAGTGGGAGGGAAGTAAAGTGGGGACAGGAAAAAAAGGTAGTAAGGGGAAAAGTGAAAGGCAGAGAAACCAAAATCAAAAAGGGCCACGGTACAGAGTACAGAGACTGGAGAAGTCAGTGAATGGGTCCAGTAAGGCTAAGAAAAATAAAACACTGGGAGAGTGTACAAAACATGACCGGACAGATGGTCTGAGACAGCAGGGCGAAGACCAAGGGAAATCTAGGTTAAACTGCATTTATTTCAATGCAAGAGGCCTGACGCGCAAGGCGAATGAACTCGGGGCATGGATGGGTACAAGGACTGGGATATCATAGCTATTACTGAAACATGGCTAAGGGAGGAGCAGGACTGCCAGCTCAACGTTCCAAGGTACAGATGCTACAGGAGGTAAGAGAGGAGGGAGAATTGTGTTTTTGATTAGGAAAACTATCAAGGCAGTACTGAGAAGGAATGTATCTGAGGGTTCGCCCTCTGAGCCTATATGGGTAGAACTAAAAAATAAGGAGAAAAGATCACTTTGATAGGACTGCACTGCAGGCCCCCAAATAGTGGGAAATTGAGCAAATATGTAAGGAGATTACAGACAGCTGCAAGAAAAATAGGGTGGTAGTAGTTGGGGACTTTTAGCTTTCCCAACATTGACTGGGACAGCCATAGCATTAGGGGCTTGGATGGACAGAAATGTGTTGAATGTATTCGGGAAGAATTTCTCTTCAGTATGTGGATGGCCCAACTAGAGAGGGGGCAAAACTTGACCTCCTCTTAGGAAAGAATTGTTAGTGGGGGATCGCTTTGGGACCAGTGACCATAATTTAATTAGTTTTTAAGATGGCTATGGTTAATGATTGGTCTGGCCCAAAAGTTAAAATTCTAAATTTGGGCAAGGCCAATTTTGATGGTATTAGAGAGGAACTTTCAAAAGTTGACAGGGGGAGTCTGTTTGCAGGCAAAGGGATGGTCGGTAAATGGGAGGCTTTCAAAAGTGTGTTTGCCAGGGTTCAGGGTAAGCACTTTCCTTTTAGAGTGAAGGGCAAGGCTGGTAGAAGTAGGGAACCCTGGATGACTCGGGATTTTGATGCCCTAGTCAAAAAGGAGACATATGACGTGCATGGGCAGCTGGGATCAAGTGGATATCTTTGAAGAGTATAGAGGTTGTCAGAGGAGAGTTGAGAGAAAAATCGGGAGGGGAAAAAGGGACATGAGATTACTTTGGTAAATAAGGCAAAGGAGAATCCAAAGAGCTTCTACAAATATATAAAGGACAAAATAGTAACTAGGAAGGGAGTAGGGCCACTTAAGGATCTGCAAGGCCATCTATGTACGGATCCACAAGAGATGGGGAGATCCTAAATGAATATTTCTCATTGGTATTTACTGTTGAGAAAGGCATAGATGTTGGGGAACTTGGAGAAATAAATAGTGATGTCTTGAGGAATGTATGTATTACGAGAAGGAGGTGCTGGAAGTCTTACAGCATATCCAGGTAGATAAATCCCCAGGACCTGATGAAACTTATCTCGAGATATTGCGGAAGGCTAGGGAGGAAATTGTGGCTCCTCTAACAGATATTTGAATCATCACCAGCCATAGGTGAGGTGCCTGAAGATTGGAAGGTAGCAAATGTGCCTTTGTTTGAGGGCCGCAGGGAAAAGCCTGGGAACTAAAGACCGGTGAGCATAACATCTGTGGTGGATAAGTTGTTAGAAGGTATTCTGAGAGACAGGATCTACAAGCATTTAGAGAGGCAAGGGACAGTCAGCATAGCTTTGTGAGTGGAAAATCATGTCTCATGAATTTGGTTGAGTTTTTTGAAGGGGTAACCCGAGAAGGTAGATGAGGGCAGTGCAGTTGGTGTTGTCCACATGGACTTTAGCAAGGCCTTTGACAAAGTACCGCATGGTAGATTGTTGCATAAGGTTAAATCTCAGGGGATCCAGGGTGAGGTAGCCAATTGGATACAAAATTGACTTGGCGAAAGAAGACAAAGGGTGGTTGTAGAGGGTTGTTTATCAAACTGGAGGCCTGTGACCAGCGGTGTGCCTCCGGGATCAGTGTTGGGTTCACTGTTATTTGTTATTTATGTTCATGATTTGAATGAGAATTTAGGAGGCATGGTGGGTAAGTTTGCAGATGACACCAAGATTGGTGGCATAGTGAAGAGTGAAGAAGGTTATCTAGGATTGTAGTGGGATCTTGTTCAATTGGGCAAGTGGGCCGATAAATGGCAGGTAATATGAGATGATGCATTTTGGTAGATCAAATTGAGGCAGGACCTTCTCAGTTAATGGTGGGGTGTTGGAGAGAGTTATAGAACAAAGAGATCTAGGAGTACAGGTTCATAGCTCCTTGAACGTGGAGTCACAGGTGGTGAAGGCGGCATTCGGCATAATTGGTATCATTGGTCAGAACTTTGAGCACAGGAGTTGGGACGTCTTGTTGAAAGACATTAGTACGGCCACACTTGGAATACTGTGTACAATTCTAGTCACCCTATTATAGAAAGGATATTGTAAAACTAGAAATGTGCAGGAAAGATTTATTAGGATGCTACCGGGACTTGATGCTTTGAGTTATAAGAAGAGCCTGGATAGACTGGGACTTTTTTTTCCCTGGAGTGTAGGAGGCTTAGGGGTGATCTTATAGAGGTCTATTAAATAATGAGGGGCATAGATAGGTAGTTAGGCAATGTCTTTTCCCAAAGGTAGGGAAGTCTAAAACTAGAGGGCATAGGTTTGAGGGGAAGCGATACAAAAGGGTCCAGAGGGGCAACTTTTTCAGAGGGTGGTGAGTGGAACGAGCTGCCAGAAGCAGTAGGAGAGGCGGGTAAAGGTGGGTGTAGTGAGATATGGGTCAAATGTGGGCAATTGGGACTAGATTAGTGGTAAAAACAGGGTGGCATGGACACATTGGGCCATAGGGCCAGTCCATGCTGCAAATCTAGATATGGAGGTGATTCAGTGAAGGTTCAAGTTAAACGTTGTCTTCGTGCTTACGGTCGCACAAGGCTCTGTCCAGCAAGCACTGACCTCCAAGTGCAGGTCAAGTGTTCTGTTCCATCACTTGTGCAGTCGGTACCTTACTCAGCCCCACCTCAACCCAACAAACCCTTCGACTACAAGTTTAATGCATCATTAGGGGCTGGTTTAGCTCACTCAGCTAAAATCGCTGGCTTTTAAAGCAGACCAAGCAGGCCAGCAGCACGGTTCGATTCCCGTACCAGCCTCCCCGGACAGGCGCCGGAATCTGGCGACTAGGGGCTTTTCACAGTAACTTCATTGAAGCCTACTCATGACAATAAAGCGATTTTCATTTTTCATTTTCATTTAATTTAATTAATTATCTAGTTAGATATTGTTTGACATGTTGAACTGTTTAAATGATCCATGTTCAATGACAATCCCAAACTACGCAGGACTGCTGAGTTATACACCCCACTTGCTTCAACACCTTTCGTGTGGTAAAGGACCTGCCTTAATTTTCCTAATTTTTCTTTCTCACCTATCCTGTTGGTGCGGAGGAGAATTTAAAGCTCCGTTCATATGTTGTGTTTCTATAACGTTTAGCTTGGCTTGCAAATGGTTTGCAAGCTTTAACCTTTATTCAAATCTTATTTCTGACACTTAATCGTACTGCATTCTGACAGTTGTTAATAGATTGACTGCATGTTCCAAACGTGAGGGTAACTTTAAATGATCAGAAAGTGGCAGTATTGCATTGACTGCCCGTTATACATTCTGCTTACCTTTTCTTGTGCGATGTGGAATATTCTTCAAACTTGTTCCTAAGTAGCTCGGAGTTTCCATTTATCTTCTCCCCTCACAATAGATACATGTATTAATCTGCGGTGACCCAACTACCAGTTGTCTGCCCCCGGCTGAAAGTTATCACCTATATCTTTGATCACTAGGTGGCCCTAGATAACTGCACTGAAACCCTTTCAATTTCGGTCACTTAATAATAGATGTCGCTCCAGGTGGCAGCATTCATTCTTCTGCACCGATAAGGGGAGAGGGGGCGGGTTAAAAGGAGCTGACAAAGAATGTGGGGATGAATAAAAGCAGCAAGAGTTGGCGAGCGATCCATTGGACTGAGCTGAACGCACAGGGTGTGACCAGACCACCCTCAACGCAAGGTCAGCACATGACTGGGATCCTGACAGTTTCTCGGGTCAACAAATTCTGACAAAGTTGGACATGGCAGAGAAGCTGCTGTTGGCTTTGATGGCCACCTGCACAGTTTGGGTGGTCAGAGTCACAGGTAAGATTTACAGCAAGCGGGAACATTTGTACCTTGAAAGCAGCACGATTAGATGGAATTTGGAAGACATTAAACACATGGGTTAAGGTATTAGTAAATTGCTAGTTCCTTACTGGTGTTGGATAAAACATGAATAGTACTTGGCGTGGTCTTTTGACGTTGCATGGTAGTGAAAAAACTCAAAACATTCTAAAAACCATAACCTGTTTTGCTGATGCTTGTAGTTATCTAAATGTCATTCATTGAAAAACTATTTTAAGCTTTAATGTGGCTATGTCGGTGTTGGACTGGGGTGGGCATAGTAAGAAGTTTTGCAACACCAGGTTAAAGTCCAAAAGGTTTGTTTGGAATTACTAGCTTTCGGAGTGTAGCTCTTTCATCAGGACTCACCTGATAAAGGAGCTGAGCTCTGAAAGCTGGTGATTTGAAACAAACCTGTTGGACTTTAACCTGATGTTGCAAAACTTCTTACTATTTTAAGCTTGATCAACGCAGGGAGACAATGGTTCACAAATTCTAACTTGTAAAGGACAAGTTTAGGAAACACTTCTCCATGCAAGAGTAACGCAGACACCATGGAATGCTGTCAAGGCAGTGAAGGTGAAACCGTTGGGTAGTCCTCGCCAATTTTTTAACGTTTATGGGATGCGGATGCCAGAGGAAAGGCCAGCATTTATTGGCCACTGCTAATTGAGAAGGTGAAAGCAAATTGTTGGGGATGCTGGAATCGGAAACAAAAACAGAAAGTACTGGACAGGTCTGACAGATCTGTGGAGAGAAGAGAGCAAACATTTTGAGTCTGGATGACTCATTGTCAAAGCAGGGGAGAACTGGAAATAGGGTCAGATTTATACTGTTGGGGTGGGTCGTGGGGCTGGGAAAAGGTACCAGCGATAGGTGGAAACTGGCAAAGATGTCCTGGACAGAAAGACAGAAGGAGTGTAAACAGGGTGATCAAAGCTAAGAAGCGAGCTGATCTGATAGTGACACGTAAAGAGATTAGAATGTGTAAATGGCAGAACAAAGGTGATCCGTATGTCAAACGACAACTAGAAAAAGGGAACAGTTGGCTCAGGGGCGTGTGGCACAATAGTGAGGGGGAAACAGATCAATGGAAGAAATGAAAATTAATTGATGGAAATAAAAATAATTTTAATTGAGAAGATGATAGTATGCTGCTTTGTTGAACTGCTGCAGTTCATTGGATGGTCTATTTGACCACAATTGAACATTTTGCACAAGCAGCAACAGCACTCTGGGAGAAACACATGAGTAACTTTATCAAGAGACCCAAAATGTTATTATAAGAAAGAGGAAGTAAAAGAGAATCAGCTTTCAGGTTCTTGTGTTTCCTGTCTTAGCTGGAATTTTAAACATCTGTTCTTTCTGCAGTAACCTCCACCTGATGCACATGGGAACCTTTAATATTGCCATTGTAGGTATTGCATGAAAAAAAATCTGTTTACTTTGGTAACCGAACAGAACCGAGAATTCAAATGTTTGTCAAGCTGATCATCCAAACCCACCCACAATGAGTATATTACACACATAGTTCTGAAGAAGTCATACAGACTGGAAATATTAACTCTCCACAGGTGCTGCGTTTTCCCAGCATTTTCTGTTTCTATTTCAGATTGCATGGCACTGCGGCACAGTGGTTAGCACTGTTGCCTCGCTGCCCCAGGGACCGGGTTCGATTCTGACTTAGGGTGACTGCCTTTCTGGGGTTTGCACATTCTCCCCTTGACCTTCATGAGTTTCTTCCAGGTGCTCCAGTTTCCTCCTCGAGTCCAAAGATGTGCAGGTTAGATGGATTGGCCATGCTAAAATTTTCCCTTAGTGCCCAAAGCTTATATGGGGATAGGGTGGGGGAGTGGGCCTAGGTAGGATGCCCTCTCAGAGGATAGCTGCAGACTTGATAGGCTGAATGGCCTCCTTGTGCGTTTTAGGGATTCTATGGATTCTCTGTCCAGCATCGGCAGTATTTTGCTTTTATTTGGTGAGTACATTACACTCCATATTGAGGTAACAAATGGAAGGAAAAAGAGGGTGGAGGAAACTGGTACAGAACATTAGCCATCTATCAAATCAGGACTAAATTATGAAATGGTGGGCAATTTTGTTTCATTAATGGGATGCGGGCCTTGTTGGTTCGGCCAACATCTATTGCCCATCCCTAGTTGCTCCTCAGAAAATAGTGGCAAGCAGCCTTCTTGAACCACTGCTGTCCATGAGGTGTAGGTACACCCACAGTGCTGTTAGGAAGAAGTTCCAGGATTTTGACCCAGTGATAGGGACGGCAATATATTTCCAAGTCAGGGTGGTGAGTGACTTGGAGAATAACCTCCAGGTGCTGGGGTTCCCAGGTATTTGCTACCTTTGTTCTGCTGATGGTAGTGGTCGTAGGCTTGGAAGGTGCTGCCTAAGGAAACTGAGCCGGTTCCTGCAGTGAATCTTGTAGATGTGTTGTGGGCCAGGGTTTAGAAACTGCAAAGTGAATTATGAAGTCCACCTGACCTACACCTTTGTGTTGAATTTGGCTAAGATGAGCACACGGGCCTTCCCTTCAGGTGTGATTCAAAAGTCTTCCGAGACACTTTAATCAAAACAAGCTTTCTTCTAAGAACTGAGTTACCATATATATATATATATAAACAAACAACAAGAAATGTTATCAATTACAAACATAAAGACATCCCACAGCTACAGTAACCTATGTCGAACACTTAATTAATTCCCCATTAACTGTTCCAATTCAATAACAAAATCCCATAAACCAAAAAACCCTTTACAAGGGCGTGGACCAGCACTCTGTATTCTCACTTGAATAAGACTGGCTTTCCCTGAGATTCTGACCCCGTCTCACCAGCAGGTTTAAACCCTTCTGGAAAGCAAACTATATCTTTTAAGTTACCAAAGCAGGTAGCTATAATCAATGGATTTGTTTTCTGGAACAACTCTTTAAAATGAAAATAGAGAGAGATGGGCCAAAGCACTTATTTTCTCTGTCTAAGTCCACAGCTCAGCTCCAACCACAAAATGACATAATTGAAGCCATGTGATAAGACAAAAACCTTTCTTAAAGGGGAACTCCCATGAAAGATGGTACACGTGACTGTTCATCTGTGGTGGAGGTATTTAATGTTTGTGGAAGGGGTAGCAATCAAGTGGGCTGCTTTGTCCTGGATGGTGTCAAGCTTCTTGAGTGTTGTTGGAGCTGTACGCATCCAGGCAAGTGGAGAGTATTCCATTACACTCCTGACTTACGCCTTGTAGTTGCTGGCCAGGCTTTGGAGAGTCAGGAGGTGAGTTAGTAGCTATAGGATTATTAGTCTTTGATCTGCCTGGTAGCCACAGCATTAATATGGCTAGTCCAGTTGAGAGTCTGATCAATTGTAACTGCCAGGATATTGATTGTGGGGGATTCAGCAATGGTAATGCCATTGACTTTCAATGGGTGATGGTTGGATGCTTTCTTGTAGGAGATGGTCATCGCCTGGCATTTGGGTGGTGTGAATGTAACTTGCCACTTGCCAGCCCAAGCCTGGATATTGTCTAGGTCTTGTTTCATTTGGACATGGACTGCTTCAATATCTGAAGAGATGGGGATGGTACTGAACATTGTGCAGTCATCAGCAAACATCCCCACTTCTAACCTTATGATGGAAGGGAGGTTATTGATAAAGCAGCTGAAGATAGGTTGAACCTAGGATACTTCCCTGAGGAACTCCTGCAGTGATGTCCTGGAGCTGAGACGATTAACCTCCAATCACCACAACCATCTTCCTTTGTGCCAGATATAACTCCAAGCTGATTCCCATTGACTGCAGTTTAGCTAGAACTCCTTGATGCCATTCTTGATCAAATGGTGCATTGATGTCAAGGGCAGCCACTTTCACTTAACCTCTGTCATTCAGCTATTTTGTCCATTTTGAAGCAAGGCTGTAATGAGGTCAGGAGCTGAGTGACTTTGGCGGAAGCCAAACCTGAATGTCCGTGAGCAGGTTCTTGCTGAGTGAGTGCCGCTTGATAGCACTGTTGATGACTCCTTCCATCACTTTGCTTGATGATGGAGAATAGACTGACAGGACGATAATTGGTTGGGTTGGATTTGCCTGTTACTTGTGTACAGCACAACTGGACAATTTTCCATATTGCTGGGTAGATGCCACTGTTATGCTGCACTGGAACAGATTGGCGAGGGGCTCCGTGAGCCAGCTCTGTAATTCAGTAATATCATGGCTTATCTTCTACCTCAGGGATACCTTCCTGCAGTATCCTTAGCCGAACCTTAGTATGCAAAAGTCTATTGCTATCTGACTTGAATGTACTTAATTCATACTCAACACATCCACAGCTCCTTGGGGTAAAGAATTCCTAAGTTTCACAACCCTTTCAGTGAAGACATTTGTTCTCATCCTTGTGCTCTCTTTTTAACACAAGACTCACCTCTTTTAAACACAAGACTGCGATAATAGTAAGTATCTTGTTAAGCATGAGCTGTGAAGAAGTGGTGAAGGCACAGTAGCTGTCCAGAGTAGTGATGGTTTAAATGTGCTACTGAGATCAATAATGAAGGAATAAAGTTTGAAATTTTTGCAGCAAAGAAAAATTATTGCGGGGCGATGAGGGGAAATAGAAGAGGATCAATTTAAAAGCAGAGTTCAAAAACTCATGAAACCAAATCCAATGTGATTAACAAGAATGATCAAATCTCCACATCTGGAGCCTTCAAATCCAACGTCAAAAGCAACACTGGGATTGTAAATCATGAGATTTGGTTGTCAGGTCCAAGACCAAATGCAACAGCAATGAAACTAGCTTATAACGTGTAGGGTTTCATCCAACGTTGTGGGGTTAAACCCATAGGCTGCAGGGCTATGTTAACACCACAGGACTAACTTATCAGATGTCAGGTCCAACGCCTCGAGCTAATCAATAGATGTAGGAACAGGTCAGGGCCAGGATTTGGACTCTGATCCGCATTTGTCTCATGACAGTAAAAGTTGCAAGTTTATTCAGAACCCACTGTTAGTCATGCACTTTATAAACTGATTTCATGCACGTAAAATGTCCACCGACCCAGCTCTAGCTGCCGATACGGCCCAGAGAATTGCTAGGTTCGTGGCTGCGCATGTGCAGGGCAGCAGCCTGCAACGGCTGCACCGTCCAACATGGCACCGGCCTATGAAATAGTGCCCCTCCTTTGGCCGGCTCTCACGCCCCGGATAATTCCCAACAGTGCCCCCAGCCCCTGGCAAAGTTCCCCTGCCCGCGGATCGGCCCTCCCCCGGCTGTGACAGCGTTGGAACTGAGTCCGCAGCCGCCACGCTGAGTTTCCGACAGATGAGACCACACGCAACTGACGCCGCCGGGAACTCGGCCGGTCGGGGGTGGAGCATCGCGGTGGGGGGGGGCCTCAGGCAACACCCTGAGGCCATCGATATGGTATGCGGTGTAGTACACCGCTTTGGAGGGGGTGGAGTATCGCAAAGTCTACAACTCCCCCTATTCGGTCATGAACGGGGATTCTCCAGCTGATCGTCGAACTCCACAGACACTCACCTCAGGCCAGAATCGAACCTGGGTTCCTGGCATGGTGAGGCAGCAGTGCTAACCACTGTGTAGGGAATTTATACACAGCTACGTCCCACAAAAACAATGAAATACAAAACCAGAAAATGTGGCTTCTTGCGCTTGTTACTTTAAGAATAAATACTGACCAAGTGGTCCCCTGCTCTTTTCCAAATAATGTCATAAGATCCTTTAATCAGCCTGAGAGGGTAGGTGAGGCCTATTTCACCCAAAATATTGCATCTTTTATGGTGATGTGCTCCAACAGTACTGCAAGGAAGTGTCAACCTGGTTAACATGCTTAAATCTGGGAGTAGGACTTGAACGTATTACCTTAGGATATGAGATAAAATAGGGCTGTCACAAAACCAGGTTTGATACCTGAACCTGAGAGGTTATCTACAGGAGTCAAAGATCTGTGATGTATGTGCAAGCTACAAGATACTTATTGTCTAATATTTTTATCTTTCCTTTTTGTGTGTATTTCTTGTCGAGCATTTATTTTTTAAATTGCCGATACTTGACCTCAAGACTAGAAATGCAATCCTGGAGGCTGTTAATTGTCAACTGCTTAACACTTGTCGGATTGGAAAACTGCATGGACAATAGATTGTGATTAAATATGTTCTTAAAACGTTGGCTACTTCAAATATTATGTGTAACCCATCAGATATTCAATGTTAAATCTTGTTCTTGTGTGTTCTGTTGTCAGAATGTATAAGTCTGCTGACTCCATGACTTCCCTGATTTGACTTCTCATTTTAAAGTGTTAATTCCCCTGTACGTGAGGATGTGGCAGCCATGGTTTGCTTTATTCTGCCATGTCCATGTGTTTCCACTGAGGGCTGTTGCTTTGGAGCTCTGTCTGCTAGTGGTTGGATTTCATATACATTTTTATTTATTCTAAAACACTTTTAATAATCCCTCTTGTCCCTCTACGATAGAGGAAAGAATTCACATGTTATAACCGTCACATGTCCGATGATAAAATCTGGAAAGAGTGGGTAATTAAATGACAGATTCATAATTAGTGAACTAATGAGTTAGATGCATTGGCCTGAATTTTCAACAAGTCAGGATTGTCATGTGAGAGTATCTTTAAGAAATTATGTTTATAAATGGGTGTGTATATAAATATCTGTAGTGAGAGTACCTTTAAGAAATGAGTGTTTATTACTGCAGTGATGTCAGGGTGTGGGTGGTGCTGGGCTGTCTGTCAGCTTTTTACTTTTGTTTTAGGCTGTTTGCTGCAGGGTGTGTTGTAGTTTCATTTTCAGAGTTGGATAGCTGTAGTCACAGCTGGAAGGTGTATCAGTGTCTCTCTCTGTAACCTGGTGAATTACAACTAATAACTGCTCTCAGTAGTGACTTTAACCTGATGTGCTTCTGTTAAAAGTTCTTTTTTTAAGTCTTATGGATGTTAAAAGGACAGCTTAAGGATTACTTAGTGTTGCATTCTTTGAGGGTTATATTTGAATTGATGGTTGCTAAGATGTTCACTGTATGTTTTAAAAAGGTTAACGTGAGTTCATAGAATAAACATTGTTTTGCTTTAAAAAAAAAGTTCTCCATTTCTGCTGTACCACACTGGTAGAGTGGGCCGTGTGTTCCCCATACCACAATCTATTAAAAGTTGTGGGTCGGATGAACTCCATGATACACTTTGGGGTTCTCTAAACCCTGGTCCATAACAGGGTGATTTGGAAGCCCTTTAAAAATGGCAAGTAGGTCCCAATTAGGCAGCACGGTAGCATTGTGGATAGCACAATCGCTTCACAACTCCAGGGTCCCAGGTTCGATTCCGGCTTGGGTCACTGTCTGTGCGGAGTCTGCACATCCTCCCCGTGTATGCGTGGGTTTCCTCCGGATGCTCCGGTTTCCTCCCACAGTCCAAAGATGTGCAGGTTAGGTAGATTGGCCATGATAAATTGCCCTTAGTGTACAAAATTGCCCTTAGTGTTGGGTGGGGTTACTGGGTTGTGGGGATAGGGTGGAGTTGTTGACCTTGGGTAGGGTGCTCTTTCCAAGAGCCGGTGCAGACTCGATGGGCTGAATGGCCTCCTTCTGCACTGTAAATTCTATGATCCATGAATTCCGGCATTCCCAAACACATTCATGGGTAGTTGGAATTTTGGGAGTGTGCATTTAAAGGGTTCGGGTTTGGTCAAGTCAGAAACCTGGACTCTGCATTCCTGGCCTGGCTGGCTTCACTGTGGGGATAGACATTTCCTGGTCCTCCACAATTGTTATGAAGTCAGACTAGATTTTCAGAATAGTGGTTCATGGCACCTCGGAGGAGTCTGCACAAGGGGACCTTTTTATTTATTTATTTAGTTATTTATTTAAAAAAATAAATTCAGAGTACCTAATTCCTTCATTCCAATTAAGGGGCAATTTAGCGTTGCCAATCCACCTATCCTACACATCTTTGGATTGTGGGGGCGAAACTCACGCAAACACGGGGAGAATGTGCAAACTCCACACGGGCAGTGACCCAGGGCCGGGCTCGAGCCTGGGACCTCAACGCCGTGAGGCAGCAGTGCTAACCACTGCACTACCGTGCTGCCCTAAGGGGGACCTTTTTAAAGGTTCTCTTTATACTCATTCTTGGGACGTGGATGTCGCTGGATAGGACAGCTTCATTGTCCATCCTTATTGCCCATGAGAAGGTGATGACCTGCCTTGTAGAACCTGTGACGTTAATGAGGTTATCAACCTTCAACCCCAAAAGTTTGCCCCTTTCTATCACTTTGCTGATGATTGCGAGTATCCGGCTGGGATGATAACTGGTCGGGTTGGATTTGTCCTGCTTTTCGTGCACAGGACAAACCTGGGCAATTTCCCACATTGCCAGGTAGATGCCAGTGGTGTAGCTGCACTGGAACTGCTTGGATGGGGCACAAGTCTTCAGAACTATTTCTGGAAGTTATCAGGGGTTCAGAGCTTTGCAGTAACCAGAGCCTTCAGCAGTTTCTTGATATCACGTTGAATGATCAGATTTGGCTGAAGACTGACATCAGTGACGCTGGAGACCTCAGGAGGAGGCCCAGGTGGATGATCCACCTGGGCTGCCTCATCATTGAGGATAGGTATATTTTTGGAGCTTCCTCCAGATGCTTAATTGTCCACCACCATTCATGGCTGGATGTGGCAAGACTGCAGAACTTAAATTTGATTCATTGATTGCGAGATCATTTAATGCTGCTGCTTCCCCTGTCTGGCATGCAAGTAATTCTGTGTTGTAGCTTCACCAGGTTAACAGCTCGTTTTTAGGTAAGCCTGGTGTTGCTCTTGGCATGCTCTCCTGCCCGCTTTATTGAATCAGGGTTGATTCCCTAATTTGGCGGCAATGCTAGAGTGGGAGGACATACCCCTGGCACGCGGTTATAAAATGTGGTTGTATACAATTCTCCTGCTGCTGATGGCCTATAGTGCCTCATGGATAGCCAGTTTTGAGTTGCTAGATCTTCGAAATCTATCTAATTTAGCACAGTGGTAATGTGACACAACATGATGGAAGGTGGCTTCAATATAAAGACAGGACTTTGTCTCCACCAGCACTGTGCAGTGGTCAGTCCTCCCAATACTGACATGGACAGATCCACCTATGCAGGAAGGTTGATGATAACAAGGTCAAGTAGGTTTTTCACCCTTGTTTGGTTCCCTCACCACCTGTTGCAGACCCAGTCCAGCAGCTGTGTCCTTTTGAACACAGTTAGCTCGGTCAGTAATGGTGTTATCAACCCATTTTTGATGATATACAGTGAAGTCCCCCACCCAGGGTACAGTTTGCACCCTGCCACCCTCAATTCTTCCTCCAAGTGGTGTTCAACATGGCGTAGGACTGATTCGTTAGCTGAGAGGTGACAGTACATGGTAATCAGTAATCTGTACCTTGCCCACATTTGGCATGATGCTACGAGACGTGGTGGGATCCAGGATTGGCGATGAGGATTCCGAGAGCAACTCTTTTCCAAATGTATATCACCATGCTGTGTCCTTTCGGTGGGATGTGACATACCAAGGGATGGTGGTGTCTGGAAGATTGCCTGTAAATGTCAGGCTGTTGCTTGACTAGTCTATCGGACAACTCTCCCGAGTTTGGTACAAGCTCCTAGATGTTAGTAAGGATTTTGCAGGGTCAACAAGGCTGAGTTTGCCGTTGTCATTTCTGGTGTCTAGGCTCATGCCAAGTGATCTGTCATTTCAGAGTGAATTTAAGAGTCAGTCATGTTACTGTGGGTCTGGAGTCACATGTGGGCCAGACCAGGTAGGGACAGCAGATTTCCTTCCCTAAAAGGGATTAGTAAATCAGATGGGTATTTATTGACAATCAACAACACTTTTGTGACACTATTAGACAAGCTTTCAATTCCAAATTTATTCATTGAATTTAAATTTCACCATCTGCCATGGTGGAATGTGAACCCTTGTTCACAGAACATTCACTTGGGCCTTGCGATTACTCGTCCAGTGACATTATTACTGCACTATTGGCTCCCTGTTCAACAGGTCCTCCTCATGCCCCCACCACCCCCCTATGGACCATCATGCTGTCCTGCCAAGCTAAGGCGCCCTCTCCTGCACTCAACTCTTCTGGCTCCTCATTCCCTCCAGGTCAAGCTGTGGAACCTTCAGGCTCAATCACCCACTATAGGCAAGTTGGATGTGTAAAAAGAAAACAGTCATTAATTGGTCATTATCCACTTTCTTGAAAAACCTCCTTTTATACTGCAGGACAATACAAGTGTCAATCATTCAGACCCTTTAGCATTTCAATAGCTAAAACTGCTGGCATTTGAAACCTCTTAATCTTGTGTACATAGTAATTGTGAAATTAGTGGAAGAGATCACAGAGCCAAGGCTGCCAATCAAACAATGTTTTCTCTGGGGTTCTCGGGTTTAAGAACTTTAATGGATTTCTGGGTTCACTGCAAAGCTTCATTAGCTATGCTGGCTGAGCGCACAGACATGCCGTGGTAGCAATCTGTTACATATAGACACGCCACACTTTCTTTTTTTTTTAAATAATTTTTATTGAAGATTTTTTGAAAAATATATAGCAACAGAACAATAATAATAATAACAATAATAAACACCCCCCCGGCACCCGCAACAACGCATATAACGGACTCCCCCCCCCCCCCCATACCCAATAAACAACAAAATAAATTAACAATAATTAACTTAACATAAACAATACCCCCCTGAAACCCCCCCCCCTTTCACCCCCTCCCCCCGGGTTGCTGCTGCTGCTGACCTAGTTCCTTATCGTTGAGCCAGAAAGTCGAGGAAAGCCACCGCCTAAAGAACCCCTGTACCGACCCCCTCAGGGCGAATTTGACCTTCTCCAGCTTAATGAATCCCGCCATGTCATTGATCCAGGTCTCCACGCTTGGGGGTCTTGCATCTTTCCATTGCAACAAGATCCTCCGCCGGGCTACTAGGGACGCAAAGGCCAAAACACCGGCCTCTTTCGCCTCCTGCACTCCCGGCTCCACCCCAACTCCAAATATCGCGAGTCCCCAGCCTGGTTTGACCCTGGATCCTACCCCCCTCGACACCGTCCTTGCTACCCCCTTCCAGAATTCCTCCAGTGCCGGGCATTCCCAGAACATATGGGCATGGTTCGCTGGGCTCCCCGAACACCTGATGCACCTGTCCTCACCCCCAAAAAACCTGCTCATCCTCGTCCCGGACATATGAACCCTGTGCAGTAACTTGAACTGGATGAGGCTAAGCCTCGCACATGAAGAGGAGGGGTTTACCCTCTCCAGGGCGTCCGCCCATGTCCCACGCTCCACTTTTAACCACATTCTTCCAAAGTTATAAATAACACTGCTTTTATATGCCAAAAACCGACAAATAAAATTGATTTTACATAGGACTGTCACCATGAAAAGCAGTTTCATGAGATATCTCACTCAATATTAAAATATCTAAACTCAGTGAGGAAGTACTCCGACACCACAACCTGTCTGAAAAATAACAGAATGTCTCTCATGCAGAAAGGACAGTTTGTGAATTATGCATGCAGGAAATAGATAAATGAGCTCAAATAATATTTTTGCTCTGAGAAAAATTGAAGTACACGCTTGTGAAGAGATTTTAAGCCACGTGAAGTCATTTTAAGAAGTAAAATCACAAAAATCCAGAAAATGATTAAACTATTCAGAGACACAAGTTTAGCGTTGCTCAAAAATAGTAATAAGACACTACTTGCTGACGTGCTAAGCAGAGGATAGATATTGACCTCATATAACCAGAAAATCTGCCAAAAAGGAAGTTACATAGAACATAGAACAGTACAGCACAGAACAGGCCCTTCGGCCCTCGATGTTGTGCCGAGCAATGATCACCCTACTCAAACCCACGTATCCACCCTATACCCGTAACCCAACAACCCCCCTTTAACCATACTTATTTAGGACACTACGGGCAATTTAACGTGCCCAATCCACCTAACCTGCACATCTTTGGCCTGTGGGAGGAAACCGGAGCACCCAGAGGAAACCCACGCACACACGGGGAGGACGTGCAGACTCCACACAGACAGTGACCCAGCCGGGAATCGAACCTGGGACCCTGGAGCTGTGAAGCATTTATGCTAACCACCATGCTACCGTGCTGCCCCTTGCACAAAGTTGTTTCAAATCTACACAATTACACTAAATGAACAAATGCAAGCTATCAACTTGTTGAAATACTAAGCTCATGCGGTGATGAAGAATCCTCGATTAAACACACTCGTCGATTAGATCTGACCTGAAACTGTTGAGGATAATGAATGGCACTGGAATACCACGTCAGGCTGCTGCTATGTATTTTAAGATTAAGTACAGATGAGCTCTGTATAAAAGAGGGGCAAATATATTCAGTATTCTCTTTGGGAAGTTAGAGAAGCAAGTTTAATCCTGAGCACCTGCTGTAAATCTGCCCCATCGCTGGGGAGGTGGCGGCGAAGTGGTATCGTCACTGCACTAGTAAACCAGAGACTCAGAGTAATGCTCTGGGGACGCAGGTTCAAATCCTGCCCTGTAGATGGTGACATTTGAATTCAATTTAAAAAACCTGCAATTGAAAGACTGATAATGACCATGAAACGATTGTCCATTGTCGTAAAAAACCATCTGGTTTGATGTGTTATGTACTCTGGGATAACACCTGGGATAACGGAACCGTGCATGGGTGCTCCGGTTGAAGACGAGTAGATGGCAGGATCCTAGTGCCATGATGGCATTTACGTTGTGTTCCGACAGCCTCTGTGGGAGCAGGTGCCATGCAAGTTCACCACCTGGTGTGGGCGGGGATCGCCCGTCCCGCGCCCAGTTGCAGTCCGCGTACTGGCACTTTAACAACCTCCTGCTGGAGGTCAAGTGGTTCCTGGACTCGTTTCGGCGTTTCTGGAAGGACCTTGGCGGGGGGGCTTCTTGATGCGTTTGAAATCTGCCTGTGAGAGGAGGTTGGCAGAAGCACCTGTGTCCAGCTTAAACTGGATGGAAAAGTGGTTGAGCTGCATCACCGCACGTCATTCGTCTGCAGAATCCACAGCGAGGCTGGATTTAATTTGTGATGAGTTGGATGTGGCATATTCACATTTGGTAATGATGCCCACACAGTAGGCGGAGTCCAGGAATTCTTCCTCTGGATCCGTTGTGCTGCCAGGATCAGAATCCTGTAATCATTGTTGCACACTCTGAACGTGCCGTTGTCGGAATTGGGAGCGTTGGCCCCTGACTGGTGGTGCAGACCTGTACTAGGCTATATAGTGTCCAGGCTTCCCGCAGTTTAAACATCGTCTGCCTCTTGCAGGGCAATGTTTCTTTAAGTGGGCGTTGCTGCAGTTCGAGCACGTCATGACGTCAGCATTCTGACGCTCCGCGCGTCGTCGCACATGTGCAGTGCAGATGTCGGCTGCTTTGTTTTCCCGTTCGCATCGCGAATGCGTGGGGCCTCGGGAAAAGCGCCCGAAATAGCCACTTTCAGCAATGCTGAGGTGCTGCATCTGGGAGATGGCCTGCACACACTCTGCCTCGTGGGAGGCAAGTTTCTCATTTTCAGCCGATTTGTACTGGGCATAGCGGTTTTTGGAGTGCTCATGCCCTGTGCATGTTTCATTCGTGACTGGCAGGGTCATATGCTTCATTTTCAGTTGCTGTTCTCTCAGAGGATCAGAGTGAACTCCAAAAACGATTTGGTCTCTGATCATGGAGTCAGCAATGTCACCAAAGTTGCAGGACAGCGCTAGCAGGCGGAGGCTAGTTAAGAAGGAGTTGAAAGATTCATCTTTACCTTGTACACGTTGTTTGAATATGTAGTGCTCGAAGATTTCATTGGTAACCTCTTCACAGTGACTGCCAAACTTGTCCAGGATGGTCTGAAACTTTGTCTTGTCCTGGCCAATGTGGTTGAATCTTAACTGCCCCCACAGGTCAATTAGGGATGGGCAATAAATGCTGGCACAGCCTGAGATGCCCACATCCCATGAACGAATAAAATAAAAACACCCCTGAAGCAGCAATAAAGGGCCGGGGTGCTGCTTACCCGTGACCCGGGCCACCCGGACGGCCATTAGAGCGAAGATCAGTCTCCCCTGACATTCCCCAATACTCTCGATCTTTTAACTTTCGGGATATTTGCTCTCCGCCGGAGTCAGAAAATGTGAATAAAACTCCACAATGTCCCCTCCCGTTATATACACACTTCACTCCCCACACACACCATCCCAACCAACAAGATGACAGCAAGACGTGTGGAACCCAAGATTCACCGACGCTCAGCTGGAGACCCTCCTGGGGCCGGTGGAGGAGAGGCGGATGACCCTGTACCCCAGCCCGAGAAGGAGGCTGCCAGCCGTCGCCATTTACTGTGCCTGGGCGCAGGTGGCAGAGGCGATCAGCGCCGTGGGTAACATCGCCCTGACTGGCCAGCAGTGCCAGAAAAATCTACACGACCTCCTCAGGGCGGCCAGGGTGAGTAAGCAGGAGACAGCCCCTAGCACTAACCGTCGACCCACACACCCATAATCTGACACCCCCCCCAAAATCCGGAGGATGGCAGAACCTCCACCCTGCACTGCATGTTGGCACCCATACCGACTGCCATGGCTGGGTGTCCTGGCCACTGAGGCCACCAGCTGCCCACCCCCCCGAGCTGCATGCGTCGGGCCGTCTAACACTGTCATTTTCTGTGCCCTCCCCCTGAAGGAGGCTGCCCACAACTGCCAGGAGCGGGAAAAGACAGGAGGGGGACCGCCGAACCTGCGGCCCCTAACTGTGGCAGAACAGAGGGCCCTGGAAGCCCGGCGGAAAGTAGGTCACCAAGGTGGAGTTCAACCACGGGCGAGGAAGTGAGACCCCGCTTAGTTACGGTTCCCCGTGACACGTGTGTCAACCTCACCTCCATTCCACCATCAGCCCCACATCACCCCCGCACCACCCTCACC
Source organism: Scyliorhinus canicula (assembly GCF_902713615.1). Lineage (NCBI taxonomy): Eukaryota > Metazoa > Chordata > Chondrichthyes > Carcharhiniformes > Scyliorhinidae > Scyliorhinus > Scyliorhinus canicula. The sequence continues at coordinate 123,278,163 of NC_052160.1, read as the reverse complement.
CTACACAACCCCTGGCTCACGTTCTAATCACGCATCTTATCTTGTGTCTTGCTGGAACTGCTGGAGATGGGCGGGCCCATCTGGTGTCCCCCACCCCCAGCCAATGCCGCAGCTGGGGCCCCCCGTGAGCCGAGCATTGAGAAGATCAGCTCGTATGGCAGCCCTCTGCCTGAGACTCAGGGCACCCTTGAGTCGGAGGATGACACAGATTTCCTGTCCCAGCTGTCTCCAACACCCTCCACCATCTCAGAGACACTCACTTTGGTTAGGCACTTTAGTGAAGAGACTCCTGGGACACTCTCTGGTGCTCACCACACAGCTGATTCAGTACAGCAGGTGGAGGTAGGAACACCCAATGGGGCGGACCGTCGGAGGGCAGGCCGACTCTAAGAACTAGTTGCTATACAGACAGGTTTTGTGCTTTTGGAATGTGCAGTCCCATCAATCGTAGCGATGCAGTCGCAGAGCAGGGACTACACAAGGGGTTGTCGGCAAGCATTCAGCACCTGCAGGTGCAGTCGGAGGAGTCCAACCGCATGCAGCAGCAGGAGGTGGTCCCAAACATACATGGCACCGAGGCCAACATTGTACGGGTGGCGTCCGCAGTGGAGGCATTGGGGGCGACGGTATTGGCTGTGGATCAGCATGTCCAAGGCCTGGGGAATTCTGTTCTGGCGATGGCTGAGGACCGGGACAGGGTTGCCACCTCACAGACAGCCATGTGCTAGGACCACCTGGATATCACAGAGGCGATTTTGAGCTAGGCCCAGTCATAGCAGGCAATGGCTGGGAACGCTGCGTTGCCCAGGTGCTGGCCGGCATGGCGCAGACACAGAGGGAGGTGGCCCAGTGCCAGAGGGAGATGGTGCAGTCACTGGCTGATGTGGCACAGACCCAAAAGGTGAAGGCATAGTCAATTGGTGGTGTGACGCAGTCCCAGAGGGAGATGGTCCACTCTCTGTAATCCATGGCTGTCAGCGTGTGGACCCTGGTCGAGACCAGAGCAGGCCTCCAGGACTGGCAGTACCAGGTGGTGGGGGAGCCTCAGGAGATGGCTCCACTTGCACACCCATCCCATGGGGTATCCCGGGGCCATTGGGCACCCCAACGGAGGAGGAGGTGATGTGGCCAGTGCCGGTGGGCAGCATGTGGAACAGGGCAACCTAGGTCACCTGAGCAGCCGCCGGCCCCATCAAGGCTTGGTGGATCCAGGCCCACAGCAGGCCGCCTCCACTCCTGCTGTACCATCCAGAAAACCACCTAGACGTAGTGTGAGGGTTCGTAAGGCCAGAACGTTAGACACCAGTTAAGTTTGCACGGGTGCAGGGCACAGTTTAGATATAGGAGCTCGGGCATGTATATGTATATATTTGTGCACATTAAACACCTGTTACCACTGTTACAATCTGTTTCAGTGCTCTGTCAGATGGGTGTGAGGGTGGATTGGTCTGGGCTGCCCAGAGAGTGGGTGAGGGAAGGGAATGGGTGGATGCTGTGGGTGGTAAGGGCTCCTCAGCAGCCCCCCCCCCCCCCCCCCCCCAGACCATCCCCACCACATTGCATTCACCTTCCCAATTGCCAACTGAACCTGCACGTTACCTTTAAGAGAATCCTGAACTAGGACTCCTATGACTTCACTGAGCATCGCATAGTAAAAGTGAAACGTTGCTTTGATGTTGAGGGCATCTTGCTACTGGACCAAATCTTTAAAAGAGATCTGGAACCAGATGATTCTGACCCACTCAGGGGGCAGTACTGGAAAAGGAAGAACATTCACAGGGTCTGTACTGAAAAGAGGCGGCACGGAGAACCTGCACTGAGACTGGAGAAGCATATGGGATCTGTGTTGAGATGTGGGGGTGGCTGTGGAATAATTAGAGGCACTAAATGAGAAAGAGGTTGTGGTGGGTGAGATGGATGGTTGAGTGACGGGAAATTGTTGACATCTTTGAGAGCCTGTTAAGTGGTGAGTTGTGACCACTTTCGGTGGCGCTTGAGAGCGGGACGGCCGCATCGGGAAGAGCTCCCGCCAAAAAACACGATTTGCGGCGCTTTCGGGGGTTTCCCCGACTTTTCGACCCCCCCCCCGCCCCCAACTATTGGCGGCTGTGGGGACTGTCACGGGCAGCTCGCGGGGCCGGTTTGAAAACCGGCGAAGAACCGCGCGCGGGTGTCGGGCGGCGGGTGCCGAGGCGTCGGGCCCAGCACGCGCTCGAAGGGCAGAGCAGCGGGGGCGGAGCCAAGCGGGGGCCGAGGTGGCAGGCCCGAAGCCAGGGCGGGATGTAGAAGAGATGTCCCATGTCGGATGGTTCCCACTTAGAGCGTGCTAAGAAAGTTGAAGTCCAGTCCCAGGGAAAGTCTGGAGGGATGTAAAACAGAAGAGAAAGAAGAAGTTTTAAATAAGTTTGGTAAAGTTTTTTTTTCTCCCCCCCCCCCCCCCCTTTGAAAAATTGACTGTTTTTCAAAGGAAAAAAAGGGTTGAAGAAGGACAGAAGGGTGAAGGGGAAAAAGGGGGGAAAAAAAACAAAATACGCCGTTAAAGGATGCAAAAAGCAGCGCCGAAGAAGGGAGGAAACGTGGTCACGCCGCTGAATGAGAAGACGAGCAAAAGAGCTGACAGGATGGCGGAGGCCGAACCGCATGGTGGGGAAGGATGGCGGAGGCCGAACCGCATGGTGGGGCTGCACTACTTACGGTGGAGAAGATGACCGAGGTGATGGCGGTAAAGCTGGAAAAACAGTTTGCGAGGCACACGGAGACCTTGAGGAAGGAGACGGCGGTCGCATTGAAACAAATGGTGGAGGAGGCAATCGCCCCGGTGAGGGTAGCTGTGGCAAAGACATCGGCCGAGGTGAGAGAGCAGGGCGAGAAGATAAAGGAAGTGGAGGAGGCCGCGTCGCAGCACAGCGACCAGGTCACCTCGATGAGGGACGAGCTGCCGAGGGTGGTGGAGGTCAACCGAGGACTCCGAGCAAACCTTGAGGACTTGGAGAACCGCTCGAGACGGCACAATTTGAGAACTGTTGGCTTGCCCGAAGGGACAGAGGACCCAAGGCCAACAGAATATTTTGCTACGAAGTTGGCGGAGCTGATGGGGGAGGGTAAGAACCCCTCCCAGTACGAGCTAGACCGAGCTCATCGGTCATTGAGGCCTAAGCCCAAAGTGAACGAGCCACCAAGAGCAGTAATTATCTGCTTCCATAAGTACTGCAAGAAGGAGAAGGTGTTAAGCTGGGCAAAGCAGAAGCACGAGGTGCAGTGGGATGATGCTGGAGTTCGGATCTACCAGGACTTGACGGTGGAGTTGGCAAAAAGACGAGCGGCGTTTGGGAGAGTGATGGTGGCACTGTACAAAAAGGGTGTGTGATTTGGTTTGGTATGGTATGCCCGGCGAAGCTGAGAGTAATGTATGATGCCAAAGACTTTATTTCGAGACAGCGGAGGCGGCTGAGGCGTTCGTGAGGGCAGAAGGCTTGGGACAGACGTGAGGAGCAGAGCTGGAAGAGAGACTGTGGACTGTGATTGGGGAGCTGTAAAGTGTATAAATGCTACAGCTTTCTGTTTACTGATGTGTATTGTAATTTACTTCACTTTACATTGTTACAGAGTTCAAGTTAATGGTTGGGTTGATTGGCATTCTGTGTTGCGACCGTTATATCTTGTCTTAGTGAATTGTATGGGTTGGATCGTTTTTTTTGTTTTTTCTTGCTTTGGGACTGGGTGGGAGGGACGACATATCTTGGCGGGGGGAGCCACCCGCGCCAGCTAACTAAAGTCGGCTAGTGAACAGAGGTGAGGTGAGAGGAGGGCTGCGGATATTGGAGCCTGGTTAGCAGGTTTCGATGGGCCTACGAGGCGAGCGAGTGGGGGAGAAGGGATTGATGCTGGGAGATGTTTTTTCAAGTGGAAATGTAGGGTGGTGTTCTTGGGAGGGGGGGGAAGGGGTTCGATGTTAATAATGGATCGGGGCGGGTCAGGCTTATGGGGCAGGGCCCGGTGGTATGATGATGGTGGATAAGAAGGGTGGCAGGGGGTAAGAGACCCCCAGTTAGGATCGTCACGTGGAACGTGAGAGGGTTAGGATGACCGGTCAAGAGGTCAAGGGTTCTTGCGCATCTTAAAAGTTTGAAAGCCGATGTGGCAATGCTGCAGGAGACTCACTTGAGGGTGAAGGACCAGGTGAGACTTAAAAAGGGCGGGTTAGTCAGGTGTTTCACTCTGAATTTGACGGAAGGGCTTGAGGGCTAGTGGTAATGGTCGGCAAAATGGTACTCTTCCAGATGGAGAAGGAGGTGGCAGATCAGGGGGGCAGATATGTGATTGTGACAGGGGCACTGGAGGGTGGTTAGTGGCGCTGTTAAGTGTATATGGCCCCAATTGGGATGATGTGGGATTCGCAAAGAAGGTGTTTCAGGGCCATCCCCGACAACTGTACACACACAAACTGATTGTGGAGGTGGGACTGGAACTTGGTGCAGGAGCCAAGCACGCTGGTCCCATCAGGGAGAACGAAGGCACTGGCTGCCCTAATGGTGGAAATGGGAGCGGTGGACCCTTGGAAGTTTCTGCACCCAAGGGAACGGGAGTACTGGTTTTTCTCAGCAGTCCATAAGGATCGACTTTTTCTGGTGGGGAAGGCTTTGTTGGCTGGGGTTAAGGAGTCGGAATACTCGGCAGTGTAGATCACGCTCCACATTGGGTGGATATGGTACTGGAGAAGGGGATAGCGCAGAGGCCGGGGTGGAAGCTGGATGTGGGACTTTTGGGGAACCAAGTGTTCTGTGAGGAAATTGAAAAGGTAATTAAGGAATATGTACGTTTTAAACAGCACGGGGGAGGTGTCGAAGGCAGTTGTCTGGGAGGCTCTAAAGTCAGTGGTGAGGGTTGAAGTAATTTTGTTTAAGGCCAGGGTGGACAAAGAGGAGAGGTTGGAGCGGCAGAGGGTAATAGATGAGATGTTGAAGGTAGATAGGAGTTATGCAGAAGATGGGGACCCAGTGAAGCTGGAAAAGAGGAAGGAACTACAGGCGAGCTTCGACCGTCTGTCCACCAGGAAGGCGGTGTGCCCACTGAGACGAGCAAGGGGTGCAGTTTATGAACATGGGGATAAGGCGGGACGAATGTTAGCCACGTCAGCTCTGGAGGGAAGCAGCGGCAAGGGAAATTCTCCAGGTGAGGGATAGAGCAAGGAAGTTTGGTAAGAGCACCCTATCCAAGCCCACACCCCCGCCCTATCCACATAACCCAGTAACCCCACCCAACACTAAGGGCAAGTTTGGATACTTAAGGGCAATTTAGCATGGCGAATCCACCTAACCTGCACATCTTTGGACTGTGGGAGGAAATCGGAGCACACTCGGGGAGAACGTGCAGACTCTGGGGTAGCTGGGACCTCTACAAATGTGATGGTCTACACCTGGACCAGAGGGCTACTAATATCATGGAGGGGAAGTTTGCTAATGCTCTTCGGGTGGGTTTAAACTAGTTCAGCAGGGGATTGGGAACCTGGGGCGAAATTCACCGAAGACCTGCGTGACGCCCTTGACCGGCGGGCAAAAACGGTGTTGGTGACTCCGGCGCCGGGGCCCGCTTATAAGCCCTAAATCTCCGGTCCCGAAAGGGCCAGCAGCGGAGTGACGCTGTACGCGTCAGTTTCACCCGCTGCGGAAGTGGCGCGTCGGTTGACGTCGGGCGACATCATCAACGCCGCCCGGCGTTGGAGGGGGGGAGGGGGGGAGGAGTGGAGGGGGGTAGGGGTAGGGGTGGGGGGCAGAACCCTTTCTGCGCTGTGAATTATAAAGGCAGAACCCAGAAACTTTGCCAAAAGTTTTTCCCTCTCCGCGCGTTTTTCCTGTTGTTGTGAAACTGACCTGAAATCGCAGAGGCTGAAGCAGAAATAGACAAATCCAGACACATCTCCCACCCCGGGATCCCAGCATTTCCCTCTGCATTCTAACCAGGCAATATTCCTGGGTTTAAGCAGATTGCAATATACTCACCAAAGCCCTGCTCTCAGCCAGAGGACGGACGGGACTCCCTCTCTCTGTCTCTCTCTCTGTCTGTCCCCACAATCTCCCTCTCTCTCTCTCAAACAAAGACAAGGCAGCTGGGATGAAGGGGAGCCTTGAGGACGATCTGCTGATGCCCCCATCCAATGGATGCCCGGGGCCAACGCACCGTCGCCCCCCCCCCCTCTGCACGCCGCTGCCCCCGACCATCCTCCCCACCCCTACCTCTACCCCCCTCCCCCCACCCCTACCCCCCCCCTCCCCCGCCACCCCCCCTACCCCCCATCCCCCCCGCACTCGATGTAGGTGACTGAACGGCGTCAACCATCATCAATGGTTGACGCCGTTATAAACCTACTTTGATTTTCGCCGACGTGACCCGTGGCCACGTCGGCGGAAGCTTAAAAAAACAATGGCATCCCGCCGGCGCCAGCCGTTTTCCGAGGCGGCCGGCGGGATTTGAAGAACGCCGTTTTATGGCGGGTGGGTGAATCTTTAACATGGCGGGAGCGGCAATATCGGCGCCGCCGGCCGATTCTCCGACCCTGCGTGGGGTTGGAGAATTTTGCCCCTGAATTGTAGCTCCAGTACACAAGAAGCTGAGAGTAGTGAGGTCATGAGTAAGGTTTCAAAGTTGCAGGAGTGTATCGGCAGGAAGGAAGGTGGTTTAAAGTGCGTCTACTTCAATGCCAGGAGCATCTGGAATAAGGTGGGTGAACTTGCGGCATGGGTTAGTACCTGGGACTTCGATGTTGTTGCCATTTCGGAGATATGGATAGAGCAGGGCGAGCAATGGTTGTTGCAGGTGCCGGGGTTTAGATATTTCAGTATGCTCAGGGAAGGTGAGCCTTACTTCTGTTGTGGGGAAAGTCTTGGAAAGGTTTATAAGAGATAGGATGTATAATCATCTGGAAAGGAATCTTTGGGCAGCACGGTAGAATTGTGGATAGCACAATCGCTTCACAGCTCCAGGGTCCCAGGTTCAATTCCAGCTTGGGTCACTGTCTGTGCGGAGTCTGCACATCCTCCCCGTGTGTGCGTGGGTTTCCTTCGGGTGCTCTGGTTTCCTCCCACAGTCGAAAGATGTGCAGTTTCAGTGGATTGGCCATGATAAATTGCCCTTAGTGTCCAAAATTGCCCTTAGTGTTGGGTGGGGTTACTGGGTTATGGGGATAGGGTCGGGTGCTCTTTCCAAGAGCCGGTGCAGACTCGATGGGCTGAATGGCCTCCTTCTGCACTGTAAATTCTATGAAATAATTCTATGAATAATTTGATTAGAGATAGTCAATATGGTTTTGTGAAGGGTAGTTCGTGCCTCACAAACCTCATTGAGTTCTTCGAGGAGATGACCAAACAGGTGGATGAGGGTAAAGCAGTTGATGTGGTGTATATGGATTTCAGTAAAGCGTTTGATAAGGTTCCCCACGGTTTGCTATTGCAGAAAATACAGAGGCATGGGATTCAGGGTGATTTAGCAGTTTGGATCAGAAATTGGCTAGTTGATAGAAGACAAAGGGTGGTGGTTGATGGGAAATGTTCTGACTGGTGTCCAGTTACTAGTGGTGTACCACAAGGATCTGTTTTGGGACCGCTGCTGTTTGTCATTTTTATAAATGACCTGGAGGAGGGCGTAGAAGGATGGGTGAGTAAATTTGCAGATGACACTAAAGTCGGTGGAGTTGTGGACGGTGCAGAAGGATGTTACAAGTTACAGAGGGACATAGATAAGCTGCAGAGCTGGACTGACAGGTGGCAAATGGAGTTTAATTCAGAAAAGTGTGAGGTGATTCATTTTGGAAGGAATAACAGAAAGGCAGAGTACTGGGCTAATGGTAAGATTCTTGGTAGTGTGGACGAGCAGAGAGATCTCGGTGTCCATGTCCATAGATCCCTGAAAGTTGCCACCCAGGTTGAGAGGGTTGTTAAGAAGGCGTACGGTGTGTTATCTTTTATTGGTAGAGGAATTGAGTTTCGGAGCCATGAGGTCATGTTGCAGTTGTACAAAACTCTGGTGCGGCCGCATTTGGAGTATTGCGTGCAGTTCTGGTCGCCACATTATAGGAAGGATGTGGAAGCATTGGAAAGGGTACAGAGGAGATTTACAAGAATATTGCCTGGTATGGAGGGAAGATCTTGAGGAAAGGCTGAAGGGCTTGAGGCTGTTTTCGTTAGAGAGAAGAAGGTTAAGAGGTGACTTAATTGAGGCATACAAGATGATCAGGGGATTAGATAGGGTGGACATTGAAAGCCTTTTTCCTCGGATGGTGATGTCCAGCACAAGGGGACATAGCTTTAAATTGAGGGGAGATAGATATAGGACAGATGTCAGAGGTAGGTTCTTTACTCTGAGAGTAGTAAGGGCATGGAATGCCCTGCCTGCAACAGTAGTGGACTCGCCAGCATTAAACGCATTCAAATGGTCATTGGATAGGCATATGGACGATAAGAGAATAGTGTAGATGGGCTTTAGAGGGGTTTCACAGGACGGCGCAACATCGAGGGCCGAAGGGCCTGTACTGCGCTGTAATGTTCTATGTTCCGCACAGACAGTGACCCAAGCCGAGAATCGAACCTGGGACCCTGGAGCTGTGAAGCAATTGTGCAGGGGGTCGGGACTGAAAGCACTAGCAACAGCCGCACCGGATATCTCCGGGGAAATACCCGGGGAATCCGGTTATAATAGCTTCATTGAAAATCTGGAGGCAGTTTCGCCAACACTTCAGTTTGGGGGCAGGGTCAAGGGAAATGCCGATTCGGAGGAACCACAGATTTGAGCTAGGGAGGTGGGATGGAAGTTTTCGGAAATCGGAAGAGAAGGGGATTAAGACGCTAAAAGATTTGTTTCTTAGGGGTCGGTTTGCAGGATTGAGGGAGCTGGAAGCGAAGTATGGGCTGGAGCAGGGAGAAATGTTTCCATACATGCAGGTTCGAGATTTTGCCAGGAAGGAGATACAGAGCTTCCCGGAGGAACCTGCCTCCACACTGCTGGAGGAGGTGCTGACGACAGGGGACTGTCGGCGGTGTATAGAGCTATTTTGGAAGAGGACAAGGCACCACTGGAGGGGATCAAAGTGAAGTGGGAGGAAGAGTTGAGAGTGGTTATAGAGGAGGGGGTCTGGTGTGAGGTGCTCCGGAGAGTAAATGCCTCTACCTCATGTGCGAGGTTCGGGCTGATACAGCTGAAGGTGGAATACAGAGCACGCCTCACGAGGGCGAGGATGAGCCAATTCTTTGAAGGAATAGAAGATGTGTGTGAGCGTTGCTGGGGCAGTGGGTACTAATCACGTTCATGTGTTTTGGTCCTGTCCAAAGCAAGAGGATTACTGGAAGGAGGTTTTTAAGGTAATTTCCAAGGTGGTGCGTGTGATACTGTACCCAGGCCCCCGGGTGGCCATATTCGGGGTGTTGGACCAGCCAGGGTTGGAAACGGGTGCGGAGGCAGATTTCGTAGCCTTCGGCTCGTTGATCGCCCGAAAGCGGATCCCGCTGGGGTGGAGAGCGGCCTCTCCACCCTGTGCCGTGGCCTGGCAGGGGGACCTGTTGGAATACGTGACCCTTGAGAAGGTTAAGTTTGAACTGAGGGGAAGGACGGAGGGGACGAATGTGCACTACAAACATCACTGATCCCTGTGAAACATAAGAGAAAAGGCTGGAAAATCTCAGCAGGTCTGGCAGCATCTGGAGGGAGAGAAAAGAGCTAACGTTTTGAGTCCAATGATTCTTTGTCAAACCTTTATCCCTGTGAAACATGATTTGACACAGGCTTCCAGTCACAAAAAACAACCTTTGATCATCACCCTTTGTCTCCTGCCACAAAGTCAATTTTGGATCCTATTTGCCATGTTGCCTTGGATGCCATGGGCTTTCATCCTCTTGATCAGCCACCCATGCCAGACCTTGTCAAAAGTCTTACTGAAGTCCATGTAGACTGCATCAACTACTCTCATCGACACACCTAGTCATCTCCTCAAAAAAATCAATCAAATTTGTAATACATGATCTCCCTTTGAAAAGCCATGCTGCCTATCCTTGATTAGTCATTACCTCCCTAAGTGGAGATTAATTCTGTCCCTTATAATGTTTTTTAATAGTTTCCCTACCACTGAAGTTAGACTCACTGGCCTGTGACATCCTGGTTTTTCCCTACTTCCTTTCTTGAATTAGCTGTCCTCCAGCCCTTTGGCACCTCTCCTGTGGCCAGAGAAGATTTGAAAATTGTCAGAGCCTCTGCAATCTCCTCCCTTGCTTCCCACAGCAGTCTGGAATACACATCATCTGGACCTAGGGATTTATCCACTTTTAAGCCCGTTAAAACCATTGATACCTCCTCCCTCTCAATGTTAATTTGTTCAAGTACATCACAGACCCCCTTCCTGACCTCCATATCTACATCGTCCTTCTCCAGAGTGAACACTGATGCAAAGTGCTCAATTAAAATGCATTTACTACAAAGCTAAGCAAGAAACTTGAACAAATAAAAATAGCAACTCTGCTTTCAGTGCGGGAAAGGATTGGTACAAGCTGTTTTGTACCCTATAGTACACTCACTGAAGAGCATAGAGGACAGTCTTGTGAAATCTTGGGAGATCTTGAAACCTCCACTATTGTGAATGAACTGAGCGGTCTCGATGAACCTTGTGAGATTGGGCAACTGATCAGAAATAGGAACAAGCAATCCTGCCGTGAGGGCACATCTGCTGAGAGAAGAGGGAGAAGAGAAACTTGCAGAATTAAGTTTTAATTATCCTCTGATGTTGCTTAGTGTCTTGCTGTCACAGCAGCTGTCAAAATCTATGCAATTTCAGCAGCACCGCCCAGAGCTGCAGACTGGCTGTCCGACCTCTCAGAATCTCTCCAAATGGAGAAAATCAAATTCGCCATCCGAGGGTCAGACGACGGCTTCCACAGAACGTGGGAGCCATTCATGCAATTGTTCCGGGACCTGTTTGTGGCCAACGTACAAAAGGAAGAATAGTCGGGTGGCCAAGAATCAGGGGAAAATGGACGGGAATCGGGGGAAGGTAGCCGGGGGGGGGGGCTACGGGTTCGTTATGGGAGTTTGTTCGCATGGTTTTACGCTTATTTCTTTTTCTTGTTAATTTATTGTTTTTGTATTGGAGGGGAGGGGTTACTGTTTTTACTGTGATAAAATTTGTTGTTTAAAACTTGAATAAAAATTATTCCAAGAAAAAGGAAGGACAAAGCCGCCAAATGCCTATAAACATGTGCCTCGGCCATATTGGGGAATGTAAAATATGTATGCCAGTTAAAGGGGGCGGCCACAGTTGTTATTATGAAGATGCTTACCTGTAAATATACATGTCAATTTTTGCGTGTTTTTTTTCTAATAATTTGTAATTTGTTGGATATAAAATATGAAATCTCAATAAAAAACATTTCCAAAAAAATCTGCAATTTCAGCTGCGTACCCCTGACATCATGTTCCATGTAGTTGCTAAAATGGACTCTGTCCATTGTCTTTTTTTAATCCAAATGGCCACAGATCCCATGACAATGGAAAGCTGCAGTGCACAAGGGCATTTCTCCAGAGTCTCAGTTCCACTCTTGTTTGCTTTACTGCTGATGTTAAATTACGACTTGCTTTTTTCTTAACTCACTATCAGTTTTGCCTTTCTTACTTAGGTCAAAACTGCCTGAAACGTCCCGGGCGGCATTCTCCGGTCTACGACGCTGAAATTGCGTCCGGCTATTGGCCGGGGAATCCACGTTGGCACAAAATCGGGGGCAGTGCTGCTTTTGCGATGCTCCGCTCCCTCCAAAATGGCATACTCCAGGAGTATGCTGCACGGCGTTGGGATGGCCTTGGGATGTTAACTGAGGCCCTCCCCCCCGATGCTCTACCTCCGATGGGCCCTGTTCCTGATGACTTCGGTCACGTGTGGTATTCATTTTTGGGAACTCGGCATGGCAACTGCGGACTAAGTTCAACGGCGCCACAGTCGTAGGGGGCTGGGGGGGTTCCAGGGGCAGGAGGGGCTTTGGCATGGGCTGAGGGCACTGGTTGGGGGTGTTCCGGGAGTGGCAAGCCTGGTCAAAGGGGGTCCCTCTTTGGCAGGCCGGGTCCGCGTGTTGCATGGCACGGCCGCTGCAGGCTGCCGCCGTGCGCATGTGTGGCCACGGACCCGGCAATTCTCCAGCCGTATCTGCAACTAGAGGCGGGGGCTCTACGTTGCATGCCTGCTAGACCCCCCCCCCCCCCCCCCCCGCCCCACCACCACCAGACGAAGGATCGGTGGCCATTTTGCACAGTTTTTTCGGTTATCCAGCCCCCCCCCCCATTTCTTATAAATATATTTTAAGCCTTCCTTCCTGCTTTCACCACTTCTATTATTTAAATTTTCCAAATCCTCTCTCTTGTTCAAAATGGGTCCCACAAACCACTAATCCCTTTCCTGCTCACGACTCACCAATCAATATTTTCAACAGTTCCTATCACTCAGCCATCGCCTTCCATCTCCCCACCACAACCTCTTTCTTATTCAGTACCACTAACCACTCCACAGCCACCATCATGCCCCAGGACAGAACTTGTGCAGACGCCCGGAGGCTCCGAATCACCAGCTGACGAGCATTGATGGGAGAACTGACGAGGTTTTGCACTTTGCTGAGAGGCAGCCCGTGACCTTCAATGAATATGAACTTCCCCAGTAATGGGGCAGGGCGTCCTCTTTAACAAGAGGAGCCCTCACAGTATTAAAACCCCGACCTGAGTGCAGGTCAGGGAGGGAGACCTTTCAGGGAGAGGGGATTCGTGTCTAATAAAAGAGTATCACTTTGCATCCTACTTGCCCTTCATGCCTGTTACCTTGGCATGGGTACTACAATCCGGAATAGGTTAATAAAGTAAAAATAAATTCTGAAACATATATATTTGTTAAGAAAGACTGGAATTTATGCAGGGCCTTTCATATCCTCAGGAAGCTCAAAAGGGCATTAAAGCCAATGGCCTATTTTTTGAAATTAGTTACTAATATAATGGTTGACAAGCAACAAACTCCCAAAACCAGCAATGTTATAATGGCCAGATAATCGGTTTACTTCTTAAAATAAGGACAGGAAGAGTCCACACCGAGTAAAATAAGAAGCTTCTTTACACAAGCGATACATACTCTACTCGATAGATTCCTACCGGATTCCTGTCCTGGATGGTGCCTTATCGGCCGACCTTTTATACATTATTTAATTGAGATACCCCTACCCTCACGGGACAGCTCGTACTCCGCAACAAGCATGAGGAAGGTAATAATATCTACTCCGTAGGTCCTGTGCAGATTACACTTTTAGTGAGGTTGGCTGAGAGATGAAAATTTGCCAAAACAGGAGATATCCCTTCCCCTTCTTTGTAAAGTACCATGGGATAGATTTGTGAACATTACCAATGGGAAAGGTTTTACTAAATGAACCATGGGAAATTATCACCTCGGATTATTGTTGACGTAATATTACGAGGTTAGCATTTTTAGTATCACCTTTCTGTTACCAGTTTCCCCTTCAGAACCTTGCATACCAATCATATACTTGTGGTTCTTTCCTGGCCATTGTTTTATTTTATTAATTCCTGAGATGTGGGTGTCACTGGCTGGGTCAGCATTTATTACCCGTGCTTAATTGCCCATGTGAAGGTGGTGGTGATCTGCCTTCTTGAACCACATGTTATGTAGGCGCACTCACCTTGCTGAACAATTTGAGCAATTAAAAGGCTCATTTAAATACCCGGACCCCGTATTCACCCGGTGCCCAGGAGTCAACGGGCATGATCTCAACCAGGCGCCGTTCAGCATTGGTTTCCACAAACATGGCTAGGTGGAATGGCATCTTGGGGGGGGGGGGGGGGGGTGAGAGTCTCACAGGCCATTAGAAACTCCTGGACATTTGGGAAAGGACAGAGTGGTACCCCGACATGCTCCCTGGCACCCAGAGCAGGCACTTTCAAGGTGCCTGGGTGCCAGGTTGGCACTGCCAGGGGTCGGGCCCGGGTGGGCTTGACCATTAGACGGGTGGTGAGGGGGGTTCCAAAGGCCATGAGAGGCGGGGGTGGTGAAGCGGGAGGTCCAAAAAGAGGAAGGAGGGCCTGAAATGAGAATGTAGTGATCGGGGCTGCCATTTGAAATGGAGCCCCGATCTGCTCGCCAGTGCAGGAAACCTCTAAAATGTGGCCTCGGTTAGGAGAAACTCCCCAAGGCCGAAAAACTGGCAAAGTGCCGATGAATAGCGGGATGAATCTCTGCGCTCCAGCCGTCGAGACACATCCGCTAAGCCTGACCCAAAGCGGGCTCTGTTTAATGTTTGCTGAATCGCGCCCATAGTGATTTCTTTGTGGCCATTTTTATAATATCTGTTCCTTGCTCTGTGATTAATTATTCTGAAGGAATCAGCATTGAGCCTCCAGTTTCACCATTTCCACAGGCACTCTGCCTGCTGCATGGAAATGTAACGAAAGAGCGATAACAACTACATCTATATAGCATCCTCCACAATGTCTCAAATCAATTACAGCCAATTAAATAGTTTTAAGTTGTAGTCACTGGTATACTGTAGGCAATGTTTTAAAAATGGCAGAGAATACATCAACCTCTTCCTCTCCCCCCCCCCCCCCCCCCCCCCCCCCACTTCTCCAGCATCCAAGTGGTTCACAAATAGAGATTTCATGTACCACTTTTCAAGAAACACTCTGAGTTGCTGCAATGCTGCTGACCTTTGTGCAGCTTCATGTTTTTCTGGCAGGCTTTACAAAAAACAAATCGGCGACACAAGGCTGCCCTAAGGTCTGAAGCAGCAGTGCAGCAACGAGTAAAACAGAGCCGAACCCCAACAGACTGGCTTTTAAAAAATTCAGAACTCTCAGAATGACTTTTCCAACTTTTCTCAAAGTCAGTCTTTCAGTCTGCCATTTTGCTTCTGGCTCCTCAGCCCTGGGATAGGACAGGGTGACACCCCGACATGCACCCTGGCACTGGTTTTCTTAGCAGAGGGGAAACACTTCTGTATGTGTTACAATAAATATTCTACAATATTTTTTGAAATGACCCAGCTACGGTTGCGAAAACCTAATTAAAATCCGGATTCCATCACTGGTTTGTGACCCAGGAAATTACCGATTATTTCAAGTAAGTACTAAGCTGCACTTTAAATAGAAGACGTTTTCCTCAGTAATAGTTGAAAAAAAACCCTTTTATCAAACCTCTGACCAGAACTTCCTCTACATTTTTGTCCTTTCCCCATTGCAACTGTAGCCTCTAACCTGTACCTATTTTTCTTTCCCTGTTCATTATGTTTTTCACAATCCTCTTGATCACCCGTAAACACATGGCTTCCCAACTCCCCCTGCCACATATGAACCTGCCCACCAAAGTGGGCATCTGGTGTAGGCAATTCTACAACCACCTATGTAAGGTTCTGATGCATAGTTTGGAAGCCCTTATAAGCATATGCTATCACCAAAACACCTATTATGCATCTCCTCATGGCATAAGTCAGAACAGTGATGAATGTAAGGAAATTGTTATACATATTTTATTTTATATCTGTTGCAGTAACATTATTAAAAGCCTGGGTTAAGATATATATTTGTTCACCTAGACCCGGGTTCAATCCCAGCCCCGGGTCACTGTCCGTGTGGAGTTTGCCCATTCTCCACATGGGTCTCACTCCCCACAACCTAAAGATGCGCAGGGTAGGTGGATGGCCGTGCTAAATTGCCCCTGAATTGGAAAAAAAGAATTGGGTACTTTAAATTTATAAAATATATATATATAGTTGTTGCAGTAATATTATTAAGGAAGCAACGTTATGGCATCCAGACTGTGTGTCTGCTAAAGCTATAATTAATATATCATAAGAAGGAGACAACTATTCATTCCAACCAGTTACTTGGTTACAGATAAAGGGCAAATGAAATAGTGTTTATATTTTGGATGGTTCCCTGGCATTTGATTAATTTGAGGCCCTAGCTATGCAGGTCACGGAGCACCTTAGTGGGATACAGATAATGTAATTAATAGGAGGATCCAGGTCTGCCTGTTGTTTGCAGTTTTGCCAAATGCTGTTAGGTTGGGCAGAAGGGTTGGACAGTCCAGAAGTAGACTGGATCTGCTCTTTGAAGGGTCTGCCTCTAAAAGGACAATACAGATAAGCATTTAAACCTGTTTTGTTAACTTTATTTATATGTGGCATTGGAACTTTATTGGGTTGCTTGGTTGGAATATTTATAGTGAAGATGTAGGGGATAAGTTAAAGTTTTTCCATTTATTTAAGAACTGTTTAACTGTGAATTGTACAGCTATTTCTGTGATGTTAATGTGGTTAAGTCTGTGATGTTAATGTGGTTAAGGCTGTGTTAAAATTAAAGCAGGATTTAATGTAAAAAAAAACAATTTTCTCATGAAATCACTCTTCATAGTTTTGCAAATTGCAAATTGTTGGGGTTTCTCATGTGGTATCGAACATAAATTGGGGTCTGGTCCAGTATCCTAACAAAATTGGGGGCTCTTTGTCAAGATTGCAAAGTATGATTCCTATTTTGTCTTGAGATTATTAAATTTAAAGACAATGGGTGGGATTATCTGTCCCGCCAGACCCATTTTCTGGTGCGACGTGGCCCCCACCACCAGCGGGATCCTCCGTCCTGGCAACCAGCCAATGGGATTTTTTCAGGTAAACTTCTGTCAGTTTAAACAGGGAGTGATTCCACATTCCGGCGCCTGTCCGGGGAGGCTGGTACGGGAATCGAACCGTGCTGCTGGCCTGCTTGGTCTGCTTTAAAAGCCAGCGATTTAGCCTGGTGAGCTAAACCAGCCCCTGGCTTCAGCCATTATGAAATGGCTCTTTCAATGGCTAAGAGTTTCCTGGGTGTGGAAGAACTCACACTGCCTGGTTTACAAAGGGTGGTTAAAACAAAGAATTTGGATTTGTTGGACAAGCTGAAGTTGACACTATCTGTGGGGATGAGGAGGCTGGAGATAATTCAAGTGCGAGCTCAGGAATTAAATTTGTTAGCGTCATAATCTGAATCATTGGAATTAGTTAAAATTCAATTACAAATGAAACAATTAGAAATGCGGGAAAAGAAAAAGGAGAGGACAGCATAGGCAGAAGCAAAGGAAAAAGAGAGAGCAGAGAAAGAAAAAAGAGACAGGCAATGAGAAAAGAGTAAAGAGAGAGAAAGTGAACTTCACAAAATGGAACTGAAGGAGACAAGTTGGGAAAGCAAAGAGATTCTCAACTTAAAATGTTGGTGTTAAAGGCAGAGATTGAGGAAAGTCTAGAGGAAAGAGTAACCTTTTCTAGTCAAAAGCCTAGTGGGGATATGTTTAAATATGTTCAAACACTGCCAAGATTTGATGAGAAGGATGTAGAAGTGTTTTGTAAATCTGATTTGAGAAAGTAGTTCAACAGTTGATATGGCCCAAAACCATGTAGGTAGTGTTAGTTCAAATAAAGTTAATAGGTAGAGCTAGCGAAGTTTTTGCATCATTATCAGAGTAGGTATCTAGGGATTCTGATAAGGTGAGAAAAAGCATATTAAGTGCATCTGAACTAGTGCCAGAAACCTACAGGCAGAACTTTAGAAATCTAAGGAAAGAACCAGGTCAGATGTACGTAGAAGTTGAAAGAATCAAACAAAATAACTTTGGTAGATAGATAAGGGCATTAAAAATAGACTTAATATATGAAGCTCTTAGGGAATTGGTTATTTTTGAGGAATTTAAAGATTCACTTACCACAGTAGTGAGAACCCATTTAGAAGAGCAAAGGGTTAAAACTGCTAGACTGGCAGCAGAAATGGCAGATGATTTTGAATTAGTTCATAAATCATGGTGTGGTTTTCAACATCAACTTCAATCCGTGAAGGACAGAATCTGGGGAAATAAGAAATCTACAGGTGGTCAAGGCAAAGGTAGTGTACTTGGAGATATTAAAGAGATTTTGCCTCAAGTTAAAAAGAAAACTTACAAGGGTGGAAGAGCGAGAAGAAAACTTCAATATTTTCATTGTAATAAAGTTCGACACACAAAGTCGCAGTGTTGGTAGCTTGAGTAAAGTACTGGGAAGACAGACCCTTTAAAACAGGATAAGCCAGTGGGGTTCATTAATCTGGCAAAAATAAATTGTTGGTGTTTCTCATCTGGTATCCTGACATAAATTGGGGTCTTGTCCGGCATCGTAACAGAACATCAGTTTTTGCGCCTCTTAGGAATGCTCAGACTGCTGCCATGGCCACCTTGGGGCGGAGTATCACCAAGAGTAAATTGCAAAGAGGGTGAGTGATTTGAATAGAGTAAATAGAAAAAAAAGATTCCCTCTGTTCAATAACTAGAGGTCATAGGTTCAACTTCATTGGGAATAGATCCAGGAAGCGGTGAAGAGAATTGTTTTTCATTTGGAGTTGTCGGGATCTGAAACCTTTTACTTGGGAAGGTGATGCAAGCTGACTCCATAAAGAGTGTTAAAAGGAATTGAGTAGGGTCTGGATAGCTGGATGGTCAGGAATGACCATTGCAGACAAAAAGCACAGGTATGGAATTAGCCACTGTGCTCTTTCAAAAAACCAGAACTAATATTTCTTTCTTTTTTTAAATAAATTTAGATTAGCCAATTATTTTTTTTTACAATTAAGGGGCAATTTAATGTGGCCAATCCACCTATCCTGCACATGTTTTGGGTTGTGGGGGTGAAACCCACGCAGGCATGGGGAGAATGTGCAAACTCTACATGGACAGTGACCCAGGGCTGGGATGCGAACCCGGGTCCTCAGTGCCGTAGGCAGCAATGCGCCACCATGCTGCCCTAACCAGAACGAATATGGCAGTCTGAATTGTCTCCTTTAGTGCAGTAAGTTCCTATGATTGTATATAAATAAATGATCAGAAACTATTCCCTACATAGGATTAGTCTCAAAATTGTAAAACATCAAAATCATTGATTCACCATGATCAATTCTACATTAGATCTGTTAGGTATATATTAAACAATATTTCATTGAACA
Organism: Scyliorhinus canicula; assembly: GCF_902713615.1. Lineage (NCBI taxonomy): Eukaryota > Metazoa > Chordata > Chondrichthyes > Carcharhiniformes > Scyliorhinidae > Scyliorhinus > Scyliorhinus canicula. The sequence goes on along the minus strand of NC_052160.1, from coordinate 123,259,149 downwards.
ATATAGTCATGAAATCAAAAACGCATCTTTTTTTTCAAGGTGACTGTGACAAACCTCCCACATTGAAAAATGGCATTCTAAGAGACAAGTTTATTTTTAAAAACTTATTTCGTGTGGGTGACAAGGTTTCGTATGGATGTTATCCAGGTTATGTGTTAAAGGAAGGAGGTTCAAGATCTATTACCTGTGGAGAAGATTCAACTTGGCCACCATTACGGATTGTGTGTGAACGTAAGTAATGAGTTATTTTCTCACCACGCAAACACCCTTTCTTATTGCTCAAGCTAGACCACGGTCTGTGGATGCAAGCAGCAATCGAGTATTCCATCCATGTAGTTACTTTTCTCAAGAGAAACTGGTCAACTGGTCCCGAGGATTTTGCCAGCTTGACCATCTATTACTTGGGCTGGGATCTTCCATTCTGAAGTCTAAGTCCGGTTGCAGGTGTAGAAGTGGGATTGGTTTCTGCTGGAGGATAGGAAGACTGACCATGTGTAATCCTGCATTGTTCAGCCTCTTGTATATGCAGCCAGGATGGGCTTGGCAACTCTGAGGGCGGTTACAGGCAGGCTAGAGTTTGCCATCTCCACCGTAACCTCATGGGGTCAAAGGTCCAGGTCCCATATTTAAAGGACACACGGACAACCAGCACTATCCCTCCCACCATTTCCCGACCACTGCCCCACCCCTACCCACTAACCCATCCTCATTCCTTGGTCATCCGTCACACAAATTGCACTGTCACTACACGGTCTCAAGTAAAGGCTGGTATTTACAGATGCTCCTCAAAGATGACAATGCAGTGGCAACTCACCATCAATCATGAAAGAAGTTAACCTCGCTGCTTATGTGCAGCCATAAAAGTGAGCGTTCTAATTTCTTGCTGGTGGGGAACATCATTTGGAAGAGGAACTTAATTCCAGTCCTGACCTTTTAATGAACACGCATGATATGTTAATGTAAGCAAAAGAACTTCCCAACATTATTTGTTGAGAAGCTCAACCTGCCTTTGAAACCCTGAGACATAATTGTTAAAGTATATTTCCCTGTCTGGAAACTAACTTTTGGCCACAAGTCAAATTAACGTACCCTGCCTGCCAAGCTTCCTGCTACTGGTGGCACGAGGAGATTCCTTGATTAATCTTCACCCAATATATCGAAAATAAGAAAGATTTCCCAAGCAAGGTGAAGAGGAAAAATTATTTTTCAAATTGGTTTCCTCCCATTCTCCTGTCCTGTTCTTTCAACCCCCCCCCCCCCCCCCCCCCCCCCCCCACTCCCCCAATCGATTCCTGTTAGGTTTCAGCACCTCTGACGCTGGGGTTTTCATGATGTGGTCTGTAGTTCCAGAACAGAAGGAGCTTTTCTTCTGTGGAACTCGCTGATATTAAGTTTGGGGCTTTTTTCAGTGGTTTTACTGAATTCTTGTCACCATCAAGAGACGGGATATCAACAAAAGAGAAGGAAACAGTTCTTCAAATTGGGCCAGCTACAAACCATGTATCCTCTATTCTGCCCCAACCTCTGAAGAATATCCCAACTGCGTTGCACTTCTCACACCCAGCCATCCTAAATGTAATTGGAATTGCCAATTTCTAAAGTAAAAGTCTTGTATCTATTGAACCATTGGATTCTATTTTTCTGGAAAAGTATCAGCTTTTCAAGGTGAGGAAATAGTTTCAATTTTCCTCTGCCTTTGAAAACCATGCATGCCCTTCACTGCGGTCTTCACACATCTCCATTTGATGGGTGGCATGGTGGTCCAGTGGTTAGCACTGTTACCTACGGTGCTGAAGATCTGGGGCTGGTTTCGCACACTGGGCAAAATAGCTTTTAAAGCAGACCAAGGCAAGCCAGCAGCACGGTTCAATTCCCGTACCAGCCTCCCTGAACAGGCGCCGGAATGTGGCGACTAGGGGCTTTTCACAATAACTTTATCGAGGCCTACTTGTGACAATAAGCTATTTTCATTTCCATTCATTCATTCGATCTGGTCTTCAGGTCACTGTCTGTGTGGAGTTTGCACATTCTCCCTGTGACTGCGGGGGATTCACCGCTACCACCCAAAGATGTGCAGGGTAGGTGGATTGGCCACACTAAATTGCCCACTGTCACCAGACTCCTAAATTACCCTCTTATTGACTGACCTCATTAACACTACACCCTGTATGCTTCAACCAATGCCAATGCTTATGTAGTTACATTGTATATCATGTGTTGCCCTATTATGTATTCCCATGTATTTTCTTGAATTTTGTTTAATTCCCTTTTCTTCCATGTACTGAATGATCTGTTGAGCTTCTTGCAGAAAAATACTTTTCACTGTACCTCGGTACACGTGACAATAAACAAATCCAATCCAATCCAATCCAATCCTTAATTATAAAAAAAATTAGGTACTCTAAATTTAAAAAAATAAGATCTTCTCAATATGCTTATTTTAAAATGTCTTCCCGGTTCACAATCCATCCATAGCCATTCCCTGTTTCTTGCCAACTCATTCAGCTTTATAGCCCAGTGCCTTGCGCCTCTGATCTCTTCCTTCACTTCTTTCAGTTGCTACTTGGTCAGCTGAACAGAGTCCATAAGATATAGGAATAGAGGGTGGCCTTTCAGCCCATCAAGTCTACTCTTAGGAAGTCTCTTTCAAACCCGTTGTTTCCTTCTGCTGGCATTTCTCTGCACCTTGCAAATCCACTTCAAACCTATCTTTTTGGGCATATACTTAGCCATATCTGCCAACATCTACACCTGATTAATGTTGCTGTCTTGCGAAGCAACTTGGATGGTTCATTAAAGTAAAGGCACTCTCTAGATGGAAGTTATTTTTCAAACAGTTGATACAAGGCTCTATGTACAATGGATTCTGATACAACACCTTGATCCAAATTTCAAATAATTGAGTTATTTTATTTGTTTTATGGTACTTTTTACTTTCTAATGAAACTATGGATGTGGGAATCTTTTTGTGGGTGTGTGCTATAAAGGGAAGTTGTAATACTGCTGCACCACAGACGTACTCCTCTCAATTAACCCAAATATTTCCATATTCCAAACCACTTCCTCCACTTCAGCAATTTGACAAAGGTCTTGTGCTAGTTGAACATTAAGTCAATTTATTTTTGTTCTAAACCTTTAAATCTAAAATTTGTTATTTTAGTGGCCTAATCCAATGTTCAAACTTCTTTTCCTGGGACCCCCTTTTATAAACCAGTTGACCCTTGCAAGCTGCCAGCTGACCTTCGCAACCCACACCAGCTGACCCTTGCAACCCACACCAGTTGACCCTTGCAACCCACGCTGGCTGACCCTTGCAACCCACGCTGGCTGATCCTTGCAACCCACGCCAGCTGACCTTCGCAACCCACACCAGCTGACCCTTGCAACCCAAACCAGCTGACCCTTGCAACCCACGCCAGCTGACCCTTGCAACCCACGCCAGCTGACCTTCGCAACCCACACCAGCTGACCCTTGCAACCCACGCCAGCTGATCCTTGCAACCCACGCCAGCTGACCCTTGCAACCCACGCCAGCTGACCCTTGCAACCCACGCCAGCTGACCCTTGCAACCCACGCCAGCTGACCCTTGCAACCCACGCCAGCTGATCCTTGCAACCCACGCCAGCTGACCTTCACAACCCACGCCGGCTGATCTTTGCAAAACGCCATTATTGCTAACCTTTAATGTGACTGATAAGCCTCCTTGATCCTCACAATCTCACTTGTTTTGTCATTGAATGTTCCATCGCTGCTAAGGGCTTCAGCTGATGATTTAAGTTCTCGATGCATCCTTTGAAAGAAATCAAGGAGTTTGTCCTGAAACTCCCATGCTTAGTGCTCAAATGCTTTTGAAGTGTTGAGGGTTTTTAATCCTTCATTTACCAGTAGGAAAACACGTGAGCTTTGCATCCTGATTTGCACTGCCACAATTAAAGCCATACCTCAAGAAATCATCTTTAAACTGCTTTGTTCCTGATTTCAGTTTCACCTTAATGGGTTGTTCACTATAGGCCCTGGGGCTTCGTATGTAGGTCACATCTGCACTGCTTTGTCCTGCCATAGACACTCCTGAGAAGCTCTCTTCAGCAGATTCAGTTGTGAAATTCTATCCTGTTGGTGTCTCTGGTCCTCCCTTCCTTATTACAAAGTAATCTATCTTCAGTTCTTCAAACAGTCCTGTTGCTTGCTTGCTGGCAGATACAAAATAGAGGAATCTCTCCTCTGTGATTTTGTAGTCAAAGCACGGACATACAGGATGCGTGGTGTCACTGTACGTGATGGATGCGTGACCTCTCTGCCACTACCTCTGGTGGAAAGACTTCATCATTCATATTTAAAGGCTGGTATTCTCAATTTACAAGCTGGTCATGGTGGGCATTTTTTTTTTTAACTTTGAAACTTTATTTCTAATACCTGCCAGGGGCGCGATTCTCTGGCAACAGCCGACGCCGGAGTGAAACCGTGGGCACCGATCGCAGTCCAGTCCCCTCACGAGCACACCCGTGGTGCTCGATCTTCTCTCCGCCCCCCACAGGCCCCACACTTACCTGTCGCGCGCTGTTCACGCTGGCAGCGACCAGGTGTGGTTGACGCCGGCGTGAATAGGTCGGGGTCGTCAGGCCGCTCGGCCCATCCGGGCCGGAGAATCGCCGGTCGCCGTGAAAAACACGCCATTTTGAGGGGGGTGGGAGAATTGCGGGGTGTGCCAGAGCGGCCCTCCCACGATTCTCCCACCCGGCCTGGGGAACGGAGAATCGGGCCCCTGGTTTATCCATATTTAAGACTTTTTATCACTGAAAATTAAAGCAATTTCAGTTGAACATGCGCATACTTACATTTATATTTGCATACAAACTTTGATTTAATATATTCCCATTTCTTTAGAAATTTAAACCAGTACAGAAAAAAAGCACAATCTTATTTTTCCTTCACAAACATTGACTTTAGGCGAGATGAAGTGACTTGCCAAACACACACAATGTCTCAGTATTTCTTACTAGTACCACTGCATTGCATTATCCAAATATCCTAGTCATCTCCTTCTCCATTCTCACCAAAAGAACTTGCTTCTTGGTTTCCAGAGAGTGGTTGCCACCAGTGTTGGAATGTGTCAGCCATATTGACTGGCCTCTTTTGATTGGTCTTCCTCTCTGACAAACCTGGCCTGGCTTCCCTCCCACTGTCCAGTAGCTGTCACTGTCGTCAGATGCATCCACCCCAGTCACAGACTGCTGACCATTCCTGACTCGCACTTGGCGTTTCAGGAGTGCAAGCAGATAGGGCAGCACAGTGGCACAGTGGTTAGCATTGCTGCCTGTGGCGCTGAGGACCCGGGTTCAAATCCCGGCCCTGGGTCACTGTCTGTGTGGAGTTTGCACATTATCCCTGTGTCTGCGTGGGTTTCACCCCCACAACCTAAAGATGTGTAAGTTAGGTGGATTGGCCACGCTAAATTGCCCCTTAATTGGAAAAAATAATTGGGTACCCTAAATTTATTTTTAAAAAGGAGTGCAAGCAGATGTGCCATCCCTTTAACAGCTTGACCATGGAACCACAGGTCACATACTGCCATTGTGGCGGGGGTCGAGCCGATAAGAAGGCGAGCACCAGAGCAGAGTTCCAAGCTGGGGTCACCACTGTGAGCATCACGTGCCCAGCTGTCTGCCCGTCAGTCCTGTCCCGCTCCCTCCCTGCGCGCACGCACTTGGTAGTTGGGCATTTTATTCCGCAATTGCGAACGCCGTGACTGATCAAGCCATGACCCTCCCGACACCCACCCGCGGGTCGCAACCCTGATTTTGAAATAGCTTGGCCTAATCTACTGGTAATTTACTGGTACAATTTGTGGCATATGTATCCAGGGTATACCAAAGTCCTTCACTTCACTTAAATCTACTCTTTCAGGATGTATTTCCTTTCCTTATTTTAATTTCCAAATATGTTAACTTATGTTTTACCATCTTGAGCTCCAAGTGTCTCATTTTTGCTCCATCTGCTAGTCTAGCTATTTCCTTCTGCAGCCTTTTGCTATCCCCTCCATAATTTACCACACCTCCAATTTGCTTTCCTTGAGACATGTAAGTATTGTCCCTCAATTTCTAACCACAGATCATTTTTCTATATGATAAGTGTAGCCACAGCAGACACCACATGGATCATCATTCACACCACCTTTCCAATCTGGGGAATATCCTTTTAGCCTATCTTTAACTCTCTGTTTACTAGCTGCCTCCACCGATACATAACCTCCTCAGTTCGATAACTGGTTCCTTGTCTGACGTATTCAGATCTCTATTCCTGTGAAAATCCAAACTAACATCCACTGTATTTCCTTCATCTATTCTCTCATCTCTTTCAAAGAATGCTGAAAAGTCGGTGGGTTTTTACCAGTTCATACTGACTGACTCTGATTTAGTTCATGTTCCTCCAAATGATTGACTCTATTTGGAGTCTGAAGATCTGCATCCCTTCTGATGCACTCCCGCTGTCGGTACTGATTTGCAATTTTGGCTGGTACTTGGATATGACGGGGCTCAACATTCCCTGATAGTTTAAATGTTTATTGTTGTTTGGCGGCTCCAAGCAAGGCTGGTGGTGTGAGACGAACCATAGCTGAGGTTGGAGTTCCAGCAAGTGGAAGATTCCTCAACCCCAGCCTCACACGATATTGCTGGGCTGGTTCCTCCAGCACAAGTTGGATTCCTGATATAAATGCTGAGATTTTCTGAGATTTTTATTTTTGTCTCCGTTCCTTTAATGACACAACACAATTGTGGGGAAAAAGTACATTTACAAAAGTATCGTAAACCCTTGAGTTCTGCGACATATCTACCTTTTCCTATTTTGTTTTATGCGCAGCAAGGAACTGTGGTAATCCAGGTGAAATTTTGAATGGAGGTTATACAGCAACAGGGACCATTTTGGGAAATCGAGTTACTTTTAGTTGTGAAGCGGGGTGAGTACTCTATGACAAATTGCTGAATGATGTGTAGTTCATTTCATGGAATGTTTCTGATTTTTTTTCATGTTGTAATAAGCATCGCAGTTTGCTAGTGCAACGAAACACTTCAACTCCAATTTAAGCAAGTAGAAACTTATTCCTCGATTTCCCATGACAGCCATTCATGGAATCTCTGAAAAGAACCTTCCATTAAATTGGGAATACTGCAGAGAAATGAGATTTGAATTTGTAATTAATCCCTGTAATCAAACTTTGGGCTCAATACTGAAGGTTGGCATGGCTGGCTGTTCAAAATATTCTCTTTATATTGTGAGGCAATTCCTTCAGTCAAGCTATACATACATAATTCCTTCAAACATTTGACCAGAAGAGTACAATAAAAATGTAGCCACTATTGACTTTACTCTGCACCTGAGTTAGTGCAATACCTGTACTCTATTTTGCTTGCCAGCGATTGTGCATAAAAATCTAAGCCGACACTGCAGTACAGTACTGCACTGTCAGAGCTGTTGTGTTTTGCATGAGATGCTTCACTGAAGCCCTGTCTGCCCTCCTGGGTGGATGCCCATATGAACAAAGGAAATAGGTGCAGAAATAGGCCTTTTGGCCCCTCCAGCCTTCTCCATGTTTGCTGAGATCATGGGTGATCTATTTGTGTTTCAAGTTCTATGTTCCCATCTACTCCCGATAAGCTTTGATTCCCTCGCCTAACAAGCATCAATCTAACTCCGCCTTAGAAATATTCAGTGACCCTGTGTTCTGGCCATTTTGTAATTAGTGTGAAAACTGATATCTGGTCATTATTGCATTGTGGAGCTTGCTTTGTTCAGATTGGCAGCCATGTTTCCTGCATTAAACAGTGGTAAGACATTAAAAGTACATAATTATCTGTAAAGTGCTTTGGTGATGACCTGGAGTCATGAAAGATGCTAAATATATTTACTTTTAATGTACCTGTTGATCTTTTAGTGGATTTATAAGTCATAACCTTTGGGGTTGTTTCTTGATGAACAACCTCCCCTATGGTTTTTAGCTCACTGCTTGTTCATGCATTATTTTTATTTTATTTTCTATAGTGAGCTTTTTTTTCTCAATAGGTACAGGATGGTTGGTAGAGCCCACCGGTTGTGTACCAGTGGTGGGTGGGATGGCCAGGTCCCAACGTGTCAGTGTAAGTTGGTACTCCATATCTTTTAATAATACTTTGCTGCTTTTTTGTGACAAACACTTGAGCCACTTATGGAAATTAATATTTCTTCTGTGGTGGCATCATATATCTGATTTTCCTCATCGCTTTTTGATCTCTCCTGGATAACAATATTGACTCTGGTAGTTATTTCTAGATTTGGCACTCAAAGCACAGAATGGGAAATGGCTATTTGGATAAGCAATCTTAATTCTTCCACAGATAAAACAAAATCAATTCCAAACTTATATTTTTTGCCAGGTTATGCATCTAATGTGATGTTTGATTCTAAACTTCTGTAAATTCCTTGTTGAATTGATACTCGCAAATTGTAGCAGCATTTCATGATGGACATGTTGTTCTGATGGATACAAGTTGTTCTGTTTGATGCCTTGGAGGCAGTAGGAGTTTAAAATATGAGGGGATTGCATGTTAGAAAGCTATTCTTTTGAACCCCACTGAAATTCAGTACAAGGGCATTCCAAATCCCAGAAGGGAAACTCGGAATGCTGGTTCTTAACTATTTATTTTTGTGATTTGAAAAAAAGTGAGAAAAATATGAAACCAGGTGAGGAAAAGGGTCAGTCTTGTTGTAAATTATTCAAGTAACAAAATATTTACTAAATCTTAAAACACACACGAAAGGCAACAATAAAGAACAACATTTATAATGAACTACAACAATGGTTATTCAGGAAATTACCTATCCAATCTAAATCTATCTACTTTCCTAAACACTGACAATACATTTTCCCCAAAACAACATCCCACAGGTGTTAACACTATGAGCCAATTCCAGCAAATATGTGTCACACTGGACCTGTAGTTTCCTTATGGGACATGTTTGCTACTTTAGAGTAGAGGTTTTGGGATCTAACATAGGGAACTTCTTCTGGTTTCAGCACAACAACCTGACCCCCTCTGAGAGACAAAAAACTGTTTGCAAACTGGGCATGCCATGATCTAGGCCACTTGACTGCTAGACTCCACTTATCAACATATCGGTTTCACACCACTGCTCGTCTAATCTGCACCTCACAAGTCCTCAGTGTAGCTACATGACTATCTTTGTAATTCATTAATTTTAATTTCATTCAAACTTCCTAACAACTACAAATTATTTTCTTGTTGCAAAATTGTTAAATAGAGCGCAATCTTCAATATGTAAGAAGAAAAGAGAAGACTGCAGTTGTGTGAAATTTGAAATAAAGGGGTGAAACTGGGTGGATAATTGGTTAAATGCGCTGGCCAGTTCCTTGAATAGTGCTATGGGAGACAGTTTATCCTGAGAACTGATCCCCCTTTGCATTAGGCTGACGAGTTACAACCAGAAAGCATGCAAAACAGTCCCCAGGGGCTTCTTATTGAGTAAGGGGGATGTGACCCCAACTGTCCAAGGATGGAAGGAGGACTGTAGCCAATCTATGTATACAGTGCTGGGGGCATCATTGCCCTTGTTACCCCACTGTTAACTGTCAGGCTTGAAGCCTGAAAGTTAAACCCCAATGCAGGAAATGCTGAAAACATTAAACAATCAGGCAGTGTCGGTGGCTAAAGGAAGGTCGGGATAATATTTCAGCTCCAAGCGCTTTCATCAGAACCCACTATTTTTTTTAGTGGTTCTTTCTAAAGGAAAGGGAAAATATGCTTTTTACAAAAGTAAGATGCAACAGGGGACCGCAGTTATAATATTCTACAATTTCTTGATAGAAGCAAAATCGCTTTCTACACTGTTCCTCGGTGAGAGTCAGATAACTTAATCTGGGTCTTTGGGTGTGGGCACCTGTGGAACACTCCTTGTTCCTGGACTCTGTTCACGACAATGTGATACTTCCCACTACCCTCACCCTCTCTCAGCCCGCTGCACAATCATCTGTTCCTGCAGTCATTAAGAGGTGACCAATTTCATTCCCATCCTTCAGTGGAGCAAACACCTTTCTGTGCTAACAGGATGGTGGAAACCACAAAGATGCATAATTTCAAAATGTCCTCCTGAAAGCTCCTTCAACTCTCCAGATAAGCAACAATGGTCTGACTATTTTCAGGTGAGAACACTTTAAATATAGCTAGAAATGCCTCTCTGACATGTACTATTCAGGACTGCTTCGATGGCCGATGGGGGTTTTGGGGGTTGGGGAATGGATGAGAGTAGAATCATATCACATTTAACAGAACTATCAATGACAAAGGACTCCAATGTTGACACTCTGTTCTGCAGGAGCTCTGATTGTTTATATCTAGACGCTGATGAAAATGGCAAAGTGAATCAAAAATGGGAGTTGGATAGTAAAATGTGCACTCTCGTTTTCATTGCCAGGTTCTGTTCAGTCATCACTCCAGTGCATTAGTTTCTGTTTAAGCAACATCTTGATACATTAGTTTAAAATTCTCATTTCTTGTTTTCCAATCCCTCCATTGACTCTCCCTTTCTCTGCAATCTCCTTCAGCCCTACAACATTGCAAAATATCTGCCCTACTCCAATTCTTGCTTCTTGAGCATCCTCAATTCTAATCATACTTCTATTCCTGTTTGTGCCTGCTAAGGCTATCAAAGCTCAGGGGCTGAAATTTTCTACCTAAACCCCTCTGACTATCTTTCTCTCTTTTTGTTTTAGGGCACTCCTTAGAACCTACCCTGGCCAAGCTTTTGGCCATCTGCCCTGATATCTTTTTAATGTTGCCCATGTAAAATTTGGTTTAATAACCACTCCTGTGAAGCATCTTGGGTTTGTGATGAATGTACAAAATTGTCATGTTTTATATATTTGCCATAATGTTATTAAAACATGGGTAGTATGCATGCAGACAGTATGACTGCTAGAGCTGTGATTAAAGTGTTGTAAAAGTGAGATAATCATTGAATTGCAGGTGAAATGTCCTGATAGGTCCTGAGAATATTTTACTTGTTTACAGATAGGTAGCTAATGGGATATTGTTTAGTTTGAAGGACCCCTGGGCTGTAGATAATTTATGAGGAATTATGGGCGAAATTCTCCGACCCCCACGACGGGTCGGAGAATAGCGGGAGGGCCTTCCCGACATTTTTCCCGCCCTCCCGCTATTCTCCCCCACCCCCCGCCCAACTCCTGACCCGAATCGCTGCCGCCGTTTTTTTATGGCCGGCAGCGATTCACAGCTGTTCGATGGGCCGAAGTCCCAGCCCTTTACGCCGTTTTTACGAACGGCAAACACACCTGGTCTGGCCGTTCGTAAAAACGGCGTCACAAACTCGCTTTTTATAACCATGGCACCGATTGGCACGGCAGTACCACGGCCGTGCCAAGGGTGCCATGGGCCCGCGATCGGTGGGCACCGATCGCGGGCAGCGGGCCCGATGCCCACGCACTCTTTGTCCTTCCGCCGCCCCGCAGTATCCATTCGCGGGGTGGCTGAGGGGCAACCCGGCCCGCGCATGCGCGGGTTTCGCGCAAATACGCGATGACTTCATCCGCGCATGCGCGGGTTGGAGTCTTCCAATCCGCGCATGCGCGGCTGACGTCAGATGACGCGTCAGCTAGCGCTAACTCCGGTAAGCGGGCTTAACGATATTCGTTAAGCCCGTCATGCCGGAGCCTACGGCGTCGGGCTGCTAACCCCGACCGGGGACCAGAATCGGTTCCCGGTCGGGAAGGGGCGCGCTGGCGTCAAACCAGCCCGGGTTTGACGCCAGCCTTACGATTTCTCCCGTTTTGGGAGAATCTCGCCCATTGTGTTTGGTCATGGCTAAACAGGTCAAGGTACATGTTGTAAGAAGAGACAAAAAAGACCTCATGCACTAGGTACAGATGATATAGTTTAATGGGAGGAGTCAGGTCTGACTAAAGAGTCAGTAGGTCCTAAAACTCTAATTTGAACTGAGGTGTTTCAATTTGGTCCTGAAAAGTTCTCTCTCCAAAGATTCTGCACAGAGAAAAGCAAGTAAAACCCTGGTTGTTAACTTTATTCATGAGTGGTATTTAGTATACATTGGTTTGCTTAATTAGAATATAGTGGCAGGATTAGAAAGTAAGTTAATGGTTGCTTCTTTTTACTTAAGAACTGTTGTAGATGTTTACTGTAAAGTTGTTTCTTTCTTGCCAACGTGGTTAATTCTGTGTTTAAATTAAAGTTTGTTTTAACATGAAAGATACCCATGGGGCAGTGTTATTACTCCGGTGGTGCAGTAACATTTCCTCACAGTTTTACAAATTGAAAACAGTTGTGTTCTCATTCGGACTCCGAACAGGTTGTCTTATTACATTAGAAACACTACATAAATACATGTTTTTGTTTGTTATTATTGTATTCACTCACACTTCATTTGCAGTCATGATGCCTTGTTTATCTCTTCCTCTCTTTTTTTCACTCTCAATCTTTGTCCCTTTTGCCCTCTAAAGAAATAATATCAGCAGACTGGGTTTTTGGTTTATGTATTGGGGTGAGGAAGTATCTTACTCTGCATTGCTGCCTATTGGTTCACCCATGTGTTGTCACTGAGCTGACTGAGTTTTAATCTTTGAAGCTTCCAATTTTACAGTCTAATGAGGACAATGGCTGAATTTCATTTTTCCCTAGCCATCAGATGTGAAAATCTTCCACCTATTCCAAATGGGCGAGCTCCAACACCACCCTCTGGCGATTATTGGGAATATGGAATGATAGCACAATATTCATGTATTGGTGACTACTCATTGGTTGGTGCTGATGAACTTACTTGTACAGCGATTGGAAAGTGGAGCAATGACCCACCAAGGTGCAAAGGTACAGTTAATTGATACTTCAGGTGGAAAATTGAAGTGAGCCATTGTTTGACATGGGATTTATGATTCATAACCTTCGAGGATCAGTTCTCGTGGCAGTGAGCACCATGCATATTTGGTGCTGTCACCTCAAATGCCTAATTTTAGCACAAGACTAAGCAGATACTGCTCTGCTGGTGCTTCTGCATCCTGTTGGGTGCCAAACACGCAGCAGGGAGCTAGAAGTGTAGCACATGGTGCTGCCGGCTTCTGTTCTTAGAGGCAGGCTGCCCCCCTTAAAGGTCAGCTGCACTGAATGACAGGAGAGTGATACAGAATATGATCACTGCAAAGGGAAATGGAACACCAGGGCAGCTGAGGACCCCAGGATCATTGATGGAGTGCTGGATGGTTTAGTGATGGAGGTGATCAAAAGGAGAGACACCATGGTTCTGTGTGGCTGCCAGGAGGCCATCAATAGCAACCTTTAGAAAGATGTGGGACAGGTCAGTATAGCAGTCATTCCCTGTGGCTGGACCAGAAGACATAGCAGTCCCGCTACAAAAATTTTGATAATTTCATGTCAGTAGTCAAGGGGCTGGATTCTCCGATTTTGAGTCTATGTCTGGACCATGTGTCTAATATTATGACTAAATAATCGGCGGCGCCCTCGCTCCAATGCTCGCCCAGTGTGGCCTTGCAACCATGCCACACAAAACCCCCGACTCTCCCTGCAGATATGGACGAAGAATTGCCGGGTCCGTGGCCACGCATGCGCACGTTGTGCCGTACAACATGGCGCCGGCCACACGCGGACCCGTCCTGCCAGATGAAGCCCCCCTGTAACCATCTTGCCACCCCCCTGGACCACTTCTCACCTCCCCCCCACAGTCCGCAGCCGCCACACGAGGTTGACAAACACACCTTAACAATACATACCTGCCACATACCTCCAAAATACTCTCCAGTATAGTTTAAGACATTGCAGTAGCAGAAGTTCTTCAACGTTATTTTATCTCCAAGTAACGTGCCGAGACCTTTCAATTACATTAGTTTTTTTATATTTGTTCAGGGGATGTTGGCTGAGCCAGCAATAATTGCCTATCTCTAATTGCCCTTGAACTGAATGGTTTGCTCGGCCAATTCAGAGGGCATTTAAGAGTCAACCCATTGCTGTGGGTCTGGAGTCACATTGAAAGGTTCATCTTGTAGGTGAACGAATGACCTATTGTGAGTGATACGCAAATTCGTTGGGGGCATGTCAATATAAGCCTACTTGTGACACTAAGAAAGATTATTATTATTTATTCATAATGAAGAGTGATTTTCTGAAAATGTTACACTTTTTGTTCCTCAAGAGTAATGCTGTCAATAGGTTTGAAACTAAAGTGCTAAAATCATGCAGTTTCTTCAATTGTCGAACAGAGGAACCTCCCTAAAGATCATAATAATTCTGATTCTATGCTTTTCACACTGACAGTCCAATTGTTATAAAAAATAATTGAAGCATTACTTAAAGGGTTAGATATCCAATATGCAGGTAAGGCAATTTTGAAGAAATTCTGCAATTGCAAACTGTATGATCCTGTTCTTGATCCAGAACTGTCACATTCCAGCTTGTAACGTTCTTTGATTGTGCCGAGAGAATTAAAGGAGACTGCTTGGACACGTGACACCATTAAACTACCTGAATAGAAGACAATCTAATGTCTCACACAAAGGAATGACATCTCTGGTAGAACAACTTCCTCTCAGTACGTCACTGGATGTGTCCCAGTTCTGTAGTGGGTTTTAAACTGATAACCTTTGGATTCGGTGTTGAGACTGTGAGAAAATGAAGCAGATAATTACTTATCAAGAGATGCAGCTTTGCACGGTTGTAAAGTGCAATATACTAATTAGATCTTCAATGTATCTTCTTCCCAGTAAAGGTATAGAATTTGCTGGCTGGGGAAAGGGATTGGCGGGATTCTCCGTTGTCTGTCGTTGAAATCGCGAAATGTGATTGAAAGTAGAATAGGTTCTGCTGCTAAAATCACGGCGGGCGACAAGTTGACGCCAAATCGCTATTCTCTATCACCTCGACAGCGGCGTCAATGCGATCTGGAATACGTGTACAGTAAACATCGCTTGCATATCATTAGTGGGCCTGAACCGGTATTCTCCGGGACCTCCGCGATGCTCTGCCTTCGAAGGGCTGAGTTCCCGACGGCACGGTTCACTTGTGTCATGGCTGCTGAGGGAGAGGGAGGGGGTACAGAGTGTCCACCATCGCCATAGTTTGTTGAAAGTTGTGCCACTGGTCGTGGGGTTCTGTCAGGGCCGGGGCAGTAGCGGGAGGTGGCCAGGAGGTGGGCTGTGGGGATGGATTGGATGGGCATGGGACTCCATTGCCGTAGCCGGCAAGGCAGCCATGCAGCTCGCACACCGTTAACAGCCCGCTATGAACACAGGTCGTACAGGTGACCCTTCTGGCCAACCCCCTAGATACCCTCTGGCCCCAGTCGACCCATCAACTGTGTGGGCGTGCTCAAGCACAACCAGTGCCATCTTGTTGGCTGGGATGAGTGTGTGTGGGGATTGTAATGTGTATATGCAACTGCAGCTTGTCAGCCTCCCGAGTGTCAATCATGAACCCGGCGAATCACGCACCGTTTTTCATTGGAATAGATTGAGTTCCACGTGGCGCCGGTGCTAGCCCCTCCACAGTTGCTGAATCGATCCATGTTCGGTGCCAGTTTTGCTATCGTGAAAGTCCACAAATTCTCCGTCGGCGTCAACACTAAATCTCAGAAACGGAGACTCCCGCCCAATATTTATTGTTCAGAGGATGTGGTGATGAACTTTGTATTTGAGCAGTGGCCGTGGGTTGATACATCTGAGTTACTTGTTCGGCCACTTTCAAGGGTATTTAAGAATCAGTAATGCTGGAGTTAGACAGGAGTCACACCGAGGCCAGAACGATTATCAAGGGCCAGTTTCTTTCCTTATGGGATCTCAGTGAGCCAGTTAGGTTTTCTACAACAATCTGGCAGCTTTGTGATCTGAAGGCACTGAAGTGGTTGCAAACTTTGAAGGAAGTGTTGGAGAAATGGAACAGGAGCTATCAGCATACAGTTTGAAGATGACCTAATGTCTGTGGATGATGTCACCATGGGCGGCAGTTAGATGAGCAGTAGGTTAGGGCCAGCGGTAGATCAGGCACTGATAACACAAAGCTTTTTTACAGCAAATTATGACAAATACATTCCACAGTTGAGCAAAAATGAGTGGTTCTCGTGATAATACCTTAACTACCATTAATTACCTAGGGGTTGTCATAATATGCACCCATGCACATCATGAGGTAAGAACAGGCAGTGACAGACATCCAGGTGAGCCAATCAATATACAGAACAGAACACGACCAATCACAAGTCGGAACACCGGAGGGCCCGGGGGGGGGGGGGGGGGCTTCCAACTGTAAAACACACGAGGCAGGAGCACTCTGCCTCTTTCCACTGGTGATAGCTGTAGTGACAGTCAGGGTGTACAAATCATTCAACACCTTCTACACGTGGATCAGAGCTAGCCTGGTCTAGATAGTTAGTGTTGGTTTACTTAGAGGAGTAGAGAATCAACCCACAGGCAGCTGTGTGCTTCGTTACCAGAGTTCAATAAACCTTATGGAACCAACGCCTACGTTTGGTGTGTGCTTTATCATTTAACTGCATCGTGTTGCAGTCCGTGTTACCCCAGGGTGAATAACACGACAGGGGTGACTCATGAACTGTTCTGTTACCAGCTGTTAGATGTCTTCACTCTGGATTGATTGCAAATGGCCGAATTGTAGCAGGATTTGGACCAACCTATAGATATCGAGAGACAATCACCTATGCCTGTCTTGAAGGTTATGAAATGATTGGCAACAGTGTCATTGAATGTGGTGAGAATAACGTCTTTGCGTCTCCATTACCGACGTGCAAAACACATGAGTAAACTTCACTTCCATTTAATGAAACCAAAAGTTGTGAATTGATTTTTAATCATATCTGTTAATAAACATCTTGTTGACTTACAAGATTTCCAGCTAATTTCTTTCTTACTGCTCTTCCACTCTGCACATAGTTTTTAGAAATGATATGTCAGATATCTTAGTTCCAGGACATCACTGCAGGAGTTCCTCACGGCAGTCCTAGGCCTAGCCATTTTCAACTGCTTCATCAATTATTTTCCTTCCATTATAAGGTCAGAAATGGGATGTTTGCCATTGATTACACAATTTTCAGGACCGTTCCCGACTCCTCACACACTGAAGTAGTCCATGTCCAATTGCAGCAAGACCTAGACAATATCCAGGCTCGGACTGACAAGTGGAACGTAATATTCAGGCCACAGAAGTGCCAGGCAATGACCGTCTACAACAAGAATGACAATCTAACTATTTCCCCTTGACATTCAATGGCATGACGAGAGCCAAATCCCCCATTATCATCACCCTGGGGGTTACCATTGACCAGAAACTGAACTGGACTGGCAATATAAATGCTATGGCTACAAGAGCTGGTCAGAGGCTAGAAATTCTGCTGTGAGTAAATCGCCTCCTGACCCCACCAAAGCCTGTTCACCGCCTACAAGGCACAAGTCGGGAGTGTGGTTGCATACTCCCCACTTGCCTGGATGAGTGCAGTTCCAAAATTACTCAAGAAGCTCAACACCATCCGGAATAGAGCAGCCACTTGATTGGAACCCCTTCCACAAACATTTACTCCATCCACCATCGATGAAATGCGACCACAGCGTGTACCATCTACAAGAGGCACTGTAGGTACAAATCAAGACTTCGTCAGCAGCACCTTCCAAAGTCATGCCCATTACCATCTAGAAGGACAAGGGCGACAGCCACATGGGAACACTATCAGCTGAAAGTTCTCCTTCAAGTCACTCACCATCCTGACTTGAAAATATATCACCATTCCTTCACTGTTGCTGGGTCATAATCCTGGAACTCCTTCCCTAACAGCACTGTGGGTGTACCTACACTAAAGGGACTGCACCAGGTCAAAAAAGTTGCTCATCACCATCTTCCAAAGGGCAATTAGGGATGGGCAATTGTCATGACCCCCCCCCCCCCCCCAGGCAATGCACGGTCAATTGCAATCCCACCAGTAAAACTGGATGTTATTTTAGAGTACCTGAGGACCTTGGCTGAGCCCAATAAATTGCAGTTACCATGTTTGTAAATGTTCCACAAATATAACCTTTTATTCTCTAACAATAATATAATCAAACTGACAAAAATGTAACTGACTATCTAATCCCCCCTTTCCAATCCCTGCCCTTTATAACTCATCCCACTCTACTCAAATAGATGCACAGATAGGCAAAATAGAGGGAAAGGTGGTGGAGCAGTAAGAAAATAACGATGAACTAAAAGGATAAAAGATTTTTGGTGCACTAGGACGGCTTCCAATTAAAATCTTTCAGGAGTTCCGCCTTTCATTTTGATACTTCTTCTTTCTAGACTTGAGATGGTTTTCTCTGGCAAGGCTGCCTACTTTCTCTGTAGATTCAGGATCATTTCAAATATAGTAAAGATGTGCCAGGCACTCACTAGTTTTAGAAAAATAAAGCAGTTCCTTACTTCAGCAGCGAGAGACAGAGAGTTCCTTTTTCTTTCAAGGTCTAATCACTTCTGTCCAGCTCTCTCCGAAGCATCATCACCAATTACTAACTTTTGTCAAGCAGAACACTGTTCCTCGCCAACCCACAGGTTGCCAACCAGTCAATCAATCCGACTTCCTCCAAAGCTGGTTCTTAAGATTCACCCGACACTGATGAGTTTGTTTTCGTGTCTCCAAAATACAAAACCTGGAACACCCTGTCCTGTCTAGCAGGCTGCTTCAGCTTGAATCCTCTGCTTAAAGGCACATTCCAATTATGGGTGCACGGACCAAAAATAACAAAAGAAAATAAATGAAACAAAAGAAAATTAAATGGAAGGACTCTTACACAATAAATGATGTCCAAGCCATCAGTACATGAATTTTAAGAAAAGGGTATTTTTCCATTACTGATTGAGCAAAGCGAACAACATGGTTTAAAGTCAATCTTTTATCTCGGAATCTCTGTCAAAGAAGTTGACCACATTGTACCAAAGGGGAAAAGTTCTCTTGCAATATTATGTCTCACAAATGAACCTGAACTATCCAGAATCCAGAACTCACTAAATATGGTGCCTTCAGTTACTTTGCCAATGATTCTCCCTCCATCATAAAGTCAGATATAGGGATATTCACTGATAATTGCCAATGTTCAGTACCATTCACAACTTCCCAGCTGTCAAAGCAGTCCATGTCCACATGCAACAAGACATGGACAACATTGAGGTTTGAGCCGATAAGCAACAATTAACATGAGCATGAGCAACGTCCGCAACAACCATTTTCAGGAAGAGAAAATCTAACCATTCCCCGCTTGACATTGAATGACTTTGCCATTGCAGCTGCCCCCATTATTTTTTTTTTTAAATAATTTTTATTGAATTTTTCAAAATACAAACATTTTTACCCCCCCTACATTTACATTAAAATTATAACAAAACAAAGTCAAACCCCCCTACTTAACAAGAAAAAGAAAAAAGTCCCAAGTCCCCCCCCCCCTACCCGCGCGTCTCCCCCCCCCCCCCGCCGGCAAACCGACAGACCAACTTATCATTTCTAGCAGCGTCCTCGGGCAGGCCTTGCCCGTGCCACCACCGCTACCGTGCTTCCTTTGTCTTTGTCCCCCCTCCCCCCCCCCCCTCCTCCCCCCTCCCTCCCGCCCTCCCCTCCCCTCCCGGGTTGCTGCTGTCACGGCCTCAGTTTCTATCTCTGATCCAAGAGGTCTAGGAAGGGTTGCCATCGCCTGGAAAACCCCTGCACCGACCCTCTCAGGGCGAATTTGATCCTTTCCAATTGGATGAAGTTTGCCATGTCGTTTAACCAGGTGTTAACACTCGGAGGCCTTTCGTCCCTCCACTGAATCAGGATCCTCCTCCGAGCCACCAAGGACGCAAAGGCTAATATTCCAGCCTCCCTCGCCTCCTGTACCCCCCGGTTCCACCCCAACCCCGAAGATCGCAAGTCCCCATCCTGGCTTGACCCTGGACCCCACCACTCTCGACACCGTCCCTGCCACCCCCTTCCAGAACTCCTCCAGTGCCGGACATGCCCAAAACATATGTGCATGATTCGCAGGGCTTCCCGAACATCTAATACACCTGTCTTCACCCCCGAAAAACCGACTCATCCTTGTCCCCGTCATGTGGGCTCTATGCAGTACCTTAAATTGAATGAGACTTAGTCTCGCACATGACGACGACGAGTTGACCCTCTCCAGGGCGTCTGCCCATGTCCCGTCCTCTATCTGTTCCCCCAGCTCTAACTCCCACTTATCTTTCAGCTCCTCTACTGGTACCTCCTCCACCTCCTGCATAATCTTATAGATGTCCGAGATCTTCCCCTCCCCGACCCAGACCCCTGATAGCACCCTATCACTCACCCCCCTGTCGGGGAGCGCGGGGAACCCCGCTACCTGTCGTCTGGCAAATGCCTTCACTTGGAGGTACCTGAACGTGTTCCCCGGGGGGAGCCCAAATTTCTCCTCCAGCTCTCCCAGGCTCGCAAACCTCCCCTCTATAAACAAGTCCCTCAGTTGTCTAATACCCGCCCTCTGCCAGCTCTGGAATCCCCCTCCTGTGTTTCCCGGCGCAAATCTGTGGTTCCCTCTTAGTGGTGCCCCTATCAGACCTCCCACTTCCCCCCTGTGTCGCCTCCACTGCCCCCAGATCTTGAGGGTGGCCGCCACCACCGGGCTCGTGGTATACCTCGTGGGAGGGAGCGGCCATGGTGCCGTTACCAGTGCCCCTAAGCTTATGTTGCCGCAGGACGCCCTCTCCATGCGCTTCCAGGCTGCCCCCTCCCCTTCCATCATCCACTTTCGTACCATCGATGTATTTGCCGCCCAGTAATATCCTGAAAGGTTGGGTAACGCCAGCCCTCCACTATCCCTACTCCGCTCCAAAAAGACCCTTCTAACTCTCGGGGTGCCATGTGCCCACACATACCCCATGATACTACTCGTTACCTTCTTGAAAAAGGCCCTGGGGAGGAAGATGGGCAGACACTAGAACAAAAACAAGAACCTCAGGAGGACCGTCATTTTAACTGACTGCACCCTCCCTGCCAGCGACAGCGGCACCATGTCCCACCTCTTAAACTCCTCCTCCATCTGTTCCACCAGTCTGGAAAAGTTCAACTTGTGGAGGGTCCCCCAGTTCTTTGCCACCTGCACCCCCAAATACCAAAAACTTTTAACTGCTCTTTTGAAGGGGAGCCTCCCAATTCCCTCCCCTTGGTCTCCCGGGTGTATTACAAAGACCTCACTTTTCCCCAGATTTAATTTATATCCCGAAAAGTCCCCGAACTCCGCTAGTATCCCCATTACCTCCGGCATTCCCCCCTCCGGGTCTGCCACATACAACAACAAATCATCCGCATAGAGCGAGACCCGATGTTCCTCCCCTCCCCTTGTCAGTCCTCTCCACCCCCCTGAAACCCCTCAGTGCCATCGCCAACGGCTCAATCGCTAATGCAAAGAGTAAGGGAGATAGGGGACATCCCTGCCTAGTACCGCGATGGAGCCCAAAATATTCTGACCTCCTCCCGTTTGTTACCACACTTGCCATCGGAGCTGAATAGAGCAGTTTTACCCACTTGATAAATCCCTCCCCAAACCCAAACCTTTCCAACGTCTCCCACAAGTATTCCCACTCCACCCTGTCAAATGCCTTCTCCGCGTCCAGCGCTACCACTATCTCCGCCTCCCCTTCCACTGCTGGCATCATCAGCTGCCCCCATTATTAACAACTTGGGAGTAACCATTGTCCAGAACCTTTACTGGACCAGCCATACAAATACTGTGGCTACAAATTCAGGTCAGAGGCTGGAAATTCTGTGGTGAATGATTCATCTCCTGCCTCCCAAGGCTTGTCCACCATTTACAAGGCACAAGTCTGGAATGTGATAGAATATTCTCCACTTGTCTGGATGAGTGCAGCTCCAGCAACACTCAAGAAACTCAACACCATCCAGGACAAAGCAACCTGCTTGATTGGCACCCCATGCACCACCTTAAACATTCACTCCCTCCACTGCCAGGATACAGTAGGTGCAGTGTGTACCATCTACAAGATCCAATGCCATGACTTTGCCATCACCTTCCAAACTGTGGCCGCTGCTACCTCGAAGGACAATGTCAGCAGATGCATGGGAACACCACCAATTGGAACTTCCCATGGTTGTCACATGTTATCCTGATTTGGAACGTTTTGGGGCAGCAGGGTAGCATGGTGGTTAGCATAAATGCTTCACAGCTCCAGGGTCCCAGGTTCGATTCCCGGCTGGGTCACTGTCTGTGTGGAGTCTGCACGTCCTCCCCCTGTGTGCATGGGTTTCCTCCGGGTGCTCCGGTTTCCTCCCACAGTCCAAAGATGTGCGGGTTAGGTGGATTGGCCATGCTAAATTGCCCGTAGTGTCCTAATAAAAGTAAGGTTAAGGGGGGGTTGTTGGGTTACGGTTATAGGGTGGATACGTGGGTTTGAGTAGGGTGATCATGGCTCGGCACAACATTGAGGGCCGAAGGGCCTGTTCTGTGCTGTTCTATGTGCTGTTCTATGTTCTATGTTCTAATGTTGGATCGAAACCAAACTCTCTTCCTAAAAGCACAGTGGGAGTATCTACACCAGATAGACTGGAGGGGTTCTTGAAAGCAGCTCACCATCACCTTCTTAAGAGCAATTAGGGATGGGCAACAAATGCAGACCCTCTTAGTCACGCTCCCATCCCATGAAAGAATTTAAAAACAACACAAATCCAAAAGCTGTATTGTATTAGGCATTTGTTTCTAGCGGTCGTAATATGCCACTTAGTGAGCACTTCTACAGATTGAGGCAAGTTGGAAAGTCACCACCAGTCGAAGAGATGGACACGGGTGTCTTCCAATTAACAGGTCTGGAGCAACTTCAAGATATAACTCAAGTATTAGGAGTCAACATTGGGAAATGTGCATGGCTCCATCATAAGAGCCACAATTGAAATACTGACTGGTAGAAAACTACTTAGCATAGACTTGTGTTTGAGCATCAGAATATTGTTCTCAGGGAACTCTGGTACCAGATGTTCATTGACTCCACATCGCAAACTTTTACAATGGCACAGAAACAGAAGGGGGGGAGGTTAGCGAGAAAAGTTAAACTCCTTGTTACTTTAGTGTGGCGTTGTAAATAGGTTTGAAAATAAAACTGGCAAATTTTCCAAATTCCACTTATAAGCTTATAGAACAGAGAAGTTTTCTTAACACTAACGTTGGTAACATTTCGGCTGCCACAATGCCGTGGCTGACAATTTGCTTGTTATTACAAAATAATTACAATTACAAGCTTGATACTGCTCTTGACCCAGAACTATCATATCCCCATTTATCTGCAACATTCAGGCAAGATGTGGTACAGTTTTATATTCTGTAATTACAGGTGCTGTATCGCAATACCCTCAAAAAGCCAATGGTACAATAAAATTTTCACTGATAGAACAAAAGGAAACTGCTTGGAATATATGGGACCTTTTAACCATATGAATAGAAATAATGGGTGAGGTTCTTTGGTCTTCCCATAGTGTGTTTCTTGGACCCACTGTTGGAAGATCCCACTGCTGTCAATGGTTTTCTCATTGAATGCACTCCATGCTGCTGGGAAACGCTCAGCAGGGATCCGCCGTCAGCAGGATCAGAAGAGTCCGCTGGTGTGAACAGCCAGAAGATCTCATCCAAACTTTCATCCATAGCAATGACACCTGTTCAGAACAAGATTTTGTTAGTACTGCATTAGAGGTCAACCTAAATTAAATGCCCCAGTTCCTGAGTGGGATTTGAACTGATAAACCCTTGCCTCATTGATGGGACAGTGAAAATCTGAACCTTTGTCGGCGGCATGTTGGCGCAGTGGTTAGCACTGCTGCCTCACGGCGCCGAGGACCTGGGTTCGATCTACTGTGTGGAGTTTGCACATTCTCTCTGTGTCTGAGTGGGTCTCACCCCCACAACCCAAACGTATGCAGGGTAGGTGGATTGGCCATGCTAAATTGCCCCTTAATTGGAAAAAAATAATTGGGTACTCTAAATTAAAAAACAAAAAAGAAAATCAACATTTGTTAAGAGATGTAGCCCTGCACAGTTATGAAGGTAGAATGTACGCATTCTTTCTTCAATGTATTTCCTTCCCAGTAAAGTTATGAATTCACTGGCTGGGATATTTGTTGCTCGCAGAATGTGCTGTTGAACTTTGTAATTGAGCAGCAACCATCCGTTGATTCAACTGAGTTACTTGTTAGAACACTTTCTTTTTTTTAAATTCGCAGTCCCCAAAGTTCATCTTCAGTTCTGACCAGGGGGGCCTTTAAATGTAGCGCCCCAATCTCTGCAGAGCCAGATGCCCCCCCCCCCCCCCCCCCCCCCCCCACCAGACTCACGGTGAAAACTTTACCCACTCTACACGCCAGTTTTCAGTCAGAACCTGACCCTAAACAAATATGGTATGATTCCACTGTAACAATGGCCAGTTTCTTTCCTTACAGGCTCTTAGTGAGCCAGGTAGGTTACTTCAACAATCTGACAGCTTTGTGATCTGGCAACACTGAAGTTGTTACAAACTTTGATGGAAATGTTGGAGAAATGGAACAGGAGCTATCAGCATACAGTTTGAAGATGACCTGATGTCTGTGGATGATGTCACCATGGGCGGCAGTTAGATGAGCAGTAGGTGAGGGCCAGCGGTAGATCAGGCACTAATAACACAAAGCTTTTTTACGGAAAACTGTGACAAATACATTCCACAGGTGAACAAAAATCAGCGTAGTTCTTCTGAAAATACCCGAGCTGCAATTAATTACCTAGGAGTGACTCATGAACTGTTCTGTTACCAGCTGTTAGATGTCATCGCCCTGAATTGATTGCAAATGGCCAAATTAGAGCAGGATTTGGACCAACCTATAGATATCGAGCGACAATCACCTATGCCTGCCTTGAAGGTTATAAAATGATTGGCAACAGTGTCATTGAATGTGGTGAGAATAATGTCTTTGTGCCCCCACCACCGACTTGCAAAACACGTGAGTAAACCTTTCTAAACTAAAGGGGCGGCACGGTAGCAAAGTGGTTAGCACAGTTGCTTCACAGCTCCAAGGTCCCAGTTCAATTCTCGGCTTGGGTTACTGGCTGTGCGGAGTCTGCACATTCTCCCTGTGTCTGCGTGAGTTTCCTCCGGGTGCTCCGGTTTCCTCCCACAGTCCAAAGATGTGCAGGTTTGGTGGATTGGCCATGCTAAATTGCCCTTAGTGTCCAAAAAGGTTAGGTGGGGTTACTGCGTTACAGGGATAAGGTGGAGGTGTGGGCTCAGGTAGGGTGCTCTTTCCAAGGGCGAGTGCAGACTCAATGGGCCGAATGGCCTCCTTCTGCACTGTAAATCCTATGTCTATGTCTATGTCTATAATAAAATTTTAAAATGTGAATTGACCATTGCTCAATTCTGCCACAACTATCTAAATATCTGAATGTTGGTTTGGATGTTTGCCAGATGACTATAGAACCTTGATTTCTTTCTTCATGTTCTTCAACCATACAAGTTGTTTTTAGAAATAACACTGGAGTACTTTTCTGTTACTGAATCAGTAAAGTGTTAACCTTTTCTCCAGGTATCAATGATGAAAAGATTTCCCTCATTTAATACGAATGAGGAGGAAGTCTCTTGTAATATTCCGGGAGCTTACTATAATGGTGCAACCATCTTCAGCTGTTTCATCAATGTTCTTCCATCGTTAGGTTAGAAGTGAGGAAATTCACTGATAATTGCACAGTGTTCATTGCCAATCATGCCCCCTCAGATACTGGAGCAGTCAGTGACCACCTGCAGGATGACCTGGTAAATATCTAGGCTTGAGCAAATAAGTGGCAAGTGACATTTGTGCCACACACGGGCCAGGCAATGACCATGTCCAACAAGCGAGAGTCTAGCCATCACTCCTCAACATTCAATGGCATTAACACCGCTAAAGCCCTTAGGATCAACATTCTGGGAGTTACCATTGATCAGAAAGTTAACTGGGCCAGCCATATAAATATTGTTGCTGCAAGAACAGGTCTGTGGGTGGGTATACTGCGGTTAAAGACACACCTCCTAACTCCCTAAAGCCTGTCCACCATCTACAGAGCACAAGTCAGTAGTGTGGCATATCCTCCACTTGCCTGGATGAGTGCAGCTCCAATTTCTCTCAATAAACCCAACCCGCTCCAGGACAAAGCAGCCAGCTTTATCGGTACCCAGTTTGCTACTTTAAACATTCACTCCCTCAAATTGCGGCACAATAGTGGCCACAGTATGCACACACATAAGATGCATCGCAGCAACTCACCAAGCCTCCTTTGATGGCACATTCTAACCCGTGCCTTATTCCACCCAGAGGGACAGGGGCAACTGATGTCTGGGAGAACAACCAACTGCAGGTTCCCCTCTAGGCTACACACCATCTTGACTTGGAACCATATAGCCAGTTGTTGTTGTGTAAAAAACCTGACAGTTCTTCCTTAATAGTACTGTGGGTGTACCACCACTACATGGACTATAGAACTTCAAGAAGACAGCTCAGTACCACCTTCTCATGGGAAATTAAGATGGGAACAAATGCTGACCTTGCCAGCGATGCTCATATTGCGCAAAGTATTTTTTAGAAAGAAGCAGCAAATGCCGAAGGCAGTATTGGAGTGGGTGTCTGTTCCAAATTTAGTATTCTTCCCCTCAGTGTGTATATATCTGGCACCTATGTGTGTAGAAGCTAGTTGGCGAGGCACCATCAGGCCAACAGATGGCGATGGGTGGTCTTCCAAGTAAAAGGGCTGCAACAACTTCAAAGTACGACTCTGAAGTGTTGTCAGCCAAACACTCAGTAAGTGGATTCAGCATTGGGAAGTGTGCACAGCTCCATCTCTGAAAACCACTTCACAACTGCTGACTGGTGTTATGGACACCTGGTCAGATCCCAGGAGTGACTAAGATACTGGACCAGAGCCAAAGCATTAAAAAATGTTTTTTAACTGTGCAGAAAGATCGATTCGCTCCATGAGTGATTGCAGAGGAAATAGGACTTGGTTATTTTGACAAACAAACTTTATCAAAACAAAAGAAAAATAATATTCAAACTTTTAAATTTTAAACCTAGCCAGAACAGCTTGCAAGTATCTTTTAACCTTAACACACAATTTCCCATTAAACAACACGTAACATAGCATACAGCTCGAGGCTCCACTCACACAAGCAGGCAAACTATGCGTGAATAAATGAAAGCCAGCTTGAATTTGTGGAAGGAAAATTGTGTTTAATTATCTTGATCAAGTTCTTTCACAAAGCTTTAGAAAGGATTGACGAGTTGATGCTATGTATATTGTAATATAAGAGTCTGGCACATATAGAATTAATGTGGAACTGAGTGCAGTAGAGCCCACACAATGATGTGAGAAGCACATGACCTGCACTCTGGCTTCAGGCCAGAGTTGGATAGAGTTGTGTGTATAAGCAAGCATGGAGATGGCTCTCAGCTTGAACCTTTCATTATATATTTGTAAATAGCCTAAGAGTCAATGAAGACTTACGTATGACGGCAATGACTTCTTCAGATCTACCGAACTGTAACCAACACCCTACAACATATATGAGCCTCAAAAGGTATTTCATAAAGTACCACATAATAGATTTCTTAGCAAACTTTTAAATGAGATTAAAAGGACAGTGTGGATATGAAATTGCTAAGGGACAGACAGCAGAGAATAGTAGGGAACAGCTGTTTTTCAGAATGGAGGGAAGTATACCATTGCATTCCCCTGGGGCCAGTATTAGGATCCCTGCACTTTTGATAAAGATTAATGACCAGAATTTACATACAGGGCATAATTCCAAAGTTTGCAGATGGCATGAAAGTAGGAAATTTTGTAAACAATCAGAAGGATGCAACAGACTTCAGGCCGATACAGATAAACAGGTAAAATGGACACACACATGGGAGATTAAATTCATAACAGAGAAGTATGCATCAATTCATGTTTCACATTTAAATTTCTTTCACTATATTTTTGTTAAATTTAGACAGTCAGAATTTTGAAATTGAGCTGGCATAGAAACATAGGGAGAGATATCATAAGGCGACAGGATTTCCCCCCCCCCCCCCCCCCCCAAACCACCACCACCATCCCCGGCTCCAGCGGATTTCCCTGCAGGCATTTGATGTTTGGAGGGGAATTAATTGCTTCAAAACATGGCGTGCCCAATCTGGGCAGGACGTTCTACCAGCCAAATTGCACCCGCCTAATCCTGGATGTGTCTCCAGAAGTGCTGGCCACTGCTGGGACTACAACATTGCTCAGTCATGAGGAGCCAAAGCAGGTGGCTTGGGAGAGGAAGCTGGGGCAGTGGGGGTTGTGGTGGGGGTGTCAGATGGGCCCAGAGGGCCTGTGTAGGAAGTCACCCGCCCCTTTGACAACTTCCAGCCACATGATGAAAGTTGCTGAGCTTGATGTTTGGAGCGGGCCTCTCAGACTGCTGGGTAATTCCCAGCAGCAATGGGATGAGGTCCTTCAGTGGGTCTTGATTGACACATGGGCAGGCAGGCTGCCCAACACATGCCCTAGCATTTGTAAAACTGCAGAGGGGCACGCGTGGGTTGGTCTGTGGCAGGCACAGCGCCCATGGCATTTTAGGCTGTTAAATCCAGTCTTTAGAATCTCAAAACAAAGAAAGGCCAATCAGGCATCTGTTGCTTCTTTGAAAGATTTGTCCAACAGTCCTGTTAATTATTTAGCCCTGCTAATGTTTCCTTTTCAAGTATATATTCAATTCCTTTTTGGGGGAAATTACTATTGAATCTGCTTCTGTCACCCTTTCAGGTATTGCGTGCCAGATTGTAGCTGATACATAGAAAACGTACTTCTCATCGCTTCCTGTTTAATTTACAATCATCTTCTCCCAACTTTAAATATTTGTGTATACGGACCCCAAGAGTTCTCTTTTCTTGCACCCCTTTAAAATTATATCTATTTGTTTATGTTGCCTCTCCTCATTCTTCCTCATAAAAATGAATAATTTCAAACTGTTCTGCATTAAATACTATCCAGCTCACTAAATTAAAGAAGGGGGAAACAATGGAAAAATATGCCTGACGATCCAGGGCTGGGTGAAAGTGAAGATTGATTTTTACATAGAATTTACAGTGCAGAAGGAGGCTATTCAGCCCATCGAGTCTGCACCGGCTCTTGGAAAGAGCACCCTACCCAAGGTCAACACCTTGATGTCTTTTTGAATGAAGGATGATCTGCTTGGTGTTGATTTATGATACCAGTTCACTTCTTGTGTAACTTAAAGTTGACTTTGTTGTTCAAAGTTGTGGCTACAATCTTGATTTTATTTTGAAGGTACCTGTGACGACCCCCCAGAATTGGAACATGGCTCACCACGGGAAAGAGTTCCTTCTGGGAAATCATTTGATGTGGGTAGTAGGGTGCTTTACAGATGTGAAAGGGGTTACATATTAAAGCAGGGAAGATCAAGATATGTTACCTGTCAACATGATTTCACATGGACACGATTGCAGACCATTTGCGAACGTAAGTTTTTAGTATTTTTTTACATTTCCCTCCTCTTATCTATCCTCTGCAGTGAAAAGTTGTGCAGGGATATGGTTCCATAGAGATAGGCTACCCTCCACAACCACATCCCACTTGCTGCTTTTATGTATAAGCTTGGAGGGTGATTGATGATGTGCAACACAATCGCAGAGCCAAAGGACCCTTGACATATTCTCCACCAGCACCATGGTGGGGTTCGAATACTTGATGAATGAAGGTGACAGGGAAGAACTTTATTTGAGTTTGTAAACTGAAGTCAACCATAACCTGACATCTTTCTCAGACCACAGAATGACCCCTTTCCTCTGTGTCCATGACCTAAGGAATTGGAAGCCTGCATTAACCCTGGAAGTCACTTCCCGGCATAGGTCCTGCACATTGGATCTGAGAGGAGGACCATTCCCCAAAAAAGGAGACCTCCTTTGTTGCAACTTGTCCTGGATAGAAATGAGTGCCTTCAAATTCTGGAACTGACCTACACTATCTTCTTCTTAACACTTGACACAACAGACATTTGCAATGATAAGGAACAGCATCCCATTAAGACCTGTTACTCTCCTTATTTCCCACTGATTTATAATGAGACCATGGATGAGAGACACAGACATATTGTTACGAATTACATTTGCTGCATTTGTAAGCTCCAACTTTTAACTTCAATGTTATAAAAAGCACTGTCCTGCACCATGATCCTGAGGCTGTAATCCTCAGAATTACAGAAATGAATGTGTGTAGCCCAATTTATACCAATCTGCTTTCACCTCGCCAGAGTTTACTATACGTTGCTATTATTTGAAACCAGTTTGCAATCATCTCCACAACATCCCTCTGACAAAAAGGGAAGTTTATAAATAACCTTGTCACGGGGAGAGATGGTGAAACCTTGGGCGGGATTCTTCGGCCGTGCCTGCCCGGTGACCGGAAATTTCCACCCGTGGTCAATGGACCGTTACATTCTCCCCGGCCATCATGATCTAGCGGTGGGCGCAGCCGAAGAATCGAGCCCCTTATTGCTGAAATGCCCAAATAGACTCCTGCTTGTTTTCATATATTTCGAATTCCAAAGTTATGGGGTGCGATTTTCCCACCCCCCATTCTGCTGTGCTGAAGGTATCGCAGGAGAGGCCCGAAAGGCGCTTTGCACGGACCGACGAATCATGCGCTGGGTCACCCGACCCGTGGTATCCACCGTGATCTGGACCATGCTCTTGCTGGCTGTGATCCATGCACTGATATTTAAATGAACCATTCGGCTCATCAACAGGGTGACCTGTTTGAGGCCGCGGTCTCCCAACTCCTCTGAGGCACCAACCGCACCGGCGAGGTCTCACCCGGCCGTCGCCTTTGCTGGTCTCCACAAGTGGAACCAGGTATGATGGTCTCTCCGGGGTCTCGGAGGCCATTGGAGCCCCCCCCCCCCCCCCCCCCCCCCCCCCCCCCCCGGGTGGTCGAGAACAGGGCAGGGCTGTATGAAACCCTAGACCTGCACACACTGGCAGTGCCAACCTGGCACCATAGCAGTGGCGACCTAGCATTGACATGTTGGCACTGCTGTCACTGCCAATGTATCAGGGTCAGTGGCTGGGTGCCAGGTTGGCAGTGCCAAGGGGTGGGGCCTGAAGAGGGCCTTGCCAATGAAAAGGGGTCAATGAGGGAGGTAGGAAGGATGGGGGAGTGAATGGGGGGTATGAAAGGATGTCATGAAGGTTGGGGTGTGAAGCTGGAGTCCAGCAACATACGAATTTTCACCTTCATCAAACTGATTACTTTTACTTTACTTGGTTTAATCCAGATTGGCTGCTAATTTGATCGCTAATTTGTTACCCCAAATTGTTTTTGCCTGACTTGAAAGGGGGACCCCAAAAGTGTGTGGACCCTCAGCAACCCCATAGTGGGATATGCCCACTTGGGGCAGGGAGTGGGGGGAATGCCCCGTTTCCCAGATGGATGAAGGGGTAAGGGACAAGATCACCCACATACCTGGGTGGTGGTGGGCGGCTTGCGCTAACCTTTATTGATGGGGGAAGCTACCATTTGGGGGTCGAGGGTTGGGAGTGTTGCCCATGCCTACGGTGGGTCACATTGTCCATGAGTTAGGGGTGTGAAGGACCCTCAAGCTCACTCCACAATCAGGGGCCCCTTTCGAAAGGGGACCCTGATCTCTGAGGAGCTGTTCTCACTGGGGAGTTTAGTTCCCCATTGCAGAAAAACCTTCTAATTGTTGGCTTGAGTGGTGAAACTCTGCAGCCCCCCAAAAAATGACTAAGTGTGCGTGAATACAGGTCCTGATCGCGCCCTAAAAGCTGGCGGGAAACACCCCGCCAAACTTGCCCAAAATTTTGGGTGAACTGTGCCCATGGTTTCAAGCCTCAACTGATGATTTGAACTTAAAGTCAAGGCTGGCATTTCAGTGCACTATGGCGAAGCTACTGTACTGTTATTTGTTGGTGAAGATATGCAATGATTTTCCTGTTCATGGCTCAGGGTAACATTAAATAAATGATTTTAAAAAGTTTTTGCATAAAAGGAGTAAAACTTGTGAAATTCTCTGTTCCGTCTGCCCCATTTTCTGGCTCAGTTCGTTGCCGCCGGCAGCGGGATGCTCCGTTCCGGCAGTTTCCCATTGTGGCCATCCCATGGCGACGGGAAACCCGCGGGCATGGGCGCACTGCTGCCGAAGCGGAGGATCCTGCCGTTGCAGAATCCCTTATATTTCCTGAGCCAAAACGCCCCTAAAAAAATTAACTGCATAATTGGGAAAATAATATGCTAGATTTTCATCCTAATATCACATTACTGCAAATTGCGTAAAAAATATTATTGGAATGTCTAACATTTCTCTATTTGCCCCTTTTAAAACTTGTCTAGCAAGACACTGTGGTAATCCAGGAGAGATTTTGAATGGCTATTTTTCTGCACCAGATGATTCTTTGGGAAATAAGGCTGTATTTTATTGCGACAAAGGGTAAGTGTTCAGCACATAAATTGTGGAATAAAGGCAAAGGGTTCTTCTGTTTAGCTTTGTGATTATGATGAGCGACAGTGTCTCCTTGCTGATGCAAAAATGCACTGTTGCTCAACCGTTGGTTCATTGCACTTTTGATGATAGCCCATCCCTGCAACATTGGTCTTCTCTGGCTCACTGGGAGGGCTCACTGAGAGAGAGTTCAGAATTGCTCTTTTAAATAGGCCTGAGATGACTCTGGTGTGAGATGTTGTATCAACGCTGAATGATAGATGGTTTGGTGCATTTTTCTCTCACTCATAACCTACACTTGCTCAATCAATGCTAAATTGTGGGCAATTTATGCTGAGAATTTTCTACCAATGACAAATGAGTCGAGAATTTTCAAACTCTTGGACCCCTTAAGACATCTTTTCAAGAAAAGATATTCAATTCCCAAATGATCCAGAAATTCAAAATCGGAAATAAGTATTGCATGTTTGTGCGATGAGTTTGTTCCATGAGCTGAGATAAATCAGTATGCATTTTATAACTAGCGAACCAGACTTACACACACTGCTTCTCTAGGGCCTGATCAGTACTTTTTTTACAGCAATCGTACAACTGTTTTTGTGTTAATGTTGGCTCGTTTTTATTTTTATTTTACAAAATTACTGTGTTGATGTCCACCATCAGTCTACATGTGTCTCTTGATCAGTAAGCTGTTCATGAATCTATTTAACTTTCACCTTGCTGGCTGATTGTAGGTGATTTTAACTGGGTTTTCTATGGTGTCTTTTAGACACGGGATTGTTGGTAGGGACCACCGCATATGCACACCTGATGGTTGGGATGGCCAGGTGCCAACATGTAAACGTAAGTTAGGCTTCCATATTTTGTTGAATCTGTTAATTGCTTTTCTATGTCAAATAATTAGCCACTTTACGAATATAGGAATAGGAGTAGGCCATTCAGCCCGTCGAACCTGTTCCACCATTCATTTACATCCTGACTGGTCATCTACCTCAGCAGCACTTTCCTGCACAAGCTCCATATGTCCTGAAAAGCACTGGTCATATTCCCTCCATTGCCGCTTTAAAGGTATTGTCATACTTGGAGCATTGGCTTGCTATGTCAACTTCTGTCCTTGCAATATTTTAGTGTCTCAGGTTAAAGTACTTAATTTTAAATGTAGGGAACAAAACGTCCATATTTTGATTGAACAACTCATAAATAGGAACATAAAATATCGAATGGGAAACAAACTATTCACAAACTGCTGCATCATGGATTCACACTGTTTAGGGGCTAGTTTAACTGTAACATTGTTGTTGTTGTGTGTTTATATGTTTAGTTTCCAGAATAGGGAAACATTTTGAATACGCAGTAAATCAATGTGCATCGCACACTGGAAATTAGCCTGCTTAACCATGATTCGAAACTGTTTTAAAGAAGAAGTTCACAATTTTGGAGTGTGTGTGCGTGTGTGGTAACCACCAACTTCCCTCCACAACCCCCCAACTCACACTCCTCTCTTCTTTGGCTTCCTGCCGTGCAGCAATAGCTCCCTTTGTTCTAATCCAGTACTTCCAATTTTGCGGTCTCATTATATTTCATACCTAAGCCATGATTGAACCTAAATGTCATGTCTGATAATTGTTCTTCACATGTCGACGGGTTTGTGTGGTGTTTGTATGTTCTCTGTGTAGCGTTTGTATGTTCTCGCTGTGTCTGCGTTTGTTTCCTCCAGGTGCTCTGGTTTCCTCCACAGTGTAAAGATGAAATTAAATTAAATGAAAATCGCTATTGTCACGAGTAGGCTTCAATGAAGTTACTGTGAAAAGCCCCTAGTCGCCACATTCCGGCGCCTGTCCGGGGCAGGCAGATGTGCAGGTTAGATGGATTGGCCATGCTAAATTGCCCCTTAATATCCAAGTTTGGAGTTACGGGGCTAGGGTGGGGTGGATGGGGGATTGTAAATGGGTAGAGTGCACATTTGAAGGGTCAGTGCAGACTTGATGGGCCGAATGGCCTCCTTCTGCATTCTAGGGATTCTATAAATCTATTCTATGATTCGAATCAAATGCTATCTGTAATACTAAATGGTCAATGCTGTGGAAATTCATGCATGGTGTCCAAGAATTCATTTTAAAAGGCTGATATTCTCTTAAAAATGTGCAGTGCAAAGCTGGAGATTGTGTTTTGCCTTTTGTGCATGAGGAGGTGAGGAGGAGAAAAAGAGTTCTGCGTCATGTATTGTTTGTTAAACCAATGTGTTGTGCCATGCCACAGAGCTGATTGAGATTGTAATTCCTGAAGTATTTAATTCAGCATTGCCTTCATTTTCCCATTAGATGTCACGTGTGCTGATATTCCACTTATTAGTAAAGCTAGAACTCTATCACCACCAAATGGAGATCACTGGGAATATGGGATGACAGCACAATTTTCATGTCAGAATAGCTATTCATTGATTGGTGCAAAAATACTTACTTGCACAGTGAATGGAAAGTGGGACAAGGACCCACCAACATGCAAAGGTATTTTTCTATAAGATTAGAAATGGCTTCAACACTTTCAGTAGATGTTGTTGAGGTAAAAACATAATTGATTAATAGGATGAGAGGAGACCTGGGAAGGAGTCCCCTCTCCCTTGGGTCTTTCGCTCTTATTTGGAGGTCCGGCTTTCAGATCTGAGGGACTGCAGAGAGGTGAGCTCTCCCAAGGATGAGAAGAAGAGGCCAGCCTCTCAATCCGCATGATTGGATGGAAGATCCCAAGAAGTCAGCAGCAGGAGTGTGGCCCCTCCAACCTGGAGACAGCGCACCAAAAATTGAAGCCTCAGACAGGCAGGCAAAGTGAGTGGCGTAACATGTACAGGTGCTAAGTCCTACACTCTGGCTTCCTCAGAGTACTCCTCCAGACTACTCCTCAGAAAAACACACCTTGCAGCTGCACTCATTTTTCTCTCTCCAAGCATACCCTCATATCCACAAACGGACAGCCATCAATCACAATCACTCGCATCCTATTACCCTCTTACACCCATGCCTCAAAGTCACCTGTCACAAATGTTGTCCTTCCCACCTTTCCATATAGGCTACTTTTAACACGCATAACTCTCTGTTTCTCTCCTTGCAAGAGACAAGGGGCATACAGTTATGGGTGAGTTGGAGGGATGACCCTCCAGTGACAGCCACTGGTAATGCATGCCCACCTGTTCCATGAAGAAGGAGGTTGCTTCAGTAGGTTGCAGGTGTCATGAGTGACCATTTGTGAGAGCCTAGGCTTCCTGAGGGAGCAGTGCTCACACAGAAAAGAGCTGATTGGCTGCCCATAGACCCTGCGTTGGGGCTGGCTCCTGCCTCCTTGGAGCTGGATGTCTGTGCCCATCCGCTTTGCCCCATGGAGCAGCATGCAGCTGAGGAGAAGGTAGCTGATGCTGATGGTGCTGGTATTTCCAGTACTGCTCCCGGTGGTATTGGATTTCTGCTTCTCTTGTTCTCATCAGAGATGGGTGGTCGAACTGCATAATGTGCATCCATGTTGTGTTGACAGCTGAAAGTGCAAGTAAGTGCAGTTCATGATGATGTGCAAGATTGATGAACTGGTATCGGTCAGCATTCACCTGTCAACCAGTGCCAGTGCTCCAACTCTTCAGTTACACTGATAAAAGCCTTCCCAGCCTGTCATTTTTACTGAAAAAGCATTCTCCACTGTGCATTTATCTGACGAATTGCTGACAGCTCGGTTTATGGGTACTTGCTAAAAAGCAGTTAATGATCTTTTTGGACAATTTAATTATTCACCCAAAAGCTCCAAGGAGATTTCCTGCTTGCCTACAATCCTGTCCACGTGAAATCCAGGAATTGGGCTGGATACTGTCAGAAACGCAATCCAAGGTCACCTTTCAGGGATTCAGGAGAGGTAATAATGCCTCCTCACCACAATGTCTCTGGATAATGAAGCAGTATATATGACCCTCACAGCTCCAGGGTAAACATTGCATGGCTAAGAAAGTCAGAAATCTTTGACAGCTTTGCTCTCGGTCATTTAAGATTGACCAGTCTGTCCAGTTCAATCCAAACCTGAGCCAGAACTATGTATAAATGACCTGATTTCCCCCGGCTTTAACAATCTAGATTTGTCAGCTCTCTTTGTGTTTCAATAAAGGAGCAAAATAGTGTCACGTAATAAAAACGGAAAATATTGGAAACACTCAGAAGGTCTGGCTGCACGTGTGGAGAGAGAAACAGAATTAACATTTTAGGGTCAGTTCTGAATCATTGAGGTATTGGCCAGAATTCGCTGGCTGTTGGAATTCTCTTTTCCTGCTGGCATCGACGGATTTCCCCACGACGTGGGATGGCTTCAATGGGAAATCGCATTGACAAACGGTGGGAATAGACAATTGCGCTGCCAGTGAACGCCGTCGTGCCGCTGAGAAACACGCGGCTGGGGACCAGAGGACCCCGCCCATTATTTCCCAGCTCTATGGCGATGGGGTTAGAGGTATGGTGGGGGGGTTGGGGGGGGGGGGGGGGGGGGGGGGATCAGTGAAACAGGGAAATTAGTGGAACAGCACTCTGAAATTTTTCCACCTCCAGATAAATTTCCAGGAGACGACTTGGTCACAGGAACAGGAGCCTACTGGCCGGCGTCCAGTTGAGGTTGTTAAGGGGATTGTTAACAGCAATTTCACGTAACAATTTGAACGCTATAGATGGCACACAGGAACCATAGAACTTCAAAATTTTGTCAGCTCAGGTGAGATAAGAACAGACAAGCAGGTGGTCATAAATGACGGGTGTGTAGTTGCGCAGAGTTTTGAAACAGGAAGGCTCAATGGTGCTATTTAAAGGGCATGTACATTAAAGGGATTGTGTGAAGGACTGCTGCGGAGGCCAATAAATTGGAAGATATTCCCTCATGAATCTGCGGCAGCTCAGTTCTTCAGCCACCTCCAGCCAGACTACTTTCATGATGCCGGTTGCCATCCTCCACCTCTTTTCTGGAAATAATGTCCCTCTCCTCTCCCTGACTGTCAATTGGGACTCATCCAGGTATGTGTTACTGAGCCATGGAAATGAACACTCTCCGCACTGCAGCCACCCTTCCAAACACTGCCTTCTGCTGATGTTCTTCTCCCGCCTCCGCTGTGTGCGGCCAGTATGAAAGGGTAAGATTGCCCACTAAAAATGGAATCCTCAACCTTGCAGCCAGCATGTGGTGGCACAGTGGCACTGCAGATAGCACTGCTGCCTCACAGTTCCAGGGTCCCAGGTTCAATTCTGGCCTCGGGTGACTGCCTGTGTGGAGTTTGCACCTTCTCCCCTTGTCTGCGTGGATTTACTCCGTATGCTCCAGTTTCCTCCCAGTCCAAAGATGTACAGGTTAGCTGGATTGGCCGTGCTAAATTGCCTATTCGTGTCCAAAAGGTTAGTTTGGGATACTGGGTTACGGGGATTGGGTGCAAATGTTGGCTTAAATAGGTACTCTTTCCAAGGGCCGGTGCAGACTCGATGGGCCAAATGGCCTCCTTCGGCCCTGGAAATTCTATGATTAACTCCCACCTGCTATCCATTATTAGTTGTCTCTTCTGCAGGCAAGCCATTAATTGGGCACATTGCACAACATGTCTACATCTCTGTGTAGAGGCATGTGATCTGGAGATAAAAGCAACGCCAGGAACGTGAGACAATTGGCAAAATCCAGCCCGTTAACTCTGTTTCTGTCTGTACACATGCTAACTGACCTATTGAGTGTTTCCAATTTTTTGTTTTCACTGCTGATTTTCAGCATCCACAACATTTTGCACTTGTTGAGATAATTCGGCGGCACATTTGGAAAACATTAAAATCAAACCATTTGAGGAAGTGGTGAGGGACAATAATAGATCAAGGATTAACAAACACAAAGTTCTTTAACTGCTAAATTTCATTTGATATGATTGTGACTGATGCTGGAGTCATAACTACAGCCAGTTACTGAGTGGCAATTAATGCATTGTCCTCTTTTCAGTTGTCAGGTGCATTAGTCCTGAACCAATTGTAAATGGCTGGATAATAAAAGGATTTGGACCTATGTATAGATATCAGCAGACAATCACCTACAGTTGTAACAACGGTTTTGAAATGGATGGCAACCGTGTTATTGAATGTAGTGAAAATAACATATTTGTGCCCCCACCACCTACCTGCAGACTACGTGAGTAACCAGCTCTCCAACCTAATAGACCAGAGGGTGTACGTTGACCTTTCTTGCGTCTATTAGAAGTATACAAATATCTTGATGTTGGTTTGGAAATGTCCTAATTGACCTCAAAATGATGCTATTTCCTTTGCGCACATCACTGCTACAAGCCTTTTTCCACTGATGTGACTTCCTGTAATTTTCCACAGCATCGGCTGGTTTATAGGTGGGGGCTCATAAAATCCACTGGGTAGACTTGCTGCTAACCAACCACCCAACCACGAGCTATCTGAAATGTTATGGAGGACCTGAAGATGTCAGGCAGTCTGCCCACCCATCCTTGGGCCTATTGAAGTCCTTATATGGTCCATTAATGGCCATTTAAGGGCTTCATCACACTCCTGCCAATATTCTACCCTTATTATAGGATCGGGGCGTGGTGGGGGGGGGGGGGGGGGGGGAGGCCAATGCCAGAGAAATCTGGAAGTTTTAGCTCCATGGGCTGGAGTCAGGCGAGGTGGAGGGCTTCCTTTGTGCGTCTCTTGAGCGTATTAGAAGCGTTTCTACCCCCCCCCCCCCCCCCCCCTCCCCGCACTTAAGGTCATCTTTACTCTAATCCTCCCACTGACCTCTTGAACCTGCCTCCAACCCATCCACCTCACCTTGCTCATCCCCAGCCTTGAACTGAGCTGGGCTCCTTCGTAATGTGGAACTGCCTGTAGCTGCAGCT
This sequence comes from Scyliorhinus canicula, assembly GCF_902713615.1. Taxonomy (NCBI): domain Eukaryota; kingdom Metazoa; phylum Chordata; class Chondrichthyes; order Carcharhiniformes; family Scyliorhinidae; genus Scyliorhinus; species Scyliorhinus canicula. Next base: position 123,219,674 of record NC_052160.1, on the reverse strand, counting down.
GGAACTGCCACTCCTGGCTAGCACTGTTGAGAGTACAGAGCTGCCAGCCATTCGATTGACCAGCAACTCAGGATATACTGAGGCGGTCCCGAATAATTAACAATACTCCCAACATTGAATTGCTATGGGTCAGTTGGGGGGATTGTAGGCAGGCACCCCGCTAGCTTTTTAGCCATGGGATTGGGACTGCAGGACCGTGTAAAACTGGCCCCATGTCTCTTTGTCCTCCTCTCAAAGTCCCCCCATCCCAACCCCATTCAGTTTTGATGTGTCGTTGCCAGTGATATCTTTCTGCCTAATTCTTTGGTATTTGCTTTCTCCTGCTGCTTAGCAGACATCTTGAATTGGCTACGTCCTTCAATCAAATATTGGTCAGACCGAAAGAACGGTCCCTGTCCCTGCTATAAACTCTATTCCCTCGCCAAAGATTCCATTCCCTTCCCTACTTACTTTCTGAGGCTGAAGCAGCTTACAATGTTTGCATCCTATTTTGCTCTGAACTGGTCTTCTGAGTGCAAATTCTTCCCTTCACCAATAGCACCAGGATAGTGTTCGTCTGCGGCGCTGGGGTGGCCACAATGGGAAACCCCATTGGCCGGCTGCCAGGATGGAGGATCCCGCTGCTAGTGGGGAGATGCCACACCTGAAATCTGGTCTGGCGGGACCATAATCTCTGGAATTCTGTCCATAGATTTATATACCTCTCAACCACCTTCCCATCCTTTAAGAAGCTTCTTGAAAGCTACCTCTTTGACCAAGCTTTTGGCCATAATAATAATACAATAATATTTCCACATCAGACTCTTTATGCACAAGAAGTCAGAACTCTGGTCACCTTAACTGCTACAGTGTCAGATACGATAGAGAACTGCAAGTTCTGTCACTGCATTCTGCAACTTTCTGATGCATCCTCTCAAAAAGCACTGCTTCCTAAATTCGCCTCACTTCAATACCCAAGCATCACCCTCCGCAGCCTTCCTGTTCAAACTCTTGTTCCTGCAGTCATTAAAGAGTGGCCAGTTTAGCCTCCACCTTTCAGTGGAGCAAGCACCCATCTGTGCTAACAGAATGGTCAAAATGCTGAAAATCACAGTTTAGCAAGAAACAGTCTGATAGATTTTCCTTCAATTCAGCTTCCAATAGCAACAATCTGACTATTTTCAGGTGAGCACCCATCTGGAAATGTCCCTATTTGATATATGCTGCCCAGTAGGTTTGAAGCACTGAGTATTCATCAGATCAAAGTTGACAGAAATGGCACCAGTTACATTTTGATGCCATAAGACTTCAATTTTGATACCTTAATGAGTCTCCACCGTGATTCTGCAGAAGCTCTAGCTGTCACATATTGGCGATGGCCTGACTGTCAATGGATGGTCAATTGTGCAAGCACATTTTCATTGCAGTGCCCTCTCTATCTCACCTGAAAACAGTCCAATGTACAGATAAAATCATTCCTATTGTGCTCTTTGTCCATCCATCCTATTATATATCAGCTGTTGTTTGTTCACTTTATTTTTTATCCAATATTTCAGATTGCTTTGTTTCTCTATTCAGCTCTATTTCTCTTTTTTTCCCTAACTCTCCCTCTTTTAATTTCTTTAGAAATTAGATCAGCAGATCAAGGGCTGCATGTGCCAGCCCAAAAGGCAGAAGGGCCAGTAAAATTTCAGAAGGCAACGGCTGGGAGAGCCTGTTGGCTTGCTCCCATCAGAGCAACGGGAAAGATGGACAACCTTCTTGCCCAAGAATCAATTGAGCAACTTAAATGGCCAGTTAAGGGCCTCTTTCTCCTTCTGCTGCTGCTTAACCAATGTTTGGGTTGGAGAGGGGCATACCGCTGCATGAGGAGAATATACCCGAGCGGCGGGATTCGGAGAGAGGGACTGGGTGAGGTGGAGGGGGGTCTCTTATTTTTGGACACTAGTTGGCACATGGTGGGCTCCCCCAGCAGCCTCTATAGTGATCACCACTTACAGTGGCACTGCTGAAGCAGGTTCGTTCCCAATCCAAGGACCGCTGCTGCCAGCATTAAATTGAGGCCTAGTCTTTGCTGAGGGGAGGAAGGGACTCAGAGAGAAGAATACCTGACGCCTCTGTGCTGCAGCCGTTTGGTTCACCTGCATCTTGCCACTGAGCAGACTAAGTTTTTAATTCCTGAAGCTTCTGATCTGACAGTCTATTCTTTTTTTTTAATTTACTTTTTTTTAAATAAATTTAGAATACCCAATTCATTTTCTCCAATTAGGGGGCAATTTAATGTAGCCAATTGACCTACCCTGCACATCTTTGGGTTGTGGGGGCGAAACCCACGCAGACACGGGGAGAATGGGCAAACTCCACACGGACAGTGAACCAGAGCCGGGATCGAACCTGGGACCTCGGGGCCGTGAGGCAGCAGGGCTAACCCACTGCGCCACCGTGCTGCCCTGATCTGACAGTCTATTGAGGGCATTAACTGAATTTATATTGTTCCCAGCCATCCGATGCAAGGATCTTCCACATTTGAGTAATGGGAGAACCCCAACACCACCCTATAGAGGTCACTGGAAACAGGGAATAATTGCAACATATTCATGCTTCTATGGCTACTCATTGATTGGTGCAAACATACTTGTTTGTAATGAGACTGGGATGTGGGACAAGGAGCCACCAACATGTGAAGGTACGTTAATAATATATTGTGTTTGAGATATGAATACCATTCTCAGGCAAAACGTAAACTTTGCACAAATTGAAGGAGCGGTTTTCTCTCACCAACAATCCGCTGGTCATTAAAAATTAACTTGCGATTTAGAACAAGATCCTGGTGCTGACGTAGAACCATCATGTTCCCACTTACCTGACTGCAATATTTGGAGAAGTTTTAAAGTTAGGTCGTATGTGTTGCAGAACAATTCCTTGAAAGATATTCCCTGGGCAGAATTCTCCACTCTTCTTGCCACTGGGATCTCCTAATCCCGCTGAAGTTGACCCTGCCGCAGGTGAGGAATGTAAATCACCGTCGACTTTGCCAGGACCAGAAGATCCCGTCAGCAGCTGATGGCATGCCCCTTCCATTGTGGGAAACCCTACTGTGGGGGAGGGCCTGGACAATTCAAACTTTTGATTGTGCTGAAAGAACAAAAGGTGATGAAAACTTGAGATACATGGGGTCGATTAACTGCCTGACGAGGCCGACACTTTATTATCTCATCCAAAAGGACACATGTCTTACAAAACAGCATTCCCAGGAAAGTTTATGCTCTTTGTCATTTCTTAGCTTCACACGTACTTGTTCTATATCACGATTTCTTGGGTTAAAATCCTTTCTCAATACTGCCTTTATTTGTTTAATTCATCCTTTATTATCAGGGATACCCTCTTTTTCCTTTGCCATTTTGCCCATATTTTCTAACGGTCAAATACTCTGGACTATTTAATTCCCTACTTCGGTCACCCTGGACAAAATGTTCAGTGCTTTGTTCTTGTCGAAATGGCAGGACTATTAGCGGTTGGGGACCTGTTAAAATCTCTAGCAGGTTGAACTGTGTCTCTTTAATTGAGCCGTGACGTGCAAATCATGTTTCTGCGTTCCTTGACGAACAGAGAGGGTGGATGGGATCATACACGCTCTGTCAAAGGAAAAAGTAAAGGAAAAATAACAGGTGCCGGAAAGACTCAACCGCATTGGAGTTTTGAGGCTTCAGCAAGCACTGAAATGTGGAGGAAAGCTCGGATTGCTTTCCCCCCGGTCTCTCATTGGAGGTCCTGTTGCAGGATTTGAGAGACTGCAGTGACTTGATGCTTGCCAAGAATGAGAGGAAGGGGATAGAAGCAGGTGGAAGAGGGCAAAGAAGACTGTAGTAGGAATGTGGTCCCTCTAACATGGAACAGTGCACCAAGAGCATCCAGGGCATCAGGAGGACATGACAGGTGAGTGGGATAACACCTCCAGGTGCCAGTTCCCATATATTGACTTTCCCAGTGTTCTACACAACACTCCTCAGAACCACATTGCTTAAAACTGCACTCATTCCTCTCTATCCAGGCACCTCACATCCCCAACTGAACAGCCAATACACATCCTTACTCTCATCTTGTTGTTCTCTTGCCTCATGGTGACCGTCCACAAATATTTTCCTTGTCTCCTATCTACACAACCCATTTGTAATGCTCACAACTCCCTGATTCTGATTTAACTCCTTGCAGAAGAAGACAGAAGGCAGATTCTTTGGAAGGTGGCCAGATGAGGGAATGCAGGTGGGGGTTGGGTGGCCCTCCAGTAACAGGCATCTTGACAGTTGCTGGCAATGCACATCCTCCTGGTCCACTGGGAAGGAGGTCTTCTATGAGGCTGAAAATGTCAACAATAACCTGAGGAGGAAAGGCCATTTAACTTTGATTTAACACGAACGGTGATGGAGTCCTGCGAATGTTACTGCGCCAGGATCGAGTAAAATATTTTGGATTTATAGAACATAGAACAGTACAGCACAGAACAGGCCCTTCGGCCCTTTGAACCATGATTGGTACAAAGTCTTGATTTTCTTGAGGTACTGGTGCTCAAACATATTGAGAAAGCTGATCCTCTGCCTGCAGATCCTGTGTTGCCTCATTTCCTTCCAGCTGCTTCTCTGTGCCCATCCCTTTTGCCTTGTAGAGCAGCATGTGGCTAGGTGGGAGGCTGCTGTTGCTACTGAAGTTACTGCTGAAGTTGCTGCTGATGATGTTGGGTGTTGCTGGTCCACCTATACCTGGTCAGAGGTATAGGGTTAAGCTGCACCCATGCCATGCTGAAAGCTCACAACAGGGAAATGCAGCTGAAGGTGAGTGAAGTGCAAATGACTTCTAAGTTGACAATCACCTGTCGAGCAGCGAGTTCACACTCTGAAAAGGAGCGCAGTGAGCAGCAGCCTGTCACCTGGTCATGGCTGGAGCTCCTCAGTTACCTAGTTTAAAGGCTTCCCAGCCTGTCGCAATTATGAAAGAAGCACTTCCCACTCTGCACCCACCTGGTTGACTCTGGTAAGTTGTTGAGAACTGTGAAAGCTAGAATGCTTAGTTAAAGCCACACTTAGTTACCTATTTAAATATTTAAATGATTTGAATGACAGCTGTGCGGAGTTTCTCTACTCACCTGCAAACCCACCCCATGAATCCCAGAATAGGCGGGATGTTGCTGAAACCCAAGTGCACAGAAGAAATAGGAGCAGAGTAGACTGCACTGCCATTCAATAGAATCATGGCTGGACCTTGGGCTTCAATTCTATTTTCCTGCCTGCTCCGCATTTTCCTTAATTCCCTGAGACAACAAAAATCAGTCTATCCTAGCTGTAAATGTATTCAGTGATGGAGGATCCACAAACCCCCTGGGATGAGGAATTCCAAAGATTCCCAATAATAATAATCTTTATTAGTATCACAAGTAGGCTTACATTAACACTGCACTGAAGTTACTGTGAAAATCCCCTATCGCCACACTCCGGCGCCTGTTCGGGTACACAGAGGGAGAATTCACAATGTCCAATTCACCTAACAAACACGTGTTTCGGGACTTGTGGGAGGAAACCGGAGCACCCGGAGGAAACCCATGCAGACACAGGGAGAATGTGTAGACTCCGCACAGAGACGCAAGCCAGGAATCAAACCCAGGTCCCTGGGTGACTCTTTGAGTGAAGTAATTTCTCCTTATCTCAGTCCTAAATGATTGGCCCCTTATCCTGAGACTGTGCCTCGTGTTCTGGACTCTCCGACCAGTGGGAACAACTTCAGCATCCATCCTATCAAGCTCCTTCTGAATTGTAGATTTCAATGATATCAACTCTCACCCTTTGAAACTCCAGAGAATATAAACTCAATTTACATAGCTTCTCATCTTGGGAAAACCTTCTCAACCCAGGATCCAATCTCGTTAACCTCATTACCATCTCCAATGCAAGTAAATCTTTTCTTTAAACGTGGAGACCAAAACTGCACACACTACCCCAGATGTGGCTTCACCAAAACCCTGTACAATTGTAGCAAGACTTCTTCATTCTCCTGTCCCGCTGGGTCACTGTCTGTGTGGAGTCTGCATGTTCTCCCCGTGTGTGCGTGGGTTTCCTCCGGGTGCTCCGGTTTCCTCCCACAGTCCAAAGATGTGCAGGTTAGGTGGATTGGCCATGATAAAATGCCCTCAGGGTCCAAATTGCCCCTTAGTGTTAGGTGGGATTTCTGGGTTATGGGGATAGGGTGGAGATATGGGCTTGGGTAGGGTGCTCTTTCCAAGAGCCAGTGCAGACTCGATGGGCCGAATGGCCTCCTTCTGCACTGTAAATTCTTAAAAAAAACATGTAATTTACTTTTCTAATTCCTTGCTGTACCAGTATGCTCACTTCTTGTGCTTCTCATACAAACACACCCAAGTCTCTTTGAGTATGAATACTTACAAGTTTCACACCTTTAAAAAATGTTCTGCCCTTCTATTCTTACGACTAAAGTGAATAACTTCACACTTCCCTACATTTTACTCCACCTGCTATTTTGTTGTCCACTCACTTAACCTCTTTGCAGCCACTGTGTCCTCCCCACAGTTTACCAGCTTGGTATTGTCAGCAAACTTTGTCTCTTCATTTAAGTAATTAATATAGATTGTAAATAACTGAAGTAGCAGCACTGGTCTTTGCAGCATTTCACTATTCAATTCCTGCCAACTTAACAAAACCCTGTTTATGCCCATTATCTGCTCTCTATCTATTCTAAAATATTAGCCCCAATCCATGAACCCTTATCTTGCCTATTAACCGTTTTGTATGATAACTTACTGATGGTCTTTTGGCAATCCAAGTATTTTTAAAATTATTCATTCAAGGGATGTGGGTGTTGCTGGCTCGGGCAACATTCATTGCCCATCCCTAATTGTCCTTGTGCTGGCTGTGGGGAGCTGCTTCCTTGAACACAGTCATCCTTATTTTTTTTCCAAAAAATATACTTTATTCATAAAATTTATAATAAACTTTACAGAACATTTCAAATTGTCTTGACTGTACATTCCCATCTAAGTTACATTCATTTGTCTTCAATTCAATTGGGATAACGTTACACACGTATCCTACTTTAAGTTACAGTTCTTTCTTAAATATTTACATTGCTTTGTTTCTTTCATACATTGTGGTATTGAAGACCCGGGCCGAGGGGTTTTACACTGTTACCAACCCCTCGGTGTACATTTGGTGGTAAGACCTTACACAGTGGTCTTTCCCCATTGCGTCTTGGCAGCAGCTGCCCCAAGCTTGAGTGCGTCCCTCAGCACGTAGTCCTGGACCTTGGAATGTGCCAGTCTGCAACACTCGGTCGAGGATAATTCTTTGCACTGGAAGATCAGCAGGTTTCGGGCAGACCAAAGAGCGTCTTTCACCGAGTTGATGACCTTCCAGCAGCAGTTGATATTTGTCTCGGTGTGTGTCCCTGGAAACAGTCCGTGGAGCACAGAGTCCTGTGTTACTGAGCTGCTCGGGATGAACCTTGACAAATACCACTGCATCTCTCTCCAGACCTTCTTTGCAAAGGCACATTCCACAAGGAGGTGTGTGACTGTCTCATTTCCCCCACAGCCACTCCGAGGGCAACGTGCAACGGTGCTGAGCCTTCGGGTGTACATGAAGAATCTGACAGGGAGGGCCCTTCTCACCACCAGCCAAGCTAGGTCTTGGTGCTTGTTTGAAAGTTCTGGTGATGAGGCATTCTGCCAGATGACTCTGACAGTCGGCTCAGGGAACCATCCAACGTCCTCCACAGTCTCCTTTTCCCTGAGGGCCTCAAGGACATTACATGCTGACCACTGCTTCATTGCCTTGTGGTCAAAGGTATTTTCCTTCAAAACATTTTCCACGAGGGACAGGTGGTACGGCACGGTCCAACTACTTGGAGCGTTCCGCGGCAATGAGGCCAGGCCCATCCTTCGTAATGCCGGGGACAGGTAGAACCTCAGTATGTAGTGACACTTGGTGTTTACATACCCGGGGTCGAACACAGTCATCCTTATAGTGTAGGTACACCCACAGTGCCGTTTGGCAGGGAGTTCCAGGATTTTGACCCAGTGATAGTGAAGGAACAGAGATACATTTCCAAGTCAGGATGGTGGGTGGTTTGAAGGGGAAATTGCAAGTGGTGGTGTTCCCATGCATCTGCTGCCCTTGTACGTGGTAAAGGTCGCAGGTTTGGAAGGTTCTATTCAAGGAGCCTTGGTGACTTCCTGCAATGCATCTTGTAGATGGTACACGCTTATACTACTGTGTGTTGGCGGTGGAGTGAGTGAATGTTGATGAAAGGGGTGCCAATCAAACAGGCTGCTTTGTACTGGATGGTGTCACGTTTCTTGAGTGTTGTTCGAGCTGCACTCATCCAGGCAAGTGGAGAATATTCCTTTATAACCCTGACTTGTGCCTTGTAGATTGATAAGGCTTAGAGGAGTCAGGAGGTGAGTTACACACCACAGAATAGGCTCTGACCTGCTCTGATAGCCACAGTATTTATACGGCCAATCCTGTTCAGTTTTTAGTTAATGGTAACCCCCAGAATGTCCAGGTGAACCCCAGCTTCCCCTTTATCGAATAGATACATCCTCAAAAACATAGGTTTGTCAAACAAGATTTCTCTTTTATAAAACCACATTGACTTGTTCCTAACATGACCCATTTTTGGGGAATTTAACTTGCTGCATACACTCAAATTTGCCTCTCATTTTCTACAAATTATGTTTCTTTGTGTCATTATCAACTTGTTTGTGTATTTTCAATGATTTTACCCTAAGTTGAAATGAGAGCAAATGAGTAAGTGGAAAGATCTGATGGTAGGATTTTCATCAGCTCAAGGCTGGAAACATAACTCTGGATCTCAGCATTTAAAGTGGACCAAGCATTCCACTTGACTCCCTGTACAGTCAGATCACATATCTCCCCAGTTGTATGTCTGGAAGTTAAAATAGCTCTTCTAATTTTTTTTGTGTGTGGCCTGAAACTTTAGCCCTTTAATTCTACAGGTAATGTTACACTTGAAAGTTTTGAAAATATGTTGCAGAATTCAGAAAACCTGGTATATTAATTGCACAGAAAGTTTACATGTTCATGGCACGGCGGACAGTGGTTAGCGCTGCTGCCTCACAGCGCCAGGTTCGATTCCGGCCTTGGTTGACTGTCTGTGTGGAGTTTGGACATTAGACCATAAGACTTAGGAGCAGAATTAGCCACTCGGCCCATCTAGTCTGCTCTGCCATTCAATTATGGCTGATACTTTTCTCATCCCCATTCTCCTGCCGTCTCCCCATAACCCCTAATCCCCTTACTAATCAAGAACCTATCTATCTCTGTCTTAAACACACTCCGTGATTTGTCTGCAACAACCTTCTGTGGCAAAGGGTTCCACAGGTTCACCATCTCTGACTAAAGAAATTCCTCCTCATCTCTGTTTTAAAGGATTGTCCCTTTAGTCTGAGATTGTGTCCTCTGGTTCTAGTTTTTGCACAGAAAGTTTTTCCTACAAGTGGAAACATCCTCTCCACGTCCACTCTATCCAGGCCTCGCAGTATCCTGTAAGTTTCAATGGATCCCCCCTCCTTCTTCTGAACTCAAGTACAGACCCAGAGTCCACAACCGTTCCTCATTCGACAAGCTCTTCTTTCCAGGGATCATTCTTGTGAACCACGTCTGGACCCTTTCCAGGACAGCACATCTTTCCTTACATATGGGGCCCAAAACTGCTCACAATACTCCAAAATGGTCTCTGACCGGAGCTTTATACAGCCTCAAAAGCACATCCGTGTTCTTGTATTCTAGTCCTTTCGATATGAATTCTAACACTGCATTTGCCTTCCTAACTGCTGACTGAACCTGCACGTTAACCTTAAGAGAACTGTGAACAAGGACTCCCAAGTCCCTTTGTGCTTCTGATTTACTAAGTATTTCCCCATTTAGAAAATAGTCTATGCCTCCACTCCTCTTTCCAAAATGCATAACCTCACACTTTTCCACATTGTATTCCATCTGCCACTTCTGTGCCCACTCTCCTAGCCTGTCCAAATCCTTCCGTAGTCCCCCTGCTTCCTCCATATGACCTGTCCCTCTACAGATCTTTGTATCATCTCCAACTTAGCAACAGTGCCTTCAGTTTCTTCTTCCAGATCATTAATGTATATTGTGAAAAGTTGTGGTCCCAGCACCGATCCCTGATACACATCACTAGTCACCGGCTGCCATCTTAAAAAAGACCCTTTTATCCCCACTCTCTGCCTTCTGCCAGTCAGCCAGTCCTCTCTCAATGCCAGGCTCTTACCCTTAACACCATGAACTGTTAATTTATTTAACAATCTCCTATGCGGCACCTTGTAAAAGGCCTTCTGGAAATCTAAATAAATCAGGTCCACTGGCTCTCCTGTGTCAAACTTCCTTGTTACCTCCTCAAAGAATTCTAACAGATTTGTCAGACATGACCTCCCTTTGCCAAAACCATGCTGACTCAGTCCTATTTTATCATACTCCGCAATCTCATCTTTAATAATGGACTCTAAATTCTTACCAATGACCGAAGTCAAACTAACCAGCCTACAATTTCCCATCTTCTGCCTCCCTCCCTTCTTAAAAAGCGGTGTTACATTTGCCACTTTCCAGTCCTCTGGGACCCTTCCTGCCTCCAGTGATTCCTGAAAGATCACCACCAATGCCTCCACAATCTCATCCACTATCTCTTTTAGAACCCTGGGGTGTAGTCCATCTGGTCCAGGTAATTTATCCACCTTTTGACCTTTCAGTTTCCCCAGAACCTTCTCCTTAGTGATGGTCACTGCACTCACCTCTGCCAGCCAATTCTCCTGGAACTCTGGCATCCCACTGGTGTCTTCCACGGTGAAGACTGATGCAAAGTAACTATTGAGTTCCTCTGCCATTTTTTGTTTCCTATTATTTTCCAGACACATTTTCCAATGGTTCGTCTATTTTTGCCTCTCTCTTACCTTTTATATATAAAAAAAACTCTTCTTATTTTCTTTTATATTACGAGCTAGCTTGCACTCATATTTCATCTTCTCCCCTCCCTTATTTCTGTTTTAGTTGATTAGTTTCCCACTAACCATCGCCACTTTGTATCATTTCTCTTTTGCTTCTCTCCCTCTGACTGCGTGGGTTTCCTCCGGGTGCTCCAGTCTCCTCCCACAGTCTAAAGGTGTGCAGGTTAGGTGGATTGGCCATGATCTATGCACGGGGTTACGGGGATAGGACGGGGAGTGGGAACAGGTAGAGTGCTCTTTCGGAGGGTCAGTACAGACTGAATAGGCTGAATGACCTATTTCTGCACTGTCGGGATTCTGCGGATTACAACGGTGACTATACTTCATGGTAAATTTCTGTAAATTGTAGTTAAAGGACGTGAAAATCCTGGTGCTTTGAAAAATTTGTGGCCTATTTTCTTTTTCTCACTGTAGCAGTGAACTGTGGTAAACCAAAGGAGATTCTGAATGGAAATTACAAGACAACAGGCAGTACCATTGGAAGGAAAGCTACTTTTTACTGTAACAAAGGGTGAGTGTTCAATCAAATATTCCTGAATAAGGCTCAATTGTTTTCAGTGTTTTTTATTGACACAGCATCTCCAAGGAAATAGTGAGGTTCCTAATTCAGTACTGAATAGGATTTTATTTCCAACAATAATTTTGGTGTCTTCAAATAGTGCTTCAAAATGTACTGTGAGCTTTTACATAAACCTCGGAACAGGAGTAGGTCATTTAGCCCCTTGAGCTTGTTTCGCCATTCAATGAGATCCTAGCTGATCTGCCACCTAACTCCATGTCCCTACCGTTACCCCATATTCCTCAATGCCTTTACATGCTGACAACCAGGTTGGTCATATCGAAATTCCAGTCATTTAGATTCCCTGAAAACAGTTACAAAGATGAACCTAAGAAGAAAAACTTACCTCCTTCCAATATCCTTAACTTGAGCTCATTATTTAAGAGTGGTGCTTGTCCGAAATGCAAAATCCTCGACTGATACTTTGGTTGACCTCGAAGCCAGATTACATCAATATACTTCCTATGACCAGCCATCTGGCACTGCACAATATATACCTCATTGGAGTTGACCAGTACCTAGTTCAGTTATGTTGGAACCTGTTTTGATTTGTAATCTGCCCCTCGACTAACCAATCCAGTACCTATTTACCTTATTTACTGTATCGAAGCAGCCTTTTGATTGTTTCACTGATTAACCTGTGAGACTGCTGTATGGCTATGTCTAATAGATTTCATTTTTACTTCGGTTTACTGCAGTTAATTCACTCCATTATTTCTCCTATTATTTAGGTACCGAATTGTTGGTAGAAACGTTCAGTACTGTACAAAGAATGGCTGGTTTGGCCAAGTCCAAAAATGTGAATGTAAGTCCGGGATCTTTATTTCTTGAACTGCATGGTGGAGCCACTTTCAAGAGTTTTGTACATCAGGAACATTGGCCTCATTGGCCAAATTTTTCTCGTTTAAAGTGCTAAGATTCGGAGAGAAAGGTGCAATTCAACTTTAAATAGCTGTTAGAACGGTGTCCTTGATAGTAAGGACCTAAGTTGAGCAGAATAGATGTTTCTAGTAGCTCCTGTTTTATGGATTTTGTCAGCTGGTCCAGCAGGACGGCTCTCAGAATAATAAGACTCTTCTGGCAACGTTCCATCACACATATCAGGAGGAGTTTCACATACTTGGTGTGAATACAATAATAATGAATTTCAAGCCTCTCTTTTGTAAGCTTCCCTCATAGTTAATGACACTCTTATACCACTGTAGTATCTGTAGCCCCATTTATTGAGGTTGGTGAGGCATTTAATTTGCTCAATTGGGTTCAATCATTACATTTTGTCATGCATTGCATTGCTGTCTTTCGGATGAAGGTGGAGGCTTCAGCTACGTCCATCTACTGCAATTCAAATTGGCCTCTTCCTCTACCTGCTAGCGAGTCCTGTGCTTCTTGCCGTTAAAGTTTCCATTAATTCACGTCCTCTTCGATGAAATTAAAAACATCCTTCCCTATGCTTTCTTGCCTCCTCACCAGTGCTATAATAGCTTCCCCTTTAACCTTGGGCAGCCGGATTCTCCTTTCCTGAGATTAAGTTTTGACGCTATGGCAGGATTCGTGGAGTTCTACGAAAGCAAAGCTAGTGCCGCACCGGGACCGATTCAGCGACCGTTGAGGGCTAGCACCGGCACCACATGGAACACAATCGATTCCAATGAGAATCGATGCCGGATTCACCGGGTTTGGGATTGACATTCAGGAGGCTGATAAGCTGCAGCCGCATATACAAACTGCACTCCCCCCACACACTCTCAGCCAATAAGATGATACTGGTTGCGCTGGAGCATACCCATCCCATTGATGGGTCAGCTGCGGCCAGAGGGCACCTAGAGGGGGTGGTCTGGGGTAACAGCCATACGACTGTGGCACTAAGTTCACAGTGGGCAGACAGCTGCATATGCAGCTGCATGGCTGCCTTGCCAGCTGCAGCAATGGTGTTCCGTGCCCGTCCACTCCGATCCATCAGCCCACCTCCTGGCCACCCCCCACTACTACCCCCGACCCTGGCAGAAGCCCCACCCCCCCTCCCCCCAGCCAGTGGCACAACTGTCAGCAAACGATGGCGATGTTGGACACTTCCAGCACTCCCTCTCTCCCCCTCAGGAGCCATGGTGCCTACTTCACGGTTTTTGAAAGCACAAGTGAACCTAGCCGTCAGGAATTCCCATGGTGGAGGCGGAGAATTGCAGTGGCCGTGGAGAATACCGGGTCAGGCTCGCTAATGATATGTAAACGCCATTTACTGTACTGCACGTGCGGAACCCGACGCCCGCCACGATTTCAGTGTCAAAACCAATTCTCCGCCTATTCGCCATTCCCAATTTCGGCATTGGCCGATGGAGAATACCGCCTGGGATTTTTAAATTCTCTGAGGTCATCAGCTTCCATTCCTCCCCCCCGCCCCCGCCCCCACCCACCTCCCCCCACCCTGACCACTTGTACCCAATCACCAGTGATTCCTCCAAGAAATCTGTTGGAGTCAGCACAAGGTCAATCAGCAAGCGGAAGTGCCTGTCTGCTGCATTTTATAAACATGCAACAGGAAGTTCAAGGCTAATAATGTTGACTCTTGAATTGGTCTTTATTCCCACGGTGACAAATAATTTCATGATTTGTGAAAGAACAGAATATACACAACATTATTGAAGGAATTTTTTCAAACAAATCTGCTATTTCTGTTGGACGATGAAGTGACAATGATGATATCAATCTCTTGATAATATGGTTAGTTTTATACTCCATTAGGAGCAGAGTTCCCTGTCGGTGGGATCCTCCAATCCGCCGGCAGTGCACCCATGCCCGCGGGTCACCTGACGGCACGGGGTAGCCAAAATGGCCGGCTGCGGGAAACCACTGCTGGTGGGGGCGCGCCACGCGGGAAAACTGGGTTGGAGGGATGGAGAATCCCATTCTCTGTTTTTGATACAACAAATCCTGGAACTCAATTCGAGCCGCTTCCATGATTTTCGACGCTCCGACGCATGCGCGGACTCACGCCGGCCGGCGATGGCCTTTCGGCCAGCCGTGGCGCCGGTCGGCGCGGGGCGCCAAAGGCAGTTTGCGCCGGTCGGCGGAGCGGGAGCCACTCAGCTCGGGCCCAGCTCCTAAAGGTGCGGAGAATTCCGCACCTTTGGGGAGGCCCAACGCCAGAGTGGTTCTCGCCACTCCGGTACGCCGGGACCCCCCCGCCCCACTGGGTAGGGGAGAATCCCGGCCCCTATTCCTCAAAGGGGGTTAGAGGACCAGTAGCGGGGTCACCAATACCGGCTAGGAAGTAGTGCCAGCGGCTGTCTGTGCGGGCAGCATGACCAGGTGGACCACCGTTCAAAACAGGAAAAACAATGACATTCATCAAACTGCAACGTTAAGTTCCCACCTCTCTCCTGGCATCAGTTCAGCCTGGCACCCTCAAATTCCCCAACCCACCCCACCCCGGAAATCACTGGCTGGCACCTCGCACCCTCCCCATATCCGATCTACGTGCTTACTCCTCAGAACCCACTGGCACCCACCAGCACATCCTCTTTATGCCCAGGTGCCATGCCCACACATGCAGACCTCCCCGAAACATCAAGCTTCAGTTCATAATGCCCTCTTTTTGTCCCTGCAGGGAAAGATAGTCCATAATAAGCCGGAAAGGGCCAACAGGGAGGGGTGGGCGGGCACCACAGCTTCAAATCCTCACCCGCAAAGAGGAACCAGCCCTGGAAATCTTGGGGTTGTTGAGGAGACAGCAGTCACGGACAGTGAGATTGGCCTGCGTCACAGAGGTGAGGTTACACTGCGCCTTCACCCAGATGACTTGCCTCAAGTGAGTTGTTCATCTCAGAAAAAATTATCCTTCCCTGTCACTGACCACATGTCCATTGTCTCACAGGATCTCCATCTGAGCCATCCGGAAGGACCGGGCCATTCAGAGTTGTTCACCCCAGCTGGCACCCAAGAGAACACCTCAGAGAAGAGCTCCGAAGAGACCACCATCGAGGTATCACAGTTTTCACCCCCATTTTTCACTAGCGCAGACACACACTCCTCGGTGGGCGACATTATTGGACAGACTTCTGGAGCACAATCTGGAGAGCATTGGACAGTTGCTGATGCACATGGGGTGGAGGCAGGAACATCGAAGGGAATCAGCAGTCGGAGGTCTGCTGGATCCCAGGACTCAGTTGAGTCCCAGTCAGATGCTGAGCCTTTGGACAACGTTAACCCAGAGCTGATGCAGATGATAGGACACGGCCATGAGAATCAGGAGGGAATGTCAGCGACATTCCAGTGTGTGCATGTCTGCTTGGAGGAGTCCCACAGGCTATGAACACAGGAGATGATGTCGCCAATGCGTGGCATCGAGGCCAACACTGCTAGCGTTATGACCGCAGTGGAAAGACTGGAGCATGATGTCAGTGTCTTGAGTGGCTGTGCCCAAGGCATGGCACAGTCTGTGGCGAGTATGACTGAGGGCCTCGCGTCATGTCCCAGACGATGAGGTGCATGCCCAAGAAGCAGGTGGACATTGCCGAGGCACTCCAGAGCATGACAAAGAGTCGTCCAGACTCTCTTCCCTCTCCAAAGATGCCATCAGACTTGCTGAGGTTGTTCAGTATTTTCTGTTATTCTTTCACTCCAGAGCATGGCCCAGTCACTGAGGAGCATCGTTGAGGGTGTCGGCACAATGGTACAGACATTGGGGAGACGCCAGGACTGGCAGAGCCAGATGATGCAGAGGCCTCTGGAGCTCACTCCAGCTGCCCCTCCATGCCATGGACACCTCCAGGGTCCTATGAGCACCGTCAGGGAGGAGAAAGCGCTGGAAGCCAACCTGGGCCTGCCACCAAGGAGTGAACGACGGTCTCCAGTTTATCAGAATCCCCCCTCCTGACGCTGACACATCTCAAGGGCAGCGGGCAGAACAGGGCAGCACAGCAACGCCAGTGATACAGATAAGTCTAGCTCCAGGTCCTACAGAAGACTTCTGCCTAGGGCATCAAAGTCCACAGGATGCGGAAAGCACCTCGGATGTGCATCCTGGGGACAGACCTCGATGTAATACTAGACCACAAACGATCAAGACGAAAGGATCACTGAATGGGCGGTGGGGAGGGGGGAATATCTGTACCTAGGGTGAATGGAAATGTCAAATATTCACAACTAAATCATGTTATACCTGATACATGAGAAGCCTCTGTCACATTAATCTGCACTGCGGGCCTGCCTGCACCCCCATCCACTGTTGCCCTCCGCTCCCACCACCCATGCACCCTGGGGACAGCGGCCCAATATCAAACAGCCCCAATGCAGACCCCATCCAGAGAATGGGTGTAGGAGCGCTGTCAGCAGAAAGACAGGAGTCAGACTTTGACATAGACTGAGGAGCACCAGAGCTAATCTCACAGCGAGTTATCACAATCTCCTGCCTTGTACATTGACCCGTTGACAGTGCCGACACAGACCCTTGGAGCGTGGAACAGGATAGTCGAGAGCGGGGGTGTGGGGGGTTGTGGTTGTGGGAGGGACAGGGAATGGGGGGGGTAAGTAGAAGAATGGGTGGAAATTAAACGAATTGGGAAGAGGGTGGGTATGGGGGGGGAAGAGAGATTGGTGGGGAGGGGGTGACCTGACAAAGTCTCACACTATGAGAATCGGGTGCGGTTGAGAGCCTCCCGGGTCCTCCGGGCATGCCGGACCCCCATCCTCCAGAACCTCCTGCAGCTCCTCCCCAGGCTCGTCCTTCAGTCCCTCCTGGTCCAGCTCCTCCTACTCCTCAGATGAGGCCACATGTTCCTCCTCCTCCAGCATGTCACCCCGCTGCTGTGTCAGGTTGTGGAGGGCACAGCAGACACCACAAAGCGGGGCACCCTCTGGGGGGTGTACTGCAGGGCCTCACTAAGATGCACCGCTCAATGACAGCACAGGGGGCAACATGGGCCTTGTTACATTGGGTCTTCGCCTCGGTCTCCGGCCTCTGTACTGGCGTCTTCAGCATGTACTCAGCAGGTTATCTTGTCCCCCAAGAGCCAACCGTCATCCTTGAAGATGCCGGGGGTCTCCAAGTGTCTCAGGATGCAGCTGTCAAACACACTCCCTGGAAAGTGTGCACACACATGCATGATCTGGAGGTGGTGGTCGCAGACAAGTTGAACATTCAGGGAGTAAAACTCCACTGTTAATGAAGGGCACACCCTGATGCTCTGGTGCGCGCAAAGCAACATACGTGCCATCTATTGTCCCCCTGGACCGGAGCATCCTGGCGATGGCAGAGAGTCCTGCAGCCCGGGCATCTTGGTGAGATTGGTTCAGCTCAAAGTTGGTAAAATATAATGCCCGGGCATACAGGGACCTTATCCATGGCTGCCGCGCACTTCTGGCCCCACAGTCAACAACCTCTCCCTACCAGTAGATTGTTCCGGTTTGATTTCATTATCCCCTTTCTGCTTTCCTGACAACAAGTGATCATTTTCTTCATCGGAAAAATAGTAGGAAAAATAGGGCAGCTCAATGGCACAGTCATTAGCACTGCTGCTTCACAACACCAGGGACTGGTTTCAATTCCAGCCTTGGACTCTGTGGAGTTTGTATGTTCTCCCCGTGTCTGCGTGGGTTTCCTTCAGGTGCTCAGATTTCCTCTTACGGTCTGTGGATTAGCAGGTTAGGTGGATTGGCCATGTTAAATTGTCTCTTAGTGTCCAAAGATGTGTTGGCTAGGTTAAGGGGTATTGAAATAGGGCTGGAGAGTGGGCGTGAGCGGCGTGCTCTTTCAGAGGATCGAAATACATTCGATGGGCTGAATGGCTCCTCCTGCACTGTAAGGATTCTATGATTCTCTGATAAGGCGGTGACATACTCTTGAGGAAATAAGTGGAGGAACAGAGGTAACTGGAGGTACTGTTACATCAATCAAGCAAAGTAGTGACTTCGATTGACAAGCCTATTTGAGAGAAAGGAGCAAGGCACTCAGGATTCATCTCCAGAGGGTTGAATTTGAAACACAGAGACATTGGACAGGATCCTTGGTCCCCTAGCCGCGTGTTCTCGGTAGAGGGCTGTTTGCTGGTGACTGGATTCCCTCTTCCTGCCGCTTGTCAATGGGATTTTCCATTGAAGCCACCCCATGATACCGGGAAACCCACATGCCGGCCGGGTGCTGCTGGCGGGAATAGAGAATCCCAACAGCCAGAGATTTCTGGCCATGAAGTTAAACTTATAGACCACACAGTTCTGAGACAGTTTCAACAGTTGTGTTCTCCATGTTAAATACAAGACATTTGGAGACATTGGAGAAGGTGCAAGAAAGATTTACTAAAATGATACCAGAACTGAGTATTATACCTCTCAGAGAAGATTGAGTAGGCTGGGGTTCTTTTCTCCAAGAAAGAAGAGACTGAAGGTTTAACCTGATTGAGGCCTTCAACAATATGAAAGAATTTGATATGGCTGCTGGAGAGAAAATGTTTCCACTTGCAGGTGAGACCAGAACTAGGAGCCATAAATGTAAAGTACTTACCAGTAAATAGAAGAGGACCTTCAGAACAAAATCTTCACCCAAAGAGTGGTTAGAATGTGAAACTTGCTACCACAAGGAGTAGTTGAGGTGAATAGTAGATATATTTAAGGGGAAATGAGGTAAACACATGACGGAGAAGGAATGGAAAAATGTGCTCATATGGTTAAATGACAAAGGTTGTCTGTGTGGAACATAAACACCCAAAGAGATCAATTAATTCCCATTAGTCCATTTCCGTGTTGTGATTTCTTGTCATTCTCTTCACCATTGTTTAATATGTCAGATTTCAAAATTTGGTGGAGTGCCCTAAATGGCAAACAGCTAATTTTCCAGCATTCATGCTTCACCCTGGCCGCCCTGTATTCATCTTCCTGTCTGTTTAGCTTCCCCTCCAAGCAAAAACACGCAATTGAACTGAAGCGATCAGGCCATTACTCGTAGGATTGGAAAGTGGCAGAAAGGAAATGACAAAGAGACGCAAGCCCATGCCCTGCTCTGAACTGTAAACTTTGGTTTTTCAATGTGCTTTGCAACTGACTTGAATGAGGTTAATCCCTGATGTTTTCGATCTTCTGTCTGTTCAGATCTCCAACTGAATTTAATGTTCCCCTAGCCGCTACATGACAATCTTCCATCTATCCTGTAATGGGACACCTCCAATAGCCCACAATGGCAAGCACTTTGAATAGTAGCAAAATATTCTTATAATGGAGACTTTTTTATTGTTTGAGAAATCACCGTTCCAGAACAACTGAAAATGGGACAAGGGAAGAACCCACCCAATTGCAGATATCCCAAATTACAAAATCCGAATTGCTGCAGTTGTTTTTCTCTTCAGCAGTCATGTTTCTATTTGCTAGACTAATGCCCCTGTAATTTAACCCCCGTGGCATCCAGGACATTTCTAGAGGGTGGTCAATAGGTAAAACTGCACGTGGAAATAAAGTCACGTTGCAGGTGAGTTTGTTGAAAAATCAACACTTTCTTACTTTATAGTTAGTGTCTTCATTCACTGTAAAGTGAATTGGATCTCAAATTTTGAAATATAAATGCTCCCCCTAAGCTACAATGCTAATCCTTTGAATTTCCACTGAACCCTGTGTGGAACAGAAGCAAACCTACTCAATTTGGAAAGTAGCAAATTCCCAGTGGGTAATCTCAAACTAAGCAGCCTATCGGGAGTCTGGAATGGATCTGGTCATCCATTTTACAAGCCCCACTAAACACAATTTCACATTCCATTGCTATCAATGTAAAGTAAAAGCAAGTAGGGTTAGAAATATGTGCCTGATAAAATGATAGATTTTCTGCCAGGCTGGATAAGAAATCCTATCGGATCAGCTGGTTATAAAAGTGACCACAATTTCAAGTACATTCCTGTTTCTGTGCCTGAAAGTTCATCACCAGATAACAAAGGTACAAGGCTATGATTGATATACTCTTGGATTTTAATAATTTCAGTTTTCACTCAAGGCAGTGATTACCAAGTCAGACCTGAAGGTGGTGACATTTCCACAACATCATTGATGGAGAGGTCACATGGGGAGGCAGTAACTGTTTAGCCTTGGTGTGTTATCACAGTCCAACCGGTAGGTCGTATGTACCTTAGTGACAATGCTGATGGAGCAGCAGATATTGAGTTCAGTGGCAAGGGTATCAATTACTCCTTGGATATTGTTGAAGCTTCTTGAATTATGTTGTAGCTGCACCCATCAAGACAAATGATGATTGTTTCATTAAAGTTGTGACTTGAGCCTTGTAGGGAGTGGAAATACATCAAGTGCCAATGTAGTATAAGGGTCGGGCACATATATCGTTAAATTGGGATGACTGCAGGCCCACCCACACTGTGATGTTAAAGAGCACATGATCCTTACCTAGGGGTAGGTCTAGTATTGGACAGAGCCATACGTACAAGCAAGCATGGAGACAGCTCCTAGCTTGAATCATTTACAGTAGATATGTACATGGTTCTTGTCATTAATAAATACGTACAGTTAACCTAGTTAAGACTATAAATCCTTCATTAAGATCAACCAAAAGATATCCAACACCCTATAACAGCCAGGACGTGGTGCCTTTCTCAAAGGTAGAGGAGTCTAGAACTAGAGGGCATAGGTTTAAGGTGAGAGGGGAGAGATACAAAAGAGACCAGAGGGGAAATTTCTTCACACAGAGGGTGGTGAGCATCTGGAATGAGCTGGCAGAGGCAGTGGTGGAGGTGGGTATATTTTTTTCCTTTAAAAACGTTAGACAGTTACATGGGCAGGGTGGGGAGAGGGATATGGGCCAAATGGGGGTAAGTGGGACCAGCTTAGGGATAGAAACTGGACGGCATGGACAAGCTGGGCCAAAGGGCCTGTTTCCATGTTGTAAATATCTATGACTCTATAGTGCCCAATTTCTGCCTTGCACTTTTAGCTACGGTGTTGATATAGCTGGTGTCATGCCTGGCTTTAGAACAGAGAGAAGGCCTTAAAAAAAGTAGCTGACGATGGTTAGGTTGAGGATGTTTCTTTCAGTGACGATCTGAGGTTTTAATAACTGATCTGCAATAGTCACGGCCATCTTCCTTTACAGCAGGTATAACTTCAGCTGTTGGAGAGTCTTACTTTGACCCCTTGCCCTGTTTTCCGGAATGCTTTTGTTTCGTTCATCTGTAACCTACACATGACCTGGAATTTTCCAGCCAATCTGCAACCCCCTCCATGGTGAGCTTTCCTGCAGCGGAGGTAGCTCTATATTGGTCACCAGCATGATCTTCCAGTTCTGCTGTAGTCAATGGCAATTTGGATGGCTCGTCCGTTCTGCTGCTGGGAAACCCGTGGTGGGTGGGATTGGATATTCCCACTGGCAGGTACGGCGGTAAAATACCACCCATGGCTTCTAATCGGTGTTATCAGAACAATTATCTCGACGAGATTACTGAGTGAATTGAAACATTTGTTTTCACGTCATCAATTATTGTTGAATTATGCTGCATGATCTTGTTGATTTAACTTTGGAGTTAATTCTCCAAAAATTGATAATGCTTTTAAAAATTCCCATTCGTCTTGAACTATTTGTTTATTATAGTACGAGAAATATTATTCTGCAAGATTTCATCATTGCTGCAGAAGATTTTTTTTAATTTTTATAATTTTGACTTGTTTCTTTTTTTAATGGAGTTCAGAACTTTTTTTAGTTTGTATTCCCACCCCACATCTCCCCGTGCATGGTTCAGTGGGAAATGTATTTTTTTATCGATTAATTAACAAATGTAACATTCTTTGATTTAAGATGGGAACAGCTGTATTGGACCATGAAGACTTTCATTCAGTATCATAAATACAGTTAGTTGCTTTGTGAAGACTAACGCATTACTCTCTTGTCAGCGATTGGATGTCAGTCTCCTGATCTGCTTGCAAATGGCCACATCGTCAGTGCATTTAGACCTATGTACAAACATCGGGACACGATCACCTACAGCTGTAATGAAGGTTATGAAATGTATGGCAACAATGTCATCGAATGCAATGAGAATAACACATTTACACCACCTCCACCTACCTGTCGTCTACGTGAGTAATCAACTCTTACTACTTGACCAAGGAATCAAAGGATAAAAGGCACATTTTTAGCAAACCTGTTGGAACTCTATAAATGTATGAACATTGGGTTGGGAATTTTCCCTGTTGGCATGGCACTTTGCTATTTTAAAAATATTGTAATGCTTTTCTGTGACCCAATGAGCAGAAGAAACTAATGCTTTAATACAATATCTTATCCTCTTAATTATGCCATAATTTTATGATCACATATACAGTGTTGAATTTCCTTT
This sequence comes from Scyliorhinus canicula, assembly GCF_902713615.1. Lineage (NCBI taxonomy): Eukaryota > Metazoa > Chordata > Chondrichthyes > Carcharhiniformes > Scyliorhinidae > Scyliorhinus > Scyliorhinus canicula. The sequence goes on along the minus strand of NC_052160.1, from coordinate 123,196,780 downwards.
CCGGAATGCAATTCCAGCAGTTGTCAGGCTTGACAATATGACTGTATTCCCAGTAGTCATGGCAGGATGTTGGATCTATTTTGAAGGTCAGGCTTCATTTGCGCAGGACATGGCTTTATAGCTACAAGTTAAGTACCACCCAAGCTACCACCAGGTCTGGGCTGCCACAGTATCAGGTAGTCCTAGCTGCAGCAGGTCTGTTGGTTTGGAAATGCCGTTTAGGGGGCAAGGGGTGTGGGGAAGAGTTGAACTTCAGCAGTTGGAGTTGTGGAACCATTCCTGCCCTTCCGGGTCCCACAGGAGGAAAGAGGAATAGAATCATAGACTCATAGAATCCCTACAGTGCAGAAGGAAGCACTGCCAGGATACCCAGGTGGCACTGCCAGGGTACCTAGGTGGCACTGCCAGGGTATCACCCTGCCCAGCGCCTGACCACCCAGGGGCCACAATCGCCTGGGAGACCCCCCCCCCACAAGTGTCAGTACGCCTGGTCCACATTGGTGGAGACCAGAATAAATCAGCACTCGCTCAGGGTTTCTACCCCTAACTGGGTACCTCTGACCAGTGCATATCAAAGTGTGCAGTTATGCAGATTTGGGTGCTGACCATTGTGGGCAGGATCTAGATCGCGATGTCTCACGAGATCCGGTTCGATCTCGCAAGGTGTAGCAAACTGGGTAAATCTCGTGAGAGGCCTCTCTGGAGATTTACCAACTCCATTGTGTCCCAAGTCGGGCACAGCAAGACAGTTAGATTTCACCCGTGGAGGAGGATTTTAGTGGTTGTGCTAAGGAGGCAGAACAGATAATCCTATGGAACTGGAAAACAGTGGTTTTTGAGACAGATAAGTAAGATTGAAGAAACCTCCTCAGTTTTGAAATAATGGACAATATTGCATTGACAATTTTGACAATATTTTGTACCTGTGGACGAGTTCTCTATAATAAGTCCATGGAGGCAGACGTCCTATCACCAGAATCCCTTTTATTTACAGAACCAACAGCCAAACAACTCAGTGCATTCAGCTTGCTGTCTACACTGGGGGTGCAGAGGATCTGACAATCCCTGTTATATACAAAGAAGAGGTGCCCTGATTGGTCCACTAATGTGTCTGAGCCAGAGGCTATCTTTGAGATTTGAGTCCCACCCCAGAACTTGAAGGCTGAGGAACGTGCGTTCATAATGTGGCCAAAAAGGCTGAGTAACAACCTACAAAATTCTTCCAAAAAGCTAATGGCAAACAGTAAGAGTGGGAGAGACTCCTGGGGCGAAATTCTCCGCAGACCGTCGTGACGCCGATTTCCGGCGAGCAAATGACTCCGGCGTCGGGGCCTTCTTTTAGGCCGCTAATCTCCGTTCCCGGAGGGACCAGCATCGGACCGATGCGATACGCATCATTTTAATGCGCTGCAGAAGTGGCGCATTGAGAGAGAGAGGACGGGTACCGGCGTGGGGAGAGGAGGAGACGGGGGGGGAGAGGAGGAGAGGGGGGGGAGAGGAGGAGAGGGGGGGGGAGAGGAGGAGAGGGGGGAGAGGAGGAGGGGGGGAGAGGAGGAAAGAGGGGAGAGGAGGAGAGGGGGGAGAGAAGGAGGGGGGAGAGGAGGAGAGAGGGGGGAGGAGGAGAGAGGGGGAGAGAAGGAGGGGGGGAGATGAGGAGAGAGGGGGGAGGAGGAGAGGGGGGAGAGGAGGAGAGGGGGAGAGAGGAGGAGAGGGGGAGAGGAGGAGAGGGGGGAGAGGAGGAGAGGGGGGAGAGGAGGAGAGGGGGAGAGGAGGAGAGGGGGGAGAGGAGGAGGGGGGGGAGAGGAGGAGGGGGGAGAGGAGGAGAGGGGAGAGGAGGAGAGGAGGAGAGGAGAGAGGAGACAGGGAGAGAGGAGGAGAGGGGGAGAGGAGGAGAGGGGGGGAGAGGAGGAGAGGGGGGGAGAGGAGGAGAGGGGGGAGAGGAGGAGGGGGGGAGAGGAGAGGGAGGGGGGAGGAGGAGGAGAGGGAGGGGGGAGAGGAGGAGAGGGAGGGGGAGAGGAGGAGAGGGGTGAGAGGAGAAGAGGGAGGGGGAGAGGAGGAGAGGGAGGGGGGAGAGGAGGAGAGGGAGGGGGGGGAGAGGAGGAGAGGGAGGGGGGGAGAGGAGGAGAGGGAGGGCGGAGAGGAGGAGAGGGAGGGGGGAGAGAGGAGGAGAGGGAGGGGGAGGGAAGGAGAGGGGGGGAGGGGAGGGGGAGGAGGAGAGGGGGAGAGGAGGAGAGGGGGAGAGGAGGAGAAAGGGGGGAGAGGAGGAGAGAGGGGGGGAGAGGAGGAGAGAGGGGGGAGAGGAGGAGAGGGAGGGGGGAGAGGAGGAGAGGGAGGGGGAGAGGAGGAGAGGGGTGAGAGGAGAAGAGGGAGAGGGAGGGGGAGAGGAGGAGAGGGAGGGGGAGAGGAGGAGGGGGGAGAGAGGAGGAGGGGGGGGAGAGGAGGAGAGGGGGGAGAGGAGGAGAGAGGGGGAGAGGAGGAGAGGGGGGAGAGGAGGAGAGAGGGGGGAGAGGAGGAGAGAGGTGGGGGAGAGGAGGAGAGAGGGGGGGAAGAGGAGGAGAGGGGGGAGAGGAGGAGAGAGGGGGGAGAGGAGGAGAGAGGTGGGGGAGAGGAGGAGAGAGGGGGAGAGGAGGAGAGAGGGGGGGGAGAGGAGGAGAGAGGGGGAAGAGGGAGGGGAGAGGGGGGAGAGGAGGAGAGAGGAGGAGAGGAGGAGAGAGGTGGGGAAGAGGAGGAGAGGGGGGGGAAGAGGAGGAGAGGGGGGGGATGTGGTGTACCGGCCCTTCAGAGGGAGGGGGAGTGGGGGTGTGGGTACCGGCCTTCAGAGGGAGGGGGAGGGGGCTGTGTGGGTACCGGCCTTCAGAGGGAGGGGGGTGTGGGCACCGGCCTTCAGAGGAGGGGGGTGTGGGCACCGGCCTTCAGAGGGAGGGGGTGGTGGGTACCGGCCCTTCAGGAGGTAGGGGGAGGGGTGGGGTACCGGCCTTCAGAGGGAGGGGGAAGGGGGGTGTGGGTTATCGGCCTCCCTCAGAGGGAGGAGGTAGGGGGGTGGGGTACCGCCTTCAGCGGGAGGGGGAGGGGGGTGTGTGTACTGGCGTTGAGAGGGGAGGGGGGGGGGGGGTACCGGCGTTGAGAGAGAGGGTGGCGGCGTTGGAGGGGGGTAGGGTGGTGGTGGTGAGTGGGGTAGGGGTGGTGAGGGGGGTAGGGGTGGGTGAGGGGGGGTAGGGGTGGTGAGGGGGGGTAGGGGCATTGGAGGGGGGTAGGGGTAGTGGGGTGGGGCAGGGGGGGCGCCGCTGCCCCCAACCCCCCCATCCCTACCCCCCACCCCTACTCCCCCATCCCTACCCACCCCCCACCACCCCTACCCAACCCCAACCACCCCTACCCACCCCTACCACCCCTACCCACCCCCACCACCCCTACCCACCCCCTCCCCACCCCTAACCCCCTCCCCACCACCCCCTACCCCCCTCCCCACCACCTCTACCCCCTACCCACCTCCAATGCTGCCTCCCCATCTCTCTCAAAGCCGGTACCCCCCCTCTCTCATCGCCGCAACCCCCCCTCAATGCCGCAACCCCCCCCTCAACGCCGCACCCCCCCCATGCCGCAACCCCCCCTCAACGCCGCAACCCCCCCCCTCAACACCGCAACCCCCCCCTCAACGCCGCAACCCCCCCCTCAATGCCGCAACCCCCCCCTCAACGCCGCAACCCACCCACCCCCCCCAAACGCCGGGACACTCTCTCTCTTCCCCCCCCCCCCACCCCCCCAAACGCCCCCCACACAAACGCCCTGGACTCTCTCCTCCTCCCCCCCACCCCCCACTCGCCCCAGGTCACTGAACGGCGTCAACCATCATCAATGGTTGACGCCGTTTTAAAGCTACTCTGTTTTTCGCCGACGTGACCCGTGGCCACGTCGGCGGGACTTCGGCCCATACGGGCCGGAGATTTGGTGAAAGTAAAAATATAATGAAATCCCGCCGGCGCCAGCTGTTCTCAGAGGCTGCCGGCGGGATTTGCACAACGCCGGTTTTTGGCCGGTCGGAGATTTTAAAACCCGGCAGGAGCGGGAATAATGCCGCCGCCAGCCGATTCTCCGACCCTGCGTGGGGTCGGAGAATTTCGCCCCTGGTCAGTTATGCCTGGTGTGGAGTGGTGTCCCACAAGCGATAATCAGGTTAGTCAGTGACCTGTTCCAGGTAAAGCGTGCTATGAAAACAGATGAAAGTTTGCCTTGTGCACACTGGGTGCATGGAGAGACGCACCAATTATTTTTCAGTGAATTACGCACAAGGAAACCTAAATACTTTTGCTCCACTACAACTCCCATTCTCTCACCAAAAATTAAGTCGGTGGAAATCTATTATTATGTTTTTGGATGGCTTCAATGGGAAATCCCATTGACAAGCGACGGGAGTAGAGAATCCCGCCACCAGCGAACAGCGCGCCGGCGAGAAACATGCAGCTGGGCGACCGGAGTATCCCACCCATGGGAACCTGATGTTCTAGGAAATTGTGCAGCAGCTTATCATCTTCACGATGAATAGCAATGACAGAAATTGTTGAAGATTTTGGAGTTTGTCACATTTCTACCCTTTCTCATTTTATTTCCTTTGTAGCAATAAGATGTGGTAATCCTGGGGAGATTGTGAATGGATATTATTATGGAAATAACACAGTTGGAAGTAAAGTTACTTTTTATTGTGACAGTGGGTGAGTATTCAGAGTAAAATTGACTAAGTGACTGTGGTGAAGGACGATACTATTTTAATGTTATGATTCAGACAATTTTAGATGTTTATCTCTCATTCTTCACATTTTCGATGTGGGCTTTCCATGTGAACTCTGATTGGGGCTTTCAATTTATTGTGCCGTAGACAATTAAAAAATATATTCATGTTGATATAGGTCAGGGGTGTTGGTGCAGGGATTGGAATATGAATGCAAGGATGGGAATGTCAAATGTTGGGTGTTACAGATGCCTCGCTTGATTTTTTGAGATGAACGCTGGGGGCGCGATTCTCTGAACCCCGCGCCGGGCCGGAGAATCGGCGCAACCGCGCCACGACGCCCCGATGCCAGCATGCGATTCTCCGAGTTGCGGAGAATGGGCGCCATTTGCACTGGCACGGTTGGCAGGCGCCGGCTGCGGGCCGCTGGAATTGGCGGGGCCGCCGATTCTCCAGCCCAGATGGGCTGAGCGGCCGCGTGGATATGACAGAGTTCCGCCGGCGCCATTCACCCCTGGTCGCTGCCGGCGGGAACTCAGCACGAACGGTTGGAGGGAGGCATGTGGGGTGAGGAAAAGCGCTTCTTCAACGGGGGGACTTCCGATGGGGTCTGACCTGCGCTTAGGGCTCACTGATCGCTCGTGAACCGCTCCAGCGCCGTGCTGGCCCCCTGTGGGGCCAGAAACGGTTGCCCTGTGCCCATTTGAAATGAAAATGAAATGAAAATCGCTTATTGTCACGAGTAGGCTTCAATGAAGTTACTGTGAAAAGCCCTTAGTCGCCACATTCCAGCGCCTGTTCGGGGAGGCTGGTACTGGAATTGAACCGCGCTGCTGGCCTGCCTTGGTCTGCTTTAAAAGCCAGCGATTTAGCCCAGTGTGCTAAACCACACCATCGTTAAACGCGACGACGTTCACGACGGCGCAAACACGTGGACTCCATTTTGAAGACTCGCCCCCTGGATGTCTACATCTGTTCGCTTCACAAAGAGTTTAAATTATATTTTAAAACAGCTCCAAGGTGAGCTGGATACAAGAAAGTAACATAAAAACAAATAACCGTGGATGCTGGAATCTGAAACAAAAACAGGAAATGCTGCAAAATCTCAGCCGATCTGACAGTACCTGTGGAGAGAGAACAGAGCCAGCGTTTCAAGTCAGGCTGACTCTTCATCAGAGCTCTGAGCAGCATATGGGACCTGACCGGCTCCTTTCTTCACATTTAACAACACAAACTGTATTTGATTCCTATTTCTTGTTATGCTAATCTAGTTCTATGTTTGATTTTTAAACACCATTTGTTAATTGTATTTTTAAATGTTTCCTTTGTGGGCCTTAGATTTCTTATCTGGTCAGCAAGCTGCACCAGTTTCCCAGTTCACCTTCAGGATACTGACACATGTGGTTTGTTTTTTATAGATATAAAATGGTGGGGAGGGATTATCGCCAATGTACACCTGCGGGATGGGATGGTGAGGTTCCATCCTGCCAATGTAAGTTATATTACTCTGTTTTGTGAAGTGACTAACTTGCTTCTCTGTACTAAGTGATTGAGCCACTTTTACTGAAATTGGTGTTTGTTTACATCCAAATTTTGTTCCCGACATTTTGACATTCGCTGGCTTGGCGTTCTGACTGCCTCGATTTGAGTGAAATCGTTGTTCAGTGCTTTAATTTAACACTACAAATTAAAGGAACATAATGTGTAAAATGAGAAATTGCCACTCATCAAATCAATTCTGCTCCTTCCAGAATCTTCTACCATGCTGCAAATGGGAGTGTTGGGGCAAAGAACTGAGTTTTGGTGTGTGTTGAAAAGTTTGGTGTGTTACAGTCCATTCCGTGAGTCCAAGTTGCTATGGCAACATCCCATTCTACATGCATGTTTGCCAGGAGCTATAGATGTTGATGGGTGGAAGCTTTAACCATCTTTTCCTCACATGTTTGACCAAGGATCTCTTCCATTGTTGCCACTACCATTGGCGAGTGTTAGAAGGATTTTCAGGTTGACATCCAACTTGCTTGCTCATGTTATATACTTACCTTCCTATAGTTAATATGTTGTATTAATTTGCTGATCAAGCTTGAGTGAAAGTAATAAATGTTAAGGAGATGACATAAACATGATGGAAGATTTTAAGTGGTGGTGGCCCTGAGGTAGAGCAGATAATGCTATGAAAATGGAAACAACGGGTGGCATTCTTCAGGGCTGCAGCCGCATTTTCCTGCATGGATTCTCCGTTCCCACAGCTGGCCAATGGGGTTTCCTAATGTGGCCACCCCATGCCGTCGACAGAGAATTCTGCTGGTGATCTTCGAGATGGGATAAGAGGTTTTGAAGTCCCTTTCTCACTTTTGATTTACAACATCCTTAAAATAATGGACTTGATGATGTGATGCGCTTATGTACTTAGTTTTCAGTGGCTTAAGTACATGGACACCATGCCTTTTCTCCTTCACAACTCCTAGTCTCTCACCATTAGAAACCAGGTGGATACCAAACATTATGGGCCAGATGTTCCAATTTGAGGTGGAAATCACAAGTTAGAAGATTTCCTGGCATTACAATCCTGGCTCCTGCCAGATATTGTCCACCCGCACTATTTTTGCGGTGGGGTAACGGGGCTGGATCAGAGCTACCTCCTCTTGGAGCAGGTGGGCAGATGCTAATGTGGGCAGGTTAGAAGACCTGCCTCCTTGCACTGGTACATCAGCCCAACTTTGTTAATGACTTTTAGGCCCTAACACTTAACACCACCCCTCCATTCATACCCAACCCACCTCCCCTCCATATCCCGCTGCTTCCTCACCTCTTGTGTCCTTTGTACCTCTCCCCATACTCAACCACAGGTGCAGTGAAGTGTGGGGGGAGTACCCTTATAGGTTAGTTGAGCGTTTGGAGGTTGCATAGGGGGGGTCGAGAGGTCAGGACGCCATTTAGAAATGGCATCCCGATCTCCTCCTGCATTGAGGAGCTCCGGCAAGCGGAGCTCCTCAGTGAAAGGAATGGGACTAAGTGCAGCCTTGTTGGGGTGTTCCCCACTGAGGCACCAAATAGAAGCCGAGGTTCAATAGATATCATTGTGTTTCTCAGAACTGCGAGTGCCAAGAAACACCTGGCCAAACCGCTGGTTACGGGACTCTGTTCTTATTTGTATATATCGCGACCTCGGTGTTGACACCGGAACTGAATTATGTGTGATTCGCATTGCCATTGGGGGCGCTATTCATGGAATAATTCAGGAGATTTTAATGGTCCAGTACTCTGTTGGCATAAATTCTGAGCAATTCCAAGCCCCGCGGACATTCTAACCACTGGGGTGGAAGTTAATGCCAAAGAGTCTGGCAGCTGGAACTGTTTAAGCGCTCCACTTACCACGCACTCACTGCAGCCACCAAGATGGCTCAGAGAAGACCAGCACCCTGAGGTTGGATGTCTGAGGTGCAGTCAGGAGCAGGGGGACATCCTCTTCCCTCGGGTGGGCTGCAGATTCAAGCCTGCCCTCCTGACCACTGCCTGGGAGATGGTGGCAGAGGCAGTCAGTGCTGGCAGTCTCATCAGGAGGAGATGGCTGGTGAACCGCAGTGGTGGGGGTCATGGGTGAGTCTTCTGTCCCTCTAGTTAGGAGTCTCTGTGTGGGGTCCCTTTAGGTGGCGGGTCCCTATGGGGGGGGGGGGGGATTCTTTTAGTTAGGGGGCTCCTCTGGGTCTCTGGGAGTTGTCCCTCTTATTAGGGGGCCTCTGGGGGTCTTCATTTTTAAGAGGTCCCTCCGGGGAGGGGAAGGTCACCCCCATGCTTGGGGGAAGATGGCACCCAGAAACTCCAGGAGTGGGGGTTGCTTTGCGATTGGGGGGATCGGTGTTGATTTACAGTACAGGGGTGAGGGGGAAAACTTGTATTCCCAACCTGAGCCATCTTGGTGGCTGCAGAGATTGTGTAAAATGGAGTGTTTAAAACAGCTCCAGCTGCCAGGCTCTTTGGTGCAAACTCCTGCCCCGCTGAGGGACGACTCCCTAGAGACCTCGGGCGGGATTCTCCCGTACCCGACGGGATGGGCCGTACCGGCGCCGAGGAGTGGCGTGAACCACTCCGGCGTCGGGCCACCCGGAAGGTGCGGAATCCTCCACACATTCAGGGGTTAGGCCAGCGACAGTGGGGTTGGTGCTGCGCCAACCGGTGCCGAAGGGCCTCCGCCGGCTGACGCAGGTTGCCGCACGCGTGGGAGTGCCAGCGTGTGCTGGTGTCATCCCAGCGCATGCGCAAGGGGGTTCTTCTCTGTGCCGGCCATGGCGGACTGTTACACCGGCCGACGCGAAGGGAAAGAGTGCCCCCACGGCACAGGTCCGCCCACGGATCGGTGGGCCCCGATCGCGGGCCAGGCCACTGTGGGGGCCCCCCCGGGGCCAGATCCTTCCGCGCCTCCCCCCAGGACTCCGCAGACCGTCCGCAGAGTCAGGTCCCACCGGTACGGACCTGGTTTGATTTACGCTGATGGGACCGGCCGAAAACGGGTGGCCACTCGGCCCATCGGGGAGCGGAGAATCGGTGGGGGGGTCGCTGCCAACGGCCCCCGACTAGTGCGGCGTGATTCCCACCCCCGCCAAAACCCCAGCGCTGGAGAATTCGGCAGCCGGCGTCGGTGTGGCAGGGCGGTATTCACGCCGCTCCCCGGCAATTTTCCGGCCCGGCGGGGGTGGTTGGAGAATCCCGCCCCTCCTAAATAGGGGGCACCCCACAAGAATCCTGTAACTAGAGGAACACCCATAGGGACCCCTTAACTAGAGGAACCCCCACAGAGCCCCCCTCACTAGAGGGACCCTCCCACAGAGACACCGCTTTGGTGCGAACCCCTGCCCCAGCGGTTAAATGCTCTGAATTTGCGCTGGCAGAGTGTTGGCCTATTTGCATGTCCTGAACCGCTCGGAATTCAGTCCTGGCATCAGCACTTTGCCTCCCGAACAGAGAATCCTGTCCATTTTCATGTGTCTATCTGTACTCTCAACTTTACTTCCTATCCTCCTTGCATTTATCTATACATATCTTTGAACACTGACAGATTCTTCTGCTGTACACTTTTTAACCTTTGCTTCTTCTGTCTTTCAGAGTCACTCGCTAATTTTCTGTCTCCCTTCCCTGCCCTGAACATGTCCTTTGTGAATCTGCCCACTGGTTCCCATCCTGCCGGCAATCTAGTTGAAACCAACAGCACGAGTGTATTCCAGACAAAGCCTCAGTCCCGAATGAACCTTTTCCATTTTGATCAGTCAAAAGCCAGGGATTTCCATAAATTTATGGGTGTGTTTGACTTCTTCAGTGATGCTTTGAGGCTTTCCCGAAAGTGATTCCATATTCCTGCTGGGAATCTCCTGCTACGACAGTGTTCCGAGTGGAGTTAATACTTCAAGAGCTTGGTATCAGGCATAAAATTCCCATGCTCTGTCCAGCAGAGTTGGTTTTGTGTGATTAACGCCCCAACACATTTGCAGTACAGGACTATATTCTATTAATCATTTGAAATTTTGAAAATTGCATTCCAAAGTTAAGGTAAGTTGATATTCTCTGAAATTGGGTGGTAGTTTATTATCTTCAAATTAAAGACCTAAACTGCAATGAGAGAACTGTTAGATATTATGGGATTTTGTAACACTTCTACTTTTTATTTTCTGTGCAGCATTACAGTGTGGTGATCCCGGGGAGATTCTGAATGGATGTTATAAGATAGCTGGACATAAAGTTACCTTTTATTGTGACATTGGGTGAGGATTCATGTAAATTACGGAACAACTTTGGTGAAAGACTATTTTAATATTTGAGCATAAGACAATTTCAAATGGCCATGTCTTCTTCACATTTCTGAGTGAAGCTTCCAATTTAGTGCTGCACTGGCAATTAAAAAAAAATAGTCTTCATACTGATCACGGTCAGGGCTGTTTATGCTGTGTTTGGAATGTGAATGGTGAGATGGAAAATTTAGCCTTGGACATAATCAACCTGGGAACCAGAAATGACAATGGCAAACTCAGCCTTGTAGACTTTGCAAAGTTCTTCCTAACATCTGGGGGGGGGGGGGGGGGGGGGGGGCTTGTGCGAAAATTGGGTGTGTTGTCTCACAAACAAGGGCCGTGATTCTCCACTACCTGGCAGGACGGGGGGTCCCGGCGTGTCGGAGTGGCGTGAACCACTCCGGCGTCGGGCCACCCCAAAGGTGCGGTGAAGGCCATGGCGGAGGCGGAAGAAAAGAGTGCCGCCACGGCACAGGCCCACCCGCGGATCGGTGGGCCCCGATCGCAGGCCAGGCCACCGTGGGGGCACCCCCGGGATCCCGGAGCCCGCCCGCACCGCTAATCCCGCCGGTCAGGTATGTGTTTTGATTCCCGCCGGCAGGAGAGGCCTGTCAGTGGTGCGACTTCGGCCCATCGCGGGCCGAGAATCGCCGCGGGGGGCCTGCCGACCGGCGTGGCATGATTCCGGGCCTCGCCCAATCTTGGGGGGCGGAGAATTCGGGATATGGCGGGGGCGGGATTGACGCCAGCCCCAGGCGAATCCCGGCCAAGGTTTTTTTATTTGTTAATGGGCATCACAGGCTGTGCCAGCATTTTTTGCCCATTCATAATTGCCCTTGAGAGCAGATAAGAGTCAACTACTTTGCTGTGGGTCTGAAGTCACATATATGCCAGGCTAGGTAAGGATGGCAGATTTCCTTCCCTTCCATTAGGGAACCAGATGGGTTTTTGCAACAATGGTCTCATGGTCATCACCAGATTTGTTTTATTGAATTCAAATTTCACCATCTGCAGTTGCGGGATTTGAACCAGGGACCCCAGAGCAGTGTTCTAGGTGTCTGGGTTACTAGTCCAGTGACAATCCCACTGTGCCTCCCCATCAAGCACAAGCCTGACATAGTCATGCTCACAGAACCATGGGAGGGATTCTCCGACCCCCCGCCGGGTCGGAGAATCGCCGGGGGCGGCTGAATCCCGACCCCGCCAGCCGCCGAATTCTCCGGCACCGGAGAATCGGCGGAGGCGGGAATCGCGCCGCGCCAGTCGGCGGGCCCCCCACAGCGATTCTCCAGCCCGCGATGGGCCGAAGTCCCGTTGCTGTAATGCCAGTCCCACCAGCGGGAATTAAACCACCTACCTTACCGGTGGGACCAGGCGGCGTGAGCGGGCTCCGGGGTCCTGGGGGGGACGCGGGGCGATCTGGCCCCGGGTGTTGCCTCCACGGTGACCTGGCCCACAATCAGGGCCCACCGATCCGCGGGTGGGCCTGTGCCGTGGGGGCACTCTTTCCCTTCCGCATCAACCGTGTCAGCCTCCGCCATGGCCGACGCGGAGGTGACCCCCACCCTGCGCATGCGCGGGGATGACGTCAGCAGCTGGTGACGATCCCGCGCGTGCGCCAAAGGCCTTCCAAACGAGCCGGCGGGACGTCAACCACTCCGGTGCGGGCCTAGCCCCTCAAGGTGAGGGCTTGGCCCCTAAAGGTGCAGAGAAATCCACACCTTTGGGGCGGCCCGACGCCGGAGTGGTTCCCGCCACTCCATTCTGCCCGGGTCTCCCGCCCCGCCGGGTAGGGGAGAATCCCGGCCCATACTTTCCTTACTTGGTGGAACTCTGAGGGCACTCGGCCCGTTGTGCTCGGAGAATTGCCACTGGGGCCGCTTTCAACAGCCCCTGACCGGCGACCGGAGAATCGGCGGCCCGGCATTGGAGCGGCGTGACGGGATTCTCATGCCCCCCCCTCCTCCCCCCCGGTGATCCTCCAACCAGGCGCAGGCTCAGAGAATCCCGGCCACAGAGTCTGGCCAGATTTTTTTTTCACAACACAATAATTCCATTTGATTCCAAGTCATTTTTCTGCTGACATCATCCCACGCTTGATTTGACTTAGCAGTGTTTGTTGATAGTTGAGCAGATTTTTCCTTTGTGGACATTAATTTCTTCTCTGGTCAGCAAACTATATCAGTTTCCCAATGTACGTTCAGGTGACTAATACAGGTGTCTTGCTTACCTTTTTCTAGATACAAATTGGTGGGTAGAGATTATCTGCAATGTACAGCTGAGGGATGGGATGGCAAGGTTCCATCTTGTGAACGTAAGTCATATTTCCCTCTTCTGTAAAGTGAATGCCTTGTTTGCCTGCACTAAATGATCGAGCCAATCAATGGATTGCCCTGTAGTGCTGGTTCACATCCATGTTTTCTTCCCTGCAATATTTTGATATCCTCGAATGTGCAGTTCTGATTTTTTTTTTGGTCTGAGCCAAAAAATATTACTGGCATTGATTCAGTACTACATATTTCAGGAACATAAGGTGTGAAATGAAATCACATTTCAGAAGAATTAGATTTTCTGCAAATTGTAGTGTTGGAGCAAACAGTCATGTTGTGGTGGATGATGGAAAGTTTGGGTGGTGCTAACTTCAGTGGAATTGTAGCTGATGGGACACGGGAGATCGAGAAGTTGGAATTGGACGATAAAGGAAAAAGGCAATCAAGGTTAATGGTCGATACTCAAATCAAGCTCATATTCCCTTCTGTTCCTCTTCCATTTTTATTCTATGTTCCATCTAGATCTGTGTTTGTGCCCCACTGATTTAGTTGTGTTCATGCATGTGTTCATAGGAAAGTATTGTTTTAATTTGTTGCCCAAGCTTGAGTGAAAGTTATAGATATTCATGAGGTGACAAAAACTTGGTGGGAGATTTACATAGAATTGGTGCTGAGGTAGAGGGGATAATGCGGTGGAAGAGGAAATAGCCACTTCTTCACTTTTCAGTTCCGACACCCTAAAACTTAAGGACAGCATTTCATTAACCATTTTGATTACGTCTTGGACCTTGTGCACTATTTTTCAATATCTTATGTACTTGGATATCTCAGTACTTTTGCTCATCCATAGCTACTACTCTCCCTACTCTATTCAGAAAATAGGTGGATGCCTAACACTGGTGGGAATTAATGGAGTCTGTCAGAGGGCACATGATGGCGGGGAGGGTTGGGGACAGACGAATGAAGGCCAGTGTCGGTGAAACTATCCCCATTTCAGAGGTGGGGCCTAAGTCAGGAATCCTGCCTGCCCGTGGTGCGATGTCTATTGAACTGATTCATGAGCCACCTGGAAGCGATTATCCCTGAAACCACCAGAATTCAGAGGTGGATCTGTGACAAAAGATTGGTTCTTCGTGCCTCCCAAAGACCACCCAGCAAACACTCTCGGGATTTCCGGCTGGCGCGGAGTGGGAATCTCTTGTTGTTAGGCACTCAGGGCTTTATTGAGGGACTCGTTATCAGGAAAGGTGGTGGTGGTGGTGGTGGGGGGGGGGGGGCTCAGCACGAATCAGCGTCCTGCTCTTGCCACTGATATCCAGCAATATTCCTGTGATCACCAATCATCTGTGTTCAGATATCCCACAGAAAGCAGGGGGCTAGTGTATTACCAGCAGTGCTGTTGGTGGTGGTGCTGGCATCGGAGAGCTGAGAGCTGCCGGCCTCTGATTGGCAAATAGTTGCTGGGGAAGGATTTCCGAACACCTGGAGGATTCTGGTACGGAAGGCCCAACACTGCCCAAATTCACATTGGGCCCTTGCCACAGAAGTGCACTCCCCACAGAAGTGACGCTATGTTCCCACCAGTTCCCCAACAGGTGGGGGAAACCCCATTGTTGGCATTAAACCCCAGCCATTATGTTTTGTGTTGCTAGCAAAGATTGATGTTGTTCAATACAAGGACTACTTGCTGTGAGGTAATTCGAAATGAGAGAAAACCCTGCATTATAATGATATAATTCTGAAAAATGAATTCCACATTTAAGGTAACATGACATTCTGGGCAAACATGTAGCGGCATTTCATATTTGTGATAAATAGTTATGATTGGGAATGAAAATCTGGTGGGGATTTTGGGTCTCATTTCTACCTTTTCACATTTTATTTTGTGCCTAGCAATAACCTGTGGTAACCCTGGAGCAATCGTAAACGGATATTATAAGGCACCCAATTGGACGGTTGGAAGTAACGTTACTTTTTATTGTGACGTTGGGTGAGTAGTCAGTCTATAAATCTGTGAATAATTTTACTGAGGGACTATATTATTTTAACACTCTGAATAGGATCATGTCAGGCGACCGGACTCAGTGATCACAACATGTGAGTTCTGAGTGAGATTTCCATTTGAGTGTTCAACTGGCGATTTAAAACACAGTCTACAATGATAAAGGTGAGGGATATTAGTGCTGAAATGGGAATATTAATGCAAAGGTAGAAATGTTAAATGTGGTTGTTGATAATAACGTCCATTTTCTGAATCAACAATGGACGTCCATGTCTGCTGGTTTTTTTAAATGTTGGAAAATGAACTTTATGCACCAATTCTCCACCTCTGCTTTATTTTAATGGTGTGGAGATGCCGGCGTTGGACTGGGGTGAGCACAGTAAGAAGTCTTACAACACCAGGTTAAAGTCCAACAGGTTTGTTTCAAACACGAGCTTTCGGAGCACGGCTCCTTCTTCAGGTGAATGGAAAGGCTTGTTCCAGAAATGTTTATATAGACACAGTCAGAGATGCCCCGGAATGCGAGCACCTGCAGGCAATCAAATCATCAAAGATGCAGAGAGAGAGGTAACTCCAGGTTAAAGAGGTGTGAATTGTCCCAAGCCAGTTCAGTCGGTAGGCCTCTGCAAGTCCAGGCTTGTTGGTGGGGGCCGAATGTAATGCGACATGAATCCCAGATCCCGGTTGAGTCCGCATTCATGCGTGCGGAACTTAGCTATAAGTTTTTGCTCAGCAATTTTGCGTTGTCGCGTCTCCTGAAGGCCTCCTTGTAGAATGCTGACCCGGAGATCAGAGGCTGAATGTCCTTGACTGCTGAAGTGTTCCCCAACTGGAAGGGAACAGTCCTGCCTGTTGATAGTCGCACGATGCCCGTTTATTCGTTGTCGCAGTGTCTGCATGGTCTCGCCAATGTACCACGCTTCGGGACATCCTTTCCTGCAGCGTATGAGGTAGACTACATTGGTCGAGTCGCACGAGTATGCGCCGCGTACCTGGTGGGTGGTGTTTCCATGTGTAATGGTGGTGTCCATATCGATGATCTGGCATGTCTTGCAGAGATTACCCTGGCAGGGTTTTGTGGTGTCGTGGTTGCTGTTCTGAAGGCTGGGTAATTTGCTGCAAACAATGGTTTGTTTGAGGTTGCGCGGTTGTTTGAAGGCCAGTAGTGGGGGTGTGGGGATGACCTTGGCAAGATGTCCATCCTCGCTGATGATGTGTTGGAGGCTGCGAAGAAGATGTCGTAGTTTCTCCGCCCCAGGAAAGTACTGGACGACGAAGGGTACTCTGTCAGTGGTGTCCCGTGTTTGTCTTCTGAGGAGGTCGGTGCGGTTTTTTGCTGTGGCGCGGTGGAACTGTCGATCAATGAGTCGAGCGCCATATCCCGTTCGTACGAGGGCATCTTTCAGCATCTGTAGGTGTCTGTTGCGCTCCTCCTTGTCTGAGCAGATCCTGTGTATACGGAGGGCTTGTCCATAGGGGATGGCTTCTTTAATGTGTTTCGGGTGAAAGCTGGAGAAGTGGAGCATTGTGAGATTATCTGTGGGCTTGCGGTAAAGCGAGGTGCTGAGGTGACCGTCCTTGATGGAGACGAGTGTGTCCAAGAATGGAACTGAATTTGGAGAATAGTCCATGGTGAGTTTGATGGTGGGATGGAACTTATTGATGTCATCGTGTAGTCGTTTCAGTGATGTCTCGCCGTGGGTCCAAAGGAAAAAAATGTCATCGATGTATCTGGTGTATAGCATCGGTTGAAAGTCCTGTGTGGTGAGGAAGTCCTGTTCAAACTTGTGCATGAAGATGTTGGCATATTGAGGTGCAAATTTGGTCCCCATGGCTGTTCCGTGCGTCTGGATGAAGAATTTGTTGTCGAAGGTGAAGACGTTGTGGTCTAGAATGAAACGGATGAGTTGCAGAATTGCGTCTGGAGATTGGCAGTTGTCGGTGTTGAGGACTGAGGCTGTTGCAGCAATGCCGTCGTCATGGGGGATGCTGGTGTAGAGTGCCGAGACATCCATTGTGACGAGGAATGTTCCTGGTTCAACTGGTCCATGGGTGCTGAGTTTCTGTAGGAAGTCCGTCGTGTCGCGACAGAAGCTGGGTGTACCTTGTACGATGGGTTTCAAGATGCCCTCGATGTGGCCAGAGAGGTTCTCACACAGGGTCCCATTGCCTGAAACGATAGGACGGCCTGGTGTGTTGGCCTTGTGTATTTTCGGGAGGCAGTAGAGATCTCCAATGCGGGGATTACGTGGGATGAGAGCACGTAGGGTGTTCTGAAGGTCTGGATCTAAGGTCTTGATCAGTCTGCTGAGTTGGCGGATGTGTTCCTTGGTTGGAACACTTAATTAACAGATTATTTTAATGGAACAATATAGCTGTATTTGATGTCCATTTCATTGATCTGCTAATCTAGTTCTATTTTTGTTTGTTTTTTAACCGCAGTTTGTCAATATTTTAATAGATTTTCCTCTATGCATCTTAGAATTTCTACCTGGTCAGCAGACTGTAACACTTTTCCAATCAACCTTCCTGACTCTGGTAACAGGTGACTTGTTTTTCTTTCTCTAGATACAACATTGTGGGCAGGGATTATCGGCGATGTACAGCTGAGGGTTGGGATGGCGAGGTTCCATCCTGTGAACGTAAGTTTATGTTCCCCTGTCTTGTAAAGTGACTAACTTGCTTTTTAACGACAAATTATTGATCCACTTCCAATGAATTGTTAATAATGTTGATCAACATATAGGATTTCTTTCTCTGCAGAATCTTTCAAACTCATATTTTGGTTTAAAAATATGGAAAGGTGTTGCATCGCCTGGACACTTGGATGCTGAGCTGAAGTCTCTTTTAATGAAGGGTTACAAGTTTGCCTTTGGCCTGGGATTAAGTCTGCTTTCTTTCCCAATAAATCTGTTGAGGGGAAATCAGCTGTGTGTTTGCTTTGAAATGCAGATGGGTAAAAATTGACAAAGGCTGGGGATTTACGGGAAATCACACCACATAGACAAACTTTAGATTTTGGAGCTGTTGCTTTTGAAATCAGTGGGGAATAAATTGAGAAGCAAAGGCTGCCCAACTCCCTCTCTCCCTGTCTTATATGAAATTCCATGTGGGGTTATCGACCTGCAGCCAGGGAATGATCCTCTGAGTATTTGGATGCCTGCAAAGCTGAGGCAAGAAGAATTGACCCAGCTCTGTGTTCTCCTGCATGCTGAAACTCCATTGGTCAGAACGTCCAGACATCCATTGGTTTGAGCAGCCTGTCTTCATAAGAGGGAGTCTCAGATTGACGGCTTCAAACCCATGAAAGGCACCTTGATGCTATTAAGCCTATCATTCAAAGCTTATCTCAGTAGAAAACCTAATGTGGGGATCTTTGGCTCCCAATTTTGGGGGTTGGGATTTACAGTGGGAGCAGGAAATCCCTTGAGACTCCTAAAGAGCTGCTTGAACTGGCGGGCTTTTAGTTTCTTACTGCCTCCGCCCTCTCCCCCTCACCAATGATGGAACGGGAACCTGGTTGTTGAACGTTGAGATCTCCATTTAGATATGTTTAAACGTCATTAGCAGACTTCTAATGCCTGATAGCCCCCCCACCCCCTCCACACCCACACCATTAGATTGTTCATTCACGTCGGTGAAACATAACAGATACCCCACGATGTTCACCTGGAGAACAGAATCTGTGAGTAAAAACCCCAGAGGGGAGAGGGTCATGCCAGAGCACTTCCCCAGCAGTGTCAGATAGTGTTGGGTGGGGTTGATGGGTGGGGTTGAGCACCAGTGGGGCCAGAGGGTGTTCAATGGCGGTGGGGGATGGGTCGTCTATTTTTAATGGGTTGTATCGGGGCACCATTTGAAAAGGGAGTCCCAATCTTTTAAAAACGAAGCTGTTGGAGCCGGTCACGCCAGCCTGACGTTGTGGGAGCTGCCCCTTCACAATACAGCAAAGTGCAGTGATATCATGGTTGTTTTGTAATTCACCGATTGAACACTAGGTGTCTCATTAGTATATAAATCAGGGGTGGGCAAACTTTTCCGTGCAAGGGCCACATTCAGAAATTCACAATTTTAAAGGGCCGCATAGTATATTAAGTAAAATAATTAATATTTAAAATAGCCAAAATAAAAGGTTTTTAAAGAAAAAAAAAGCAATTAATTTTTATTAATTAATATTTTAAAGTAGAAACTTTACATGAAACACATGTTGTGCCAAGCAATGATCACCCTACTCAAGTCAACGTATCCACCCTATACCAGTAACCCAACAGCCCCCCCCCCCCCCACCCCCCAATTAACCTTAAAATTAAAAAAAAAAATGTTTTCTTATGACTTGATCTTGGTGGGCTAAAGACCTTTGGCGGGCTGCGTGCGGCCCGCGGGCCATAGTTTGCCCACCCCTGATATAAATGAATGTTAGAGTCAGGTAACCCCCTCAGACTGGCTGGAGGAAGCTGGAGAGAGGTCCTTTGTACTTGATCTTACTATTATTCGTCTGTTGTTTTGTATATAGTTTACCCACAGTTAATGTTAATAAATCATTTATAGCTTTAGCTAAAAGTGTTCTTGTAATATAAATCAGGCCATATGACAAGAACATTACACCAAGGGCAGATTCCACACCGTTATCCTGCCAGTTGCCCCACTCTGCAAAAAAAAAGAGGATATTAAGCCTATGTATTTATTATTTGTTTGTGTGTTTATATGTGTGTGTGTGTGTGAATGCGCATGCATGCAGGGGTATTTTTACAAAAGGATAGATGGTTATGCTTCCAGAGTAGTCGTGTGCGAGTACCAGTTCTTGCAACTTGTTTTTGAAAAGGTTTTGTCTTTTGATAAAGCAATCATTCTGTGTTTATTGAAGAAAGTTTGATTAAAGTCTCTTACATTTTGGGTCTAACAGCAATGAAGGTAAATAATTGGCCCTTTTCGTGAGTGAATTGAATTTTAAGGGTGCGATTCAGCGACCTTGTCATGTCTGACTTGGTGATACGACAAAGCTGTTGATCTCGCGAGACTTTGCGATCTGGATCTCGTCCTGGTTGGGAACCGGATGAACATTTTTAAACGAGGCATTAGGCTGATTTAATTGTGTCCGTGCCAGATTCTCCCGGCACCCGGGAACTAACGGCCTCGCCTGGGAGATCTCGGGTGAAATTCTCTGACCCCACGCAGGGTCGGAGAATCGGCCGGAGGCGGCGTTATTCCTGCTCCCGCCGGGTTTTTAATTCTCCGAGCGGCCAAAAACCGGCGTTGTTCAAATCCCGCCGGCAGCCTCTGAAAATAGCTGGCGCCGGCGGGATGTCATTGATTTTAACAGACAGACATTCTCCGTGCCGGATGGGCCGAATTCCCGCCGACGTGGCCACGGGTCACGTCGGCGAAAAACAGAGTAGCTTTAAAACGGCGTCAACCATTGATGATGGTTGACGCCGTTCAGTGACCTAGGGCGAGTGCGGGGGTAGCGGCGTTGAGAGAGAGGGAACTGGTACCGGTGTTGAGAGAGAGAGGGGGCGGCGTTAGAGGGGGGTAGGGGTGGTGAGGGGGGTAGGGGTGGTGAGGGGGGGGTAGGGGGGTGGTGAGGGGGTTAGGGGCATTGGAGGGGGGTATGGGTGGTGAGGGGGGTAGGGGCGTTGGAGGGGGGTAGGGGTGGTGAGGGGGGTAGGGGCGTTGGAGGGTGGTAGGGGTAGTGAGGGAGGTAGGGGTGGTGAGGGGGGTAGGGGTGGTGAGGGAGGTAGGGGCGTTGGAGGGGGTAGGGGCGTTGGAGAGGGTGGGGTGGTGAGGGGGGTAGGGGCGTTGGAGGGGGGTAGGGGCGTTGGAGGGCGTAGGGGTGGTGAGGGGGTAGGGGCGTTGGAGGGGGTAGGGGTGGTGAGGGGGGTAGGGGTGATGAGGGGGGTAGGGGCATTGGAGGGGGGTTGGGGCGTTGGAGGGGGTAGGGGTGGTGAGGGGGTAGGGGCGTTGGAGGGGGGTAGGGGCGTTGGAGGGGGTAGAGGTGGTGAGGGGGTAGGTGCGTTGGAGGGGGGTAGGGGTGGTGAGGGGGGTAGGGTGGTGAGGGGGTAGGGGGGTAGGAGCGTTGGAGGGGGTATGGGTGGTGAGGGGGGTAGGGGCGTTGGAGGGGGTAGGGGTGGTGAGGGGGGATTGGGCGTTGGAGGGGGTAGGGGTGGTGAGGGGGTAGGGGTGGTGAGGGGGTAGGGGCATTGGAGGGGGTAGGGGCATTGGAGGGGGTAGGGGTGGTGAGGGGGGTAGGGGCGTTGGAGGGGGGTAGGGGAGTTGAAAGGGGGTAGGGGTGGTGAGGGGGGGTTGGGGTAGGGGGCAGCGGCGTTCAGAGGGGGGGGCGACGGTGCGTTGGCCCCGGGCATCCGTCGCCCCCCCTGCACGCCACTGCCCCCTACCCCAAACCCCCCCACCACCCCTACCCCCCTCCAACGCCCCTACCCCCCTCCAACGTCCCTACCCCCCTCACCACCCCTACCCCCTCCAATGCCCCTACCCCCCTCACCACCCATACCCCCCTCCAACGCCCCTACCCCCCTCACCACCCCTACCCCCCTCACCACCCCTACCCCCCTCACCACCCCTACCCCCCTCCAACACCCCTACCCCCCCTCCCCACCACCCCTCCCCCTCCAACGCTGCCCCTACCCCCCTCCAACGCCGCCCCCCCCCCTCCTCTCAACGCCGGTACCCGTCCCCTCTCCTCTCAACGCCAGTACCCCTCCTCTCTCTCAACGCCGGTACCCCCCCCCTCTTAACGCCGGTACCCCCCCCCCCCCCCTCCTCTCAACGCCGGTACCCCACCCTCGTCTCAACGCCAGTACCCCCCCCCCCTCAACGCCGGTACCCACCCCCCCCCCCTCACCGCCGGTACCACACCCCCTTCCTCTCAACGGCGGTACCACCCCCCCCCCTCTCAACGCCGGTACCACCACCCCCCCTCTCCTCTCAACGCCGGTACCCACCCCCCCCTCCTCTCAATGCCAGTACCACCACCCCCCCTCTCCTCTCAATGCCGGTACCATCCCCCCCTCCCTCCCTCCTCTCAACGGCAGTACCACCCCCCCCCGCCTCTCACGCCGGTACCACCCCCCCTCCTCTCAACGCCGGTACCACCCCCCCTCCTCGCAACGCCGGTACCACCCCCCCCTCCTCTCAACGCCGGTACCACCCTCCCTCCTCTCAA
Source organism: Scyliorhinus canicula (assembly GCF_902713615.1). Lineage (NCBI taxonomy): Eukaryota > Metazoa > Chordata > Chondrichthyes > Carcharhiniformes > Scyliorhinidae > Scyliorhinus > Scyliorhinus canicula. The sequence goes on along the minus strand of NC_052160.1, from coordinate 123,174,819 downwards.
CGCCGGTACCACCCCCCTCCTCTCAACGCCGGTACCCCCCCCTCCTCTCAACACCGGTACCCCCCCCTCCTCTCAACGCCGGTACCACCTCCCTCCCTCCTCTCCACGCCGGTGCCACCTGTGGTGATATGATCTGCATACTTGTCTGCCATTGGGCCAGAACGTCGGCTTACCATTGGCCCTGGTCGGTCATGTGCCTCTCGACCGATTGGCCGAGAAGCTGAGTTAAGCACGCCTCTATTAACGAGGTATAAATGGTCAGACGCCTGACGATCGTCCCTTTCCATTGTAGACGATCGCAGAGCTGTGTTCTAGTCAATTAAAGCCAGACTTTGGTAAATCACTCGCCTCGCGTACAATTGATGGTAGATCAATTTAATTGACTACGACTTTGAAGATGGAGTTCCGCATCAAGCCCGAATGACTCCGCATCAGCCTGCAAACTCCGAACTCTGCAGAACTTTTCCAACTCTGGCTGACTTGCCTCGAAGGGTTCCTAGCATCCACAACCCCCCCCCCCCCCCCCCCCCCCACCGGGGCACAGACTTTAACAGTAACTTCAATTGAAGCCTACTTGTGACAATAAGGGATTTTCATTTCATTTCATTGAAATGGTTATTTTACTGCAGCAAACAGGAAACTGTCACATTAATTTACATTTGAATGAAAGTAATAGAAAATGGTGAGGGGACAGAAAACATGGTGGAATATTTTAGTGATGGGGATGGTCAGGTCGAACATTGCTGTGAAAGTGGAGTAAGAAGTCTTACAATACCAGGTTAAAGTCCAGCAGGTTTGTTTCTAATCACTAACTTTCTGAGCACAGCTGAGGAAGGAGCTGCGCTCTGAAAACTAGTGATTCGAAACAAACCTGTTGGACTTTAACCTGGTGTTGTAAGACATCTTGCTGTGCTCACCCAGTCCAACGCCGGCATCTCCACATCGTGAAAGTGGAAATAATTGCAGCGGGATTCTCCGTCGGCAGGATCCTCCGCTTTTCTGGCAGCGCACGGACGCCCGCGGGTTTTCTGACAGGGTGGGGTGGCCACATTGAGAAACCCCATTGGCCAGCAGCAGTAATGGAGAAACACGGTGCCAGCGGGGATGTGCCGTGCCAGAAAAAGGGGCTTGCGGGACGGAGAATCCCGGTGCCGGAGGGGGCGCACCACACCGGAAAAAGGGGCTGGCGGAACGAACAATCCCATCCGTGATCTTTAAGATGGATCAGCATTTGCAATCACTTCCTCACTTTTGAATTTGAACATTCATGAAATGGTGGACTATATTTAATTATTATCTTAATTCTATTTTTTGCTTGTACGTGGACAGTTAAATATTATTGCTCCTCCACGGCTAATGGTCTCTCATTTAGTGCGTAGGTGGATACGTGAGATTTTGGTTGGCTGGTGAAGATTGCTACAGGTCAATGTACAGTTTAAAAAAAATAAATTTAGAGAACTCAATTCATTTTTTCCTATTAAGGGCCAATTTAGTATGATCAATCCACCTACCCTGCACATCTTTGGGTTGTGGGGGCGAAATCCATGCAAACACGAGGAGAATGTGCAAACTCCACACGGACAGTGACCCAGAGCCGGGATTGAACCTGGGACCTCGACCCCGTAAGACTGCAGTGCTACCACTGCGCCACCGTGCTGCCCTGTCAATGTACAGTGTTGTTGAAGACAGAGTGATCTGTTATGAGATATGTAAAACTGAGAGAACCTTTTGCATTTGTGTTGCCTTAATTAGGAAAAATGACATCTGAACATAGGGAACTTGATATTGTTGTTGGGGCTAATCAGCTTCATGTTAAATATTGCAATGGTTAGTCTGTTGGAGATTATGCAACAATCTAATTTTCTCATTTTATTTTCTGTGTAGGGATAAACTGTGGTAACCCAGGGAAGATTCTGAATGGATATTATACCGTGCCAAATCAGACAGTTGGAAATAAAGTTACTTTTTATTGTGACATTGGGTGAGTATTCACTGTAGGAAATATTAAATAAATTTGATGAAATACGATGAAATGTTAATGTTGTGATTAAGATAATTTCAGATTGCCCTCTTTCATGTTTGACATTTCTGATAACAACACTGCATGTGAGCTCTGAGAGAGGCTTCTAATTTAGTGTTGAATTGAATTCTCAAAACAGTATTTCTGCTGATCAAGGTAGGGATGTTAGTGCCTGGATTGGAATATTAATGGAAGGATAGATATGCTGAATATGTTCATGATCCCTGGAACCATTATCTGAGATCAACACCTGTCGTCTGTTTGCTTGTTGCTCTAAAAGCTCAGACCACATTGACGAAGAGTTCTCAGGTCAACTGGCTGCATCAATATTTCACCTCTGCACTGTACTTTATACAGGGTCTCACCATCTTTATTTTCTGTAACAAACACCTCTCTTTGATCCTGTTATTATTCTACTAACTTGGTCCCATCTTTTCAATTACTAAATAACTTTTTTTGCTATTTCAATAGATTTCTTTTCTGTGGGTGTTTAGGATTCTAACCTGGTCACCACACAAACGCTTTCCCATTGATCTTTCAGTTAACTAACACAGGTGACTTATTTTGCTTTGTCTAGGTACAAAATGGTGGGTCGAGATTATCGGCAATGTACAGCTGAGGGATGGGATGGTGAACGTCCATCCTGTGAACGTAAGATGTGTTTCCCTGTTTTGTGAACTGACTGATTGGCTTGTCTGAACCAAATGACTGAACCACATTCAATGAATTGTCACGCTTGTTGGTTTACATCCAGGTTTTCCTTCCTGCAGTTTTTTTATATCTTCGAAAGTAGAGTTTCTTTGTTTGGAATGGCCAAAAAATATTAATTTCCTGAATTCAACATTGCACATTTAAAAAAGATAACCTGCAAATTCATTCATTAAACAATCCTGTTCCTTCCACGGGAATTTAATCTTCTGTCCTGGTGCAAATGGTGGTGTTGGAGCAAAGAGCCATGTTTTGGTGGATGATGGAAAGTCTAGAAGGGGCTAATATTAGTGGATTCGCAGTAGTTTGGGCCATGGGAGATCGAGGAAAGAGAAAGGGAAGGAAATTGATAAAAGGCAATCAATGTTTAGGGTCAATGCTGAATTCATGCTCAGATTCCCTTCTATTTGCTCCTCTTCCATTTTTGTTCCAAGATCGAACAACGTCTGTGTTTGTGCCCAACGGAGGTACCTGTCATGGGAATCCCACCTTCTAATGGTGCGATGTAAATTGGGCCTATTAATGAGCCACATGAGAATAAGTATCTGGATCAATCAGACATTAGAGGCGGATCAGAGATTTAAGGGAAGGCAGATGATTCTCCTGTGTCCAGCAAACACTATTGTGTTTCCTGCTGTCTCCTAGTGGGGTAAGGCAGTCAGTCCCTGATCGAGGCATCTGGCATTTGGAAGTGGGGGATGTGCTGCCGAAACCCAACATCACTGACCTCACAACCACCACCTCATGACCCTATCATCTGTGTCCAGGGATCCAGCAGAGATCGTTTGGTTGGGCCTCGATTCATTACCAGTGGCTGCCACTGGTCTTGGTGGCTCTGCCCAGAATAGAGATCTGCCGATCCGTGATTGGCCAATAGCTGTCGGCGATGGCAATTCCAGCCTGATGAAGAATGGTGATATGGAAGGCCCAATGTTGGCCAGTTAAGTGCCGGAGGACACTTAAATCACATTGGCCCTTACCCACAGATGTGACAATTGAATCCCACCAGTTCTCCCAACTTGTGGGAGGCCACTCATTGCAGGCACTAAATCCAAGCTGTTTTGTTTTGGATTGCAAGAGAAGATTGATGCTGTTGAATACAGAGAGCAGTGGCTGAGAGTAATTGTGAATTTAGAGAAAATCCTGCATGTGCAATACCTACCATCATTCTGTGAAATTAATTTCAAATTTCGGGGAATCTGATATTCTGGGAAATTGTTCAGCAGCATTTCATATTCGTGCTGAATATTTATAATTAGCAATGAAAAATCATTTGCTGATTTTTGATTTTTGTCCCATTTCTACCTTTTCTCATTTTATTTTGTGCCCAGCAATAACCTGTGGTAACCCTGGGGAAATTGCGGATGGATATTACAAGGCACCTAATTGGACGGTTGGAAGTAACGTTACTTTTTATTGTGACATTGGGTGAGTAGTCAGTTTATAAAACTGTGAATAATTTTGGTGAGGGACTGTATTATTTTAGCACTCTGAATAGGTTAATGTCAGGTGTCCGCAGTGATCACAACATGTGAGCTCTGAGTGAGTTTTCCATTTGAGTGTTCAAGTGGTAATTTAAAACAGAATCTTTACACTGATCAAGTTGAGGGATATTAGTGCTGAAATGGGAATATTAATGCAAAGATAGAAAAGTTAAATGTGTTATCGATAATAATGTCCATTTGTTGGATCAACACTGGACGTCCATGTCTGCTGGTTCTTTAAAATGTGTGGTTTAAATTAACAATCATTTGGAAAGGGAGCTTTATGCACCAACGCGTCACCTGTGTGCTGTACTTTATATGGGATCCGATCTGAACTTTCATTTTTAAGCAGCAATACAACAGGATTTGATTCCTATTTCATTGTTCTGCTAATCCAGTTCGATGTTTGTTATTTTTTACCAGTTTGTTGTTAGTTTGATAGATTTTCCCTCACTGAATCTTATAATCCTACCTGGTCAGCAAACTGTAACACTTTCCCAATCAACCTTCATGACTCTGATAACAGGTGACTTGTGTTTCTTTCACTAGATACATCATTGTGGGCAGGGATTATCGGCGATGTGCAGCTGAGGGTTGGGATGGTGAGGTTCCATCCTGTGAACGTAAGTTTATGTTCCCCTGTTTTGTATCTTGTTTTTCAGTAACAAATTATTGATCTATTTTCAATGAATTGCTTTATTGTTGATTGACATACAAGTGAGGCAGTAGTGTAATGGTATTGTCACTGAACTAATAATCCAGAGACCCAGGACAATGCTCTGGGGACCTGGGTTCGAATCCCCTCATGGGCAGACGGTGAAATTTGAATTCAATAAAAAACCTGCACTAAAAAAAGTCTAATGATGACCATGAAACTATTGTCGATTGTCATAAGCACCCATCTGTCATTTAGGGGAGGAAATCTGTCATCTTTACCTGGTCTGGCCCACATGTGACTCCAGAGACACAGTAATGTGGTTGACTTTTAAATGTCCTCACGGATGGGCAATAAAAGCTGGCCCAGCCAGTGATGCCCACATTCCATGAACTAATAAAAACAAAGGGACGCAATTTAAGGAAAAAAAGCGTCCGATTTTTGGCGGGTTTAGCAGGGTCATTGCTGGCACTTATAGCACCGAGAATGATCCCGCTCCCAAACGGGGCAGCACTCAGTCCATTTCATGCACTGAGGAGCTCCTCTCGCCAGTGCAGGAAGAGATATAGAAGCCATTTCAAAATGCCGCCCTGATCACTCCACCAATCAGCGTGACCCTCCAACACCGCCCGATGCCCTAACTCACTTGTTAGGGGATCATGGAGACACCCCGCAGCCCATCTCATACGAAAAGGCACCCCGGGCCTGATCTCCAGAAATGCCACCCTGACACTTTGGCACTGCACGTATGGCACCCTGGTAGTGCCCCTGCCAGGCCGGAAGTACCACTGGCCACTTTATCTTTACCCTCGATGTTATGAAGCCCAACTCTCAAAGTCCATCTCTGCACAAACACTATTGGGTGGGTTAATTTCCGCTCCAGCTATCAAGGGGGTGGGATTAGCAGCAGGAGCAGAAAATCCCGCAAGAATCCACAAGAGGGGTTTACACCAACGGGATTGAGCCTTCCAATTGTGTCTCTCCCCCCCCCCCCCCCCCCCCCCCCCCCCCCTCCCCCAGAACAGGAATCCTGAACTTCAATGTCAGGTTGCTGATTTGAAATGTTTACATTTCAGTCGCAGGCCTCTATGCCTGATAGTCCCCCCCCCCCCCCCCCCCCCCCCCCCCCGTTAGATTATCTGTTCATGTTGGTGATGACTGGGCCATATGACGTGCACCTGGCGAGCAGAACCCGCCGGAGGGGCCCAGCTGTGTACACTACCCAGGGGTGGGAATTTGAACACTCACGAAATGATGGACTATATTTAATTATCTATCTTCATTCTATTTTGTACTTGTAAACGGACAGTTAAATATCATTGCTCCTCCATGGCTTCTGGTCTCTCACCATTTGGTGAGTAGGTGGATTTCATAGATTTCATAGAATTTACAGTGCAGAAGGAGGCCATTCGGCCCATCGAGTCTGCACCGGCTCTTGGAAAGAGCACCCGACCCAAGGTCAACACCTCCACCCTATCTCCATAACCCAGTAACCCCACCCAACACTAAGGGCAATTTTGGACACCAAGGGCAATTTATCATGGCCAATCCACCTAACCTGCACATCTTTGGACTGTGGGAGGAAACCGGAGCACCCGGAGGAAATCCACGCATACACGGGGAGGATGTGCAGACTCCGCACAGACAGTGACCCAAGCCGGAATCGAACCTGGGACCCTGGAGCTGTGAAGCAATTGTGCTACCTGGCATTGTTACTTTGAAGCAAAGTTGGCTGGTGAAGGTTGCTACAGGACAATGCACAGTATTGTTGAAGACAGAGTGATCTGTTGCGAGAGATGGAAAACAGAGAACGTTTTGCATTTGTGTTGCCTTAATTTGGGAACATTACATCTGAACATCGGGACCTTGATATTGTGGTTGGGGCTAATCAGCTTCCTGTTAAATATTGCAATCAAATTTAATCTCTGTTGGAGATTATGTAAGAATCTAATTTTCTCATTTTATTTTCTGTGTAGGGATAAACTGTGGTAACCCAGGGGAGATCCTGAATGGATATTATACCGCACAAAATCAGACAGTTGGAAATAAAGTTACTTTTTATTGTGACATTGGGTGAGTATTCACTGTCGGAATTACTAACTAATTTTTCTGAAATACGATGAAATGTTAATGTTGTGATTAAGATCATTTCAGATTGCCCTCTTTCATGTTTGACATTTCTGATAACAACACTGCATGTGAGCTCTGAGAGAGGCTTCTAATTTAATGTTGAATTGAATTCTCAAAACATTATTTGTGCTGATCAAGGTAGGGATGTTAGTGCCTGGATTGGACTATTAATGGAAGGATAGATATGCTGAATATGTTCATGATCCCTGGATCCATTATCTGAGATCAACACCTGTCGTCTGTTTGCTTGTTGCTCCAAATGCTCAAACCACATTGAAGATCAGCTCTCAGGTCAACTGGCTGCATCAATATTTCACCTCTGCATTGTACTTTATAGAGGGTCTCACCATCTTTATTTTCTGTAACAAACACCTCTCTTTGAGCCCGTTATTATTCTACTAACTTGGCCCCATCTTTTCAATTACTAAATAATATTTTTTGCTGTTTCAATAGATTTCTTTTCTGTGGGTGTTTAGGATTCTATCCTGGTCACCACACAAACGCTTTCCCACTGAACTTTCAGTTAACTAACACAGGTGACTTATTTGCTTTGTCTAGATACAAAATGGTGGGTCGAGATTATCGGCAATGCACAGCTGAGGGATGGGATGGTGAGGTTCCATCCTGTGAATGTAAGTTGTGTTTGACTGTTTTGTGAAGTGACTGATTTGCTTGTCTGTACCAAATGACTGAACCACATTCCATGAATTGGCTTCCTGAAGTATTTTAACATCTTCGAGTGTGGAGTGTCTTTTTTGGAATGTGCCTAAAAATATAAATTTCTTTGCTTCAACATTACACAGTTAGACAAGATAACCTGTGAGATTCATTCATTAAAACAATCCTACTCCTTCCAGGAGAATTTCATCTTCTGTACTGCTAGTGTTGAAGCAAAGAGCCATGTTTTGGTGGCTGATGGGAAGTCTAGAAGGGGCTAATATTAGTGGACTTGTAGCTGGCAGGAAGTGGTTTGGGCTGTGGGAAATCGAGGAGGGAGAAATTTGGAAGGGGATGCGAAAAATGCAATCGATGTTCAGGGTCAATGCTTAAATCATGCTCAGACTCCCTTCTGTTCCTCTTCTGTTTTTCTCCTAAGATTGAGCTACATCTGTGTTTGTGCCCCACTGACGTAGTTATGTTAATACAGCCTCCAGGAAACTGTTGCCTTAATTTGTTGAGCAAGCTTGTGTGAAAATAATAGATATTCATGAGGTGACAAAAAACTTGACTGGAAATTTATATGGGGCTGGTGCTGAGGTAGAGGAGATATTGTTGTCGAGTGGATACAGTCATTTGATCACTTTTCTGTTCCAACACCCTAAAAATGAGGGACAGTATTTCATTAAACATTTTGCTAATGTTTTGAAACTTTTGCATTATTTTTCATAGCTATGGTCATCTGAATAACTTTTCTCCTCCATGGCGCCAACTCTCCCATCATTCAGGAAGTAGGTGGATTTAGGCGGATGGGATGTAATGGAGTTTGCCGGAAAGGGAATTGGGAGGAGGGGGGTGGAGACATGGCACAAAGTACCTGACATGGGAATCCCACCTTCTGGTGGTGCGATATACTTTTAGCTGATCAATGAACCACATGAGAATAATTACCTGGACCAAGCAGATGTTAGAGGTGGCTCAGTTGATTTAAGGGAAGTCAGATGATTCTCCTGTGTCCAACAAACACTGTCAGGTTTTTCTGCTGTCTCATAATGGGGTAATACACTCCGTCTCTTATCGAGGGATCTGGGATTGGGAAGAGGGAGGGTGTGCTGTTGAAACCCAACACCACAACCACAACCTCATGACCATACCATCTGTGTCCAGGGATCCAGCAGAGGCCGTTGGGTTGAGCCTTGGTTCAGATATCAGGGGCTGCCACTGGTCTTGGTGGTTTTGCCAGCTATAGAGAGCTGACGATCTGTGATAGGCCAACAGCTGCCGGGGTGGGCTTTCCAGCCACCTGAAGGTTGGAGATGTGGAAGGCCCAATGTTGGCCAGTTAGGTGCCGGAGGGCACTTAAATCACATTGGCCCTTCGCTACGGATGTGACAAGGGGATCCCACCAGTTCTCCCAACTTGTGGGAGAACACCCATTGCAGGCACTAAATCTCAGCTGTTATGGTTTGGATTGCAAGTGAAGATTGATACTGTTGAATACAGAAAGCAGTGGCTGAGAATAATTGTGAATTTAGAGAAAATCCTACATTTGTAATACCATCATTCTGTAAAATAAATTCCAAATTTAGGGCAACCTGATATTCTGGACAGTCCTGTAGTAGCATTTCATATTCATGATAAGTACCTATGATTGGCAATGAAAAATCTGTTGGGGATTTTGGTATAATTTCTACCTTAACTCGTTTTATTTTGTGCCCAGCAATAACCTGTGGTAACCCTGGGGCAATTGCGGATGGATATTACAAGGCATCCAATTGGACGGTTGGAAGTAACGTTACTTTTTATTGTGACGTTGGGTGAGTAGTCAGTTTATAAAACCGTGAATAATTTTGGTGAGGGACTGTATTATTTTAACACTCTGAATAGGTTAATGTCAGGTGTCCGCAGTGATCACATGTGAGCTCTGAGTGAGGTTTCCATTTGTGTGTTCAAGTGGTGATTTCAAACACAATCTTTACAACTGATCAAGGTGAGGGATTTTAGTGCTGAAATGGGAATATTAATGCAAAGATAGAAATGTTAAATGTGTTATCGATAATAATGTCCATTTGCTGGATCAACACTGGACGTCCATGTCTGCTGGTTCTTTAAAATGTGTGGTTTAAATTAACAACATTTGGAAAGGGAGCTTTATGCACCAACTCTCCGACCGTGCGCTGTACTTTATATGGGGTCTGATCAGGGTTTTTGTTTTTAAGCAGCAATACAACAGGGATTTAATGTCTATTTCATTGTTCTGCTAATCCAGTTCCATGTTTGTTGTTTTTGACCACAGCTTGTCGTTAGTTTGATAGATTGTTCCTCTATGAATCTTAGAATCCTACCTGGTCAGCAAACTGTAACACTTTCCCAATCAACCTTCATGACTCTGATAACAGGTGACTTGTGTTTCTTTCGCTAGATACATCATTGTGGGCAGGGATTATCGGCGATGTACATCTGAGGGTTGGGACGGTGAGGTTCCATCCTGTGAATGTAAGTTCATGTTTTTCTCTTTGGAACTTGCTTTTTACTGACAGACTACTGATCTATTTTCAATTAATTGTTACGTAATGTTTATTGACGTACAAGGGGTGTGATGTAACGAGAAAAAGAGACCTGGGGCGGGATTCTCCGACCCCACGCAGGGTCGGATAATCGGCGGGCAGCGGCGTTATTTCCGCTCCCGCAGGGTTTTTAAATCTCCCACCGGCCAAAAACCGGCGTTGTGCAAATCCCGCCGGCAGCCTCTGAAAACAGCTGGCGGTGGCGGGATTTCATTATATTTTTAGAGTCCATAAATCTCCGGCCCGGATGGGCCGAAGTCCCACCGACGTGGCCACGGGTCACGTCGGCGAAAATCACAGTTGCTTTAAAACGGCGTCAACCATTGATGTTGGTTGACGCCGTTCAGTGTCGGGGGGTGGGTTGCGGCATGGGGGGGGTGGGTTGCAGCATCGGGGGGGGTGGGTTGCGGCATCGGGGGGGTGGGTTGCGGCATCGGGGGGGTGGGTTGCGGCATCGGGGGGGTGGGTTGCGGCAACGGGGGAGGTGGGTTGCGGCAACGGGGGGGGTGGGTTGCGGCATGTGGGGGGGGTGGGTTGCGGCATCGGGGGGTTGCGGCATCGGGGGGTTGCGGCCATCGGGGGGGTGGGTTGCGTCCATCGGGGTGTTGCGGCCATTGGTGGGTTGCGGCCATCGGGGGGTTGCGGCCATCGGGGGGGGTGGGTTGCGGCCATCGGGGGGTGGGTTGCGGCCATCGGGGGGTTGCGGCCATCGGGGGGTTGCGGCCATCGGGGGGTTGCGGCCATCGGGGGGGGGGTTGCGGCCATCGGGGGGTTGCGGCATCGGGGGGGCATCGGGGGGGGTGGGTTGCGGCATTGGGGGGGGTTTGGGGGCAGCGGCGTGCAGAGAGAGGGGGCTACGGATGCCCTGGGCGAACGCACCGTCGCCCCCCCCCTCTGTACGCCGCTGCCCCCTACCCCAACCACCCCCCCCCTCACCACCCCTACCCCCCTCCCCACCACCCCTACCCCCCTCCAACGCCGCCCCCCATCTCTCGCAAAGCCGCAACCCCCCCCACCCCCACTTAACGCCGGGTCCCCCCCCCTCAACGCCGGTACCCACACCCCCCTCTCTCCTCCTCCCCCCTTCCTTCCTCCTCCCCCCTCCTTCCTCCTCCCCCTCCTTCCTCCTCCCCCCCTTCCTTCCTCCTCCCCTCCTCCTCCCTCCCCCCCCTTCCTCCTCTCCCCCCTTCCTTCCTCCTCCCCTTCCTCCCTCCCTCCCCCCCCCTTCCTTCCTCCGTCCCCCCCCTTCCTTCCTCCCCCCTTCCTTCCTCCGTTAGTGGGGGGGGGGTGCGGCGTTAGTGGGGGGGTGGGGGTGGGGGGGGGGGGGTGTGCGGCGTTGGAGTGGGGTAGGGGTGGTGAAGGGGGTAGGGGTGGTGAGGGGAGGGGGTTGGGGTAAGGGCAGCTGCCTGCAGAGGGGGGGCGACGGTGCGTTGGCCCCGGGCATCCGTCGCCCCCCTCTCTGCACGCCGCTGCCCCTACCTCAACCCCCCCTCACCACCCCTACCCCCTTCACCACCCCTACCCCCCTCCAACGCCGCACCCCCCCCCCCCCACTAACAGAGGAAGGAAGGGGGGGAGGAAGGAAGGGGGGGGAGGAAGGAAGGGGGAGGAAGGAAGGGGGGAGGAGGAGAGGGGGGGAGGAGGAGAGAGAGGGGGGTGTGTGGGTACCGGCCTTCAGAGGGAGGGGGACGGGGTGTGGGTACCGGCGTTGAGGGGGGGGGGGGAGACCCGGCGTTGAGGAGGGGGGGAGACCCGGCGTTGAGGGGGGGGGGGGGACCCGGCGTTGAGGGGGGGGACCCGGCGTTGAGGGGGGGGACCCGGCGTTGAGGGGGGGGGGACCCGGCGTTGAGGGGGGGGGGGGTTGCGGCGTTGCGAGAGATGGGGGGCGGTGTTGGAGAGGGATTGGTGGGGAGGGAGGTAGGGGTGGTGGGGGGGGGGGTTGGCGTAGGGGGCAGCGGCGTACAGAGGGGGGGGCGACGGTGCGTTGGCCCCGGGCATCCGTCGCCCCCCCTCTCTGCCCGCCGCTGCCCCCAAACCCCCCCCCCCCCCCAAATGCCGGAACCCCCCCCCTCCCCAAATGCCGGAACCCCCCCCCCCCCCAAATGCCGGAACCCTCCCCCCCCAAATGCCGGAACCCCCCCCCCCCCAAATGCCGGGTCCGTCCCCCCCCCCCCCCAAATGCCGGGTCCGTCCCCCCCCCCCAATGCCGGGTCCATCCCCCCCCCCCCCAATGCCGGGTCCGTCCCGCCCCCAATGCCGGGTCCGTCCCCCCCCCATGCCGGGTCCATCCCCCCCCCAATGCCGGGTCCCCCCCCCCCCCAATGCCGGGTCCGTCCCCCCCCCCAATGCCGGGTCCGTCTCCCCCCCCAATGCCGGGTCCGTCCCCCCCCCCCAATGCCGGGTCCGTCCCACCCCCGTCCCCCAATGCCGGGTCCAACCCCCCCCCCCAAATGCCGGAACCCCCCCCCCCCCAAATGCCGGGTCTGTCCCCACACCCCCTCCCCCCCAAATGCCGGGTCTGTCCCCACACCCCCCCCCCAAATGCCGGGTCTGTCCCCCCCCCCCCCAATGCCGGGTCTGTCCCCCCCCCCCCCCCAATGCCGGGTCTGTCCCCACAGCCCCCCCCAATGCCGGGTCTGTCCCCACAGCCCCCCCCAATGCCGGGTCCAACCCCCCCCCAAATGCCGGGTCTGTCCCCACAGCCCCCCCCCATGCCGGGTCTGTCCCCACACCCCCCCCCAATGCCGGGTCTGTCCCCCCCCAAATGCCGGGTCTGTCCCCCCCCAAATGCCGGGTCTGTCCCCCCCCAATGCCGGGTCTGTCTCTCTCCTCCTCCTCCTCCAAAAAACGCCGGGTCTCACCACTTCCGCAGTTGGTGAAACTGACGCGTATCGCGTCAGTCAGCTGCTGGCCCCTCCGGGAACGGAGATTGCCAGCTTAAAAGAAGGCCCCGACGCCGGAGTGATTAACACCGATTTTTCTCGCCGGAAACCCGCGTTACGACGGGCAACGGAGAATCCCGCCCCTGGGGCGGCATTCTCCCCTACCCGGCGTGACGGAGGGTGCCCACTCAGGGGTCGCGCCTCCCCAAAGGTGGGGAATTCTCCCCACCTTTGGGGGCCTGCCACGCGCCGGAGCAGTTTGCACCGGAAGACTGGCGCAAACACCCGGCGCCGTCGGTAGCAGGGCTGGCCGAAAGGCTTTCGGCGGTCGGCGCATGCGCCGGCAGTGACGTCAGCGGCAGCTGGCCGCTGACGTCACTGCCGGCACATGCGCGATGCGGGGTTCTCTTCCGCTTCCGCCATGGCGGAGCGGAAGGAGAAAGAGTGCCCCCACGGCACTGCCCCGCAGACGGAGCGGGGGGCCCCGATCGCGGGCCAGGCCACCGTGGGGGCACCCCCCCGGGGTCCGATCGCCCCCCGCCCCCCCAGGACCCCGGGGGCCCTCTCGCGCCGCTGAGCCCGCCGTTTCAGAGGTGGTTTAAACCTCGGCGGCGGGAGAGGCCTCCCACCGGCGGGACTTCGGCCCATCCGGGCCGGAGATTTGAGGTAAGTTTTTTAACAAATGAAATCCCGCCGGCGCCAGCTGTTTTCACAGGCTGCCGGCGGGATTTGCACAACGCCGGTTTATGACCGGCGGGAGAATTGAAAAACCTGCGGGAGCGGAAATAACGCCGCTTCCCGCCGATTCTCCGACCCTGCGTGGGGTCAGAGAATTTCGGCCCTGGTTTGGGTGGGTATTGCGGGGTCGATCACAATACTTGTAGCACCGGAACAACCCTGAATTCTAATGGGACACTGTTATTTTTTGGGGGCCTCTGCAGCACTTGGTCCCATTTCCTGCACTGGGGTGCTCCATTCCCAAGAGCAGGATTAAATCGGGTCACCACTTTTTAATGGTGCCCTAATCTCTGAACCACCTGACGTGTCCCCCGAAAACCCCAAATCCCAAACTCACCTATTGTGGGGTCCTCATTTTCACCCCCATCTCATATGGGAAGGGCACCCCCATGCCCGCTCCACAGAACGGGCAAAATGCTTCCTGGGCACCTTGACCCTGCCAGCCTGGCACCCTGGTAGTGCCCCTGCCAGACCAGCAGTGTCGCTGAGGCACGAGGGCCGGGATTCTCCCTTTTGGGGACTAAGGCCCTACTCCCGCCAGAAAACGGACGGTAACCACTCCGGACTTTTTCCTCAAAAGTCAGGGGTGATTTCCCGCTTTCCAGGGGGCTAGCAGGGCCCCGGTGTGCGTCCCGCAGCTCTGGCTGTCGGCGGGGTCCTGCTATCCAGACAGTGCAGACGCGCATTCGCATGGCGGTCGCAAGCGGGTCCACGCATGTGCGCGGTGGCCCACTTCAGCACGGGTGCTGCTGACATGGCGGAGGAAGATAGGTCCCCCCCAGATCCCGGTGGCCCCCGACCGCGGACCTGGCCACCACTGAGGCCCCCACCCAGAGTCAGATTCCCACCGCCCCCCACCAGGACCACCACTGCGGCCGCGGGTCCGAGCTCTCGTCGGGTGGTACCAGATGTGAACCAAGCCGACGGGAACTCAGCCGGTCGACCGCGGAGAATCACCAAGGGGGCCTCTTCCAAAGGCCCATGACCGGCGCCGCGTCGACCATGCGTGCGTGACTGGCGGGTCCATGGAGAATCGCGGAAGCGTCGTCGTGCCAGATTTCTGGCGTGAACGGCTATTCTCCGCCCCCACCCTGGGCGCGATTCTGACGCGGAGGGTCGGAGAATCCGGCCTACTATCTTTATCCTCAATGTTGTGAAGCACACCCCTCAAAGCCATCTCTGCAATTAGACAGAACGGGAATACTGAACCTCAGTGTTTGTATCTTGATTTGATATGTTTATATTTCAGTCGCAGACCTCAATGCCTGATAGTCCCCTGTGGCGCTAACAATTATACTCAAAGACGAGAGACAAGTACAATAGAGGCTTTATTGCTGTGCGATGCTATTCCTCCATCTGCAACTGTAGACTAGGGTCTGAGAGACTCACACGCATATTTATACACAAGCTCCCTGTGGGCGGAGCTAGCCAGCAGGGGCATACCGGAGGAACCTGTATTACAGGTACAGCCA
This sequence comes from Scyliorhinus canicula, assembly GCF_902713615.1. Taxonomy (NCBI): domain Eukaryota; kingdom Metazoa; phylum Chordata; class Chondrichthyes; order Carcharhiniformes; family Scyliorhinidae; genus Scyliorhinus; species Scyliorhinus canicula. Next base: position 123,159,506 of record NC_052160.1, on the reverse strand, counting down.
TACATCCCCCTACTGCAAGTATGCATATCTACAGTGGGTATCACCACATTCACCCCCTGTAAACATGAGTCCGGCGGGGGTGACGTGTAACTATAATACAAAGGATGAGCTATTTACAAGAGGGTCCAAACAAAAAAAACCAAGAGCCCATCCGATTAGCAGGTCACAGGCTGAGCCGAACCGGCGGTCGAATGTTCCGCTGTGATCGGCGTAGCTGTGGTGGCGATGTCGGTGCAGGTGCTGGCGGTGTTGGTGCTGGCTGCTGGCGGGATGACTCTGAGAGCGAGCCAAAATCTTCCGAGAGCGAGCCAAAATCTTCCGTGTCCTCCAGTGTGGGCAGGGGGACGAGGGATGGACCTGGTGGGGACGAATAGGGGGCGCCGGGGAAAAGGAGGGTGGTGCAGGGGGAAAAAAGGGCGTGGGCATGGGATCGGCACCTGAGGGAGCCAGGTCCCGAAGCGAGACTGTGTCATGGCGGCCTTCGGGGAACTCCACGTAGGCATACTGAGGGTTGGCGTGGAGAAGAAGTACTTTGTCCACCAGTGGTTCCGCCTTGTGGTGCCGGACATGCCTACGGAGAAGGACTGGGCCCGGAGTCGTGAGCCATGTCGGGAGCGACACCCCGGACTTCCTAGGGAAGGCAAAAACACGTTCATGGGGTGTACTGTTAGTTGCGGTGCACAGTAGCGACCGAATGGAATGGAGCGCGTCAGGGAGGACCTGCTGCCAGCGAGCGGCTGGGAGGTTCCTGGACCATAGGGCCAGCTGGACGGCCCTCCATACCGTCCCACTCTCCCTTTCTACCTGCCCGTTTCCACGGGGGTTGTAGCTGGTCGTCCTGCTGGAGGCGATACCTCTGCTGAGCAGTGAATGACGCAGCTCATCGCTCATGAATGAGGATCCCCTGTCACTGTGGATGTAGTCGGGGAAACTGAACAGGGCGAAAATGGAATCCAGGGCCTTGATGATGGTGGCAGACGTCATATCCGGGCATGGGATGGCGAAGGGGAACCTAGAAAATTCATCGACCAGACTAAGGATGTAGGTGTTGCGGTCGGCGGAGGGGAGGGGCCCTTTGAAGTCCACGCTGAGGCGTTCAAAGGGGCGGGACGCTTTCACCAGGCGTGCGATCTGGCCGGTAGAAGTGCAGCTTGCACTCGGCACAGATCTGGCAGTCTCTGGTGACTGTCCGTACTTCCTCGACGGAATAGGGCAGATTGCAGGCTTTGATTAGATGGTACAAGCGAGTGACCCCTGGATGGCAAAGTCTTTCGTGCAAGGCACGGAGCTGGTTCACTTGTGCGCTGGCACATGTACCTCGGGAGAGGGCTTCTAGGGGCTCGTTGAGCTTGCCGGGGCGATACAAGATCTCGTAGTTAAAGGTGGAGAGCTCGATTCTCCACCGCAAGATTTTGTCATTCTTGATCTTGCCCCGCTGCGTGTTGTTGAACATGAAGACTACCGACCGTTGGTCAGTGAGGAGAGCGAATCTCCTGCCGGCCAGGTAATGCCTCCAGTGCCGTACCGCTTCAACGATTGCCTGGGCCTCCTTTTCAACACAGGAATGCCGAATTTCGGAGGCATGGAGAGAACGTGAAAAGAATGCCACGGGTCTGCCTGCCTGATTCAGCGTGGCGGCATGTGCGACATCTGAAGCGTCGCTTTCTACTTGGAAAGGCAGTGTCTCGTCTACTGCGTTCATCCCGGCCCTGGCTATGTCAGATCGAATGCGGGCGAAGGCCTGTTGTGCCTCGGCTAAGAGGGGAAAATGTGTGGACTGGATAAGTGGGCGGGCCTTGTCCGCGTATTGTGGGACCCACTGGGCGTAATAAGAAAAGAACCCAAGGCAGCGTTTGAGGGCCTTGGGGCAGTGGGGGAGTGGAAGCTCCATGAGGGGGCGCATGCGGTCGGCGTCGGGCCCCAGTAGTCCATTTTGGACTACGTAGCCGAGGATGGCTAAGCGGTCTGTGCGGAACACGCACTTCTCCTTGTTGTACGTGAGATTAAGGAGAGATGCAGTGTGGAGGAATTTAGAAAAGTTGGCATCATGGTCCTGCTGGTCATGGCCGCAGATGGTGACATTGTCGAGGTACGGGAAGGTGGCCAGCAGTCCGTACCGGTCAACCATTCGGTCCATTTCCCGTTGAAATACCGAGACTCCATTCGTGACGCCGAAGGAAACACTAAGAAATTGGTACAGACGACCGTCTGCCTCGAAGGCTGTGTAGGGACGGTCCGATTTACGGATGGGGAGATGGTGGTAGGCGGATTTCAGGTCAATAGTAGAGAAGACCCGGTACTGTGCAATCCGATTGACCACATCAGAAATGCGGGGCAGGGGGTATGTGTCAAGCTGCGTGTACCGGTTGATGGTCTGGCTGTAGTCCACGACCATCCTGTGCTTCTCCCCGGTCTTAACCACTACCACCTGGGCTCTCCAAGGGCTGTTGCTGGCCTCGATGATACCCTCCCGAAGCAGCCGCTGGACTTCGGACCTGATGAAGGCCTTGTCCTGGGTGCTGTACCGTTTGCTCCTGGTGGCGACGGTCTTGCAGTCTGCAGTCAGATTGGCAAAGAGTGAGGGAGGCTTGACCTTGAGGGTCGCGAGGCCGCAAACGGTGAGGGGAGGTAGGGATCCGCCGAATTTGAGGGTGAGGCTCTGGAGATTGCACTGGAAATCCAGGCCTAGTAACAGTGACGCGCAGAGGTTGGGGAGAATGTACAGACGGAAATGGTCGAATTCCACGCCCTGTACAGTAAGTTTAACCAGGCAGAAACCCCGGATCGGGACAGAGTGGGAACCAGAGGCGAGAGAGATCTGCCGGTTGGCGGGATGGATCGCAAGGGAATAGCGCCTTACCGCGTCCGGGTGGATGAAGCTCTCGGTGCTCCCGGAGTCGATGAGGCAGGAGGTCACGTGGCCGTTGACCAGCACCGATGTGGAAGATGTGCCAGGTTGCGAGGACGGGACTGGTCGAGCATAACGGAGGCGAGTAGTGGGCGATCGGCGGTCGAGTCAGATGAGTCCGACGAGGAGCGGTAGCGACCCGTGTCCCGTGTCCCCGTCCCAGGGGAGGACAAAATAGGGGTACCTGTGGATAAAATGGCGGCGCCCATGGAGCGCACGTTGTGGGATCGGGACAAAATGGCGGCGCCCATGGAGCGCACGTGGCGGGGCGGCGAAAGATGGCGGCGGCCACTAATCGCACGTGGTGTCGAGGGAAGTGGGCGGTGGGGCCCATTGAGCGAGCGGCTGAGGCAAGGGGACCAGGGGCGCGATAGGGGCAACCGTCCGGGACTGACACACCGCTGCACAAGCTCCCTGTGGGCGGAGCTAGCCGGCAGGGGCTTACCGGAGGAACCTGTATTACAGGTACAGCCATACATCCCTCTACTGCAAGTATGCATATCTACAGTGGTTATCACACACCCCCCCCCCCCCCCCCCCCCCCCGTTAGATTGTCTATTAATGTCGGAAAATCATGACAGGACCACATGATGTGCACCTGGCAAGTAGAAACCCCCAGACCGCACAGGTGTACAATCCCCAGGGGGGAAAGGCTCATGTCCAGGCACTGTGCCCTGGCACTGCCTTGTGACAATGCAGCTGCAGTGCCAGGCAGCAGTGTCAGGCATGTTGGGCAGGGGCTGTTGCATGGGGTAGGGTACCGTGGGGGTGGGAGTGGTTCTGTGGGTAAGGCCCATGGCCTGGAGGTCTATTTTTAACTGTTTGTTAAAGGGCATACTGATCCTTTAGAAACCTATGTTGCTGGAATCTGCCCCATCAGGGTGAACTCATGGAACCTGCCCCTTCAATTTTCTTTAACTAATTCCCTCACAATACAACAGAGAAAACCATCGCCTCCAAGTGCACCTTTCACACCGTTTTTCCCACCCGCTGTGCCATTTTGCACAACAAAGCGAAAGTTCCACCGTATCTATTAGACATTTGTTTGTCTGTACGTGTGTGTGTGCGTGTCTGTGTGTGTGCTGGGGTATTTTTATAAAACGAGCGATAATTATACTTCCACAGTACATTGTGTGAGTACCAGTTCTTTCAACTTGTTTTGAAGAAAGTTTTATTTTTAAATAAAGCAATCATTCTGAGTTTATTGAAAGAAGCCTGGTTAAAGTCTCATCTATTCTGGGTCGAAGAGCAGTGAAGGTGTATCAGTGTCCATTTTGATGAGCGAAATAAAACTTTTGAACTAATGGTGTGACCTGTGGAGTTGTGGAGATGGAGAATCCCTGTGGAGTTGTGGAGATGGAGAATCCCTGTTGAGTTGTGGAGATGGAGAATCCCTGTGGAGTTGTGGAGATGGAGAATCCCTGTGGAGTTGTGGAGATGGAGAATCCCTGTGGAGTTGTGGAGATGGAGAATCCCTGTGGAGTTGTGGAGATGGAGAATCCCTGTGGAGTTGTGGAGATGGAGAATCCCTGTGGAGTTGTGGAGATGGTGAAGCTGAACACTCCCCCATCCAGGTCGGAACACTGCTGTCTTTTGACATATTCTGGCTTTGACTTCACAACATCTTAGAATGGGAGAAAACAGTATTTGGTGCTCTGATGCATATTAAAAATGTAGAATGTGTGAAATGATAAATTGCCATTCTTCAAAATCTGTCTTGTCTCTCAAAAATATTTGAATCCTCTATCCTGGCACCCATGGGAGTGTTGGATCAAAGAGCTGAGCTATGGTGTGTCAGGGGAAGTTTAGGAGGTGCGAATTTTAATGTAGTTTTAGCTGACAGAACGTGGATGTTTGGGCCATAGGAGATCTCGGAGGGAAAATGCAATTGATGTGAATGATCCAAACTTAAATCATGCTCACACCAACATTTCTTCCTCTTCCATTTTTGTTTAAAGTTTCTGCTGTATCTGTGCCCCATTGCATTGGTCATTTTAGTGCAGACAATAGGAAACTGTTGCATTAATTTACATTTGAGTGAAAGTAATATAACATTATTAGATGAGAGGAAACCTTGGTGGATGATGTTTGTGGCAGGGATGGTCAGGTGGAGCAGACTCGGCTTTAAATCTGAGGTAGATAGATTTTTGTCAAGCAAAGAGATCAAAGGATATGGGCCAAAGGCAGGCATATGGAGTTAGGTCACAAATCAGCCATGATCACATTGAGTGGTGGGGCAGGCTTGAGGGGCTGAATGGCCTACTCCCGTTCCTAAGTTCCTAAAGTGGAAATAAGTCATCTATGAGATGGATAGGACTTTGAAATCACTTCCTCACTTTTGAATTTGAACACTCACGAAATGATGGACTATATTTAATTATCTGTCTTGATTCTATTTTGTACTTGTACATGGGCAATTAAATCTTATTGCTCCTCCATGGCTTCTGGTCTCTCACCATTTAATGAGTAGGTGGATACCTGACATTGTGATTTTGGTTGGCTGGTGAAGATTGCTACAGGTCAATGCACAGTGTTGTTGAAGACAGAGTGAGAGATGGTAAATTGAGAGAAAGTCTTGCATTTGCGTTACCTTAATTTGAAAAAATTAGTTTTGAACATTGGGACTTGATATTATGGTTCTGGCTAATCATCTTCATGTTAAATATTGCAATGCAAAAACCTATTGGAGATTGTGTAACAATCATGTTTGTTCTCATTTTATTTTTTGTGAAGGGATAAACTGTGGTAACCCAGGGGAGATTCTGAATGGATATTATACCGTGCCAAATCAAACAGTTGGAAATAAAGTTGTATTTTATTGTGAAATTGGGTAAGTATTTACTGTAGAAATTACTAAATAATTTTGATGAAAGATATAAAATGTTAATGTTGTGATTTAGATAATTTCAGATTGCCCTCTATCATGTTTCACATTGCTGATAACAGCATTGCATGTGAACTCTGAGAGAGGCTTCAATTTAGTGTTGAAATACATTTTTAGAACATTCTTTATACCGATCAAGACTAGGGGCATTAGTGCCTGGATTGGAATATTAATTCAAGGATAGAAATGCTGAATATGTTATCGATCCCTGGACACATTGTCTGCGATTAATACCTGTTGACTGTTTGCTTGTTGCTCTAAAAGCTCAAACATCATTGAAGAACAGTTCTCAGGTCAACTGGTTGCATCAATATTTCACCTGTGCACTGTACTTTATACAGGGTTTCACCAGCATTATTTTCTGTAACAACACACCTCTGGTTGATCCCTTCATTATTCAGCTAACTTGGCCCCATCTTTTCAATTTCTAAATAACTTTTTTGCTGTTTCAATAGATTTATTTTCTGTGGGTGTTTAGAATTCTAACCTGGTCACCACACTCACACTTTCCCACTGAGCTTTCAGTTCACTAACGTAGGTGACTTATTTTGCTTTGTCTAGATACAAAATAGTGGGTCGAGATTATCGTCAATGTACAGCTGAGGGATGGGATGGTGAGAGTCCATCCTGTGAACGTAAGTTATATTTCCCTGTTTTGTGAACCAACACACTAGCTTGTCTGAACCAAATAACTGAACCCACATTCAATGAATTGTGACGTTTGTTGGTTCACATCCAAGTTTTTCTTCTTGCACTATTTTGACATCTGCGTGGAGTTTCTTTGTCTGGAATGGGCCAAAAAATATTCATTTCTTTGATTCAACATTGCCCATTTAAAGTAGATAACCTCTGAAATTCATTCATAAAATCAATTCTGTTCCTTCCCGGAGAATTTAAACTTCTGTCCTGCTGCAGATGATAGCCATGTTTTGGTGAATGATGGAAAGGCTAGACGGGGCTACTGTTAGTATATTTGAAGCTGACAGGTAGTAGTTTGTGCCAGGAGAGATAAAGGATTGCAAAATGGCAGGAAATGTGCAAAATACAATCAATGTTCAGAGTCAATGCTGAAGTCATGGTTAGACTCCCTTCCGTTCCTCTTCCATTTTTCTTCGAAGGTCAATCTATATATGTGTTTTTGCCCCATTGGCTTAGCTATATGAAACTGTGCATTAATTTGTTGCTTAAACTTGAGTGAAAATATTAAATATTCATAGGTGTCAAAAACATGGTGGTGATTTACATGGGGTTGGTGCTGAGGTAGAGGAGATAATGCTGTCGAATGGATACAGTCATTTCATCACTTTTTACTCCCAACACCTTAAAAATAAGGGACAGCATTTCATTAAACATTTTGATTATGTTCTGAAACTTGTGCACTATTTTTCAGTAGCTTTGGTCATCCGAATAACTTTTCTCCTCCATGGCCCTGACTCTCCCATCATTCAGGAAGCGGATGGATTTATCCAGAAGAGATGGAATGCAGTCTGCCGGAGAAGGGGTGAAAGGGCTGCAGAAAGTACCTGCCGTGGAAATCCCACCTTCTGGTGGTGCGATGTACTTTGGGCTTATTAATGAACCACATGAGAATGTGGCTCAGGGATTTGAGGGGCTCCAGATGATTCTCCTGTGTCGAACAAACACTGTCAGGTTTTCCTACTGCCTGATAATGGGGTAATACACTCAGTCCCCGATCGAGGGACCTGGCATTGAGAGGAGGAGGGTGTGCTGTCGAAACCCAACACCACTGACCTCACAACCACCAGCTCATGACCCTATCACCTGTGTCCAGGGATCCAGGAGAAATCCTTGAGTTGATGTTGGTTCATTACCAGTAGCTTCGAGGATTTTCCAGCAACAGAGAGGTGCCAACCTGCGATTACTAATCGCTGTTGGCGCTGGTTTTCCAGCCACCTGGAATTTGGAGATTTGGAAAGCCCAAATGCTGGAGGGCACGTAAGTTCCCATCAGTTCTACATCTCGTGGGAGAACCCCCATTGCAGACACTAAATCCCTGCTGTTATGTTTTGGATTGCGAGTGAAGATTGGTGCTGTTGAATACAGAGAGCAGTGGCTGAGAGTAATTATTAATTTAAAGAAAATCAAGCTTTTACAATCCCATTATTCTGTAAAATGAATTTTAAATTTAGGGTAACCTGATATTCTGGGCAATCACGTCAGAGATTTCATATTTAAGCTAAATATCTATGATTGGCAATGGAAATCTGGCAATGGAAATCTGTTGGGGATTTTGAGTGTTTGTACCATTTCTACCTTTTCTCATTTTATTTTATGCCTAGCAATAACCTGTGGTAACCCTGGGGCAATTGCAAATGGATTTTATAAGGCACCCAATTGGACGGTTGGAAGTAACATTACTTTTTATTGTGACGTTGGGTGAGTAGACAGTTTTTAAAGCCATGAATAATTTTGGTGATGAACTGTTACTTTTTATTGTGACGTTGGGTGAGTAGACAGTTTTTAAAACCATGAATAATTTTGGTGATGGACTGTTAGGACTCTTATTTTACCTTCTCATTAGAATCGTTAGTCCGGTTGGTGGGAGGTGTCAAACATATGACTTCATTACTGTTAATTATTCACTGGTACACACTTGAATAAGAACTGAATAAAAACTTAAGAAACAAAATGTCAAACAATATATAAAAAAGAAAAAAGTCAAGCACATGGCGAAAAGCATAAACACAAAGAAATCACTTTAAACAAACAGATAGATGATTCAAGAATTCAGGAACAAAGACCTCAACCACGAGGTTCTACTTTTAAGGGAATTCTTATCTCTGGTTTAACCCCTCATTTATTTTCATTGGCTTCTAATTCACAGATGAGACCTCCTGGTTTGTTCATATGAATGTCTGTTACTTAGAGGATGATTTGCTAATCAAATATTGGACATTATTTAAGATTGACTGGTGCCTATCAAAATTAGCTTAATGTTTGTGTGCAGTCTTAGGAAATTTGCTGGATATGTTTCTCATACTTTCCATGTTACACAGCTTGGCCTGGAAACTTTGCTAGAACTGATTAGTTGCTTTGACAGAGAACAATACATTCTTAGTGCTGAATACACTGGAATACTATGGTTCATTCATTATATGAGACAATGACTGAGTTCCCACAGTCAAGGCACTTTTAATATTTTTTACCAATTAGCTACCTGCATTCAACTAGTACCTATATGAATACAACTAAGGATACGTCTAGACTCCATCAAGGACAATATTATTTTAGCACTCTCAATAGGATAATTTCAGCTGATCACAACATGTGAGCTCTGAGTGACTTTTCCATTTGAGTGTTCACTGGCGATTTTAAACAAAATATTTACAATGATCAAGGTGAGGGATGTTAGTGCTGAAATGCGAACATTAATGCAAAGATAGAAATATTAAATGTGTTATTGATAATAATGTCCATTTGTTGATCTTTAAAACGTATGATTTATATTAAAAGTGAACTTTTGCACCAATTCTCATTAATTTATATGGGGTCTAACCTGTGCTTTTATTATAAGGCAGCAATGAAACATGATTTGAATGCTCTTTCATTTTTCTGATAACCTCGTTCATGTTTGTTATTTTTTTTTTAATTTGTTGATTATTCAAAAGATTTTTCTGCTCTGAATCTTAGAATTCCTACCTGGTCAACAAACTGTAACACTTTCCCAATCAACCTTCACGACTCTGATAACAGGTGGCTTGGTTTCTTTTTCCAGATACAACATTGTGGGCAGGGATTATCGGCAATGTACAGCTGAGGGTTGGGACGGTGCGGCTCCATCCTGTGAACGTAAGTTTATTTTTCCCTGTTTTGTAAAGTGTCTAACTTGATTTGCAGTGACAAATTATTAATCCACTTCTAAGGATTTGCTAATAAGGTTGATTCACAGACAGCATTTCTTCCTACGTTATTTTGACATCTTCTAGCTTCGAGCTGCAACGTCTTGATAAGGGACGAAACAGCAATTCAATGCTTTGTTTCAACATTGCATTTTAAATGTTTAGAATATTGTAAAATGAGAAATGGCAATTGATCAAATCAATCCTGCTCCATCCAGAAGATTTTAATCTTCTACACCAGCACCAACAGTAGCGTTGAAGCAAGGAGCCAAGGTTTGATGTTTAATGGGAAGTTTAGGAGGTGCTCATTTTAATATAGGAATGTTGGAAGCAGTTTGGGCCACAGGAGATCTAGGAGGTGTGAGTGGTGTTTCAAAAAGTGCAGTTGAAATGAATGACCCACAATTAAATCATCATCTTCTATCTTGTTTAAAGATCCTACTGTTTCTGTGCCTCACTGAGTTTGTAGCTAATGTTCCATGAGTTTGCGCTTGAGTGAAGGTGGTAGATATTGATGAGGTGTTGAGAACATGGTGCAAAATTCTAGTTGCAGAGTGCTGAGGTAGAACACATAATGTCAAGGAAATGTGTGGGGCGGGATTCTCCATTCCTGAGAACACGTGTTAAGGCTGGGGCAGGATTCTTGGACTTTCACAACAGCAAAACTGGCACTGAACCTGGATCAATTCAGCGAACGTTGAGGGGCTAGCACCAGCGACACGTGGAATACAATTGATTCTAATGAGAAATGGTGCAGGATTCGTCAGGTCCATGATTAACACTCAGGAGGCTGACAAGCTGCAGCCGCATATACACATTACAATCCCCATGCACACTCATCCCAGCTAACAAGATGGCCCTCAGTTCATAGTCGGCTGTCAGCGGCACAAGGCTGGTTTCATGCTTTTTTAAAGTACAAGTGAACCATGCCATTGGGGTCTCAGCCCATCAGAAGCGGAGAATCGTGGAGGCCTGGAGACTACCGGGTCACGCCCTCTAATGATATGCAAACAGTGTTTACTGTACATACGTTTCGGACTGTATTGATGCCGCTGTTGAGGTGATGGAGAATTGCAATGTGGTGTCAAATCAGTGCCCGCCGCGATTTTGATGTCGGATCCTATTCTCCTTTCGGCGTCAGCAAAGAATCCAGCATGAGTTTGTAGAATCGAAAGAAATAACTTTATTTACAATTACATATATACAACAGCAGTAATACTCCACCACTGCTCTCTCCTCTCTAGCTGGTTCCACACCAGCCAGCTCTATTTATGCAGGTTACTCTGCGAATGATTTCTCCGCCCTCCTCATTGGGAAAGCTCATACTCACTAAGGATTGAGGGATAGGCAATAGTCCCCAGCTACTAGTAATCAGGCAGGTTATAACACTCGCCCATGATCTTTGTGATGGATCAGAGATTTTGAAGTCACTTCCTCAGTTTTCTTTTCCAACAGCCTTGCCAAGATGGACTATATTTAGTGAACTCTTTTAATTATATTTTTATTCCTACACGGACAACTAAATATTATTGTCAAGAATTCAACATGTGGGAGTGTAGTACAGCTCTCCTAATTATAACTAAATGGTAGGACAGAGTATAAAAGAAGAGATAATGGGAGCTTGTCAGAAAGTTACAGTGATAATCATGGGCATTTTAATCTACATCGAGATTGGAAAATTCAGATCGGAAAACAGCTGTGGTGGTATGATTTGCATAGCTGGTGCAGAACACTGGCTTACTTTTGGCCCTGGTCGGTCATGTGCCTCTCGACCGATTGGTTGAGACCAGTCATGTGACGACGACTCCGATTGGATGAGAGGCTGAGTTAACCACGCCTCCATACCGAGGTATAAATAGTCGGAACGCCCGGCGGTCGTCCATTTTATTGTAGTCAACCGCAGGGCTAAGTTCTAGCTTATTAAAGCCTAACTTTTGTGTAGCAACTCGTCTCTCGTGCAATTGATGGCTCATCAACAGCATTGATGAGGAGTTCAGAGAATGTTTTCGGGAAAGTTTCTTAGAACCACACATTCTGAAGCTAAGCAGAGGTTGGATTAAAGTAGAACTTGAATTTTGCGATAAGATAGGATTCATTGATAATCTCGTAAGTGAAGGCATCCCGAGGCAGCAGTGTTCATAACATGATTGAATTTTATATTCAGTTTGAGGGAGAGAAGAGTATGTCCCAGGCTGGTATTTTAAACTTACAGAAGGGCAATTAGGAGGACATGGAAGTGGAACTAGCTAAAGTGAATTGGCAAATTTATTTAAGGGATGGATCGATATAAAGGTTCAGTGGCAGACATTTCAAAGGATATTTCAGAATAGACAGAATAGACACATTGCAATGAGAAAGAAAAATTCCAAGGGCAGGATGCCTCATCCACAGTTAACGAAAAATGGTTAAGACAATATTAAACTTGAAGAGAAGTGTATACTTGTGCAAAGATAGTTTGGTAGCTCAGGTGATTGGCATGTATAAAGAACTTCAAAGAATGACAAAAAGATTAATAAGAAGGGAAAGATTAGAGTACGAGAGAAAAATAGCTTGTAATATTAAGATAGAGGTTAGAGTTATCAGGAAAACATGCAGTTTTAGGTGATTTAGGGAAGGAGACTGAAAGCAGGAAACTACTGGTCAGTTAGCCTCACATCTGTCACAGGGAAATGTTAGAAGCTATTGTGAAAGATGTTATAGCAAGGCACGGAGAAATATTCAAGGGAATCAAACAGAGTCAACATGGTTTTCCAAGAGGGAAACCTTGTTGAAGACAGTGACCGAGATCTTGCGGCTGTTCACGCCGGCGGGATCTGTCAGCGAAAGGCGGGCCGTCTCCCACCGCTGAGGAACACACCGTGGGGAGGTCAGAGAATCTCGCCCAGTGTTGTGAGGAATTACAGAATGAGAAAAAGTCTTGTATGGGTGTTGCCATTTTTTTTGAATGATGAATTCCAGACACATGGGGCGGAATTTTCCTACAGTCCTGCTGCGGGAATGTTCTCATCCAACTGAAGCCAATGGACGTTTGAATGGCTTTTTGCGTTTTCTGGCTTGGCTCCCAACACAACGGGGCTGTCAGACTCTGCCCACAGTAACTTGATATTGTGAAGAATTTTGTTGCGACTATTCACCTTCATTTTAAATATTGCAACTGTTGGAGATTTTGGAATTTTGTAATAATCATTTCTTATTTTGTTTTCTGTGTAGCGATAAACTGTGGTGAACTCGGGGATATACTGAATGGATATTATACCCCATCAAATCAGACTGCTGGAAATAAAGTTACTTTTTATTGTGACATTGGGTAAGAACCACCATAGAAATGACTAAATAATTTTGGTGAAATACAATGAAATTTTCATGTTGTGAATAAGATAATTTCAGATAGCCATCGATCATGTTTCAGATTTCTGATAACAGCAGTGAATGCGAGCTTTGGGAGAGGAATCCAATTAGTGTTGAATTTTAATTTTTTTTAAAAGCTTTATCTTAATCAAGGCAAGGGACATTAGTGCTTGGATTAAAATATGAATGCCAAGATCGAAATGCTGAATGATTAATGATGACCCACAGTCTGAGCTATCTATCGTCTGTTGTTTCCTCCAAATGCTGAAACTATATTCAAAACTGCTGTCCAGTGAACTGGGGATACAATATTTCTCCTGTGCACTGTAGTTTTTATGGGGCCACACCAACATTATTTCTTTGCAACAACACAACTGTGTTTGATTCCTTCATTATTCTGCTAACCATTCGCACCTTTGCAATTTTAAAAAAGTTAATTGCTATTTTGTTAGATACTTTTCCACGGATGTTTAGAATTCTAACCTGGTCAGTATCCGTATCCAATTAACCTCCAGGTAACTAATACAGGTGGTTTGCTTTGTTTTTTTAGGTACAAAATGGTGGGTGGAGATTATCTGCAATGTACAAATGAGGGATGGGATGGCAAGGTTCCATTCTGTGAACGTAAGTTATGTTTCCCTTTTTTTCCCCAACACCTCTGACCTCGCGAGCAACACCTCATGAACCCCAGCCCACCCCTCTCATCCTTGGGTTAGGACTTGGTTCATTACCAACTGCTGCCACTAGTCTCGGTGACTTTGCCAACGTTGCAGAAATGCTGGTCTCTGATTGGCTAACAGCTGTGGGGGACAGGTTTTCCAGCCACCTGGAGTTTGGAGCTATGGAAGGCTCAATGTTGGCCAGTTACGTGTTGGAGGGCACTTAAATCGCATTGAGCCTTCTCCACGGAAGTGACGAGTGGTTCCCACCCGTTCTACATCTTGTGGGTGGACCTCCCTTGAGGGCGCTAAATCCCAGCTATTATGTTGTGGAATGCTTGTGAAAATTGATGCTGAGATCAGTGGCTGAGAGTAATTGTGAATCTATAGAAAATCCCGCATTTGTAATATCATAATTCGGTAAAATGAATTTCAAATTTTGGGTAACCTGATATTCTGGACAGTTCTGTAGTGGCATTTCATAGTCATGATAAATATCTATGATTGGCAATGAAAAATCTGTTGCGGATTTGGGGTTTTGTACCATTTCTACCGTTTCTTGTTTTATTTCATGCCTAGCAATAACCTGTGGTAACCCTGGGACAATCGCATATGGATATTATAAGGCACCCAATTGGACAGTTGGAAGTAACGCTACTTTTTATTGTGATGTTGGGTGAGTAGTCACTTTATAAAACTGTGAATAATTTTGTCGAGGGACTATATTATTTTAACAATCTGAATAGTGTCATGGGAATGTCACTTTAAGAAATATTTGTCTTCTCAAGTGGCTGCAGTGATGTCATTGTGTGGGTGGAGCTGGGCCCTGGCTCTGCATTTTACTTTAGTTTTGAGCTGGAACCTATTTTTGTCTCTGAGTTTTACTTTCGTTTTTCAGTTGAAGAGCTGCATTCAAACCAAGAAGGTGTATTTTGGTCTCTCTCTGCCTGCTAAAGAATGTCCCCAGATCACTTGATAATACCTGTTTCAGTAAGGAATGCAAACCTACTGTTTTTGTAGGAAAAAGGGGTGTTTGGCTTATGGATGTTGTTAGGAAAGTTATTAAGTGTTAACTATAGAGTACTGTATCTTGGGGGGTATTTGTGTTGGTAGTTGATAAGTTGTTTAATGTGTGTTCATAAAATGTTAACTGGATTCATAGAATAAACATTGTTTTGTTTAAAAATACTTAAGATCTCTGTTGCATAACACCTGAAAAGTGTGGCCTTGTGCTCCTCATAACCAAAATCTATTAAAAATTGTGTGTCAGGTGAACTCCATGATATACTTTGGTGTTCTCTAAAACCTGGCCCATAACAGTAGGATAATGTCAGGTCACCACACTCAGTAATCACAACATGTGAGTCCTGAGTGAGTTTTCCATTTGAGTATTCAACTGGGGATTTAAAACAAAATCTTTACAATGATCAAGGTGAGGGACTTTAGTGATGAAATGGGAATATTAATGCAAAGATAGAAATGTTAAACATGTTGTTGATAATCAGGTCCATGTGCTGGATCAACACTGGATGTCCATGTCTGCTGGTTCTTTAAAATATGTGGGACGGGATTCTCCCCTACCCAGCGGGGCGTGGTTCCCAGCACCGAGGAGTGGCGTGAACCACTCCGGCGTCGGGCCACCCCAAAGGTGCGGCGCCGAAGAGCGGTGTGAACCACTCCGGCGTCGGGTCGCACCTTCAGGGGCTAGGCTGGCCCCGGAGTGGTTTGCGCCGGCTGGTGGGGTAGAGTCTTGGCGCCACGCCAACCGGTGCCGAAGGGCCTCCACCGGCTGGCGCGAGTTGGCACAGGAGTGGGAGCTCCAGCGTGTGCTGCCGTCATCCCAGCGCTTGCGCGGGGGGTTCACCTCCGCGTCGGCCATCACGGAGGACCACAGCGGCTGACGCGGAACAATAGAGTGCCCCCACGGCACAGGCCCGCCCGTGGATCGGTGGGCTCCGATCGCGGGCCAGGCCACTGTGGGGGAACCCCCGAAGCCAGATCCCCCCCCCCCTCCCCCGTGCCCCCTCGAGGACCCCGGAGGCCGCTCGCGCTGCCAGGTCCCACTGGCAAATACTGGTGTAACATACGCCAGCGGGACTGGCCGAAAACAGGTGGCCACTTGGCCCATTGCGGGCCGGAGAATCGCCAGGATGGGCTGCTGCCAGCGGCTGCCGACCGGTGCGGCGCAATTCCTGCCCCCGTCAAATCGCTGGCGCCGGAGAATTCGGCAGCCGGCGGGGGCGGGATTCACGCCGCCCCCCAGCGATTCTCCGACCTGGCGGGGGGTCGGAGAATCCCGTCCGTGATTTATATTAAACGTCATTTGCAAAGTGATCATGATGCACCAATTCTCACGAAGCTATATGGGGCCTAACCTGTGCTTTAAGTATAAAGCAGCAATGAAACAGTATTTGAATCTTATTTTATTGTTCTGCTAATCTAGTTGCATGTTTGTTATTTTGTTGATCGTTCAACAGATTTTTCACCTCTGAATTGTAGAATTCCTACCTCGTCAGCAAACTAACACTTTTCCAATCAACCTTCATGACTCTGATAACAGGTGGCTTGGTTTCTTTTTCTAGATACAACATTGTGGGCAGGGATTATCGGCGATGTACAGCTGAGGGTTGGGAGGGTGAGGTTCCATCCTGTGAACGTAAGTTTATGTCTTGCTGTTTTGTAAAGTGACTAACTTGCTTTTTACTGAGAAATGATTGATCCACTTCCATTGAATTGTTATGTAATGTTGATTCACAGCCAAGATTATTTTGACATCTTCGAGCTTCGAGTTGTAACATCTAGAAATGAGAGGAAACAGCAATTCAATGCTTTGTTTCAATGTTGCATATTAAATATTTAGAATGTGTGAAATGAGAAATAGCCATTAATCAAATCAATGCTGCTCGATCCAGAGGATTTTAACCTTCAACACCAGCACCAACAGTAGCGTTGAAGCAAAGTGCCAAGGTTTGATGTGTAATGGGAATTTTAGGAGGTGCTAATTTTAATGTAGGAATGTAGAAAGCAGTGTGGGCCATGGGAAACCTAGTGTTGCGAGTCAAGTTAAGTGCAGTTGATGTGAATGATGCCTTCTTAAATTATACTCTTCCATTCTCGTTTAAAGATCCTACTGTATCTGTACCTCAGAGGATTTTTTTATTTGCTCATGTGATGTGGCCATCGCTGGCTGGGCCAACATGTATTGCCCATCCTTGAGGTCATTGCTGTGGGTCTGGGGTCATGTAGGGGCCAGACCAGGTAAGGATGACAGATTTCCTTCCCAGTAGACCATTTGTGAACCAGATATGTTTTAATCATAATTGACAATGGTTTCATGGTCATTATTAGACTCTTAATTCCAGATTTTTGTTGAAGTCAGATTCCACCATTTGGTCGGTTGGGATTTGAACCCGGGACCCCAGAGCATTACCCTGGGTGTCTGGACTACTGGTCCAGTGATAAGATAAGACCACTATGCCATTGCCTCCCTCCAATATATAAAGAACTTCAAGGAATGACAAAAAGATTAATAAAAGGGAAAGATTGGATTTGGAGAGAAAAATAGCTTGTAATATTAAGATAGAAAATTAGAGTTGTGATGAAAACGGATAGTTTTATGTGATTTATATTTGTAATTTTTCAAAGTATTTTTATTCAAATTTTAACATTTTTACATTTTAGACACATATCAATACAAAGCAAAATAAATCCAACACCCATCCATAAATCCGCCCTCTCAACACCCCAACCAACCTCCCCACCTCCCCACCCCCCAAGGTAGTTGATTGTAACCAGCTCCCCGAAATGTAGTATGAACAAACCCCATCTTTTATGGAACCCCTCTCTCACCCCTCTTAAAGCGAATTTCACCTTTTCTAAGTGCAAGAACTCCATTAAATCTCCCAGCCACACTGAGGCACTGGGTGGAGAAGCTAACCTCCACCCCAACAGAGTGTCTGTGAGCGATCAACAAGGTGAAGGCTAAAACATCTGTCCCCTCACCCATCTGCAAATCGGGCACCCCGAATATGGCTCTTAGGGGACTGGGCTCAAAATTCACATGCAAGACCGCCGAGTTGGTGCTGAAGAACGACCTCCAAAATTTATCTAAAATTGGGCAGGACCAGAACATGTATTCGTGATTGGCTAGGTCCCTCCCACACCACACACAAATATCTCCCACCCCTCAAACAGCCGGCACATCCTCAACTTCATCAGGTGCGCTCTGTGACCTACTTTAGCTCTATCAAGCCCAGCCTTACACACGAGGTTGAGGTATTCACCCTCCGCAGCACCTCACGCCACAACCTCTCATATTTGTATTGTTAAATATTAGAAATAAGGTATAGTTTTAAGTGGTTTTAATTTAGTGTTGCTGTGTAAGGAAGGGTAAAACTCGAGTTCAATTCATGTTAGACAAAGGTGTTTGCATCTGGAGGTTTATGGTTTTCATTCAAACACAATTCTTGTGTTCAGAGAGGGTTGTGGCATGAAAAGTAAACAAACTGATCAGAATGCTTTTGAGCGTAATTTTAACTTAATTCATTAGAAGTTGATTTTAGAAGGCTAGAGAGGCAACACCTCAACTTTGCTAGAAGAAAAGCCATCCAAGGAGTAATGGTTAAGAAAGCAAGTGCTGAAAACTTAAATAACAGATAGTTAAGGAAACTAGAGAAGTGAAGTTTCCAAGAAGTCTGATGTTAAAGGAACAAAGAGGAACTGCCTTTGGGAACAAGATACTGGGGGAAATTTCTACTTGCCCCTGTGCTGCATTTCCAGGAGGAGGGAGGTGCCCTGCCATTGGCTGGCACCGAGATCTTCTGGTATGCCGCTGTCAATGGAATATCCCATTAATTCCGCCCCACACCACAGGCAAATGCATGCTGGTGGCTTTCCGTCTGTGAGACTGGAAGATGCTGCTGCAAGAACAGATGGAAAATCTACCCCACTGTTCATGGAACTGCAAAGAGAAGAGTTGATGAGGTTGCTACAGACCAGCCACTTATTCTGAAGCAATTGTAAGGTTTGGTGCCTTTATTTCCAGTGTTTGAAATAATACTATTCTGTTGTGGACTCAGTACTGGAGTTTGTGTAAAAGCGCTTAAGACAAAGGAAACCTGAAAGGATTGTTGGAAAATGTGAAATGGATTCTTATTGTAAACAGCTAATGGAAAGCATTGTTTGAAAGAAGTTTTGCGGAGTGGAATTTGGAAACCCTTGTGACAATCTGGGGGGATTGTGAGAAGAAATCCACAAAATATCTTTTGAATGGCGTCGGCCATTTGGTTTATGAGTGTGGTATCTTTGAAAATTGTTGTTAAATCTATTTAGCGGTCCTGTGATTCGCTTCCTCCACATTTTCCAAAGAAAAGTAAAAGTTTAAATCATTTGAGCTACGTTTCCATTCCGGAATCTTCCCGTCAAGTATTAACACCAACTGAGATTGTAACAAGAGTGTCTATAGTTGTTTAAAGAATTATAGAAGGAAAGAGTTAACAAAGTGAGGATTGATTCGATAGCAAGTGCATCGAGAGAATTGAAAATGGAAAGTAGGGAGATGGCAGATGACTTAAACAGATATGTTGCATCGGTCTTCACTATAGAGGACACAGGTAACATCCCATAAATAGCTGTAAATCAGGCAATTGAAAGTAGGGAGGAACTCAGGAAAATTACAATCACCAGGGCAGTGGCATTCAGTAAATTGTTGTGGGCGTGGGCTGACAAATCTTCAGGTCTCGATGGACTTCACCCTAAGGTCTTGAAAGAAGTAGTGAATGAGCATTGGTTTTAATTTTCCAAAGTTCCCAAGATTCGGCGAACGTTCCATTAGATTGGAAAGAACAAATGTAACTCTTCTATTCAAAAAGGGAAGGAGACTAAAAGCAGGAAACTACTAGTCAGTTAGCCTAACGTCTGTCATAGGCAAATGTTAGAAGCTATTATTAAAGATGCTATGGCAAGGCACGGAGAAAAATTCAAGAGAATCAAACAGAGTCAACATGTTTTTCTGAGAGGGAAATCTTGCTGAAGACGTGACTGAGACCTTGCGGCTGTTCACGCCGGCGGGATCTGTCAGCGAACGGCAGACCACCTCCCACCGCTGAGGGACATGCCGTGGGGAGGTCAGAGAATCTCGTCCAGTGTTGTGAGGAATTACAGAATGAGAAAAAGTCTTGTATTGGTGTTGCCATTTTTTTGAATGATAAATTCCAAACATATGGGCTGAATTTTCCTGCAGTCCTGCTGTGGGAATGTTCTCATCCAACTGAAGCCAATAGATTTTTGAATGGATTGATGTGTTTTCTGGCTCAGCTCCCAACACAACGGGGCTGTTGTACTCTGCCCCTGGTAACTTGGTATTGTGAAGAATTTTGTTGTGACTATTTATCTTCATATTAAATATTGCAACAAAAAACTGTTGGAGAATTTGGAGTTTTGTAATAATCATCTTTTCTTATTTTATTTTCTATGCAGAAATAAACTGTGGTGGCCCAGGGGAGATTCTGAATGGATATTATACCCCAGAAAATCAGACACTTGGAAATAAAGTTAATTTTTATTGTGATATTGGGTGAGTATTCAGTATATAAATTAATGAATAATTTTAATGAGAGACTAGATTATTTTAATGATGGGATAAAGACAATTTCAAATGGCAATCCCCTGTGTTTCACATTTCTCATAACAGCTCTCAGTGTAAGCCCTGAATGAGGTTAAACGTAATGTTGAGCTGACAATTTTTAAAAAAAATTTTGAAGGTGAAAAATTGTAGTGCTTGGAGTGGGAAATTCATGCAAAGCTGAAAATGCTGAATCTGTTAATGACCCAGATCCATAATCTGAGATTTTCGCTGGGCGTCCTCTGATTCCTCAAAATTTCTAAACTGGGATTCTGTGTTCAGGTGTCTAGGTTACCCCATTCCCCGGAGAATTGGAACCAGTCACAGCTGGCGCAAGGAGCATCCCAGATGTGCCATTATGTGGCACTTTATTTTGCAAATAGGATTTTCCGTGCCATTCCATGACACACCAGAATCTGCTCTGCAACAGAGAGGAGTGGGACCTATCTCTCGGACATGTCCCACACCTCTGAGATCAGAGTATCATTTTTAAAGACACTCCAACTCCATTAGTTACTGCAGCATCCACCCCCACCCCGGATTGCAGGCAATCCACCCGAATTGATGGTAAGGCCCTGACCCCCTCAAAGACCCCTTTAGTCCCACCAGGCATCCCATTCAGCCACCCATACTACCTGCTATCAGCCTCCTCCCCTTATTTTTATGAGTCTGCCTCTTTGTTCTCTAGTGCTTCATAGAAAGTGAAGATCTGCACCCACAGCTGATCTTTCTTGGAGAACAGAGTGACACACTCATAAAAAAATTACAGTTAGAGAAACAGCTGCTACTCTGACCTAATGGATCTCTGCAGAGCTATAAAAGCAAACAATCTGATTCATCACTTTAATGTTCCAGTGAGCTGTCAATCACGATGCTTTTAACAGCTATGGAGTGTGAATTACAATGTTAACAATCCAGTAAAAAAAGCATTCAGACTCCGAGCCATACAAACTGCCTTCAATACTTCAAAACGCAGTGAAATTGACTGTGTGAAAACCACTTCAAAAGTTTCCACCACTTTAAAGGTTTAACCTTCACCTCCTTCTCACAGACTTGGCATACTGACAAGGGTTTTTAAAGGGTTTAGGAGGTACTGATGGGATAATTTTCAATCTATTATAAGAAAACTTTATTTTTTCCACACTGACTTACCGTTTACAGGGTTTCGGGGTGCGAATGACAGCATTTTCACTTGATTATTGGAAAACTTACACTTTTACGTACTGAGTTACTGTTTAATGGGTTTTAAAGACTGCTGATGTGGAGAGCAGACAAAGGACCCTCATCCCAGTCAAGACCCCCAACCTGAGCCTTTCCAGCCAGCACGAACCCCTCAGACCCCCACCTCCCATAAAGGACCCCACTCAGCACCCTGGCAATAATTCTTGAGAGGGTAATTACTCCCTTGCCACCTGTTTGACTGCAAGATACCAGGCCCACACTTCTCAATGCTTGCACCAATTCACACCAGTCGGACTCTTTGTCCCATCTTTTCTATTCTTAATCATTTATTGCTAGTTTGACAGATTCATTTCTCTATGAACCTTTAGAATTTGAATGGGTCAGCACACTAACATTTTCCCTATTAACTTTAAGGTCATTAATACAGCTGGTTTGTTTCTCTTTGTCTAGTTACAAAATGGTGGGGAGAGATTATCGACAATGTACAGCTGAGGGATGGGATGGCGAGGTTCCATCCTGTGAACGTAAGTTATATTTCAGTGTTTTATAATTTGACTGACTCGCTTTCCTTTACCAAATAATTGAGTCAGCCAGCAAGGATTTGTTGTATATTATTGGTTCACATGCAAATTTTCTTCCCTCCAGTATCTTGTCATTTTCTGGCTTGGAATTCCAATTTCTTGGAATGGGAGTCATCAAATCAATCCTGCTCCTTCCAGAATATTGTATCTTAGAATCAATGATAATGTTGGAGGAAGGAGGCAAGATTTGGTGGGTAATGGGATGTTTTGGTGAGCTTGATTTGGCCGGCAGCGATAGTTTGGCCCAAAGGGTATCCAGGAGGAAATGAAACGTAAAGGAAAAATGCGACAAATGTTAATTATCCACACTCCGTTCCCTTCCACTTCTAGTTTCCTCTAAGTATCCAATTTTGTCTAGGCCCCGCCAAATTAATTCTGCTTGTACAGCTATAAGGAAACCAGCATTCATTTACATTTGAGTAACAGTAACAGATGTTGATGAGGTAACAAAATCATGGTGGAAGATTTTAGTTGAGGGGCTGGTGAGGTGGGGCAGATAATGTCCTGGAAGGGAAAATAAGTGATTTTTTGAGATGGATAAGAAACTTAGATGACACTTGTTCACTTTAGAGTTCCAACATTCTCAAAATAATGGACAATATTGAATTAAGAATTTTGATCATATTTTGTTTCTTTGCACAACCTTTCAGTGCCTTGCTTGCATTGAAAGCTAATGATCTCTGTTCCTCCGAGGCTTCTAGTCTCTCACTATTTAGTAAGTAGCTGAAGATCGACCAGCACAGAGTGCAATTGAAGACAGAGGGCGGGATTCTCCAGCCTTGCCCGCCCAGCGACTGGAAATTCCCACCCGAGGTCAATGGACCTTTATATGGCCCACAATCCGCCCATAGTGATCTGGCGGCAGGCAGGGCAGAAGAATCCAGACCAGAGGGTGGAATTCTCCATCCGTTCACATCAGGGGGATTCTCCAGTCCTGCTGCAGGGAATGGAGTTTTGGCTGAGCGCCAGAGTCTCCGTTCCCGCTGGCAGGAGTGGGATCTTGGATGGGAAAATCCTGGTCAGAGAGGGAACAGCTGTTGTGAAGTATTGCTGATGCAAAAACATCTTGTATTTATGGTGGCAGAATTTGTTTAATGAATTTCAGTGTTTGGCTAATCTGATATTGTGGACAATCATGTTGTTGATATTCATCCTCATGTTAAACACTGTGAAATGCAGTAAAAGAACTCTTGGACAATTTGGGATTTTCTCACATTTGTATCTTTCTCATTTAATTTTCGGTGTAGCAATAACCTGTGGTAACCCAGGAGAGATTCTGAATGGATATTATAAGGCACCAAATAAAACAGTTGGAAATAAAGTTACTTTTTATTGTGACTTTGGGTGAGTATTCAATAGAGAAATTACAGAGTAATTTTGGTGAAGGACTACATTATTTCAATGTTGTCCCTTCTCATTTTCAATGACAGTTCTCTATCTGAGCTCTAATTGAGCCTGATTCCTTCATTGTTCTGCTAACTTTAGTTTCTCAGGGATAACTTAAGTAACTGGACGAATATTTGGCAGATGGAGTGTAATTTTGGAGAATGATGTCAAGCGATCCAAGCGATGTCAGTACACTGGCTTCTCTAATTAATCTTCAGATGATTAATGGTGTCTTGTTTTTCTTTTTCTAGGCACAAAATGCTGGGTAGAGATTATCGGGAATGTACAGCTGAGGGTTGGGATGGCGATGTTCCATCCTGCAAACGTAAGTTAGATTTCTCTCCTTTGTAAAGTGCTGGACTTACCTTCCTTTCCAAACGATAGCGCTCTTTTCAGTGTATTGCCTGGAGTTTTGATTCACGTCCAAGTTTTCTTCTCTGCAGCATTGTGACATCCTCTAGTTTGGAGATCTGTCTTCATGGAATAAGGGAGGAAACAGTCATTCATGCTGTAATTCAGCATTGCATAGTAAAGGAAAATAATTTATGAAATGACAAATGGTTATTCAACAAATGTTTGTTCTTGGTCATTCACTCCTGTTTGTTAAAGAAGACTTCAATCTTCTGCCCAATTACGAGTGTTAGTGTTGAAGCGAGGAACTGTGTTTTGATGGTGATTGACAGTTTCGGAGGTGCTAATTTTAGTGGATTTCGAGCTGACAGGAAATTATAGCTTTTGCCATGGGAAATCGAGGAAGTGAAAGTGACAGGAAAAAGAAAAGTACAAGTGATATCAATGATCAATGAACCATAATTAAATTTTGCTCATACTCCCTTCCCTTCCCCTTCCATTCTCATTTTATGCACCAGTTTGTTTGCAACTGAATGAACTGTGTTAGTGCAGCACATGTTGCATTATTTTGCTGATCAACTAGAGTAAAATTGTTTTAGACAAGGTGAAAAAATATGGCGGTATTGATTATGATGCTGAGGTTGAGCAGATAATGCTTTGGAAGCAGAAATAAATGATCTTTACGATGTATCTTTACGTCACTACTTTTCTTTTTAATTTTTCCAATTAAGGGTCCATTTAGCGTGGTCAATCCAACCATCCCACACATCGTTGGTTTGTGGGGATGAGACCCATGCAGGCACCGGGAGAATGTGCAAACTCCACACAGACAGTGACCAGGGGCCAGGATTGAATCTGAGTCTTCGGCGCTGTGAGGCAGCAGTGCTAACCACTGCATTACCGTGCCTCCCTCTATCTGTCACTTCTGTGCTCCAGCTCGTTCCTCTTCGCATTCTCTGCCAATCTTGGATGACTTCCACTCTAGTTGGATGGGTTCTGAGATGGCTGATAAATCTAATATACAGTTTGCAGTCTCTGCCACATATGGGGCAGGTGGTGTTTGGAGGATCAGGTAATTGAGTTGTTGGGAGGTTTGTGTGCCTCCCTGTTGCCTCAACTTGGCTTCTGTGTGTTCCAGACGATGCCCTCAATGTCTCCAGTGTGTTCCCGAAGGGACTTCCATAAATATGTGGGTGTGTTTGACTTCTTCGGTCCCTAAAGTGTTTCTGCAGTCCTCCTGGGTATCTCCTGCCACAACAGCCTTCCAAGTACAGTAGTTGCTTCAAGAGTATAGTATCAGGCATACAAATTACATGTCCTGTCCAGAGGAGTTGGTTTTGTGTGATTAGCGCCTCAGTGCTGGGAAATGTCTAACTTCCCCGTAATAGAGGACTACATTTTATGAACAATTTTAAAAATTGTCTTCCAAAGCTAAGGGAACCTGATATTCTCTGCAATTGTGTAGTATCTCATTACTTTCAGGTTAAAAACTTGAATTGCAATGTAAGCAATCTCGGAGATTATGGAGTTTTGTAACATTTTCTGATTTTGTTTTCTGTGCAGCATTAAACTGTAGTGATCCTGGGGAGATTCTGAATGGATATTATATCGCACCAAATAAGACGTTTGGGAAAAAAGTTACCTTTTATTGCAACACTGGGTGAGGATTCACTGTGTAAATTACTGAACAACTTTGAAGAAAGACAATGCTATTTTAATGTTAATCACAAGATAATTTGAGATAGTCCTTTCTTGTTCTTCACACGTCTGATAAGAGGTTTCAGTGTGAGTTCTGGGTGAGACTTTCGTGTTGATCTGGCAATTTTAAAATAGTTTTTATATTGATCACAGTCAGGGAATGTTGGTACTGGGTTTGGAATACAAATGGAAAGATGGAAATGTTACATGTGTCACTGATGCCTTGAACCATGTACAAAGATCAATGTCGGACAATTGCACCCTTTGCTTCTTCAAATGCATAATTTTTATTGTAATTTAGCTTCATGGTGAGCTGGGCAAGTGTTTCACATTGTTCTTTATACGGAATCTGACCAGCATTTATTTTTCAGCAACACTACAATTCTATTTCATTCCAACTAATTTTTCTGCTAAACCTGTCCCACCCGTGATTTTATTTAACATTGTTTGTTGCTAGTTGAGTAAGTCTTTCCCGTATGGACTATAATTTTATACCTCATGAGCAAAAGATACCGGTTTCCCATTCTCGTTACTAATACAGGTGGCTGGCTATTCTTTTTCTAGATACAAAATGGTGGGTAGAGATTATCTGCAATGCACAGCTGAGGGATGGGATGGCAAGGTTCCATCCTGTGAACGTAAGTCATGTTTTCCTCTTTTGTGAGCTGACTGGGGAGATTTTCCGCTCCTGTTTTGGGTGAGGGGGGGCATTTTTTGGTGGCGTGAGCAGGAAATCCAACGCGAGTCCCGAAATGTGAATTATTTAACCACCATTTGCTCTATGGATTGTCTCCATCTTCCGTCAGTGATGTAACGGGAAGGTTGAACGTTGAGATCCACATTTGGGGTTAGGGGAGCTGCATAAATCCAATGCCCTACGCTTTCCACTTTCTGATCTCCATGATCACCAATCATTTGCATCCAGAGATCCGACAGAGAACCTCCTTGGGCTAGTGCATTACCAGCAGTAGTCACTGCTATTGGTGGTGATGCTGGCAACAGAGAGATGCTGGCCTCTGATTGACCAGCAGCTGTCAGTGGCAGGATTTCCAGACCCCAGGAGGATTCTGGTACGGGAGGACCAATGCTGGCCAAATTCACATTGGAACCTTCTCACAGAAATAGCGCGATGTTCGTACCAGGTCGGGGAAATCCCACTGTCGTCATTAAACCCCAGCCATGATGTTTTAGATTGCTAATGAAGATTGATGCTGTTCAATACAGGGACTACTTTCTGTGAGGCATTGCAGCTTTAGAGAAAACCCTGCATGAAAGTGATATAATTCTGAAAAATAAATTTCAAATCTAAGGTAGCCTGATATTCTGGGCAATCAAGTTGTAGCATTTCATACCTGCCATTGTCGATGAAAAGCTGTTGGGGATTTTGGTTTTTTGTACAATTTCTAACTTCTCTCATTTTATTTTGTGCCTAGCAATAACCTGTGGTAACCCTGGGGCAATCGCGAACGGATATTATAAGGCACCCAATTGGACAGTTGGAAATGACATTACTTTTTATTGTGACACTGGGTGAGTAGTCAGTTTATAAATTGCTGAATAAAATCTTTATGCTGGTTAAGGTTATTGTTTACCACAGTTCGTTGATAGTTTAACAGATTTTTCCTCTATGAATCAGAACATTTCTGACTGTATCACTTTTTCAATCAAAGTTCATGGGATGGGATTCTCCGTTCCCCAATGCCGATTTCATAATCGGCAATCCGGCAGAAAATCCCTTTTTACGACCGAATCAGGGGCAGTGTCTGTTTTCGGATGCTCCGCCCCCTCCAAAGTGGCATCATTGAGGAGCACAGCGCACGCCATTGGGATGACCTCAGCATATCACCTAAAGGCCTTCCAGCAAAGCTCCGTCCCCAATGGGCCAAGTTCCCAACAGTGCGGTGGACGTGTGGGCCGGGTTTCTCCCCCAACCGGCAGGCGGGCCGTACCGGTGCCAAAGAGTGGCGTGAACCACTCCGGTGTCGGGCCGCCCGGAAGTTGCGGAATCCTCCGCACTTCTGCGGGCTAGGCTGGCGCTGGAGTGGTTGGCGCTGCGCCAACCAGCGCCGAAGGGCCTCCGCTGGCCGGCGCGAGTTGGTGCCTGT
This sequence comes from Scyliorhinus canicula, assembly GCF_902713615.1. NCBI lineage: Eukaryota > Metazoa > Chordata > Chondrichthyes > Carcharhiniformes > Scyliorhinidae > Scyliorhinus > Scyliorhinus canicula. The sequence goes on along the minus strand of NC_052160.1, from coordinate 123,131,922 downwards.
GCGGGAACGCCAGCGCGTTCTGGTGCATGCGCAGAACCGCTGCCGTGATCCCTGCGCATGCGCAGGGGGTTTCTTCTCCACGTCGGCCATGGCGGCACTTTCCAGAGGCCGTTACTCTTTCCCTCTGCGCCGGCCTCTGTAAAGCTCTGCCATGGCCAGCACGGAGGGAAAGAGTTCCCCCATGGCATAGGCCCGCCTGCAGATCGGTGGGTGCCGATCGCGGGCCTAGTCACCCTGGCACCCCCCCTCCCCCCACCTCACCGGGGCTGGATTCCCCCGTGCCCCCCCGAGGACTCCGCAGGCCGCTCTCAGAGTCAGGTCCCGCCGGTATAGACCATGTGTATTTCACGCCGGTGGGACCAGCCAAAAACGGGTGCCGCTGGGTCGATCGGGGCCCGGCAAAACTGCCAATGGCCCCCAACCGGAGTGGCGCGATCCCCGCCCCCTCCAAAAAGCCGGCATGGAGAATTCGGCAGCCGGCGTCGGAGTGGCAGGGAGTGATTCACACTGCCCCCGGTAATTCTCCGACCCGGCGGGGGTTGGAGAAACCCGCCCGTGGTCTCAGCGGTCGGGAACCTGGCGTGGCGGCTGCAGACTGCATCTAGTGCCGCCAACAGTCGGGTGGGAGCCGTGCTGCTGGCTGGGGGGGGCTTCGGCAAGGGCAGGGGGTACTGGTGGGGGCTGGCGAGTGGGTATTCAGGGGGCGGTATTCAGGGGGCACTATCTGGCAGGTCGGGTCCGCGCACGACCGGGCCACGTTGTACGGTGAGACCGTCGCAGGTCGTTGCTGTGCGCGATCACAGACCATACAATTCTCCAGCCGTTTATATCGGGGAGGCTGTGCATTTTACGTGGTGCAGCTGATAGCCCCTCACCGGGTCTGTGCTGGGGCCATGCCGATTTTTCCCACATAAAATGCCACGGATCCTCCGGACATAGCACCAAAATCGGAGAATCCAGCCCCATGTCTCTGATAACAGGTGACTTGTTTTTCTTTTTCTAGATACATCATTGTGGGCAGGGATTATCGGCGATGTACAGCTGAGGGCTGGGATGGCGAGGTTCCATCCTGTGAACGTAAGTTTATGATTCCTTTTTTGGAAAAGTGTCTAATTTATTTTTTTTACGATACATTATTTATTCATTTTCAATGATTTTTTATGTATTGTGGATTGACATACACAGTTTCTTTCTTTTGTTAGAATATTTCAAAATTATATTTTGGATTAGAAATGTAATAATATTATACTCATTTTTATTATCACAGGTAGGCTTACATTAACACTCCAATTAAGTTTCTGTGAAAAGCCCCTAGTCGCCACATTCTGCCACCTTTTCGGGTACGGGGAGGGAGAATTCAGAATGTCCAAATTACCTAACAGCACACCTTTCGGGACTTGTGGGAGGAAACCGGAGCACCCGGAGGAAACCCATGCAGACACGGAGAGAATGTACAGACTTCAGACAGACAGTGACCCACATCGAGAATTGAACCTGGGACACTGGCGCTGTGAAGCAACAGTGCTAATCACTGTGCTACCGTGCCTCCAGTGTGGCAAAACATTGCATCATTTGGACACTTGGATGCTGACCTGGAGTTTAACTTTGAGCTGGGGACAAACCTGCTTTCTTCCAATAAATCCTCTGACCAACGTGGTCCTTAAGGCTGAGTGTGCTGTTTATTTGTTTGGAACTGCAATCACTTAAAATTGATGGGTAAAAAACCGAGAAAGGTTGGTGATTTATGGGAAATCACATGGCAAAGACAAATGTTAAGGCTTGGAAATGTTGTTTTTGAATTGTGTGTGTTTTGAGGAACAAGCTGAGAAGAAGGTCTGCCCTAGATAGCTCTTTCCCTACCTTGCCTGAAAGTCCATGCGTGGCTATCAACTTGCAGCCAGAGAACCCTCATCGGAGTACACCTCATCTGCATTTGGAAACCTGAAAAGCTGTGACAAGAATAATTGATCCAGTTCTATATTCATCTCCATGCTGAAGCTCTGTTTGTGAGCGGCTGTCTTCACACGTTGGAGATTCAGACCAACAACATCAAAATCCTGTCAGCTTTATCCTTGATGTTATAAAGCCCATCATTCATAGCCCAACTGTGCAGAAACCTTTATCTGTTTGTCATGTGTCTGTGTGCATGCGTGCATATGGGTGCTGGGGTTTTTTCTTCACAAAGGGTAGATAATTATTCTTCCAGAGTACAAGTGCGTGTTAACCAGTTCTTGTTTCAACAAAGTTTTGTTTTATAATAAATCAATCATTCTGGGTCGAACAACAGTGAAAGTAAATAATTGATCAGTTTGGTGAGTGAATTAAAAATTTCAACTACTGATGTGACCTGTGGAGCTCGAGAAACTGCACATTTCTCCCATCCAGGTCAGAACACTGATGTATTTTTACATCTTCTGGCTTTGCCCATCCAACATCTTGGAATGGGAGGAAATAGTATTCGGTGCTTTGACAAAACATTGCGTTTTAAACACTTAGAATGTGTGAAATGATAAATGGCCATTATTCAAGTTTTTCCCGCTCCCTCCGAAAGACCATGGCACCTATGGGAGTGTTGGAGCTAGGAATTGAGTTTCGGTGTGTCAGGGGAAGTTTAGGAGGTGCGAATTTCAGTGTTGTTTTAGCTGACAGGAAGTGGAAGTTTGGACCATGGGAGATCTTGGAGTGGAAGTGGTGTGTCAAGGATAATGCAATCAATGTGAATGATCCAAACTTAAATCATGCTCATACCAACTTTTCTTCCTCTTCCATTTGTATTTAAAGTTTATCCTGTCCCTGTGCCCCACTGAATTTATTATTTTAGTGCAGCCAACAGTAAACTGTTTCATTAATTTACATTGGAGTGAAAGTAATAGAAAATGATGAGGTGACAGAAAATATGGTGGAAGATGTTCGTGGCAGCGACAGTCAGGTAGTGCGGGCTCTGTTGGAAAAGTGGAAATAAGTGACCTTTGAGAAAATATTTGTACATGGGCAGCTAAATATAATTGCTCCTCCATGACATTGGTTCTCTCACCATTTGGTGAGTAGATGGAGAGCTGACATGATTTTGGTTGGCTGGTGAAGAGTGCTACCAAGTCAATGCACCGTGTTGTTGAAGACAGTGATCTGCTGTGAGATATAGCAAACCGAGAGAAAGTCTTGGATTTGTTTTGCCTTAATTTGATTTTAAAAATGACTTCTGAACATAGGAAGCTTGACATGGGTTGTGGCTAATCATCTTCATGTTAAACATTATAATTAAATAACTGGCGGCGATTTTGGAATTTTGGAACAATCCTATCTTTTCTCATGTTATCTTCTACATAGCTATAAACTGTGGTGACCCAGGGGAGATTCTCGATGGATATTATACCACACCAAATCAGACAGTTGGAAATACAGTTACTTTTTATTGTGACATTGGGTGAGTATTCAGTATAGGAATTTCTAAATAATTTTGATGAAAGACTAAAATTGAAATGTGATGAAGATAATTTCAGATAGCTATCTATCATGCTTCACATTTCTGATAACAGCACTACATGTGAGTGAGGAATCCAATTTAGTGTTGAATTATAAAAATATTTACATTTTTTATACCCATCAAGACAAGAGAGATCAGTGCTTGGATTGGAATATTAACGCAAAGATAGAAATACTAAATGATTAATGTTCGCTGGACCCATTATCTGAGCTCAATATCTGTTGTTTGCTATTTCCTCCAAATGCTGAAACTATAATCAAAAACAGCGCTAATGTGATCTGGGGGTATTACTATTTCCCTGTGCACTGTACTTTCTATGGGGTCCCACCAAGATTGTTTTTTTGCAATAACACAACTCCTGATGCCAGGGAGTCCTGAGTCCGGGGTCATAGTCTGAGGATACTGGGTAAACCATTTAGGACTGTGATGAGGAGAAATGTCTTCACCGAGAGAGTGGTGAGCCTGTGAAATTCTCGACCACAGAAAGCAGTTGAGGCCAAAACGTTTTGGGCTGGGTTCTCCATCCCACGGTGTCCAACGCGCCTTTCCTGATGGGATGGAGAATTGGGTGCCGATCCGAATGCGATGCTCCAACCCCTCCACTGGCACTGGGATCATGTATTCAGGATCACCCGCCAGCGGGAAGATGTGAATGAGTACAAATGGGTCTCGATGACCCAATTCCATCCATTTAGCGGGGCCGGCGCCAGAGTCTCGGGCCCTCCGCGGTTCCCTGGTCTGCTGGGCGGGAAATCAGGTGGGGGCGAATAACTTCTGGTATGTCCTGATGTTGTGGAGCTCACGGTGGGCCAAGAGGGCTATCCCTTAGGGGAGTTGCCCCCTAAGTCCATCCAAGGACCACCCTCACAATGCACTGCCTGCCCACCCACCTCTACCAGCCCCGCACCGGCAAGACCTCCAGAATGAATGGTGGAGAAGGCTTAAAGGGCTGAATGATGCACTCCTATTCCTAATTTCTATGCTTCTCTCTATTTGATTCCTTCATTATTCTGCTAACCACACTAACCTTTACAATGTTTTAAAGTTTATTGCTATTTTGATAGATTTATTTCTCTGTGAGCATTTAGAATTCTAATCCGGTTAGCATCCAAATAACGTCCTGGCAACTAATACAGGTGGTTTGATTTTCTTTATCTAGATACAAAATGGTGGGTAGAGATTATCGGCAATGTACAGCTGAGGGATGGGATGGTGAGGTTCCATCCTGTGAATGTAAGTTATGTTTTCCTGTTTTATCAACTGACTGACTTGCTTGTCTGAACCAAATGATTGAGCCACATTCAATGAATTGTCACGCTTATAAGACCATAAGCCACAGGAGCAGAGTTAGGCCATTCGGCCCATCAAGTCTGCTCCACTTTAATCATGGCTGTTATGTTTCTCATTCCATTCTCCTACCTTCTCCCAATAAACCAATGTATGTTGGTTCCCATCCAGGTTTTCCAACCTGCAGTATGTTGACATCCTCAAGTATGGAGTTCTTTTTTTTTGGAATTTGCCAGAAAATATTCCACATTACCTGTGCAAGAAACATAACCTATGAAATGAGAAATGACCATACATCAAATCAGTCCGGCTCCTTGCAGAAGAATTTAAATTTCTGCCCTGGTGCAAATGGGGGGCTGGTTTAGCTCACTGGGCTAAATCGCTGGCTTTGAAAGTAGACCAAGCAGGCCAGCAGCATGGTTTAATTCCCGTACCAGTCTCCTCGGACAGGCGCCGGAATGTGGCGACTAGGGGCTTTTCACAGTAACTTCATTGAAATTGAAGCCTACTCGTGACAATAAGCGATTTTCATTTAATTTCATTTCATGGTAATATTGAAGTAAAGAGCCATGGTTTTGGTGGTGGAATGTGCTAATTTTTTAATATATAATTTTTTATTGAAGTTTTTCCATTTTAACAAACACACAAAAACCTCACACAAACAGCACAGAAAATGTCTCAACATATACAAATACAGAAGGGGACATGTGAAGAACAATACAATTGGTTCAGTGCAACCACTAAACTTGGCGGCCCCATATCCATCTGTGGATATACTAGAGAGTGATGGAGAGGAGGATAAGACCACAAAAGCATGGCTACCTAGTGCACACCTTTCTACATGGCGAGTGGATGCAATGGCCACGAGAATTCAGGATAAGATCTTCGTGCCATGTTCGGGCGCGCACTAGAACATAGTCCCCTCAGCTCCATCTGTACCACAGGCATCCATAACAAGTTATGAAGTTCTTTTCTAGGATACGAGACATATCTGTACCTTAGCAGGAGCAAGTTACTGATTTTTTTTTAACCCCACAATAACAGAAATAAAAAAATTAGAGAAGTAATTTGGGAGGGTACTAGCTCCGAGAGGATATTTTACATATAAGCGCCAGATGCAGCAAAACCCCAAACTCCGGTGTAGTACAGAACAATCATCATTCCAAAATTTTTACAGAGAAGAGTAAATATTTATACAATATTTGTTGGGTTTATAATCAATGCAGCTAGTGCCTCCCAACACATTAACCATGATAGGATAAAAAAAGAAACTACTCGGAACGGAGGGTCACAGAAGATTGGGAACCAGGATACAACCATGTGCCTATGATCCCTGGCAAATTGCCCACACCTCAAGACTAAAAAGAAGGGGAAATCTGTTCAATCGAAACTTCAGCCAGCCTCGCAGAACATCCCAGCAAGAAGGAACATCCCAAGCATAAGGAGGCAAATGGATACCAACCACAGTACAAGATCTAGCCTACCCCCGCAACCCTCTCACATCGAGGAGTCATGACTCACTACACAACTAATCTCACTCCTCTGTAACCACATCCATGCCCCATCGAAAGTAGAATATTTGCATAATAAAAATAATCTGTATTGTCATAAGTAAGCTTACATTAAAACTGCAATGAACTTACTGTGAAAAGTCCCTAGTTGCCACATTCTGGCGCTCGTTTGGGTACACAGAGGGAGAATTCAGAATGTCCAATTCACCTAACAGCACGTCTTTCGGGATTTGTGGGAGGAAACCGGAGCACCAGAGGAAACCCACGCAGACACGAAGAGAACGTGCAGCCTCCCCACAGACAGGGAATCGAACCTGTGAATCTGGCCCTATGAAGCAACAGTGCTAACCACTGTGCTACCATGCCACCCTCAACATCGTCCTCAGCTGAGATTATGAAGAATAATCGTCAAGACACCCAACAATTGGGCTTCTAGGAAGGAGCATGATCCTCCCCGCCCCACCACAATAAGGGAAATACCCGAGACACAATATACTCTAATGTAACCCCCAATGGCACACTACCATTCCAAGAAAGGAGTCAAAACCTCCAGGATTAGACAAAGAATGCCATACACAGGTCAGCATCACATGCCGTAACAAAAAGGATATTATTGGCAGAGCAACGTAGCCTCATCAGAGTAAATTCATTGCTTTCCCCGAGGAGACTTGACTACGAAAAGGAGGGCATTCAGGAAACCACTATGTAAGAGTACTTAGAAGTGGGTACCTAACTCCCCCATTCAGCCTACCGTTAAGCAAAGATGGGCTCCAACAACATGGTTTCTCAGCATACAGACTCTCACTCTACCTTGTCGCCCATAGGCTACCGCCTCAGTGGAACTCTATCTCAAGACAGAAGTAGATCACGAGCCCCCAGAAGGGGACCACTGCCACTAACTACGCAGCCAAGAGAATATTGACGAAAATAAGTCAAGCATGGATTAACCGACCACACCCAGGTGTGCGCCTCAAATATTTCCCCTCTACTCCAACAGCCAGACAAAGGAGAATCACAAGGAACCCAGCCCTCTCTAGGATGCATAATCTATCTGGATTATCGTAGGAGATAAGGACGGACTCCTTCAGCCCAAAATAACACGAATACAAAAGAAAATCCAACACAGATAACCCTAACTGGGGACTTCAATCATAGAGAGGGCCTATCACACCATACCACCCTCCATCACACCAACCTTCCATCCACCACTCTGCTCTACTCAACTTCTCTTTCAGGTAGGTGAGGTGTATCTAAAATGTACTCCCTCTTTGTAAATGCAAGGATTACAGCACACGAAGAAAAGCAAGATCATGCACAACCCTCGTGTCACACTATCAATTTAGCATGGTTTTTCCATAACAGGATAACAGGCGATCCTTGCCTCAGTGCTCATATATCATACATCCTTGTCAGGAAAATAAAATAACATAAAATCAACAAGACAATGACAAGGGAATAAAGTTCATGATTATTGATAAACTGCAGGATAACAACACCACCTATGGAGCTTGGAAAGGCCAAAGCTATAGCAGATCATTGAGCAAGATTCAGGATCCCTCCAAAGTTCGAAGGACATGCCTTCACCTCCGCCACACCATCGTTCCAACACCCAGGTGGCAAGAAACCTAGGCCTCAGCAGGCAGGGGCGACTCGATGCTTCCAGCCGCCTCCAACCCCTCACAATGAGCATTGAGGACAAGGCAACGTAAGACCAGTGGCCAGAGTCTCCACCCAACCCCAAAGACCAGATACAATGTGCTCCGTTGAACTTAAAACACCTGTTGATCACCACTGGTCTCTGTCTCAGTGAGGTAACGTGATGTCTGACAGAATAACACTCTGAGTCAATAGGCAAATATATCTTTCTTTATTGCGAATGCTTAATCACCTACAGTTACATATAATTGCTTGCTGCCTTTAAGACTCACTATTCAAGGCATAAATAAGATACTACCCATCAAGGCTTGGCCAGGAGCTTGATCGGCGGTTGTCTCTGGACGCTGAGCCATGCTCAGGTTCTTTGTTCCTTCTGTGACTGTTGATCCCGGGTTGTCACCGAATAGTGCCTGCCGATGTTGATTCTAATACTTTTTCTTCGACATAGTCCTTTTGCACATCTGTTATCTGTTAACCCTTGGTGGTTAGCTATTCTTGCATGACCGCACTCTGGACTACTTCCTCATTTCAGAGGTTGGCATAATCTGGTTTTATCTGATTTCACAGGACATTACATTGTTCAGCCTTATGATCTGCAAGGTCAGCAGATATCATTTTGGTTCTGACTCAAGCCCTGAGCCTTCACACTCCACCTTCAAATCGAGATTGCAAAAGCAACTCTCAAATTTGGGCAGGAATCCCCCCCCCCCCCCCCCCCCCCCCCCGGCCCCCGGCCCCCTCTCCCCCACCGGGTGCACAAACATTCCTTGTCTGGCTCCAACTCCCCGAGATGATCAAGATAAACACAACACCATGCAACAGGATTTTCAATATCTGAAGGTGAGACCCTACCAGGGAGATTGCTCTGTTGAGTAACAGGATTCCTTTTCTCCACTTCCACTATTCTCTCAAGAATATTTTGCAATTCATCAAAGTGAGCACCAATAACCTGCACCGTGGAGCGGAGATCATCGTCTACAACGTCATTCGCAATGGCAGCCAGCATCCCGATGTAGAAAGCATTGCCGAGGCACAGGCTCGCCATTCAGCAAAACCGTCACTGCAAGCTGCTCCACACTCCGCACACCTCCAGCTGCCTCAACCAAACAGGAATTCTTTGACTTATTTTGGCTGCTCATCGCCAAAATCCAGCCAGGATCCTCTGGGGACATAGTACAAGAATATAGCCAAAAAGCAAGTAATCATCGGATGTGCATCAGGATAAACAAAAAGGATTAAAAGACCAGCAGAACCAGAGCCAGCGAAAATGCAGCGTGCAATTCTCCGCACTCACGACGGTGCGGAGAATAGCGGGTGGCGTAAATTCTTACGGCCACGCTGGTCTGACGCACCTCCTGCTATTCTCCCCCCTCCCCCACGCCCGCCTCCCGACACAAATCGCTGCCCGCCGTTTTTTTACAGCGAGCAGCGATTCTCAGCTGGCCGATGGGCCGAATTCCAAGGCCTTTACGACCGTTTTTATGAACGTCAAACACACCTGGTCTGACCGTTCGTAAAAACGGCCGTAAAGTCCCGATCTGGGGAACCATGGCACCGATTGGCACGGCCGTACCACGGCCGTGCCAAGGGTGCCATGGGCCCGCAATCGGTGGGCACCGATCGCGGGCAGCGGGTACTTACCCCGCGCACTCTTTATCCTTCCGCTGCCCCGCTGTATCCATTCGCAGGGCGGCTGAGGGGCATACCGGCCCGCGTATGCGCGGGTTTCACGCAAATGCGTGATGACGTCATCCGCGCATACGCGGGTTGGAGTCGTCCAATCCACGCATGCGCGGCTGACGTCATGTGACGCGTCAGCCGTCGCAAACTCTGGCTAGCGGGCTTAACGAAATTCGTTAAGCCCGCGATGCCGGAGTTCACGGCCGCGGGATGCTAGCCCCAACCGGGGACCAGAATCGGTTCCCGGTCGGGGGGGGGCGGAGGCTGGCGTCAAACCCGCCCGTTTTTGGTGCCAGCCTCACGATTTCTCCCGGGTGCGGAGAATCACGCCCGCAGACTCTGCTACACGCACATCACACGACCTCCCCTGTGCTGCTCATTTTAGTGGAATTGTAGCTGACAGGAAGTAATAGTTTGGCCCATGGAGATCGAGGAGGGAGAACTGGAAAAAATGCATCCTAAGCTCGTGAACAATGTTTAAATCATGTTCAGACTCCCTTCTGTTCCTTTTCCATTTTTGTTCTCAGATCCGACTATGTTTGTGCTGCACTAACTTAGTTATATTAATACGGCCTTTCGCAAACTGTTGCATTAATTTCTAACTCAAACTTGAGTGAAAGTTATAGATATCATGAGGTGCCAAAAACATGATGGACCATTTGCATGGGGTTTGTGCTCAGGTACAGCAGGTAATGCCTTGGAAGTGGGAATAGACGTTTCATCACTTTTCCAACACCAGAAACAGAGGGGACAGCATTTCATTATCCATTTTGATTGTGCTTTGGACACTCTGCATTATTTTTCAGTATCTATAGATATCTGAATAACCTTACCCTTCCACGGCTGCCACTCTTTCACCATTCAGAAAACAGGTGGATTTGGCCTGCATTTAATGCAGTTTGCCAGAGTGGCATGATGGAAGAGTTTGGGGGTAGGAATGGGGCAGGAAGACCAATGTCAGGAAAACTATTCCCAATTAAGTGCCGGAGGGTTAAGGAATCCCACCTATTGGTGGGGGGATATCTATTGGGTCTATTAATGAGTTACATGAGATTAATTATTCCTGAGCCAACCAGAGTTTCGAAGTGGCTGTGGAATTTGAGGGGAGTCACATGATTCTCCTGTTCTCAGCAAACACTGTCGGTGTTTCTTGCTGCCTTGTCGTGCTGTAAGGCATTCAATCCTTGATTGAGAGATGTGGAATTGGGAAGGACAATCGGCGCTGCTGAAACATAACACCCTGACCTCAGGACCATGGCCTCCCACCAATGTCATATGTGTCCATAGAACATAGAACAAAGAGTGCAGAAGGAGGCCATTTGGCCCATCGAGTCGGCACCGACCCACTTAATCTCTCACCTACATCCTATCCCCCGAACCCATTAACCCCTCCTAAACTTTTTGGACACTAAGGGCAATTTAGCATGGCCAATCCACCTAGCCTGCACGTCTTTGGATTGTGGGAGGAAACTGGAGCACCCGGAGGAAACCCACGGAGATACAGGGAGAATGTGCAGACTCCGCACAGACAGTGACCCAGCAGGGAATCGAACCTGGGACCCTGGCACTGTGAAGGCACAGTGCTAACCACTATGCTACCGTGCTGTACAAAGATCCAGCAGAGATCCTTGGGTTGAGGCGCCATTCATTACCAGCGATAGCCACTACTCTTGGTGACTTTGCCAGCAATACAGAGCTGCTGGCCTTGGATTGGCCAACAGCTGTCAGGGAAGGTTTTCCAGCCACCTGGAGTTTGGTGCTATGGAAGGCAGACTGCTGACCAGTTAAGTGTTGAAGGGCATTTAAATCACATTGAGCCTTCCTCATGGAAGTGACATTGGCTTCTCATCAGGGGCAAAATTCTCCCCTACCCGGCGGGGCAGGGGGTCCCGGCGTAGCGGAGTGGCCAACCACTCCGGCGTCGGGCCTCCCCAAAGATGCGGAATTCTCCGCAACTTTAGGGGCTAGGCCCGTGCCTGAGTGGCTCCCGCTGCGTCGATGGTGCCAAAACTGGCGCCAACGGCCTTTGCCGCTATTCCGCCCGGCAACGGGGCTGGCCGAAAGACCTTTGCCAGTCCACGCATGCGCCGGTGCGTGAGCGGCCGCTGACGTCACCACCGGCGCATGCGCATTGGAGGGGGTCTCTTCCGCCTCCGCCATGGTGGAGGCCGTGGCAGTGGCGAAAGAAAAAGAGTGCCCCCATGGCACTGGCCTGCCCGCCAATCGGTGGGCCCTGATCGCGGGCCAAGCCACCATGGGGGCACCCCCAGGGGTCCGATCGCCCCACGCCCCCACAGGACCCCGGGGGCCCGCTCGCGCCGCCAATCCGGCCACCATAGAGGTGGTTTAAATCACGTCGGCAGGATTGGCTGTCAGCAGCGGGACTTCGGCCCATTGTGGGCCGGAGAATTGCCGCGGGGTGCACGCCGATCAGCACAGAGGGAACGCCGATCGGCGGGGCGTGATTCCCGTTCCTGCCGATTCCTGGGTGGTGGAGAATTCCAGCCGCGGCGGGGGAGGGATTTACGCCGGCCCCGGGCGATTCCTCGACCCTGCGGGAGTCAGAGAATTCCGCCCAAGTTCTCAAACTTGTGGAAAATCCCAATGTCAGGCAGTATATTTCAGCTAATATTGTTAGTGAAGATTGATGCTATTCAATACAGAGACCAGTTGCTGGGAGGTATTGTGAATTTGCTGAAAATCCCGCACTTATATTACCATAATTCTGAAAAATGAATTCAGGGTAACCTTATATCCTGGGCAATCATGTAGTAGCATCTCATATTCGTATTAAATTTCTATGATTGACAATGAAAAACCGGTTGGATAATTTGTGTTTTTGTCCCATTTCAAAGTTTTCTCTCTTTTATTTTCTGTGCAGTAATAACCTGTGGTAACCCCGGGGCAATCACAAATGGATATTATAAGGCATCTAATTGGACAATCGGAAATAAAGTTACTTTTTATTGTGAGATTGGGTGAGTCGTCAGTACATAAATCACTGAAAAATGTTGGTGAGGGACAATATTATTTTAATGCTGTGATTAAGATAATTTCAGGTGACCACACTCCGCCAATGCAACATGTGAGCTCTGAGTGAAGCTTCCATTTCAGTCTTCAACTAGCGACTTAAAACAAAATCTTCTTAGTGATCAAGGTGAAGGGCATCAGTGTCAAAATGGAAATTCGAATGCAAAGTTATAAATGTTGGCCAGGATTCTCCATTCTGGAGTTGAAGTGCTCCCACGAGAGATGAATCATAGAACATAGAACATAGAACAGTACAGCACAGAACAGGCCCTTCGGCCCTCAATGTTGTGCCGAGCCATGATCACCCTACTCAAACCCACGTATCCACCCTATACCCGTAACCCAACAACCCCCCCCTTAACCTTACTTTTATTAGGACACTACGGGCAATTTAGCATGGCCAATCCACCTAACCCGCACATCTTTGGACTGTGGGAGGAAACCGGAGCACCCGGAGGAAACCCACGCACACAGGGGGAGGACGTGCAGACTCCACACAGACAGTGACCCAGCCGGGAATCAAACCTGGGACCCTGGAGCTGTGAAGCATTTATGCTAACCACCATGCTACCCTGCTGCCCTTTTTATAGAACAGGTCTTCGCTGGCTCTGCATGTAGGGCCCATGTGCGAGTCTCTCTTTAAACATGCAAATATGTGTGTGGGGGAGAGATTGCCAGAATCCTGGTTTCGAGCCTGCCTGAAAGCTGGAGAGCAGTCCAGACAATACAGTGAACAATGACTGCATTTTCCCTTACCCTTCCCTAACAGCTGCTGCTGAAGACAAAAGTGTTTAAAGCAACAGCTGTTACAAGTGTCAGAGACTTCCTCGAAAGCCAAGGAGACTTGAAAGGGCTTCAGATCCCTTGACACCCTTGAAATGCCAAACGTCCATTAAATTTCACACAGCAATACATTTCACCAGCCAGTGATTGACAGGTTTATTAGACCACAGACAGGTGCTTGGTGGATTGTTCATCTATCTTTCCCTTCGCTCTTGAATGCATCTCCATTATCCTGCTAGATGCTAACCACAATGTTTACAAACACTCTTGGTATAACTGCCAACTTTGCACCACATCAAAAGGGAGTTTAGATTTAACTTTATCGTCACATGTACCAAGGTGCGGTGAAAAGTATTTTTCTGTGTACAGTCCAAGCAGATCGTTGCATACATAAAAAACAATGGTATATGATAAATACACAATGTAAATACATAGACACATTAGAGAAGATGTGTGGAGAGATCAGTTCAGTCCATAAGAGGGTTATTTAGGAGTCTGATAACAGTGGGGGAAAACGCTGTCTTTAATTCTGTTAGCATGTGTTCTCAGACTTTGTGGTTCCACTTAGTGGTTCCACTTCCTCTTATTCACAGTAGAAAGCACTTAACTGCTTTTGATATGCTGAGGAGCTGTAAATCATAGCAAGTTTGTTTATAAACATTGTGGTTAGCATTAATTCCGGATACTTGAGATGCATTCAACGTGAAGGGAAATAAAGATTTTTTTTTCTAAAACTTTAGAGTGGCCAATTAATTTTTTCCAATTAAGGGCTTTTTAGCGTGGCCAAACCACTTACCTTCACATCATTGGGTTGTGGGGCGAAACTCACGCAGTTACGGGGAGAATGTGCAAACCCCACACAGACAGTGACCCAGGGCCGGGATCGAAACTGGGACCTCGGCGCCGTGAGGCAGCTGTGCTAACATCTGCACCACCATGCTGCCCTTAAGGGAAACAAAGATAAACAATCCACCAAGCACCTGTCTCTGGACGACTAAAACTGTCAATCACTGGCTAGTAAAATGCATTGCTTTGTGAAATTGAATGGGAATTTTGTATTCCAAAGGCTGTGAAGGGATTTGAAGCCGCTGCCACCTGTAACAGCTGCTGCTTCAAAATCCTTAACCTGGGGTAGCAGATGTGAGGGAAAGGTATGTGAAAATGCAGTGATCTTGCACTGTACTGCCTGAATTGCTCTTCAGCTGGATGAAGACAGACACAATTCACTAGACTCTGAGGTGGTCCCGGCGGATTGGAAATTAGCAAATGTGACACCACTGTTTAAAAAAGGAGGTAGGCAGAAAGTGGGTAATTATAGTTAGCTTAACTTCGGTAGTCGGGATGATGCTGGAATCTATCATCAAGGAAGAAATAGCGAGGTATCTGATGGAAATTGTCCCATTGGGCAGACGCAGCATGGGTTCATAAAGGACAGGTCGTGCCTAACTGACTTAGTGGAATTTTCTGAGGGCATTACCAGTGTGGTAGATAATGGGGGGCCAAAGGATGTGGTATATCTGGATTTCCAGAACGCTTTTGACAAGGTGCCACACAAAATATTGCTGCATAAGATAAAGATGCATGGCATTAAGGGTAAAGTAGTAGCATGGATAGAGGATTAGTTAATTACTAGAAAGCAAAGAGTGGGTATTAATGGGTGTTTCTCTGGTTGGCAATCAGTAGCTAGTGGTGTCCCTCAGGGTTCAGTGTTGGGCTCACAATTGTTCACAATTTACATAGATGATTTGGAGTTGGGGACCAAGTGCAATGTGTCCAGGTTTGCAGGCGACACTAAGATGAGTGGTAAAGCAAAAAGTGCAGAGGATACCGGAAGTCTGCAGAGGGATTTGGATAGGTTAAGTGAATGGACTAGGGTCTGGAAATGGAATGCAATGTTGACAAATGTGAGGTTATCCATTTTGGTAGGAATAATAGCAAAATGGATTATTATTTAAATGGTGAAATATTAAAACATGCCGCTGCGCAGAGACTCACCTGGGTGTGCTAGTGCATGAGTCGCAAAAAGTTGGTTTACAGATGCAACAGGTGATTAAGAAGGCAAATGGAATTTTGACCTTCATTGCTAGAGGGATCGAGTTTAAGACTAGGGAGGTTATGCTGCAATTGTATAAGGTGTTAGGCTACACGTGGAGTATTGTGTTCAGTTTTGGTCTCTTACCTGAGAAAGGATGTACTGGCGCTGGAGGATGTGCAGAGGAGATTTACTAGGTTAATCCCAGAGCTGAAGGGTTTGGAAGGGCAGCACGGTAGCATTGTGGATAGCACAATTGCTTCATAGCTCCAGGGTCCCAGGTTCGATTCCGGCTTGGGTCACTGTCTGTGCGGAGTCTGCACATCCTCCCCGTGTGTGCGTGGGTTTCCTCCGGGTGCTCCGGTTTCCTCTCACAGTCCAAAGATGTGCAGGTTAGGTGGATTGGCCATGATAAATTACCCTGAGTGTCCAAAATTGCCCTTAGTGTTGGGTGGGGTTACTGGGTTATGGGGATAGGGTGGAGGTGTTGACCTTGGGCAGGGTACTCTTTCCAAAAGCCGGTACAGACTTGATGGGCCAAATGGCCTCCTTCTGCACTGTAAATTCTATGATTACAAGGAGAGGTTGAGTATACTGGGACTGGAATCGTTGGAATTTAGAAGGATCGCGGGGGATCTTATAGAAACATATAAAATTATGAAGGGAATAAATAGGATAGACGCGGGCAGGTTGTTTCCGCTGGCGGGTGAAAGCCGAACTGGGGGGTATAGCCTCAAAATAAGGGGAAGTAGATTTAGGACTGAGCTTAGGAGGAACTTCTTCACCCAAAGGGTTGTGAATCTATGGAATTCCTTGCCCAGGGAAGCAGTTGCGGCTCTTTCATTAAATGTTTTAAAGATAAAGTTACATAGTTTTTTTGAAGAATAAAGGGATTAAGGGTTATGGTGTTCGGGCCGGAAATTGGAGCTGAGTCTAAAAAAGCTCAGCCATGATCTCATTGAATGGCGGAGCAGGCCCGAGGGGCCAGATGGCCTACTCCTGCTCCTAGTTCTTATGTTCTATTTGATTCCTATTTCACTTTTCTGCTAATCTAGTTGTGTGGTTGTTATTCTTTACCACAATATGTTGAATAATTTAATTGATTTTTCCTTAATGAATCCTCAAATTCCTACCTGATCAGCAAATTGTAACACTTTCCCAATCAATCTCCATGACTCTGATAACAGGCAGCTTGTTTCTTTTCCTAGATACAACATTGTGGGCAGGGATTATCGGCGATGTACAGCTGAGGGTTGGGACGGTGAGGTTCCATCCTGTGAACGTAAGTTTATGTTCCCCTGTTTTGTAATGTGACTAGCTTTTGCTTTTTACTGACAAATTATTGACACACTTTCAATGAATTGTTAATAATGTTAATTCATGTTGAAGATTTCTGAATATTTAGATTGTGCAAAAAGAGAAATTATCATTCATCAAATCAATCCTACCCCCTCCAGAAGATTTGAATCTTCATCGCTAGCACCACCATTACTGTTGTAGCAAATAGCCAAGTTTTGAGGCGTGATAAGGAAGGAAAGGTATGAGTACAAAAGAAAAATAGCTTGTAATAAGAAGATAGAAAGTTAGACTTTCTGTACATATATAGAGAATTGTAGAATTAAAGGAGAAAATAGTTAACAAAATGAGCATTGATCCTATATTGAAAGCACATGTGGGAATTGATAATAGAAAGTAGGAGACAGCCGTTGAATTAAACAAATATTTTTCATGAGCCTTCACTATAGAGGACTTAAGTAACATCCCAGAAATAGCTGTAAATCAGGAAATGGATGGAAGGGAAGAACTCCGGAAAATTACAATCACTAGGGAAGTGATATTGAGCAATTTGTTGGGGCTGTGGGCTGACAAATCTCTGGGTCCGGTAGACTTTACCCTAAGGTTTTGAACAAGGAGTGGCAAATTAGATAGTTTATGTATTGGTTTTAAATTTCCAAAATTCCCTAGATTCGGGGAAGGTTCCATTAGATTAGAAAATAGCACATGTGACTCCTCTATTCACAAAAAGGAGACAAACAAAAGCAGTAAATGACAGACCAGTTAGCCTCACATCTGTCATCGGGAAAATGTTAGAAGCCATTATTAAAGAGATCGTAGCAGGGCGATTGGAAAAATTCCAGGAAATCAGGCAGAGCCAACATGGTTTACTGCAAGGAAAATTTTGTTGAAGGTTTGTGAGGTGTTGCAGATTGAGAGAAAATCTTGTATTTGTGTTGCCATATATTAAAACAGGTAATTACAAACCTGTGAGGCAGAAATTTCCAGCAATCGCACTGAGGGAATGTTCTGGTCCTGTTGAAGTTGATGGACTTTTGAATGGCTCTAAGCATTTCTGGCAGGGGCCATCACAGCAATAGGGCCATCAGACTCTGCCCGTGGAACTTGATGTCGTGAAGAATTCTGTTGTCTCTATTCAGCTTCATATTAAATATTCCAACAAAAAAAAATTGCTGGAGAATTTGGAGTTTTATAATAATCATCTTTTCTTATTTTACTTTCTGTGTAGCGATAAACTGTGGTAACCCAGGAGAGATTCTCAATGGATATTATACCCCATCAAATCAGACAGTTGGAAATAAAGTTAATTTTTATTGTGACATTGGGTGAGTAGAAACTAATGTATAATTTTGGTGAGGGACTGGATAATTTTAGTGTTGTGATTAGGATAATTTCAGATGGCTGTCTCTTGTGTTTCACATTTCTGATAAGAGCACCCAGTGTGAGCCCTGAATGAGGCACTAATTTAGTGTTGAACTCACAATTCTAAAAAAAATCTTTGTGCTGATCAAGGTGAGAAATGTCAATGCTTGGACTGGAAAAGTAATGGAAAGCTGAAAATGCTGAATCTGTTAATGATCCCTAGCCCATAATCTGAGATTAACATGGGTTGTATGTGTCTGCTGATTCCTCAAAATTCTTAAACTGCATTAAAAATCAGCTAGAAGGTGAGCTGGATGCACCAATATTTCTTCTGTACAATGTACTTCATACAGGATCTCAGCGACAGTAATTTATTTCATGACAACACCACTGTATTTGATTCCTTCATTATTCTGCTAACCTGGTCCCATTTTTAAAAAAAGC
Source organism: Scyliorhinus canicula (assembly GCF_902713615.1). Classification (NCBI taxonomy): domain Eukaryota; kingdom Metazoa; phylum Chordata; class Chondrichthyes; order Carcharhiniformes; family Scyliorhinidae; genus Scyliorhinus; species Scyliorhinus canicula. The sequence continues at coordinate 123,113,357 of NC_052160.1, read as the reverse complement.
TTTTGGCTATTTTGCGAGATGTATTTCTCTATGGACCTTTAGAATTCTAGCCTGGTAAGGGCAGCACGGTGGCGCAGTGATTAGCACTTCTGCCTCACGGCACCGAGGGCCCGGGTTCGATCCTGGCCTCGGGTCACTGGCGGTGTGGAGTTTGCACATTCTCCCCATGTGTGCGTGCATCTGCCCCCCACAACACAAAAAGATTTGCAAGGTAGGTGAATTGTCCATGCTAAATTGCCCCTTAATTACATCTGGTTTAGCTCACTGGGCTAAATCACTGGCTTTTAAAGCAGGCCAGCAGCACGGTTCGATTCCCGTACCAGCCTCCCCAGACAGGCGCCGGAATGTGGCGACTAGGGGCTTTTCACAGTAACTTAATTGAAGCCTACTCGTGACAATAAGCGATTTTCATTTCATTTTAGGGGATGGTTTAGCACACTGTGCTAAATCGCTGGCTTTTGAAGCAGACCAAGGCAGGCCAGCAGCACGGTTTGATTCCCGTACCAGCCTCCCCGGACAGGCGCTGGAATGTGGCGACTAGGGGCTTTTCACAGTAACTTCATTGAAGCCTACTCGTGACAATAAGCGATTTTAATTTTTCATTTCAATTAGGAAAAAATAATCGTGTACTCTAAATTTATTTTTTTTAAATGAATTCTAGTCTGGTCAGCATGCTAACATTTTTCGAATTAACTTACAGGTGGTTTTCTTCTCTTTGTCTAGATATAAATTGGTGGGTAGAGATACTCGACAATGTACAGCTGAGGGATGGGATGGTGAGGTTCCATCCTGTCAACGTAAGTTACATTTCCCTCTTTTGTAATGTGATTGGCCTGCTCCCTTTACCAAACAATTGAGCCAGCCAGCAATGAATTGTTGTATCGGGCAGAATCTTACCAAAAAATGACTAAGTGTCAGTTCCGGTGAGAAGAATAGAATTTTGAGACTCTTTACCAAAGAAAAGTGAGTTGGGTGGGATTTACGCTTTCCACTGGTGGGGTGGAGCCTCTTAGAGCCAGGAACTGGCTCCAAACAGAATGCGCCGTCTTTGAAGGGTGCCCAGACCAGCGCTGTAGACGGCATCACGGAAGTCTTGGGAACTCTTCCCCCTGCCCCCGACGTTCATTGCCAGCAAACCCCTCCTCCCGCACGCGACATGCATGGGCATGCCCCTTTACACTCCGGGTCTATAATTACCTCTCACCCCCGGAGTGTTCCCCTCAATAGCCTCATGCCTGGCCAAACCTGTTGTAAATCACACTGGTGCCGGATCAATATTCCATGAGGGGGAGGGGTAGGTCTGGAGAGATTGTGCTCTGATGACAGTGAGGTTTAATATATTAAAATGAGGTTCCCGGGTTCCTGTGGTGCGATTCACACTACTCTCCTGTAGAGGGGGGGGGGGGGGGGGGGTGGGGGGGGGGGGGGGTGAAAATTCCAAAACCCAATCACGCCGTAGAGAATCGTGTGTTTCAATTCTCTCCGTATTTTGAGATTCTGTCAAGTTTCGTATGGATGGAGAGTGTGGGTTCAAAATCACCAGCGTAGCATTGGCTACGACCAGCTTTTTGTCCCTCCATCGTTTGGCTTGGAATTCTGATTTCTTGGAATGGGAGTAAATAGTTACTCAATGCTTAGATTTTCAACATTGCACATTGAAGAAATTGAATGACCTGGCTTTCCTCTCCTGGGTCGGGTACATCGTCAGAAAAACTCCCAACTTTGCAATCCCAAATTTGGAGTGGCCTGGAAGTTGGAACTTTCATTTTGGGGGATTGGGGGAAAATGGGTTTGGAGTACATTGCCTTGAGATGGAATTCAGAGGCTTCTAGGTATGGAAACTCGCTGAGCAGAAGGCTGGCCTCTGAGCTCCAGCACATCATCAAACTTTGAACAGCAATGAAACAAAATATATCTCTCCAGCCCTCGCCACTCACTGCACTCATCCCCTCCTCACATTGCCCTCACCCTGTCCATCCAAACTAATGCCACCATTTGCCACCCTACCCATACAGGCCAACATGTGATATGAGAAATGACACCACTCATCACATCAATCCTGCTCTCTCCAGAAGACTTTAGTCTGCTTTCTTAGCACCAATCATAATGTTTCAAGAAGGAGCTGACTTTTGGTGGGTGATGGGAAGTTTAGAAGGTGCCAGTTCTGGGGAGCTTGTGTTGGAAGGCAGTAGTAGTTTGGTCCATGGGAAATTTGGTGCGTGATCTAGTAGAAATGAAGCAGAGTCCCATAATCGAGTGCATTTAGCGAGGCTGGCAGGGTGTCAGGCTAGCAGCACCAGGGTACCACACTGCCCAGAGCCCAGCCACCCAGGGGCCCCGATCCCTTGGAGACTGCCCCCCCCCACAAGTGCCGGTATGTCTGGTCCCAATTTTTAAAAAAATTCCAATTAACGGGCAATTTACCATGGCTAATGCACCTACCCTGCACATCTTTTGGGTTGTGGGGGTCAGACCCACGCAGACAAGGGGAGAACGTGCAAATGCCACACAGACAGTGATTTGGGGCCGGGATTGAATCCGGGTCCTCAGTGCCGGCAGGCAGCAGTGCTAACCACTGTGCCACCATGCCGCCCTCTGGTCCCCATTTGTGGGGACCAGTATTAACCGGCACTCGATCAGGGTCTCCAAGGTGAGGAGTTTAGATCCTGCACCTTAGGTAACTCCGGCGAGTGCATATTAAAGTGATGAATTAAAGTGGGATCTTGTGAGATGTGGCAAGCTGTGTAAATCCCGGAAGAGGCTTCTCCTGGGATCTACTAGCCGCGTTGCATCCCAATTCTAGCCAGTAGATTGCACTGCCTAGGAGGAGGAAGTGAAAAGCAAAGGAAAAATGCAAGGAATGTCAATTATTCACTCTACCTTCTCTTCCTCCTTCCTTCTTCCCTTAAGATACTATTTTGTCTAAGCCCCACTGAGTTCACTCTGTTCGTGCAGCCAATAGGAAACTGTTGCATTAATTTACGGAAATGATAGAAGTAGATATTGCTGAGGTGGCAGAAACATGGTGGAAGAATTTAGTAGCAGGGGTGCTGAGGTAGGCCAAATAAAGCCCTGGAAGGGTTAATAATAATTTTCAAGACGGATAAGAAACGATGAAGTCACTTTTTTACTTTTGAGTTCCAACATCTTTGAAACAATGGGCAGTATTGAATTAGGACTGTAGAATATAATTGCATTGATTTTCAGTGACTTGCTTGCATTCAAAGCTAAATATCTCTGTTCTTCCATGGCTTCTAGTCTCACCATTTTCGTAAGTAGCCGAAGATCAATATGGAGTGCAATTGAAGATGAGAGGGAGCTGTTGTGACGTATTTATGTTGTTGTTATTCATCCTCATGTTAAACACTGTGAATTGCAGTGAGAGAACTCTTGGAGAATTTGGGATTTTCTCATGTTTCTATCTCTACTCATTTTTTTTCTGTGTAGCAATAACCTGTGGTAACCCTGGAGAGATTCTTAATGGATATTATAAGGCACCAAATAAAACAGTTGGAAACAAAGTTACTTTTTATTGTGACTTTGGGTGAGTATTCAGTATGTAAATTACAGAGTAATTTTAGTGAAGGGCTACATGTTGTCCAACTCTCATTCTTCACAGTTCAAATTACATTCTCTATCAGAGCTCTAATTGAGCCTGATTCCTTCATTGTTCTGCTAACTTTAGTTTCTCAGAGGGATAGGGATAACTTAAGTAACTGGACGAATATTCGGCAGATGGAGTGTAATTTGGGAGAATGATTGATTTTTGATTGACTGTTTTGTTTCACGATATACTTTTGATTATTTGATAGATTTTCCCTCTATGTGTCTTAGAATCCAAATGGTGACTTATCTAATAAATCTTTTTCTAGACACAAAATGTTGGGTAGAGACTATCGGGAATGTACAGCTGAGGGTTGGGATGGCGAAGTTCCATCCTGCAAACGTAAGTTAGATTTCTCTCTTTTGTAAAGTGCTGGACTTACCTTCCTTTCCAAATGATAGTGCTCTTTTCAGTGTATTGTCCTGGAGTTTTGATTCACGTACAAGTTTTCTTCTCTACATTTTGACATCCTCTAGGTTGGAGATCTATCTTCATTGAATGAGGGAGCAAACAGTCATTCAATGCTTTAATTCAGCATTGCATAGTAATAATTTATGAGATGAGAAATTGTCATTCAACAAATCTCTCCTGTTTGTTAAAGAAGACTTCAATCTTCTCCCCAACTACAAGTATTAGTGTTGAAGCGAAGAGCTGTGTTTTGCTGGGTGATTGACAGTTTAGGAGGCTCTAACTTTAGTGGATTTCGAGCTGACAGGAAATTGTAGTTTTGGCCATGGGAAATCGAGGAAGTGAAAATGACAGGAAAAGGAAAAATGCAAGTGATATTAATGATCCATAATTTAATCTTGCTCATTCTCCCTTCCCTTCCTCTTGTTGGAAAGCAGTGTATAATCAGACAAAGTCAGCATGGATTTACGAAAGGGAAGCATGCCTGACGAATCTACTAAAATTCTTTGAAGGTGTAACTAGCAGAGTTGGTTTATTTAGGCTTTTGACAAGGTCTCACATAGTATGTTGCTATGTAAAGTTAAAGCATAGGGGTTGCGGGTCGTGTCTTGAGATGAAGAGAAAGCTGGTTAGCAGACAGGAAACACAAAGTTAGAATAAATGTGTCTTTTTCCGATTGGAAAGCAGTGACTGGTGGGATACCACAGGGATCTGTTCTAGGATCCCAACTATCACATTATATATTAATGATTTGGACGAGGGAACTTGTCTCCAAATTTGCAGATGATAGAAAGTTGGGTGGGAGGGTGAGCTGTGAGGAGGATGCAGAGTTGCTTCAGCGGGATTTGGACAGGCTGAATGAGTGGGCATATGCATGGCAGATGCAGTATAATGTGGATAAATGTGAGGTTATCCGCTTCGGTAACAAAAATAGGGAGGCAGATTGTTACTTGAATGGGTGTAAATTGAGAGAGGTGGCTACTCAGAGAGACCTTGGTGTCCTTGTGCATCAGTCACTGAAATTAAGCGCGCAGGTACAGCAGGCAGTAAAGAAGGCAAGCGGTGTTGGACTTCATAGCAAGAGGATTTGAATATAAGAAAAGGGATGTTTTACTGCAATTGTATAGGGCATTGGTGAGGCCACACCTGGAGCATTATGTGCAGTTTTGGTGTCCTTATCTGAAGAATGATGAACTTGCTATGGAGGAACTGCAGTGAAGGTTTACCAGACTGATTCCTGGCATGGCAGGACTTTCATATGAGAAAATACTAAATCGATTAGGATTATATTCATGGAGTTTTGAAGAGTGAGAGAGGATCGTATCGAAACTTATACAATTCTAACAGGATTAGGCAGGGTAGATTCAGAAAGAATGTTCCCGATGGTGGAGGAGTCCAGAATTAGGGTTCATAGTTTGAGGATAAAGGGTAAATCTTTTAGGACTGAGGTGAGGAGAAATTTCTTCACCCAGAGAGTGGTGAATCTGTGGAATTCACGACCACAAAAAGTAGTTGAGGCCAAGGCATTGTGTAATCTCAAGAAGGAATTAGATATAGCTTTTCGGGCGTAAGGGAGCAAGGGATATAGGGGGAAGGCGGTATCAGGGTATTGAACTTGATGATAAGCCATGATCATAATGAATGGTAGATCGAGCGGGCTGGAAGGGCCAAATTGCCTCCCACTGTTTCTATTTTCTATGTATGTTTCTTGCATTCTCATTTTATGCTCCAACAAGGTCAGCACATGTTACATTATTTTGCTGAACAAGCTGCAGTGATATTAATAGATATAGAGGAGGAGCTAAAAACATGGTGAAAGATTTTATTGTGTGTGGTGCTGAGGTAGAGCAGATAATGCTTTGGAAGCACAAATAAGTGATCTTTGTGATGTATATGAGACTTGCAATCACTCCCTCATGTCTGTATTCCAGCTCTTTCCCCTTTATAGTCCAATGCACAGTCTACAACAGTGTTTTTTAAACTTTTTTTCCCGGGACCCACATTTGCCAATTTGTGACCCATGCTGACCAACCTTTGCGTCACATGTCATATTCGCTTACCTTTAATGTGAAAGGGGAGCCTGCTTGGTCCTCACAATCTCACTCGAATCAGGTTCAAAGGAGGAGAGGGCTAGGCGCTTTTCAGGTTCAGTTTCTCTGTGCTCATTTTGTGCGAAAATCTAACCTTGCACATGGAGGTTGTCGTTAAGGGCAATAGCAACAAAATACTTGTTTTACTCAACAGTGGATACTCCTGGGGGATGCTACACCAGAATACTGATGGACTCATGGGCTTTTGCCATGTTTTTAATGTGCTGTCACAGGTCAGATACAGCAGCATAGTCTATTCATTTGGAGTCAGCTGTAAGTTAATAACTGACTCTGGGGTCTCAGCCGCAAAAGGTGTTTTCACCCACCATTTCTCTTCCAGAATATGAAACTTCTCCTCTCATTTGCCAGTATGTCCCTGCATATAACACACATGGGCTTTGCATCCTTATTTGCATTGGCACAATTGACAAAACTACAGGAGGGATTCCCTGGTTTCCCAACCCTATGTTTCTCGGCAGTGCAGTTTGCTGGCGCCAGGATTCTATCTACTCGACATTTGTCAATTGGGTTTCCCATTGTAACCATCCCACGCTGCCGGGAAACATGCAGATCGTACCGCAAGAAATCATCTTTATCCTGCTTTGTTCCCGAGTTAAGTTTCTTCTTTGTAGGTTGCTAATCAAAGGCCCTGGAGCTCTGTACAGAGCTTACAATAGCTCTGCTCTGTCCTGTCCTGGACTCCCCTTAGCAGCTCGCTCCAGCAGATTCTGTTGTGAGATCCTGACCATTAGGTAAACTGCCCATTTGAGTCTCTGGCCATCTCCTACTATTAAGAGAACCATCCATCTTCACAGTTCACTTGCCCTGCTTGCCAACAGCTGGAAAATGGAAGCACCTCTGCTCCATGATTTGGTACATACCTTGAGGGCGCCAGATGTCATGTGTACATGCAGAGCTTGTGACCTGTTCTCTGCTGCCGCTCTGGCTGGAAAATGCCACACAGCCTCATTTACATTCATTTGAAAGGAGGCAGCAGCCGCCTTCTCAATTTAAAAGCCCGTAGCGGCCATTGGCACCACCGCGGGAATAGTGTGACCGATCGCTCCACAACCTTCCAACACCCGCCCGTGACCCACCTGCAGGTCATGACCCGCACTTTGAAAACCCCAATCTGCAGACTGCCACATGTGGGTCGGGTGGTGGTTGGAAGGTCGAGTGACCGAATTATTGGGAGGTTTGTGCGCTCTCCCTGACACCTCGACTCAGCCTCTGTGTGTTCCAGACAAAGTCAGTCAATGTCTTCAGAGCATCCCCAAATGAACCTTCCTCATTTTGGTTGGTCACAAGCCATAGAGTCCCATGAATTAACGGGTGTGCTTGACTTCTTCAGTGATGTTTAGAAGCCATCCCTAAAGTGTTTCTGCAGTCTTCCTGAATGTCTCCTGCTATAACAGTGTTCCGAGTAGAGTAGTTGCTTCAAGAGTCTGGTATAAGGCACACATGCCTGTCCAGAGGAGTTGGTTTTGTGTGATTAGCACCTCAGTGCTGGGAAAGTACTAACTTTCTTGCAATAGAGGACTACATTCCATTAACCATTTTGAAAATTGGTTTCCAATGTTAGTGCAAATTGATATTCTCTGCCGTTCAGCAGTAGCTTATTATCTTCATGTTAAAGATCAGGGCCGGGATTCTCCCCTACTTGGTGGGGCGGGGGGTCCCGGCGTTGTGGAGTGGTGAGAACCACTCTGGTGTCGGGCCTCCCCAAAGGTGCAGAATTCTCTGCACCTTTAGGGGCTAGGCCCGCGCCGGAGTGGCTCCCGCTTCACTGGCCGGCGCGAACGGCCTTTGGCGTCCTGCCAGCCGGGGCCGAAAGGCCTTCGTCGGCCGGCGGAAATCCGCGCATGCCCGGTGCGTCAGCGGCTGCTGACGTCATACCGGCGCATGCGGAGGGGAGGGGGTCTCTTCTGCCCCCGCCATGGTGAAGGCCATGGCGGGGTGGAAGAAAAAGAGTGCCCCCACGGCACAGACCCGCCCGCCGATCAGTGGGCCCTGATTGCGAGCCAGGCCACTGTGAGGGCACCCCCCAGGGCCAGATCGCCCTGCACCCCCCCCCCCCCCCCCAGGACCCCGGTGCCTGCTCGCGCCCCCAATCCCGCTGGCACCAGACGTGCTTTGATTCCCGCCGGTGGGAGAGGCCTGTCAGCGGGGGTACTTCGGCCCATCGCAGGCCGGAGAATCGCCGCGGGGGGCCCGCCGACCGGCTCAGGGGCCCGCCGACTGGCGCGGCGCGATTCCCACCCCCTCCGATTCCCAGGTGGCGGAGAATTCGGGCCACGGCAGGGGCGGGATTGACGCCGGCCCTGGGCGATATTCCGACCCCCCCTCCCCCCCGGTGGGTTGGAGAATTCCACCCCCGAATTGGAATGGGACAACTGTTGGAGACATTGGCGTTTTTAACATTTCTACCTTTTCTGATTTTATTTTCTATTCAGCATTAAACTGTGGTGATCCTGGGCAGATTCTGAATGGATATTATATCGCACCAAATAAGACGTTTGGAAATAAAGTTATCTTTTATTGTGATATTGGGTGAGGATTCACAATTTTGATGAAAGACTTTGCTACTTTAATGCTAATCACAAGACAATTTGAGGTTCCCTCTCTTGTTCTTCACATTTCTGATCACAGCTCTCAATACGAGTTCTGAGTGAGGGTTCCAATTTAGTGTTGAACTGGCAATTTTTTAAAAAGACTTTGTGTTGATCATGGTCAGGTGTGATAGGAATGTAAAAGGCCAGATGGAAATTTTACATGTGCCACTGAGGCCTTGATCCATGTACAAAGATCAACATTGGATCACTTAATCTGCTGCTTTTTAAAAATACTTAAGTTACATTGTAATTTAGCTTCAAGGGGAGCTGGAGATGACAATCCTCCTCCTGTAAGACACGGCAGCACAGTGGTTAGCACTGTTGCTTCACAGCGTCAGGGACCTGGCTTGGGTCACAGTCTGTGTGGAGTCTGCACGTTCTCCCGTGTCTGCGTGGGTTTCCTCCGGGTGCTCCAGTTTCTCCCAGAAGTCACAAAAGACGTGCTTCTTAGGTGAATTGGACATTTTGAATTCCCCGTGTATCCAAACACGCGCCGGAGTGTGGCGACAAGGGGATTTTCACAGTAACCTCATTGCAGTGTTAATGTTAGCCTACTTGTGACACCAATAAAGATTATTTGATTATTACATATATTTTGTATGTAGCCTGACCAGCACTGCTCTTTTTTCCAGCCGTAAGTTTCTATTAGCTTCCAGCTCATTTTTCTGCTAACCTAGTCTCACTCTTGATGTAACTTAACATTGTTGCGAGTTGACAAAATAATTTTTCTAGTGACCATAATTTCTCACCTGGTCTGTAAACTACACCAGTTTCCCAATTAACTTTCAGGTTACTGATATATGTGGTTTGCTTTCCTTTGTCCAGATACAAAATGGTGGGTAGAGATTATCGCCAATGTACAGCTGAGGGATGGGATGATGAAGTTCCATCCTGTGAACGTAAGTTATGTTCCCCTGTTTTGTGAACTGACTGCCTTGCTTGTCTGTACCAAGCGTTTGAGCCACATTCAATGAATTCCCATGCAGTGTTGGTCCACATCCAAGTTTTCTTTCCTACAATATTTTCACATCCTCAAGCATGGACATTTGTTTTTTTTTGGAATGGACCAAAATCATCTGATTGCTTTGATTTGACATTATAGGTGTGATTCAGTGACCACGTTGCACCCGGCGCAGATCAGGGCACGCCATTTGAATAGCGGGAGAGGGCAAAATCGAGATTTGCGCCGGGCGTGAACCATTTTGCAATTCCCCTGGCCTGCTCTCAATGGCAGTTCCAGATCATGCCCACAAATGGTGAGAATATCATTAACCCTCATTTGCATTTATTTCAATCTCATTAACGAGACTGAAGTTGAATGCAGCGGCCTCCCGGGAATTACCCGACTTCCCAGCGGGAAGTCATGTGGGTGTCATTTCGTACTCCTTTTTAAAAATGGGAGCCTGGCACAATAGCTGCTGAGGGGAAGTGAGGAGGTGAATCGCACTTTCTATTTCTGGCATAGGCTCAAGGGCACTGGAACTGCTGGCCCAGTGTGGCAGGCTGTGTTGGAGATCGTTCAGTGTGGTTGGACTTCAGTCAGGGGGCTGAAGCATTCCAGGTCGGGGTTGGCCCGGGCTGGTGGGACCCCTGGGCCAAGGTGGCGTGTTGTGAGGACTTTGTGTCTGTGAGGCCCTCAAGCCATCTTTAAACATTGTGGAGATCTATAACAGGGGCAACCACAGCTCAGCTGCAGCCTGTCTATCCTACCAAACTCTCCCATAACAGAGCCCTGCTGCAGCTTTGATCTGGATATTGATTTCACTCCCTTTCGACTATAAGACCATAAAACACAGGAGCAAAATTAGGCCACTCGGCCCATCAAATCTTCTCCGCCATTCAATCATGGCTGATTTATTTCTCATCCGCCATCTCCTGCCTTTTCCCCATAACTCCTGATCCCCTTATTAATCAGGAACCTATCTCTGTCTTAAAGATACTCGGTGACTTTACCTCCACAGCCTTCTGCGGCAAAGAGTTCCACAGATTCACCACCCTTTGGCTGAAGAAATTCCTTTGCATCTCTGTTTTAAAGGATTGCCCTTTAGTCTGAGATTGTGTCCTCTGCTTCTAGTTTTTCCTACATCCGCTCTATTCAGGCCTCACAGTATTCTGTATGTTTCAATAAGATCCCTCCTCATCCTTCTAAACTCTGAGTACAGACCCAGAGTCCTCAATCGTTCCTCATACAACAAGCTCTTCATTCCAGGGATCATTCTTGTGAACCTTGTCTGGACCCTTTCTAAGGCCAGCACATCCTTCCTTAGATATTGGGACCAAACCTGCTCACAATACTTCAAATGGGGACTGACCAGAGCCTTATGCAGCCTCAGAAGTACATCCCTGGTCTTGTATTCTAGCCCTCTAGACACAAATGCTAACATTGCATTTGCCTTCCTAACTGCCGACTGAACCTGCACGTTAACCTTAAGAGATACGTGAACAAGGACTCCCAAGTCCCTTTGTGCGTCTGATTTCCTAAGCATTTCCCCATTTAGAAAATAGTACATGCCTCCATTTCTCCTTCCAAAGTGCATAACATCACATTTTTCCACATTGTATTTGATCTGCCACTTCATTGCCCACTCTCCTAGCCTGTCCAAATCCTTCTGAAGCCCCCTGCTTCCTCAATACTACCTGGCCCTCTACAGATCTTTGTGTCATCTGAGTTATTTCAAATGAGGAATTAACCTTGTTAGTTGTGAGAGCACTTCATGCTCCTCAACTCACAAGTGCTTCCTCAAGGGCTCAGAGCATGATTATAGTACTGCCTGAACAATGTGCCTGAACTCTAGGAGCATCAGCAACATAGAGGCAGTTGCCGACAATCAAACACTAAAGAGCAGGGTCACTGCTCTTTGCAGTACACTGAAGATCCTCCCGCGACCAAAGGGTAAGTGAGTCGATGAGCGGAGGGCAGCCGAGCATTGCCTCCCTAATGTTCCCGCCAGAGGTCTGGGGTCTAGTGTCTCGGGACTCCTGATGTGGCCGGGGGTGAGTGTGCAGAGCAAGGTTTGCCAGCACAACTGGCTCACTGGATGGCACTCTGAGAGAAGAAGGAACATTCATGGTAAGGAGGCTTGAGGGATTGGAGGGTCCCAGGAAGGAAGTCCCAATTAGTTGTTGGCCTCTCTCCTCCAGTTTCTTCCAGTTATAACTATGTTTGCTGGTGTCAAGCCCCCAGAGGCTGCCCTCATGTTGCTTGAGGCTGCCGAGGCGGGCAGGTGTCATAGAAGGCAGCAGCCTTTCCTATTTATTGTGGGCTATCTTCTCCTCTGGGGACAAAGGGCATTGTGAGCCTCATGCTTGATGAGCCAGGGGGCTCGATAACAGGAGACATTTGTGAGCACTGTTCTTGGACATAAAGGGGCTGTGCTGGTGGTTGGCAAAGGGTTCTGAGGAACAAGCACAAAAATTGGATGTGGGGGGGATGCGAGATGTCAGCCAATCAATTGAGGCAGAGGAGGGGGGTTTGGGAATTTAAGCGGTGGCAGGCGGAACTGATCATAGAATTTACAGTGCAGAAGGAGGCCATTCGGCCCATCGAGTCTGCACTGGCTCTTGGAATGAGCACCCTACCCAAGGTAAACACCTCCGCCCTATCCACATAACCCAGTAACCCCACCCAACACTAAGGGCAATTTTGGACACTAAGGGCAATTTATCATGGCCAATCCACCTAACCTGCACATCTTTGGACTGTGGGAGGAAACCGGAGCACCCGGAGGAAACCCACGCACACACGGGGAGGATGTGCAGACTCTGCACAGACAGTGACCCAAGCCGGAATCGAACCTGGGACCCTGGAGCTGTGAAGCGATTGTGCTAACCACAATGCTACCGTGCTACCCATAGAGATACCAGGAGAGAGGTGGTCACGTACCCTTGCAGCCTGTTGGAGGTTGTTGGTCGTCTTCCGACATTGAGCACTGGTCCTCCTGGTCATGCTGCCTAAACTGACATTCACTGCCACTGCCTCCCAGGCGGCATTGCTGACCCTGCTGCTGGTTCTCCGACCCCTTAAGGCGATCAGGGTTGCTCCGCCTGTCATCCACAATGACAAGAAGCCTTGTGAGGTTAGCATCCCCAAAGCAAGAAGCAGGTCTACACGCTGCCATGTTTGTGTGTTGACTGGGAGTGAGTGGTGAGGGAGCGTTTAAAAGCAATTCTCCCTTGTTATTAACGAGCAGCTGAGGCATGAGTCGGGCAAATCAGACGGCGAGACAGCGAGTAATGTTGAGAGTCTAGTGAGGGCTTATTTTTGTCACTAATTGTCATTAAATATGTGCCACGATATCGCCAAAGCAGCCATCGCGAAACTCCCCGTTAAACAAACCTGAAACTAGATTTAACTTTGGCCCATTGAATCGCATCCTATATATTTCAACAATCTAATGTGTGAAATCAGAAATGATCATTCATCAAATCAACCCTACCCCTTACAGAAGAATTTAATTTTATGTCCTGGTGCAAATATTGGAGGGAAGAGCTGTGTTTGGGTGGATGCTGGAACATCGAGAAGGGTGCTAATTTTAGTATAGTTTTAAGCTGACAGGAAGTCATAGTTTGGGAGCTGGAACATCGAGGACATTAATGATCCATATTTAAATCGGGTTCATGCTCCCTTCTGTTCCTCTTCCATTTTTGTTTTAATTTCCAACTAGATCTGTGCCTGGCCTTATTGATTTAGAAATGTTAATGAAGCCCAAAGGAAACTGTTGCATTAATTTGTTCCTCAAGCTTATGAAAGTTCATGAGGTGACAAAAACTTAGTGGGAGATTTAGATGGGATTGGTGCTGAGGTAGAGGGGATAATGTTGTGGAAGTCAAAATGGCCATGTCTTCACTTTTGAGTTCCAACACCCTTAAAGTAACAGACATCATTCCATTACGGTCTTGCTGACCCCGCGGGATCAGTCTTGCTGTACGGAGAGCACACACATTTATACTCCACCTACTGGGCGGAGCCAGCAGGCAGGGGTCTACCCCGTACCTGTAGTACAGGGGCCTTACTGTAAAACCCATATATACAGTATAATACATCCGTGGTGACTACCACAGGTAGCCTGATATTCTGGGCAATCGTGTTGTATCATTTCATATTTGTGATAAATATTTATGATTGACAATGAAAATCTGTTGAGGATTTTGGATTCTTGTCCCATTTATACCTTTTCTCATTTTATTTTCTCTATAGCAATAACCTGTGGTAACCCTGGGGCAATCTCGAATGGATATTATAAGGCACCTAATTGGACAGTTGGGAATAATGTTACTTTTTATTGTGACATTGGGTGAGTAGTCAGTCTGTAAATCATTGAAAATTTTAATGAGAGGCTGTATATTTTATTGTTGTAATTACAATCATTTCAGCCGACCACACTCAGTCATCACAATGTGAGCTCTGAGTGAGGCTCCAATTTGAGTGTCCAACTGGAGATTTAAAACAAAATCTTTAAACTGATCAAGGTGAGGGATGTTAGTGCTAAAATGGGAATATTAATGCAAAGATAGAAGTGTTAAACGTGTTGTTGATAGTGTTGCTAGATCAACACTGAACTTCCATTTCTGCTGGTTCATTAAAATGTGTAATTTATATTAAAAGTAATTTGAAAGTGAACTTTATGCACCAACTCTCCACCTGTGCGCTGTACTTTATATGAGGTCTGATTTGAATATATATTTTAAAACAGCAATACAACAGGATTTGATTCCTATTTCATTTTCTGCTAACGTTCCATGTTTGTTATTTTTAACTGTTTGTTGATCGTTCAATAGATATTTCCTTTATGAACCTTAGAATTCTGCCTGCTCAGGAAACTGTAACACTTTCCCAATCAACCTTTATGACTCTGATAACAGGTGACTTGATTTATTTTTCTAGATACAACATTGTGGGCAGGGATTATCGGCGATGTACAGCTGAGGGTTGGGATGGTGAGGTTCCATCCTGTGAACGTAAGTTTATGTTTCTCTGTTTTGTAAAGTGACTAACTTGCTTTTAATTAGTGACAAATTATTGGTCTATTTTCAATGAATTATTATGAAATGTTGATCGACATACAAACATGCTACCTGTTAGAAACCTTTTTTTCTTTTTTTATAAGCTTAGAGTACCCAATTAATTTTTTCCAATTAAGGGTCAATTTAGCATGGCCAGTCCACCTATCCTACACATCTTTGGGTTGTGGGGGCGAAACCCACGCAGACACAGGTAGAAGGTGCAAACTCCACATGGACACAGAGCCGGGATGGAACCTGAGACTTCGGCGACGTGAGGCAGCAGTGCTAACCACTGCACCACCGTGCTGCCCTATTAGAAATTTTTAACACTATGGCCGAGATTTAATCGCCTCGGATGCCGACTTGGTGTCGCGACGAGGCCGTTGAATCTTGCGAGAGGCCTCAAAATGCCCCTCGAGATTTAACAAGATCTTACGAAACGTGACTAGGCTCATTTAAATATGTCCGCGCCGTATTCACTCGGCGACTGGAAACGAACGGGCTCACCTGTGAGATCTTGCCAGGGCGCTGTTTAGCACTGGTTTCTACAAACATGGACAAGGCGTAAAGTCACCTGAGGGGGTATCCCAGGCTATTAGAGACCCCTGGGTGCTCGGGCTCTGGGTGGGGTGGTACTCTGGCACTCCTACCACCTGGGCACCTTGGCACTTCCACCTGGGCACCTGGGAAATGCCACCCTGGTGCCAAGGTGCCCAGGTGCCAGGTTGTCCATGCCAGGGATCGAGCCCAGCAGTGCTATGCCCTTAAGAAGTGGGTGAAGGGGGCTCGAGCAGCCCTCCTAAGAGGTACATTGGGTGCAGTGGGGGGTCCGGAGGCCACGGTGGCAATGAGTGGGGCCGAAAGTTCAGGGCGACATTTAAAAATGGCACCCCACTCAGCAAGCCATCTTCCTACACTGGCAAGTTGAGTTTGTCAGTGCAGGAAATGAGATAAGTGAGGCCTTGGCGTTCCTCGGGGCGTTCCGTGCCGTGGCCGTAAAAAACGGCAAAGCCTCGTTGAATAGCATGCCCCACTAAAGGCACCCAATACGGGATTCTATTTCTGTCCCATTGAATCACATCCTATATGTTAGTTTAAAATATGGAAAGACATTGCATAATCTTGACACATGAGTGCCGACCTGGGTTTTATTTTTAAAGAAGGGTCACAAGTTCACCTTTGGATTGGAGCAAGCCCGACTTTTTATAATAAATCACCTGACCAGCATGATCCTTGAGGCTGAATGAGCAGTGTGTTTGTTTTGAACAACAATCACTTTAATTGATGGGTAAAAATTTGGCTAAAGATTGATAGTGCTCAACAAAAGTATATTCCAGTGAGAAGGAATAATTGTAAGAAAAGAGGTAATCTACCATGGGTGTCTAAGGAGATACATGAGGCTGCCAAATTGAAAGAGAAGGCTTACAAAGTGGCCAAGATCAGCGGGAAACTAGAAGATTGGGAAAACTTTAAAGGTCAGCAGAAAGCCACAAAAAGAGCCATAAAGAAAAGTAAGATAAAACACGAAAAAAAAACTGGCACAGAATATAAGGACAGATAGCAAATGTTTTTATAATTATATAAAACTAAAAAGAGTGGCTAAAGTAAACATTGGTCCGTTAGAGGATGAGAGTGGTCATTTAGTTATGGGATATGATGAAATGGCGGAGGCATTGAACAAATATTTTGTATCGGTCTTCACAGTGGAGGACACTAATAACGTGCCAGCAATTGACCGAGAGAAGAAGGTTGGTGAGGACCTGGAAACCATTACTATCACGAAAGAGCAAGTGTTGGGCAAGCTAATGGAGCTCAGGATAGATAAGTCTCCTGGCCCTGATGGAATGCATCCCAGGGTACTGAAAGAGATGGCTGGAGTAATAGCAGATGCACTGGTGGTAATTTTCCAAAATTCACTGAACACTGGGGCAGTCCCAGAGGATTGGAAGACAGCAAATGTGACGCCACTGTTTAAAAAAGGAAGTAGACAAAAGATGAGGATTTATAGACCGGTTTAGCTTAACCTCTGTCGTGGGGAAGATGCTTGAGTCTATTATCAAGAAAGAGATAGGAGGGCACCTCGATAGAAATTGTCCCATTGAACGGACGCAGCATGGATTCATGAAGGGCAGGTCATGCTTGACGAATCTCTTGGAATTCTATGAAGACATTTCGAGCAAGGTAGACAAAGTGGATGTGGTGTACCTAGATTTCCAAAAGGCCTTTGAGAATGTACCTCACAAGAGGCTGCTGCATAAGATAAGGATGCATGGTGTTAAGGGTAGAGTACTAGCATGGATAGAAGGTTGGTTGTCTAACAGGAAACAAAGAGTGGGAATAAATGAGCGCTATTCTGGCTGGCAATCAGTGATGAGTGGTGTGCCTCAGGGATCGGTGTTGGGACCACAATTATTTACAATTTATATAGACGATTTGGAGTTGGGAACTACGTGTAAGGTATCCAAGTTTGCAGATGACACGAAGGTGTGTGGCAGAGCAAAGTGTACTGAGGACTGTAAAACCTTACAGAGGAATATTGACACATTGAGTGAGTGGGCAAAGGTCTGGCAGATGGAGTATAATGTCAATAAGTGTGAAGTCATGCATTTTGGTACGAGTAACAGTAGAACGGATTATTACTTAAATGGTAAAAAGCTGCAGCATGCTGCTATGCAGAGGGACCTGGGTGTACTTGTGCATGAGTCACAGAAGGTTGGTCTGCAGGTGCAACAAGTAATTAGGAAGGCACATGGAATTTTGTTCTTCATTGCGAAGGGGATTGAGTTTAAAAGTAGAGGGGTAATGTTGCAGTTGTACAAGGTGCTGGTGAGGCCACACCTGGAGTACTGTGTGCAGTTTTGTCTCCACACTTGAGAAAGGATGTGCTGGCACTAGAGGGGGTGCACCAGGTTCACTAGGCTGATTCCGGAGTTGAGGGGGTTATCGTATGAGGAGAGGCTGAGTAGATTGGGATTATATTCACTGGAATTCAGGAGGTTGAGGGGGGAACTAATAGAAACATATAAAATTTTGAAGGGAATGGATAAGATAGAAGTAGAAAGGATGTTTCCACTGGTAGGTGAAAGTAGGACAAGAGGGCATAGCCTCAAGATTAGGGGGAGCAGATTTAGGACTGAATCAAGGAGGAACTTCTTCACTCAGAGGGTGGTTAAAGTATGGAATTCCCTACCGAAAGGTGTAGTAGACGCTACTTCATTGAATATATTTAAAGATAGGGTACATGTTTTTTTGAAAAATAAAGGAATTACGGGATATGGCGAGAATGCGGGTAAGTGGTTCTGAGACCACGAAAAGATCAGCCATGATCTTATAGAATTGTGGACAATTTGGTTGTAGCTCTTTATGTTCATGTTAAATATATTGCAACGAGAAAACTGTTCGAAATATTCTGATTATCCTATCTTCCACAATTTATTTTCTGTGTAGCGATGAACTGTGGTAACCCAGGGGAGATTCTGAATGGATATGTTACTGCACCAAATCAGACAGTTGGAAACAAAGTCACTTTTTATTGTGACATTGGGTGAGTATTCAATATTGAAATTATCAAATTATTTTGGTAAAGGACTATAAAATGTGAATGTGATTAAGATGATTTCAGATAGCCATCACTCGTGCTTTACATTGCCACTATATATGAGGTGTTATTGAGGCTTCAATTTAGTGTTGAAGTGACAATTATAAAAAAAATTCATTCTGATCAAGACAAGGGATGTTAGTGCTTTGGTTGAATATTAACACGAAGATAGAAATGCTGAGTATGTTAACGTTCCCTGACCTGTCATCTAAGATTAACATGATCGTTTGATTGCAGGTTCTGCAAAATCTTTAATTTATGTTTCAAATCACCAGCGTTTTTTGTGATGCCTTTCTTATTCTGCTAACCTAATCCCATCTTTTCTATTTATTAAACATTATTGCTGTTTCAGTAGATTTATTTTCTACAGGTGTTTAGAATTCTAACCTGGTCACCACACTAACACTTTCCCACTGAACTTTCAGGTGACTAACACAGGTGACTTATTTTGCTTTGCCTAGATACAAAATGGTGGGTCGAGATTATCGGCAATGTACAGCTGAGGGATGGGATGGTGAAGTTCCATCCTGTGAATGTAAGTTATGTTTCCCTGTTTTGTGAACTGACTCACTTGCTTGTCTGTACCAAACGTTTGAGCCACATTCAAGGGATTCTCATGTTGTGTTGGTTTGCATTTAAAGTTTCCTTCCTGCATCCTTCCAGTATTTTGACATCCTCATTTGCAGATCTTTGGTTTTTTTTGGAATGAGCCATGCGATGAACCACTATTATCGTAGTTCCACTGTTGTTCCACTGTTACTTACAGCTGTATATATTCTCTGTTACTGTTTGTTCCATTGTTACTCACTGTATTATATATTGTTGTTCTTCTGTGGCTCTGCCCCACTGGGTGTTGTATATAGTTGACTGATCCATAGCCCTGGCTCCAGTCTGGGTTCAGCAGCAGATAGTGCCATGGCACTGTCCTCTGGCATGAGGGAAATGCCAAGGGCAGACCCTAATGGGAGCCCCATGGAGGGAGTATATGTGTGGTTGGGGGGGAGAAAGAGGGCAGACTTTGAGGTGGGGGATGTCACCGATGAATGTTGGTAGAGTGGGGTGGGAGGAGGCAGAGGTTTGCCAGCGATGAATGCCGGGAGATTGGAGAGCCCACAAGACCTCCTTGATGTTGGTTAAGGGCCATTAGACTGCAGCGCTGTTCGGAGCCGGTTCCTAACTCTAACTCCTAACCCTCCCCGCCTATGGGATGACGCAAACTATACCCACTTACTTTTTTTGACAAAGAGGCTCAAAACTCAGTGAGAAATTCCGCCAATTCGCACCAGATTTCTCACCGGTCCTGTCACTGTTGCCATTTTCTGGTAAAATTCCGTCCTCTATTTCAAACAATGTGGTATTTTTAAAACATTAGTGTTCAGCATACCTAGAATTTCATTAATTTTAAAAATTTGATCCTATTAAAACATGAATTACGGAAGTCTTTGCATATTTCTGATGGGGGGAGCACTGCTTTTCTCGATTTATATTTATAAACTAGAACTGGGTATACAGGGGCACAATTAAAATTTGGTGGTGATGCTAGACCTTAAAGTGTTGTGAACTGTGAGGAGGATAGTGACAGACTTCAAGAGGATATAGACAGGCCTGTATCAGACATTCCCCCTCCCACCGGCTCAAATTGATTTATCCATTCCCTCCTACCCGACCTGACCCCCAACATGCAACCCGCCCCAACCTGACTCCCCAATCTGACCTACTTAACTGATGCACAACCCTCCCCAAGTCCATACCCGACCCCCTGATGTCCAACACCCCCAGCCCACCATTATGCAACCTCGGAAACCCGCAACTCCCCCCTGATGTCTGACCTCCACAATCCCCAGTGGATGTTTGCCCCCTCCCCGCCCAATGTCCGACCCCCCTACTCCAAATACCCGTCCACTTACCTTAGACATTACCTTCTTCCTGGCCTGTTGGTTCCAATGGGAGCTTTAAATTTACCTGCTGCACAGCAGCTAGTGCCGTGTATATGGCAGTGTGTCATCCTTCATTCTGATTCTTTTAGACTTTGACGCTGGGCCCCAGTCAATCCTACACTACCTGGATCTCATTTAACCTGAGTCAGGAAGGTTAAGCGAGACAGGCACAGTAAGAAATTTGGCACAAGTAGTGGCAATCAGATGCTGATTGGGCCATGACCTGCTTATTGTGGCAATGTGCTGAATGCCGTCCTTCTATGCTGCATTCAAGTATAGATACATTCAAGGAAGTTGATAAGCACATGAGTAAGAAAGAAGCTGAGGGTTATCCTAATAGTGTAGTGAGGACAGGTTGGAGGAGGCTTGTGAGGAGCATAAGCACAAACCTAGGTCAATTGGCCTGTTTCTGTGCTGTAAATACCATGGGCTGGATTCGCTGAAATCGCGTTTGGTGCGGGGGCGGAGAATCCACTTTCACGCCGAAATTGGCCCCACTCCGGTCCGGCGATTCTCCTGGACCTGAGAACCGGCGTTTTAGCGAATTACTCCTCAAGGCTGGGGGTGCCATTGCCAGAAGCCCGCCCAGCGATTCTCCGCTGCTGGCCGGCCAAGTTCCCAACGCGTGGGACTAACATGCTATGGCTGGTCGGGACTCTTGCGTGGCGGCTGTGGACTCAGTCCACGGCCGCCCTGGTGGGGGGGGGGGGGGGGGGGGGGGGGGGGGAATCGGGCATCGGGGTAGAGGTTCCTATGGGCGGCCAGGGAACATATCGGGCGGGTCGGACGCAAGGCGCGCGGCCGATCGGGGGGCCAACAGCTACGTCCGCGGTCCGAGACCGCCATGACCCTCGGCACGGCCACTGGAGGCCGCTGTGCACATGCATGGACTCGAAACTGGACGTGCGGGGGTCCGTATCCGCAGCTAAAGCTGCGTGAATCACCCTGCTCCCTTCTAGCCCCCTGCAGGTAAGTGAATCGGCTCAAACATTTTTCAGAAATCTTCGGCGTGAAATGCCAGCGTTTTAACGCCGGCGTGGGGACATAGCCCCATTTTGGGTGAATCCAGCCCCATGTAAAGTTGCCAGCAGGGAATACAAACAGATTACTGCACCTCTCTTCAGGCCGTCATAACCAAGGAATTGTGAATCAATGTCTCTTCCAAGCCCCTCTCTCCCTAGCCCAAACTCTCTCATGACCCCACACTCTCTTTCCCCCCACCTCCTCAAACGCCCTATGTAGTCTCCAGTCACTAATTTACTCAAACGCCAGTGGGCCTCATGCTTTGTACCCTGAAACGCCTTTAATACTTATCTTCCCGCTCTTCACTGCTTGTCCAGTAATAAGATGGTTTCTCTCTGATTTGCTGCTGATAAACCCACGAGTCATTGAATCCGGGTAGCTCTACCACATTTGTCAAATATCAGTCCTGGGTTGGTGGGCAGTATTGAGTTTACAAATCTGCTTGAAATCAAAGCTGCTGGGGTAGCATCCAGTGCACTCCAGCAGCACTACACCACTGATCTCAGTCCATGACTAGCAGCAGCCACTACTCTTGGTGGCTTTGCTAAAAATGGAGAGCTGTTGGCGTCTGAGTGACCAGCAGTTGATGCAGGCAGGATTGCCAGCTATCTGGTATCTTGAGGTATGATAGGTGCAATGCCAACCAGTTACATCTAGCTGAGTACACTAAAATCACACTGATCCATCCTCACGGAATGATACTGGGCTCCCATCAGTTCTCCATCTTGTGGGGAATCCCCATTGATGCCACTAAATTCCAGCTATTATGTTTTGGATTGCTAGTGGAGGTTGATGCTGTTCAATACAGAGACTAGTTGCTGTGAACTACTGTGAATATAACTCTTAAAAATTAATTCCAAATTTAGAGTAATCTTATGTTCTGGGCAATTATGTCGTAGCATTTCATATTTGTGTTAAATATCTGGGACTGGCAATAAAAACATTGTTGGGGATTTGGGGGTTTTGTACCATTTTGGGGGGGGGCACGGTAGCATAGTGGTTAGCACTATCGCTTCACATCTCCAGGGTCCCAGGTTCGATTCCTGGCTAGGGTCACTGTCTGTGCGGAATCTGCACGTTCTCCCCATGTCTGCGTGGGTTTCCTCCGGATGCTCCGGTTTCCTTCCACAAGTCCTAAAAGACGTGCTTGTTAGATGAATTGAACACTCTGAATTCTCCCTCCATGTACCCAAACAGGCGCCGGAATGTGGCGACCAGGGGCTTTTCACAGTAATTTCATTGCAGTGTTAATGTAAGCCTATTTGTGACAATAAAGATTATTATTCTTCATTTTATTTTCTGGATAGCAATAACCTGTGGTAATCCTGGGGCTATAGCAAATGGATATTATAAGGCACCAAATTGGACGATCGGAAATAAAGTTACTTTTTATTGTGACGTTGGGTGAGTAGTCAGTATGCAAGTCACTGAATAATCTTGGTGAAGGACGATATTATTTTATTGCTGTGATTAAGATAAGTTCAGATGGCCACACTCAATTATCACAACATGTGGACCAATTCTCTGCCTGTGCTCTGTACGTTATCCGGGGTCTTATCTGTGCTTTTATTTTAAAGCAGCAATACAACAATATTTGTTTCCTATTTCATTGTTATGCTAATCTAGTTCCATGTCTTTTAACAGCTTGTTGATATTTTCATTGATTTTTCGTCTGAGTCTTAGAATTCCCACCTGGTTAGCAAACTAACACTTTCCCAATTAACCTTCACGACACTGATAACAGGTCACTTGTGTTTCTTTCACTAGATACAACATTGTGGGCAGGGATTATCGGCGATGTACAGCTAAGGGTTGGGACGGTGAGGTTCCATCCTGTGAACGTAAGTTTATGTTTTCCTGGTCTGTAAACTCTTGCTTTTTAGTGACAAATTATTGGTCTACTCTCAATGAATTGTTAGTGATGTTGATTCATGTTGAAGATTTCTTAATATTTAGATTGTGCAAAAAGAGAAATTGTCATTCATCAAATCAATCCTACTCCCTTCAGGAGATCTGAATCTTCATCGCTAGCACCAACATTACTGTTGAGTTTTGTTGTGTAATGAGAAGTTTTGGAGGTGCTGATTTTAAAGTGGTTTTAGTTGACTGGAAGCAGTTTGGGACATGGGAAATCTAGGAGGTGTGAGTGGTGATGCAAGTAAAGTTTTGTGCAGTTGATGTAAATGATCCAGACTTAAATCTTGCCCATTATACCTTTTTTCCTCTTTCACTCTTCTTTAAAGATCCGACTGTGTCTCTACCTCACTGAGTTTCTTATTTCAGTGCAGCCAATAGGAAACTGTTGTATTAATTTATGCTTGAGTGAAGGTGATAGATATTGATGAGGTGACAAGACATGGTGGAGGATTCTAATCTAATCTAATCTAATTTAGCTCACAAGGCTAAATCGCTGGCTTTTAAAGCAGACCAAGCAGGCCAGCAGCACGGTTCGATTCCCGTACCAGCCTCCCCAGACAGGCGCTGGAATGTGGCGACTAGGGGCTTTTCACAGTAACTTCATTGAAGCCTACTCGTGACAATAAGCAATTTTCATTTCATAATGGCAGGAGTGCTGAGGTAGAGCAGATAATGTCAAGGAAGCAGAAATAAGTGATCTTTGTGGTGGATAAAAGACTTTCTTGTTGTTTCCCCAGTTTTCATTTCCAACAGCCTTGACAAGATGGACTATATTTAATTAACCATTTTAATTATATTTTTGTAACCCCACATAGACAGTTAAATGTTGCCTGGAAGTCACTTGTGGGAGTGGAATACAGGTCTCCTAATTGTAACTACACGCGAAAGCAGGGTATAAAATAAGAGATGATGGGAGTCTGTCAGAAAGAAATAGCAATCGTAAGTTTCTTAGAACAGCTATACTAGACCTGGTACTGTGCTATGAGATAAGATTAATATTTAACCTTATAGTGAATGCATCCGTAAGTAGCTGCATTCATAATATGATTGAATTTAACCTTCAGTTTGAGGGAGAGAATTGTGCTTCCAAGGCTAGTATTTTAAACTTAATTAAGGGCAATTATGATGGTATGAAAGTGGAACCAGTTAAAATGAACT
The DNA here is from genome assembly GCF_902713615.1 of Scyliorhinus canicula. Classification (NCBI taxonomy): domain Eukaryota; kingdom Metazoa; phylum Chordata; class Chondrichthyes; order Carcharhiniformes; family Scyliorhinidae; genus Scyliorhinus; species Scyliorhinus canicula. Next base: position 123,089,007 of record NC_052160.1, on the reverse strand, counting down.
GCTGGATATGCTCAAGGGATAGATCAATAATACTTCAGTAGCAGACATTTAAAAGAATATTTCAGAATGCACAGAATAGCCACACTCCAATGAGAAAGAGAAATCCCAAGCAGAGGGCCCACCATCTTTTGTTAACTAAAATTGTTAAAGAGGGTATTAAACTTAAGAAAAAGTATATAATTGTGCAAAGGTGGCTGGCAGGTTGGAAGTTTGGCAAGTGTATAAAGAACATCAAAGAATGACAAAAAGATTAATAAGGAAGGAAAGATTAGAGTATGAGATAAAGCTAGCTTGTAATATTAAGATAGAAAGTTAGTGTTTCCATAGGTATCAAAAGAATTGCAGAATTAAATAAAAGAGTTTAAAAGGTGAGCATTGGTCCTATAGAAATTGCATCTGGGGAATTGATAATGGAAAATAGGGAGATGGCAGATGAATTACATAGGTATTTTGCATTGGTCTTCAATATAAAGGACACAAAAAAAAGCCAAAAAATAGCTCTAAATCAGAAAATGAATCAGAGGGAAGAACTCAGGAAAATTACAATCATCAGGGAAGTGGAATGGAGTAAATTGTTGGGTCTGCGTGCTGACAAATGCCCGAGTCTGAATGGACTTCACTCTAAGGCCTTGAAAGAAATGACTAATGAGATAGTTGATTCATTGGCTTTAATTTTCCAAAATTCCCTAGATTCAGGGAAGGTTCCATTAGATTAGAAAATAGTAAATCTTGGAATTGCTACAGTGCAGAAGGAAGCCATTCGGCCCATCAAGTCTGCACCAACCCTCTGAAAGCACACCCTACACAGGCATCCTATTCCCTCAGCCCCACCCAACCTGCATATCCATGGATACTAAGAGATAATTTAGCATGACCAACACACCTAACCTGCACATCTTTTGACTGGGAGGAAACCAGAGCACCTGGAAACCCAGGTGGACACAGGGAAAATATGCAAACTCCTCACAGACAGTCACCAAAGGCCGGTATTGAATCCATGCCCCTGTGAGGCAGCAGTGCTAACCACTGTGCCACCATGCTGCCTGTAACTCTTTGTAACTCTTTTATTCAAAAAAGAAGAGAGACCGTAAGCGGGAAAGTACAGATCAGTTAGCTTAACATCCATCCTATGAGAAACATAGAAAGTACTCTTAAAGTTGCAACAGCAGGGCTTGATTGCCATCTCTTTTATAAACATTCAATCCCTCCACCACCATTGAACAGTGGCAGCAGTGTGCACCATCTCCAAGATGCACATGCAGGAACTTGCCAATATTCCTCAGGCAGTACCTTCCAAACCCACAACCACTGCCATCTTGAATGAACACCACCAGCTGGAGGTTCCTCTCCAAGTCACTCACAATCCTAATATGGAAATATATCAGCCTTCCTTCACTGTCACTGGGTCAAAATCCTGAAATTCCCTCCTTGGGTGTACCTACACCTCAGGTACTGCAACAGTTCAAGAAGGCAGCTCACCACCACCTTCTGTAGGGCAACTAGGGATGAGAACTCAATGCGGGCCTAGCCGGCGACCCTGTATAAAGTATATTGTACAGGAGAAACATTCTGTAAATAAAAAGAAACTTAGAAAAATTCAAGGTGAGACAACGTTGTTTTGTGAAAGAGAAATCTCGGGCGCGATTCTCCGGACTCACGACGGTTCGGAGAATAGCGGGCGTCGGAAATTTTTACGGCGACGCTGTTCCGACGCCCTCCCGCTATTCTCCGAACCCCGCAAATTGTCGGAGTCGCGTTTCCCGACAAACGCCTCCTTCCCGCCCCTGACACGACCAGAATCGCCACTGAGAGCCCCCCCGCTATTCACCGGCCGCGGATGGGCCGAAGACCCGACGTCATGGCGCCCTGTTTGGACGTCGTGAAACACACCTGCTTTTTAAATTCGTCAACCAGTCGGCCTGGCTGACGACTGCTTGGAGGAGGTCAGGGCACCACTCTGCGCACCGCTCAGCGCACCGTTCAGCGCACCGCTCGAGTCCGGCCACAACGGGGAAGGCATGCCTGGGAACGGGAGGGGGTCCAGAACGGGGGCAGTGGGGGGGAGACGGGGGAGGCAGTGGGGGCGACGGGGGAGGCAGTGGGGGAGACGGAGGGGGCAGTGGGGGAGACGGAGGGGGCAGTGGGGGAGACGGAGGGGGCAGTGGGGGGGAGACGGGGGAGGCAGTGGGGGCGACGGGGGAGGCAGTGGGGGAGACGGAGGGGGCAGTGGGGGGGAGACGGGGGAGGCAGTGGGGGCGACGGGGGAGGCAGTGGGGGCGACGGGGGAGGCAGTGGGGGGCGACGGGGGAGGCAGTGGGGGAGACGGGGGAGGCAGTGGGGGGCGACGGGGGAGGCAGTGGGGGAGACGGGGGAGGCAGTGGGGGGCGACGGGGGAGGCAGTGGGGGAGACGGGGGAGGCAGTGGGGGGAGACGGAGGGGGCAGTGGGGGGCGACGGAGGGGGGCGGGTTAGGTAGAGAGTGAGCCGTCCAACCCCGTAACAAAATGTCTGCCACCATGCCATGGTGTGCAGGTGACGAGGACACGGCCGCTGGTTCCCCTGTGGCTTCCGGACACAGGCCACTGACGCACCCGTGAGGAGGCCATAGTTTACTGGCCGTTGGATGCAGAAAGTGACCAGGGGTTAGGCTGACCGCGTGTCAGCAGCGCGACCAGGCCACCGGGACACACTGGTATCCCATGGCTGGCGGCTGCCGAGGTGTCGACTAACGTCCGTCTAACATGTCCCTTTTCTCTACCTCCTACCACCCTTCTGTAGGTTAGCACGATGCATGGGAACAGAACGGCGATGTTCTGCGCAGTGGTTGGGGCCGCTCTACTGGATTTGGAGATGCAGCAGCATCCACACCCACAACCCGCAGTGGCTGCAGGGCCAGCTGCAGCAGCAGAGGGAAGGGCCGAGGAGTTGCCAGTCGTCGAGCAGCATGGGGGGGGGGGGGAGGAGGAGGAGGAGGAGGAGGAGGAGGAAGAGGAAGAGGAGAGAGTGAGGGTGCAGCCACGGCGTTAGAGGCGACGACCAAAGCCGAGGGTGTACCGTGTCCGGGTCTCTTTCCTAACAATGCCGGACATCACCTGCAGGAGAAGACTCCGGCTGAGTAGGCAGACGGTGATACATATCTGCGAACTCCTGTCGCACCTCGCCCCACGTGGAACGGGGGAGGACACGCGATCCCGGTAGCCATCAAGGTGACGGTCGCTCTGAACTTCTATGCTACCGGCTCCTTCCAGTCTCCGAGCGGGGACGTCTCTGGGATCTCCCAGTCATCGGTGCACAGGTGCATCCGGGATGTGACCGACGCCCTCTATGCCATCGCCGATCGCTACATCACCTTTCCCGAGGACCGAGCAAGTCAAGACTCACGAGCCCGTGGATTTGCCAGTGTGGCCGGGATACCGAGGGTTCAGGGGTCAATCGACTGTGTTCACGTCCCCATGCGCCCGCCTGCAGGGGACAGGGACGTGTTCACAAACAGGAGGGGGACATACTCCATTAATGTCCAGGTGGTATGCGACCCCCACATGAGGTTCATGAACGTCTGTGCAAGGTTCCCAGGGAGTGTGCATGACTCCTACATACTAGCGCAGTCGTTCATCCCTGCGATGTTTGAGGGACGTCCCCCCCGGCTGAGGGGCTGGTTGCTAGGTGACAGGGGTTATCCGCTGAGGTCTTGGCTGATGACGCCTATACGGAGGCCTCAGACCAATGCGGAAACACGATACAACGAGGCCCATGCAGCAACCAAGGGTGTGGTGGAGCGCTGCCTTGGCCTCCTGAAGATGAGATTCAGGTGCCTGGACCGCTCCGGAGGGGCCCTGCAGTACCAGGCCGACAGGGTCGCTCGCATTGTAGTGGTCTGCTGTGCGCTGCACAACATCGCGATGCAGAGGGGAGATGACCTGTTGCAGGAGGCGGAGGGAGAAGCTAGTGGCAGTGGTGCCAGCACGGAGGAGGAGGAGGAGGAGGAGGAGGAGGACGCTGGCGGAGTGGCGGGCGCAGCACGCAGACACGACCCAGGTGCTGGTGATGTCCAGGAGGCGGCACGACGGACCCGGCAAGGACGGCGGGCACGCGACGCCATGGTGGCAGCACGGTTCACGCATCGCATGTGACGTCCCCGATGAACACCAAACCACCACCTGTATCGCTAGTCATGCAGAGGGTCACCACACAACTGCCACCACCACCACCCCCCCCCCGACCCCCCCCCCACCCCCTCTCAGTGTACACTGCTCCACTTCGACATGACGCTTATCACTGGGTACAGACGGAATGGCACAACATTGATGGCTGTGTCAGCGGGTGTGATCAGTGCCATGTGGAATGATGACAGCCCGCTCTGCGAAGAGCTGTGAGCTCAGAATCGTTAGAGAGAGTCTGAGCCATGGCAATAGCTGAACCATCCACCTTGGTGGCCGCTGAGTTCGTCACTGACACTCCATCACGTGCCCGCGTGGGCTAGCTGTGGGAGGGGGGTAGGGGCAGGGACTGCACACCCGGCACCGAGGTTTCACCACCCGTCACCCCCAGCGACACTCGGTCACCATCACGATTCCTGTGGCTGTGGAACAATCACACGGTATTACAAGTAAGGTGGAACAGTGCGTTTAATATTAACAATTATTTACAGGTGCCCTAGCCCCTACAACTAAACTGTGCCCTTCACCCGTGCCAACTTACTCAGTGTCTATCTTAGTTGCCTTATGGGCCCTACCACTACGTCTAAGTGACTCCCCAGATGATACAGCAGGAGTGGAGGAGGATTGCTGCGAATCGCCCCCTTCGACTCGTTTCTCCTTGGCTATGCGTTTCCTGGGGCGATCCGGCCTTGATGGGCCAGGCTGCTCTGCGGGCGTCTCGGGTGACGTTGTGCCACCCTGCTCTGCCTGCTGCCCACCCGATGCACCAGGGATGGGACGGGGGGAGGCCGAGAATTCCGGGACGTCCCGTGATGGCCTTAATGGGACGGGCCCCGAAACCTCCTCCTCCCTCGGGGAGCCCGGTGGCCCCCGGGCCTCACTTTGGGACAGAGGTGCGAGCGGGGAGGTTCCCCGTCGCACCACCGACACCTGGCGCTGCCAGTCCTGGAGGCCTGCAACGGTATCCACCAGGATCCGAAGGTTTGCAGAGACGGAGTCCAGGGAGTTAGACATTCCCGCCAGGGACTGTGCGATCTCAACCTGTGTGTGCACGACGCCATCCAGCACATGTGTCAGGCGGTTGATGGTCTCCGCGACTGACAGCTGGGACTGTGCTATCGACTGCTGGGACTGTGCCATGGCGTGCTGCGACTGGCCAATGACCTGCTGAGACTCGGCCATGGCCCGCAGGGCGCCGGCAATGTCGGTTTGGCTCTGGCACATTGCTGCCTGTGAGAGGGCAACCCTGTCCAGGGCCGAGGATGACGCGTGCACATTAAGCCCAACGTCTTGCATAACCTGACCCATTGCCTCCACCGCGGATGCCACCCATGCGGTGTCGGACTGGGTCTCTGCCATGAGCGGCACCACTCCCTGCTCTTGGATGCGGTTCGACTCCTCTAACAGCGTCTGCAGAGTCTGGAAGGAAGCCCTCATCCCGTCATTGTTTCCCTGGGTTTCCTGAGGCATCGGCTGTGCGGGTGGGTTGATAAACACCAGGAACTCAGAAAACGTCTGGGAGCCAGCTGCATCCTGGGCCTGGTCTGGCCTCCGCGAGTCCGGGCCCTCTGTTGCTCCGACCTCCACCTGCTGTACCTGCTCATCTGTGATGTGCCAACCAGACTGTGCCCCAGGAGACTCATCACTAAATAGGCCCGCCGGGGTGTGTATCTCTGGGATGATGGATGTGGTGGGAGAAAGCAGTGCCGCAAGCCCGACGCTCTCAATGCTTAGGTCCTCGTCCATGGTGTGGGGCTGCTCAGCGACAGGAGGGTTGTCCCTGGCCATTTCTGGTGGTGGTGGTGGACTTCGAACCCTCTGTGCGTCCTGGTCCGCAGATTGGGTTGGGGCGGATAGGGCTGCCCGCTGATCGGGCACCCTCTGTTGTGAGACCCCGGGTGAGGTGGCGGCAGATTCCTGTCTCCGTCTGCAGCCAGACGGCCCTGGTCGTTCGGCATCACGTCCTAGGGAAGAGAATGAGACGGGTTATTTCGATTTGCTCGGCAGGCCGCTGGACGGTCCCAGTGGGCAGGGTGTGTGAAGGGACAGAGGATGGGGAGGTGTCCCAGTGGGCAGGGTGTGTGAAGGGACAGAGGATGGGGAGGTGTCCCAGTGGGCAGGGTGTGTGAAGGGACAGAGGATGGGGAGGTGTCCCAGTGGGCAGGGTGTGTGAAGGGACAGAGGATGGGGAGGTGTCCCAGTGGGCAGGGTGTGTGAAGGGACAGAGGATGGGGAGGTGTCCCAGTGGGCAGGGTGTGTGAAGGGACAGAGGATGGGGAGGTGTCCCAGTAGGCAGGGTGTGTGAAGGGACAGAGGATGGGGAGGTGTCCCAGTGGGCAGGGTGTGTGAAGGGACAGAGGATGGGGGAGGGGGGGGTGTTTGTCAGGGAGGGTTGTCTCACTTGCTGCAGTTCCGCCAACCTCGCATTGCGCGATATCGCGGGTGGCAGACCCCCCAACAAGGTCCAGTGCCCTCTGTTCAAAGGTGCTGAGGGGGTGCATGTTGGGCGAACCCCCTCCAGTTTTGTGCCGCTCACGGTGGTTATGACCGGCCTTGGCCTGTTGGGGGAGGGAACATAGGTAGATCATTCCAAAACGGTAGGTATCAGCAGTCCGTTCAGATACTGGCACAGTTTGGGGGGGGCAAGTTGTCATCAGATGATTGCATCTCTCCTCGGGGCCAGAGCCCTGGGTCTGTGACAACTTTGTGAACCACCCTCAAATAACTCTGCCCCAATCCCTCTCCCCCCCCCCCCCCCGGCAGTTAAGGGGGAGGGATGGTTGTGACTAGGGGGCACCCTCATGGCACTTACCCTGGCAGACCTGGTGAGGTCGTGTAGCTTCTTTCGACATTGCTCTGCTGAGCGAGGGGTCTGCCCCACAGCACTGACGGCAGCAGCCACGTCACGCCAGGCCTGGCGTACCGTGCTGGCAGGTTGGCGATGCCCTCTCCGCGGGCGGATGATGCCCCTCCTCTGCTCCACGGCATCGAGCAGCGCCTCGACGTCTGCATCTATAAAGCGAGGAGCAGCTCGCCTGGGCTCCGACATCCTGCCCGACAGATTCTGTGGTCGCCCGCGCCTTTTTACGGCGTCGGGCGGCATCACATGGGCGGGTTCATGTCGTCGTCGCGTTCCGTCGTCATCACGCACGTAATTGACGCGGCCGCGCTACTAGCCCATTTCCAGGAAGTGAATCCGTCGGGAAATGAAGCCTTCGCGACCGTCGTAAAACGGTCCCGATTTTTACGACGGTTTGCCGACTTTCCGCGGGTGCGGAGAATTTCGCCCCTCATTGTTGCAGATTGAGAGAAAGTCTTGCATCTGTGTTGCCATATTTTTGAAACATTAATTTCAAACATATGGGGTGGGATTTTCTGTCAGTTCCACTGGCGGAATGTTCTGGTCCCACCAAAACGGACAGACTTTTGAATGGCTCGAAGAATTTGCTTGTAGCTGTTCATCTTCACGTTAATATTTGTAATGAAAAGACTGGTGCAGATCTTGGAGTTTTGTAATAATCTTATATGTTCTTATTTTATTTTCTGTGAAGCAATGAACTGTGGTCACCCAGGAGAGATTCTGAATGGATATTTTACTGCACCAAATCAGACAGTTGAAAATAAAGTTACTTTTTATTGTGACATTGGGTGAGTATTCAGTATATTAATCAATGAATTATTTTGTTGAGGGACTAGATTATTTTATTTTAATGTTGCGTTTAAGATCATTTCAAACGGCTGCCCCTTGTGCTTCACATTTCTGATAACAACTCTCAGTGTGATCCCTGAATGAGGCTCTACTTTAGTGTTGATGTTCGTACAGATTAAGGTGATTAATATTAGTGCTCAGATTGGAAAATTAATGCAGAGCTGAAAATGCTGAATCTGTTAATGACCCAGACCCATAATCTAAGATCAACATGACTGTCCGTGTCTGCTGGTCCCTCGAAATTCTTAAACTGTATTGAAAATCAGCTGGAATATGAGCTGGATGCACCAATATTTCTCCTGTGCAATGTACTTTATACAGGGTCTCAGTTGCATTAATTTATTTCACAACAGCACAACTGCATTTGATTCATTCATCATTCTGCTAACCTGGACCCATTTTGTCTCATACAGTTTTGATAGATTTATTTCTCTGTCGACCTTTAGAATTCCAATCTGGTCAGCACACTAACACTTTCCATTAACTTGCAGGTTACTAATACAGGTGGTTTTCTTCTCTTTGTCTAGATACAAAATGGTGGGTAGAGATTATCGGCGATGTACAAATGAGGGATGGGATGGTGAGGTTCCATCCTGTGAACGTAAGTTATGTTTCTCAATTTTGTAATGTGACTGATCTGCTTCCTATACAGAATGATTGAGCCAGCCAGCAATGAATTGCTCAAAAGGTGTAGGTTATTGATTTGCTTTCCTACTGTATTTTGACGTGTTCTAGCTTGGAATTCTGAATTCTTGGATGGGAGTATACATTAACTCCGTGTTTAGATTCAACATTGCATATTAAAGCAAAATAATGACCTGGCGTTACTTCCCCAGGTGGGGAACGCAGAGTTGGTACAATTCCCAGCTCCACAAACCCAAACTTTGAAAAAGTGGTCCGGAAGTTAGGATTTTCACTCTGAGGAGCAGCATGAAATGAGATTCGCACTCGCCACCTCCAGAAGGAGTGATGAGGCTATTGGGTGCAGAGGCTCACTGGGCAAAAGGCCTGCCTCCGTGCTCCAGCACATTGTCAAAATTTGAAAATACAATAAAGCAAAAGACATCCCTCCAGCCTCACCCCTGATTGCCCTCATCCCGCCCCCCCACCACACCCCATGCACTACCTTTGTACTGTCCATCCCAACCTATGCCACCTCTTGCCACTCACCCCCATCCAGCCAATGTATGATATGAGAATTTAGCATCCGTCACATCAAACCTGCTTCCCCCACAAGTCTTTAATTAATCTGCTGTCTTTGCACCAATGGCAGTGTTGTAGGAAGGAGCTGGGTTTTGGTGGGCGACGGGAAGTTTCGAAGGTGCCAGTTTTGGGGATCTTGAGTTGGAATGCAGCGGTAGTTTGGTCTATGGGAGAATCAGGAGGAGGAAGCGGAAAGTAAAGTAGAAATGCAATGAACATTAATTATCCACACTCCATTTTTCTTTTCTTCCCTTCTCCACTTAAGACCCTATTTGGGCCCCATTGATTTAATTCTGTTTGTGCAGACAATGCAAACTGTTGCATTTGTTTACACTTGAGTGAAAGAAGATACTGATGAGGTTACAAAAACACGGTGGAAGATTTTAGTGGCAGAGGTGCTGAGGTAGAGCAAATAACGCCCTGGAAGGGTAAATAAAGGATCTTCGAGATGGACAAGAATCTTTAAAGTCATTTGTTCACTTTTGAGTTCCAACATTCGTGAAACAATGAACAATATTGAATTAAGAATCTTGATTATATTTTGTATCTTGGCACTCATTTTCATTGACTTGCTTGCATTCAATGCCAAATATCGTTGCTCCTCTATGTCTCCTAGTGTCTCACCATTTAGTAAGTAGTTGAAGATTGATACAGCCCAATACAGAATGCAATTGAAGACAGAGACGGAACTCTTGTAAAGTGTTGTGGGATAAGAGAAAATCGTGCATTTATGTTGGCATTATTTAGATAAATTAATTTCAAAGTTGGGCTCTTCTAATATTGGGGAGAATTATGTTATGACTATTTATCTTCATGTTAAACACTGTGAAAAAACTGTCAGAAAATTTGAGGTTTTGTCACATTTCTATCTCTTTCATCATATTTCCTGTGCAGCAATAACCTGTGGTAACCCTGGACAGATTCTGAATGGATATTATAGGGCACCAAATAAAACAATTGGAAATAAAGTTACTTTTTATTGTGACATTGGGTAAGTTTTCAGTACATAAATTACTGAATAATTTTGGTGAAGGTTCATGTTATTTTAATGTTGTGATTGGGGCAATTTTAAATGACTGTCCATCTCTCATTATTCACGTTTCTAATAGCAATTCTCAATGTGAGACTGATTCCTTCATTGTTCTTCTAACTTAGTTTTGTGAAGGGATATAGATAAATTAAGTCATTGGACAAACTTTTGGCAGATGGGGCAGAATTTGGGAAAATTTTCAACTTTTGATTGTTTGATTTTTTTTTAACCATGTATTTTTAATAATTTGATAGATTTTTCCTCCATGCATCTTAGAATTACTATATGGTCAAAACACTGACTTCCCTAATTAACCTTCAAATATTTAATGTTGGATTCTTTTTCTTTTTCTAGATACAAAATGCTGGGTAGAGACTATCGGGAATGTACAGCTGAGGGTTGGGATGGCGAGGTTCCATCCTGCAAACGTAATTTGATTTCTCTCTTTTGCAATGTGACTGACCTGCTTTCAAGCAATTGTGTGGTAGCTTATTATCTTCATGTTAAAGACCTGGATTGCAATGGATTGTAACATTTCTACCTTTTCCGATTCTATTTCCTGTGTAGCTTTAAACTGTGGTGATCCAGGGGGGATTCTGAATGGATATTATATCGAACCAAATAAGACATTTGGAAGTAAAATTACCTTTGCTTGTGACATTGGGTGAGTATTCACTATTGTTATAAATGTAGAAATTTCAGATATATTGTATTGTAAGTATTTAATGAAGTAAGGTTTAAAAGCCTGCATTGGAGCGTGTTTGACTGCTGCAGTCATGTTTTAAAAGAATCTTGGTTTGAAAGCCAACAGAGTTTTTAGGGGCCTGAGGTGCAATTAACCGTGGTAAAAGCTTGGGATTTAGGTGATTCCCTCAGGAATTAATTCTTTTTCAGCTTGGTGAGATGATGTAATTGCTGGGTGGAGCTAAGGCATCAGGCTTTTTGAGAAAGCATTTTGAGATGAGTTCCATTCTGGATCAAGCAGGGACCAAATGTCAGGTTATGCTCTCTACAGTTTAGTTAAAAAGAGATTAACAGTCTTTAGAGCTGTGCCGACTTGTCTGAGGAGTTGAAACACGCCAGTTGAAACAGCTTTTGAAGACATATAGCCAGAATTTCTGCATGGGTATGACATGAGTCAGATCTCATCTGGAAAGCAGTGTCAAAAGATCTCTTTCTCAAAGAATATCTCGAAAGCAAGTATTCCTCTGTGCCACTGGTAGTTAAGGTAGTTTGAGAGCTGAGATTGTTTTTTTCTTTTATTGTTTAAATGGGGAGTAAGATAGCAATTAAGGGTATTGTATTCACTGTATTGAGTAGTATTGTTTAAGGAGTAATCGTGAACTATTTTCTGGAGCGAAGTATCCTTTCCTCACAGTCTTACAAAATTAAATAAAATATTGGGGTTTCTGTTCACTACCCTAGCCACTGTTACTGAAAGACTACTACAATTTTTTACCACAAGACAATTTGAGATAACCATCTCTCGTTCTTTATATGTCTGATAACAGGTCTCAGCATGAGCTCTGCGAGTCTCCAATTTAGTGTTGAACTGACAATTTTAAAAGAAGTCTCTATATTGATCACCATCAGAGATGTTAGTGCTGGGCTTGGAATGTTAGTAGAAAAGTAGAAATGTTAAATGTGTCACTGATGCCTTGACCCATGTACAAAGATCAACATCGGATAACTGTACCTGCTGCTTCTTAAATATATTTAATTTATATTGTAATTTAGCTTCAAGGTGGCAACACAATGTTCCCTCTGTATATTGAACTTTATATGGAGTTTGACTAGCATTTATTTTTTAGCAGCACTACAATTCAAATTGGGCGCAATTCACCCAAAGAATTTCAAAGTGTCATTTTGTTTGGTGGGGTGTTTCGCTTTAGCTACAATGGCGAGAATGCGGCCTGTTTTCACCCCCACTTAGTGCAAAATAAAGAACTCCCACATGAATCTCAACATGCCTGACTCCCTCGCTGTCTGATTTGCCTGATTTGTGCCTCATTGACTTTCCAGTGACTGCAAGGCCAATTGGAGGAGTCCCAAAGCCTTCAGGTGCAGGAGGTGGTGGCCGCAATGCATGGCAGCAAGCCCAACACTGCTAGGGTGGCGGCTTCAGTGGACATTCTGGAGATCAATGTCTGCACCTTGAGTGGTGGTGTCCCAGGCATGGCTAAATCTGTGATGACCATGGCTGAGGGGCTTGACATCATGTCCCAGTCACTGAGGAACATGCCTCAGACACAGGTGGACATTGCCTTGACTCTCCAGCGCATGGCCAAATGACTGGGGTCTATTGCTGAGGTTGACACCATGGTGCAGACGATGGGGTCCTCCAGGACCGACAGGGCCAGATGATTCAGAGGCGTCTGGAGTTCACCCAGGGCCCCACAGGCACCCTCAGGGAGGAGGAAGTATTGCAGCCCATCCCGGGACCTACCACCAAGGAGAATAAAGCAGTCTGAATCCCCCACCCTCCTGACACCGGTACATCTCAAGAGCAGCGGGCAGAACAGGATAGCACGTGGAGGCCTGTGACACTGGTACGTCAGCCAGGAAACTCCGACTACAGGCCTGCAGAGGATGTCCACCCTGGGCATAAAAGGCCACAGGGCACAGAAAACTGCAGGCTGCCTCCACCTCTGATGTGTGCCCCAGAGACACGCCTGGACAAAGCATTAGAGCACGAAAGATTAAGAAAGTTCAGAAGAAGGGGCTGGTTTAGCTCAAGGGGCTGGTTTAGCTCACCAGGCTAAATCGCTGGCTTTTAAAGCAGACCAAGCAGGCCAGCAGCATGGTTCGATTCCCGTACCAGCCTCCCCGGACAGGCGCCGGAATGTGGCGACTAGGGGCTTTTCACAGTAACTTCATTGAAGCCTACTCGTGACAATAAGCGATTTTCATTTCATTTCATTTTTAATTTTCAAGAACTGAGTGGGAACTGGTGAGGTCACTATCTGTAGCTATTAAAATAGTCACCATTAAAACATTTCACACTGAGACATGCAAAGCCTCTATCACATTAGTCTTCAAAGCAGGCTCACCTGCACCCCCACCCCCTATTCTGCCCACTACCCATTTCCACCAACAGCGCACAGTGGTACTAGATCAAAAGCCCCCAATTCAGACTCTATCATGAGGATGAGTGTGAGCGCACTGTCAGCAGAAAGACAGGAGTCAGCTGTCTGAGGAGCATCTGAGCTTTTCTCACAGTGAGTGATCATCACTCTCCTGCTTTGTGCAGTGACCCGCTGATAGTGCCAACACAGGCTCATCACCCTGGAGTAATGTTACATAAACACTTGGAGGGGGGAACTGATTGGTCGGGAGGGAGGGTGTTGAGCTGAAGGACACAGCCTCATCTCCGGAGAATCTGGAGACGATGTGGGCCTCGCTGGCCCACTTGGCATTTTGGACCCTTGCTGCCATCTGTTCTCCATCCTGCAGCTGCTCCTCAGGCTTGTCCTTCAGCGCCTCCTAGTTCGCATCGTCCGCCTCCTCCTCCTGAGATGAGGCCACATGTCCCTCCACATCCTCCTCCTCCAGCATGTCACCCCGCTGCTGTGATAGATTGCGGAGCGCATAGCAGACCACCGCAAAGCAGGAGACCCTCTGTAGCCTGTGCCGTCAGAGTGGTCCAGGCATTAGAACCGCATTTTGAGCAGGTCAATGCACCGATCAATGACAGCATGGGTGGCAACATGGGCCTCCACCTTGGTCTCCGGACCTCTACACCGGCTTCATCAACCATACCCCCATAGGATTTCCCTTGTCACCAATGAATCGACCCGTCATCCTGGGGTGTCACAACGAGGATCTCTGAGCGCCTCAGGATGTAGCTGCCATGCACGCTCCCAGTGTAGTGTGCACACACATGCATGATCCTCAAGTGGTGGCCGCACACGATCTAAATATGCAAGGAATGAAACCCCTTCCTGTTAATATAGGGCACACTATGGTGCCCGGTGTCCGCAGGACGATACCCGTGCCATCGGTGGCCCCCTGGCGATGGCAGCGAATCCTGCAGCCCCAGCACCTTGTTGGGCCTGGTCTTGGTTGAAGGTGTTATGGTTGGATGCCCAGGCATACAGAACATCCATCACCTCCTGGATACATCTGATTTGTTACAGGCGCATGGTCGGCTCTCAACAGTGGTTTAGACACTGGATCAGAACCATGACGTTTTTAAGTTTAAAGCGGTGAGGAAAGACCGGTTCGTTCCAGGAGTGAAAACATAAGAAATAGGGCGTGGTTATTTTATGAACAAACTTTATTAGAACAAAAGAACAATAATATTTAACATTTTAAAGTTCAATCCTAACAATAACAGATTCCATGTACCTTCTTGACCCTTACACACAAGTTCCCATTAAACAGCACTTCAAATAAACATACAGATGTAATTCCAATAACATAAGCAGGCAAAGGTGATACTTGCATTTACGAAGAAAGTTTTCTGCTGTTAGTGAAACTGCTTCAGAACCTTCTTCAGAACCCTGTCTCTGGACAGCTTTCCATGACCTCTTTTGGTGGCTTTTCAAATCGTTCTCTTCAGCTGTTCAAACAGGATTCTTTATCTATTCCTCTGAGCTTTGCCCAGCCCCTCAAACAAAGGTTCTCCCCTGGAGTGTCCAAACTTGAGCCCATTATCATTGTCTTGACTGTTGATTTTTCACTCTTGTTTCTACAAAAGAAAATAGCCATGCTATTGATATTCAACTAAGCTCCCATTTATGGACAAAATAGGCCATCAGATTCTGTAATGGGCTAATGGCTGGTCAAACAAAAGTGTCCCGAAGGACAATGGGTCTTGGGTGAATCAACCTGGCTGAACAGGGGCATCCTGTGTATTCCCACTAACAAGTTTAAGCCTGAATGGGACAATGTAACTTATGCCAGGTGCGGCTGTGTCCCTCTGATTCCATGCTAGCAGTTTTTTCCCTTAGTCTATTTAATCCCTAAATTGCCTACTACATCTTCAATCCCATGTCTGGTCCCAAATTCCTAATATCTCCCTCTTGTGCCAGCTGAAGTTTGTGAAGTTTGTGATATGGCACACAAGATCCCGCTTGAGCCCTGGAATGACCTAATAGCATAGAAATTAAGGACTGACGTAACCTTCATGGCCACTGGGAGGGGTGTCTTCCTCCTCCATGGGTGCCATGTCCAGGAGGACATAGCACAGGTGCTGCATTGTCTCCCTTTTGGGATGCAATCTCCTATGACAAACGCTGTCCATCAGCTCATGGAAGGACCAATGGCTTTTGTACACCTTGGGCTGTCACTGGCCTCCCGTTCTGCTCTCCTCCATAGCCCGATGAGAGAGCCCCCTGCACATGTGGTGCCACCTCCAGCCTGAGGTGGCCTTGCTGCCACCTGCAGTGTCTGCCTGCTTTGGTTTCGACAAGCACAGTGCGGGTAGCTTCTGCAGGATCCACGCTAGCAAACATATTTTTGTCTGGAAGGAAATGAAGAAAGGGAAAGGCCAACAATCAGTTCGCAATTCAATCTCGGGGCCCTCAAATCTCCAAGAGCTCCCCCACACTTACCTTGATTGTCCCGCCTTCTTTCAGAGTGCCATCCAATGAGCCAGTGTGATGGCAAACATCTCTCTGCACGCTCACCCCCACCCAGATCAGGAGCACCTGGACCCCAATCCTCTACCAGAAATATTAGAGAGGTCATGCTCAGCAGCCCTCCACTCAACCTGACACTTACCCTTTAGCCGTGAGAAGATCCTCAGTGTTGAGGTCTTGCGCTTTAGTGTCACATTGTTGGCAGCTGCCTCCATGGTGCTGACGCTCCTAGAATTCAGGACCACTATTCAGGCATCAAGGTTTACTGGACATCCAGTCCACTAATCTTCCTCTGAGGCATGGCACCTGAGCCCTCAAGGAGGCACTTGAGAGTTCAGGAGCGTGAAGTGCTCTCACAACTAACAAGGCTAATCTCGCCTTTGAAATAGCCTTCAGCTGTGAAGCTAGAGGTTGTCCACAGTCAAAGGGACCAAAATTGACTTTCATGGGAGAAACTGCAGCAGGACTCTATTCTGGGAGAGTTTGTTAGGACAGACAGGCTGCAGTTGTGGTTGCCCCTGTTATGGGTCGCCACAATATTTAAAGATGGTTGAAGACCTCACAGACGCAAAGAACCTCACCCATCCAGCCCAGGGATGAACTCCAACCTGGACACCACCAGTTCCCAAGCAACTCCATTCCCCTTGAAGATTGCTCATCCCCCCCCCCCCCCACCTCCTGTAAGCACGAGGGCAGCAGTAATGGCACCCTCGAGCTTTTTGCCAGTAAATGGAGATGGCTCCTCACCTCCTCCCTTCCCCTCAGTAGCCATTGCGTCAGCTTCCTGTTTTTTTAAAGCAGTATCAAATGATGACCACTTAACTTCTCGCAGGGGGGTTGGTTGACTCCCAGGAGGCCGCTACATTTGACTTCAATCTCATAGAACATAGAACATAGAACATAGAACACTACAGCGCAGTACGGGCCCTTCGGCCCTCGATGTTGCGCCGACCTGTGAAACCATCTGAAGCCTATCTGACCTACACTATTCCATTTTCATCCATATGTCTATCCAGTGACCACTTAAAAACCCTTAAAGTTGGCGAGTCTACTACTATTGCAGGCAGGGCGTTCCACACCCCTACTACTCTCTGAGTAAAGAAACTGCCTCTGACATCTGTCCTATATCTCTCACCCCTCAATTTAAAGCTATGTCCCCTCGTGTTGGTCATCACCATCCGAGGAAAAAGACTCTCACTGTCCACCCTATCTAACCCTCTGACTATCTTATATGTCTCTATTAAGTCACCTCTCAGCCTTCTCCTCTCTAATGAAAACAACCTCAATTCCCTGAGCCTTTCCTCGTAAGACCTTCCCTCCATGCCAGGCAACATCCTAGTAAATCTCCTCTGAACCCTTTCCAAAGCTTCCACATCCTTCCTATAATGTGGTGACCAGAACTGCACGCAGTACTCCAGGTGTGGCCGCACCAGAGTTATGTACAGCTGCAGCATGACCTTGTGGTTCCGAAACTCAATCCCCCTGCTTATAAAGGCTAGCACACCATATGCCTTCTTAACAGCCCTATTAACCTGGGTGCCAACTTTCAGGGATTTATGTACCTGGATGCCGAGATCTCTCTGTTCATCTACACTACCAAGAATCTTGCCATTAGCCCAGTACTCTGCATTCCTGTTACTCCTTCCAAAGTGAACCACCTCACACTTTTCCGCATTAAACTCCATCTGCCACCTCTCAGCCCAGCTCTGCAGCTTATCTATGTCCCTCTGTATCCTATAACATCCTTCAGCACTATCCACAACTCCACCGACCTTCGTGTCATCTGCAAATTTACTAACCCATCCTTCTACACCCTCTTCCAGGTCATTTATAAAAATGACAAACAGCAGTGGCCCCAAAACAGATCCTTGCGGTACACCACTAGTAACTGAACTCCAGGATGAACATTTGCCATCAACCACCACCCTCTGTCTTCTTTCAGCTAGCCAATTACTGATCCAAACCGCTAAATCACCTTCAATTCCATACTTCCTTATTTTCTGCAATAGCCTACCGTGGGGAACCTTATCAAACGCCTTACTGAAATCCATATACACCACATCAACAGCTTTACCCTGATCCACCTGTTTGGTCACCTTCTCAAAAAACTCAATAAGGTTTGTGAGACATGACCTACCCTTCACAAAACCGTGTTGAGTATCGCTAATCAACTTGTTCTTTTCAAGATGATTATAAACCCTATCTCTTATAACCTTTTCCAACATTTTACCCACAACCGAAGTAAGGCTCACAGGTCTATAATTACCAGGGTTGTCTCTACTCCCCTTCTTGAACAAGGGGACAACATTTGCTATCCTCCAGTCTTCCGGCACTATTCCTGTCAACAAAGACGACATAAAGATCAAGGACAAAGGCTCAGCAATCTCCTCCCTGGCTTCCCAGAGAATCCTAGGATAAATCCCATCTGGCCCAGGGGACTTGTCTATTTTGACATTTTCTAAAATTGCTAACACCTCCTCCTTTTGAACCTCAATTCTATCTAGCCTGGTCGACTGAACCTGAGTGTTCTCCTCGACAACATTGTCTTTCTCCAGTGTAAACACTGACGAAAAATATCCATTTAATGCTTCCCCTATCTCCTCTGATTCCACACACAACTTTCCACTACTATCCTTGATTGGCCCTAATCTTACTCGAGTCATTCTTTTGTTCCTGATATACCTATAGAAAGCCTTAGGGTTTTCCTTGATCCTATCCGCCAACGACTTTTCGTGTCCTCTCCTCGCTCTTCTTAACCCTCCCTTTAGGTCCTTCCTGGCTAACTTGTAACTCTCAAGTGCCCTAACTGAGCCTTCATGTCTCATCCTAACATAAGCCTTCTTCTTCCTCTTGACAAGTGCTTCAACTTCCTTAGTAAACCACGGCTCCCTTGCTCGACAACTTCCTCCCTGCCTGACAGGTACATACTTATCAAGGACACGCAGTAGCTGTTCCTTGAAAAAGCTCCACATTTCGATTGTACCCATCCCCTGCAGTTTCCTTCCCCATCCTATACCTCCTAAATCTTGCCGAATAGCATCATAATTGCCTTTCCCCCCAGCTATAATTCTTGCCTTGCGGTATATACCTATCCCTGCCCATTGCTAAAGTAAACATAACCGAGTTGTGATCACTATCCCCAAAGTGCTCACCTACATCTAAATCTAACACCTGGCCGGGTTCATTACCCAGTACCAAATCCAATGTGGCCTCGCCCCTTGTTGGCCTGTCTACATACTGTGTCAGAAAACCCTCCTGCACGCACTGCACAAAAACTGACCCATCTATAGTACTCGAACTATAGTATTTCCAGTCAATATTTGGAAAGTTAAAGTCCCCCATAACAACTACCCTGTTACTCTCGCTCCTGTCAAGAATCATCTTTGCAATCCTTTCCTCTACATCTCTGGGACTATTCGGAGGTCTATAGACAACTCCCAACAGGGTGACCTCTCCTCTACTGTTCCTAACCTCGGCCCATACTGCCTCAGTAGACGAGTCCTCAAGCGTCCTTTCTACCGCCGTAATACTTTCTTTGATTAACAATGCCACACCCCCCCCTCTTTTACCATCTTCTCTGTTCTTACAGAAACATCTAAATCCTGGAACCTGCAACAACCATTCCTGTCCCTGCTCTACCCATGTCTCCGAAATCGCCACAACATCAAGATCCCAGGTACCAACCCATGCTGCAAGCTCACCCACCTTATTCCGGATGCTCCTGGCGTTGAAGTAGACACACTTCAAACCAGCGTCTTGCTTGCCGGTGCCCTCTTTCGAACTTTTAACCCTATCCCTGACCTCACTACTCTCAACATCCTGTACACTGGGTCTACAATTTAGGTTCCCATCCCCCCTCGCTAATGAGATTGAAATGAATGCAAATTAGGCTTAATGACCACCTTGCCATTTTTGGGCACGGTCTGGATTTTGCCATCGGGAGCGGGCCGGGTGAATTGCAAAATGTTCGAATCACGATTTTGCCCTCTCCCGTGATTTACCCGGCACGCCCGGATTGTCGGGCGCAACACAGTGATTGAATCGCGCCCTTTGATTTCAACTCTTTTTTGCTAATCATGTACAACCCTTGACTTTATTGACGTGTTTGTTGCTAGTTGAGTAGATATTTCCTCATTGGACCCCAATTCCTTTGCAAACTATACCGGTTTCCCAAAAATACATGGTTTAATTTTCTTTTTCTAGATACAAAATGGTGGGTCGAGATTATCGGCAATGTACAGCTGAGGGATGGGATGGCGAGGTTCTATTCTGTGAACGTAAGTTATGTTTTCCTGTTTTACAGCGTGACTGTCTTGCCTGTCTGTACCAAATGATTGAGCCACTTTTAATCAATTGTCATGTTTGTTGGTTAACATCCAAGTTTTCTATCCTTTCTTCAGGGGTTGGTTTAGCACAGTGGGCTAAATAGCTGGCTTGTAAAGCAGACCAAGGCCAGCAGCGCGGGTTCCATTCCCGTACCAGCCTCCCTGAACAGGCGGCGGAATGTGGCGACTAGGGGCTCTTCACAGTAACTTCATTTGAAGCCTACTTGTGACAATAAGCAATTTAAATTTTTTCATTTCATTACAATATTTTGACATCTTCGAGCATGGAGAATTTTTTTTTGGGGTGGATCAAAAAAATCCTCATTGTTTTGTTTCAACAATACATTTAATAATAATCTTCATTGTCACAAGTAGGCTTCATTAACACTGCAATCATCAATACCGTGAAAATCCCCTAGTTGCCACACTCCAGCACCTGTTCGGGTACACAGAGGGAGAATTCAGAATGTCCAACTTACCTAATAGCACGTGTTTCGGGACTTGTGGGAGAAACCGGAGCACCCGGAGGAAATCCAAGCAGACACTGGGAAAATGTGCAGATTTCGTACAGCCAGTGACCCAAGCCGGGAAACGAACCTAGGACCCTGGCGCTGTGAAGTCATAGTACTAACCACTGTGCTACCATGCTGCCCTTAAACAGCACAACATGTGAAATGATAAATATTGATTCATCCAATCATCCTGCTCATTCCATAATAGTTTAATTTCCTGCCTCAGTGCAAATTGAAGTGTTGGAACAAAGAGCTGTCTTTTGATGGAAGGCGGTGCTAATTTTGGCGGAGTTGGAAATGATGGGCGCGATTCTCCGCTCCCCATGCCTGGTGGGAGAATTGCGGGAGGGCCGGGCGACTCACGATACGCCCCCCTGGCGTCACCCGCGATTCTCCCACCCCCCGCTTGGAAGAATCGCCGCTCGCCATTTTTCACGGCGACCGCCGATTCTCCGACCCGGATGGACCGAGCGGCCTGCCGTTCGCGACCGGTTCACGACGGTGGCAACCACACCTGGTCGCCGCCGTCGTGAACATGGCGCCAAAAGCTGGTTTGAAGCTTGTAGGGGGCGGAGAGGGGAGTGAGCACCATGGCCGTGCTCGGGAGGGGACTGGCTCGCGATCGGTGCCCACCGATCGTCGGGCCGGCGTCTCAAAGGGACGCACACTTTCCCCTCCGCTGCCCCGCAAGATCAAGCCGCCTCGTTTTTCGGGGCAGTGGAGGGGAAGACAGCAACCGCGCATGCGTGGGTTGGAGCCGTCAGCTGTCATGACGTCAGCCGTGCATGCGCGGGTTGGAGCTGGCCAACCTGCGCATGCGCGGCTGACGTCACTTAGGCACGCCGACCTCAAGCATCAAGGCCCGGCGGCCGAGAGTGACGGAGGGCCGCTCTTAGCCCTCCGGGTAGGGGTGAATAAGGTGAGAGGAGTGGCCTCCGATGCCGTTGTGAAACTCGACCGTGTTCACGACGGCCTTCCCGATTTTTCGCAGGAGCGGAGAATTCCGCCCGATAGCTTCGGCCATGGGCTATTAAAGAGGTGGATGTAGGAAATAAAGGAAATAAATAATTGGTGTTAATGATCCATACTTAAATCAAGCCCATACTTCTCTTCTGCTTTGTTCTAAGTTCCAACTAGTTTGAATCTGACTTAATTGTGTTAATGCAGGCCATCGTAAAACTGTTCATTAACTTACTGATGAAACTTGAGTGAAAGTAATAGATATTCATGAGATGACAAAAACATGGTGCAAGATTTGAATATGCTTTGTTGTGACATTGTATGCATGCCAATTCAGACAATGACATGCATCTTAAAAAAGCTGAATAGTGGCATTACCATTACGATACCATGTGTCAGGCTGGAGGATTAAAAGTATAGCCTTTATGTTTGATGTTCACTATTGCTTGTGATCCTGGCTGCAGATGTTCACTACTGCCTGTGATGCTGTGCCAGTAAGACGCCCATGTACACTTTATGAGTCAGGCATATAGCCAAGTAATCTGCCTATGCAAGTGTTAGGACCCAGGCTACATCAAAGCCTATTCAGGGCTGGACATAGTTGTTGCTAGCAATAAATTTCATATAATTGTTTCTAACCTGAACCATTGTCAGTCTTAACATCTTGCTTAGCATAAAGACAGATCATTTGAGATTTCAACCAAAACCAGCAATATACATGACCGTAAAAGACTACAGCATGGTTGATGCTGGGGTAATGCAGATAATGCGTGGAAATTGAAATAGCCATTTCTTCATTTTGAGTTACAACACCCGAAAGAATAGGACAACATTCCATCAACCATTTTGTTTATATTTTGAACCTATGCACTATTTTCCGTATCTTATGTACATGCACCGCTCCTTACTCTCCCACCATCCAGACAGTAGGTGGATACCTGGCATTGATTGCTGTTTAATGAAGTCTGCTGGTGTGAGCTTGATGACAGGCAGTGATGGGGACAGAAGAATGGAATAGGAGGGCCAATATGGGGAAAGCTACAAGCTTTGACAAAGAGTCATCGGACTTGAAACGTTAGCTCTTGTCTCTCTCTACAGATGCTGCCGGACCTTGCTGAAATTTTCCAGCATTTTCTCTTTTGTGGGGAAATCTATCCCCAATTAAGGGCAAACAGGACGGCCCTGAGGCAGGATTCCCCTGTGTCGGTGGTGGGTCTCTGAGGTTCATTAATAAGCCGCTTGAGAGGAACTATCCCTGAACCCACCGATATTTAGAGGTGCCTCAGGGATTTCAGGGGAGTCACATCGTTCTCTTGTGCCTTCCTGTGCCAGAAAGTACTCGTGTTTTCCTGCTGCCTCGTGGTGCAGGTCTCTTGTTGTTGAGTACTCGATCGAGGGACCCAGCATTGAGAAGGCTGCTGACACCCAATGTCCTGCTCATTTCACTGACTTCCCAGCCCCCATCGCAACCCCCTACCGCAACCTGAATCCCTGCCCAATCTTCTACATCCAGGAATCCACCTTTTAAAAAATATTAGTTCTTGGGATGTGGGCGTGGCAGGCTGTGACAGCATTTGTTGCCCATCCCTAAGTGCCCTTGACCTAAGTGGCTTGCTATTTCAGTGGGAATAATTAAGAGTCAACCACATTGCTGTATGGGTCTGCAGTCACATGTAGGCCAGACCGGGTAAGGACAGCAGATTTCCTTCCCTGAAGGACATTAGTAAAGCTTTTGTTTTACGACAATCGACATTGCTCATCGTTAGACTTTTAATTCCAGATTTTTATTGAATTAAAATGACACCATCTGCCACGGTGGGATTCGAACCCAGGACCCCAGAGCATTACCTTGGATTTCTGGATTACGAGTCAGATAACAATTGTGTTGTGGCATTTCATATTTGTATTTAATATCTGGAATTGGCAATGAAAGTCTGTTGGGGATTTGTTTTTTTTAAAATCTTATTCCTACCTTTTCTCATTTTATTCTCTGTATAGCAATAACCTGTGGTAACCCTGGGGCAATCGCAAATGGATATTATAAGGCACTTAATTGGACAGTTGGAAATAAAGTAACCTTTTATTGTGACATTGGGTGAGTAGTCAGTATATGAATCACTGAACTATATTGTTGGAATGTTATGGTTAAGGCAATTCCAAGTGACCACACTCAGTCATCACGGGTGGAATCTTCCCCCTCCCACCATTGGTGGGAATGGTGGTGGATAACGTCGCAGAAGTGATGGGAGTCCAAAAGACATTTTCCCGATGTCAGGAAATCAGATCGGAATCGTCTTCTCCACGCATTCATGGTGGGTTGCTGGCAGGCCAACTTTCCCACTGAAGATTGTCAGGAACCCTGATGGGCTGAATGGCTCCTCCTGTGCTGTAACCATTCTGTGATTCTCACTCCAGAGGAGAGTTGACCGGATTGACGATGACCTTGGACAGAAATTTTCTGCCCACATTAAGCAGTGAAACAATCCACCAATTTCTGATTTCCTCTTCCCGTTTCTGCTTGCTGATGAGGGTGACGATTCCTTTCATCATTGATTTTGACACGATTCCGTTGAGAAGCAGACTCGCACACACTTCTGGCAGGTTTGGGCCAATCCACTCCCACATAGTCACATACAACTCGGCCAATAAGCCTTTATGTTTCTTGAGTGAGTTGACAGCTTTTGTCAGTTTGCAATTTGTCCAGACTCTCCCTCTGTACACTCATCTCCGTGTTAGGAAGCTGGAAGGACCAGGAGGCGGTGCTGTCTGTCGACTTTACCTAATGCAAGCTGGTATAAAGGGATAGCTGATCTTCAGTATGTCAGATTGTGTTCTCTGCTTCTCTCAGGCGGCTGATCACTGAATTATTTCACTTTACCTTGTGAAAGTGGCACAGTGGTCAGCACTGCTGCCTCACATCTCCAGAGACCCTTGTTCAATTGCGGCCTTGGGTGACTGTGTGGAGTTTTCACTTTCTCCCCGTGTCTCTCCATGTATTTCCTCTGGGTGCTCCGGTTTCCCCCTACAGTCCAAAGGTGTGCAGGTTAGGTGGATTGGCCATGCTAAATTGCCCCTTAGTGTCTAAAAGGTTAGGGGGGGTTACAGGGTTACAGGGATAGGGTGGAGGCATGTGCTTAAGTAGGGTGCTCTTTTCAGTCAGTGGAATATACACTGTTCAGTTACCCGACTTAGCAAACATGTCTTGCACTCAGTGAGGGAGACCTATAGGACAGTCAATGCTGCTTTGACAATTGGTGCAGGCTGCAGGGGAAGGTACACGAAAGGCATGGGGTGGGATTAGGGTGGTGGTGGTTTGAAGGCAGGCAGTGAGAGGGACGGGTGGTGTTTAAGGCTTGAAGAGAATGAGGTTTGAAGGTTTCAGGAGCGTGGTGATTCAAAGCACAAAGAGAGGGCTGGATGTGGGGGGAGAAGGGGCTATGAGCAGAGGGGGCGATGTGAGTAGGGTAGGAGAGGCTGTGAGTGGGGAACAGGAATGTGGGTGGGGAAGGAGATTGTGTCTGGGGAGCGAGGAGTGTTTTACAGGGAGGGATCAGTACAGTCAATTAGAATCCTGCAAGGGGGTGGGAGAACTGAGAGTATTGATGGAACAAAGGGATGGTGACAGTGAGGGGAGAAGTGAGAGGGTTAATGAGGGGGACAAGAATGGTGGCATAGATAACTAGAGTGGGAAAGATCACGGTGGACATGGACACTGTTACTGATGTGGGCTCATGGGGAGGGAGGCATGTCTAGGTTAATGGTTATAAGGCCCAGGGTAACGAGGGATGTTACAGGGAGGTAAATGAAGATCACTTTGGTTGTGTTATTTTGAATATTTTGTGCAGTTTTGGACTCCTTATTTAAGGTACAATGTAAATGCATTGGGGGCAGTTCAAGGAGGGTTACTAGATTGATTCTATAAGACCCCAGCAAAGTTTAGAGCTTCCTTTCACTGTGAGCCATTTGCCATTGTCAGTTAGATTTAGGGATGAAGGGAAGAAGGTGGATGTTTACAAGGGGTAGGTCAATGGCAGCCAACTTATGACTGCAGGCCTCCAACCTCCTGGGGGAATGGACCCACCTGACAAGCATCAATTCATTAATTTTCCTATAATGCAAGGCAAAGGCCTCTCTATGGGGCCTCAAGGGCAGTGCAGGTGAGTGGAATATTACAAGTGGAAGGCCCCTCACACATGGCTGTTATAACTCCTGTCAAAGGGCATGTCTCCATCCACAAGTATGTATTGGGGGGGAACACCCGTCCCTCGTCCCCCAGGATGTCATTCACTTGGAAGAGGTGGAATATGCGTGACCATTAAAACAACAGTATGGGCAGCACGGTAGCATGGTGGTTAGCATAAATGCTTCACAGCTCCAGGGTCCCAGATTCGATTCCTGGCTGGGTCACTGTCTGTGCGGAGTCTGCACGTCCTCCCCGTGTGTGCGTGGGTTTCCTCCGGGTGCTCCGGTTTCCTCCCACAGTCTAAAGATGTGCGGGTTAGGTGGATTGATTGGCCATGCTAAATTGCCCGTAGTGTCCTAAAAAGTAAGGTTGGGGGGGGGGGGGGGGGGTGTTGGGTTATGGGTATAGGGTGGATACGTGGGTTTGAGTAGGGTGATCATGGCTCGGCACAACATCGAGGGCCGAAGGGCCTGTTCTGTGCTGTACTGTTCTATGTTCTATGTTCTAACAGTAAGAAGTCTTACAACACCAGGTTAAAGTCCAACAGGTTTGCTTCGAATCACTAGCTTTTGGAGCACTGCTCCTTCCTCATTCAGCTGAAGAAGGAGCAGTACTCCAAAATCTAGTTTGAAACAAACCTGTTGGACTTTAACCTGGTGTTGTAAGACTTCTTACTGTGCTCACCCCAGTCCAGTGCCAACAAAACACCAGACAGTAAGAATGAATCCAGTGGACTGCTAATCAGTGCAAGCTAACAAACATTTACACATGCCAAAACAATGTACAATGACCAAAACGTCTTAGTTTTTCTAATTCTACCTCTTCACCTGGATGCATCCCGACTCCGCAGCAGAATTGGAGTCAGCCTGTTGACTACTATGCCCTCTTGACTTTGACGACTTTGGCGGGCATCCTCTGCAGGTCCCAGGCCTCCTTTCATCTACTGCTCATTGAGGCAGGGGTATTGTTGCTAGACTAGTAATCCAGAGAGCCAGGGTAATCTTCTGTGGACCGAAGTTTGAATACCGACGTGGCTCATTATCTTGATTCTGGTTTAGCGGGGGCCTCTTCTCCAACGAGTGCCAGGTACTTTGGCTATCACTGTCTCTGTGTGATATTGTGAACACCAGATTATGTCACTGAGCTTAACCAGACCAATGACCCACCGAGCTGTGTGCCTCTGGGATGGTGGAGGTGCGGGTGAATGCTGTAACAGCTCTATAGGTGTGAAGTTGACTTTGTCTGTTTCCTCAAGTGTCCTGGTGGCTGCAGCTTTCTGTTGTGGAGGACACTGGCCTCCCCTTCTTCTTGCTGGCATCTTGAATGGAGAAAAGAGGGGTGGCTGCCTTGCCTGACTCAAATATTGTCTGCATCAATCACCTTGATTTTCCAAGGTTTTGAAATAATGTATGCTCCCTAACTAGATTCTTGTGAAAAGCCGAGCATGCCCTTGGCACAAGCCCCATCTCTATTCCCCCTGCCAGAATACAGCCTGCTGCTCAAAAAGAGTGAGGGTCAGAGCTCAGTCAACTCGCCTCTCATTTCTTTCTCTCCCTCATGTTGTGGGCTGTTTTCTTCTGCATAAAGACAGATGGATGGATGGTGAGCAAGTATTTTGAAAGAACAGGTCGTAGGCTAATAATTCTGTGGAAACTAACCAATCTCCTAACTCCCCAAAGCGGGAGCACCATCTAAAAGGTACAAGCCAGCAGTTTGATGGAATACTCTCCACTGGCGTAGATGAGGGCGGCTCAATAAACATTCAAGAAGTACAATCATCCAGGGCAAAGCAGCCCGCTTGATTGGCATGTCATAACCAGCTTCAACATTAACTACTTCTACCACCGATGCAGCAATTCACAAAGTCAGTCTGCTTTACTATCAGCTTCCAAACCCATGAGGTCTACAGGCTAGATGGGCAAGGGCAACAGGTGCATGGGAACAGCACCACCATCAAGTCGTTCTCTACTCCACCCCCCCCCCCCCCCCCCCCCCCCCACCCCCCCCAACCATGGCAGTGCCGTCACTGCTGCTGGTTGGATATCCTGCAGTTGCCTCCCTAACAAGCCGCCACATGGACTGAAGCATTTATAGAAGGCAGCATCTCGCCAACATCTCAAGGGTATTAGAGTTGGGCAACAAAAGTCCTGGCCTTAACAGTGATGCTCACATCCCATCCCCATGACAGAATCGCAAAATGACTGGTGATGTGAGTGTGGAGTGAGTATGAGGTTCACTTACCCAAGCTGAATAGACTAGTGGCGTGATTTTCCAGCCTCCGAGCCATGTGTTTCCCAGCGACGGCGCACCGTTCGCTGGTGGTGGGCTTTTCTGCTCCCGCCACTGTCTATGGCAATTCCCATTGAAGCCACGCAACAGCACCTGGAAATCTACGGGTGGGGATGCGCTGCCGACCGGACCAGAGAATCCCGCTGCCAGCGAACGGCCAGAGAATTCCGGCTTAGATCATCGAAGCATTTCTTGCACTGCAGGGAAGTCTTCCTTTGTGCCCCATGGGTGTTGACCAGCCTGGCGACTTCCCACGGTCTGTGAATGTTGGTCAAAGGGGCCTCTTGAAGAACAAACAAAGAAAAGTACAGCACAGGAACAGGCCCTTCGGCCCTCCAAGCCTGCACCGACCATCCAGCCCGATTAACCTAAAACCTTCAACACTTCAGGGACCCGTATCCCTCTATTTCAATCCTATTTATGTATTTGTCAAGACGCCCTTAAACATCACTATAGTACCTGCTTCCACCACCTCCTCTGGCAGCAATTTCCAGGCACCCTCTACCCTCTGTGTAAAATAACTTCCCTCGCACATCTCCTCTAAACTTTCCCCCTCGCACCTTAAACTTATGTTCCCTAGTAATTAACTCTTCCACCTTGGGAAATAGCTTCTGACTATCCACTCTGTCCATGCCCCTCTTGCTGCAATCTCTTTAAAAGAGGATGTCCACCTTCCCTTGACAGCCTGGAGGAGATTATTCAGGGATGTATTGCTGAATCCTGGGGGCAGGTATTGGTGTCTTCTGTTGCACATCTTTCTGCAAGAGTCGTGGTGCCATTAATGAAGAGCTGTCTAGCTACCTATTAAATATGGCACATAGATATAGAATCATAGAATTTACAGTGCAGAAGGAGGCCACTTGGCCCATCGAGTCTGCATCGGCTCTTCGAAAGAGCACCCTACTTAAGCCCACACCTCCACCCTATCATGTAACCCAGCAACCCCACCTAACCTAACATAAGGGCAATATAGCATGGCCAATTCACCTAACCTGCACATCTATGTACCGTGGGAGGAAACCGGAGCACCCGGAGGAATCCCATGCAGACACGGGGAGAACGTGCAGACTCCGCACAGGCAGTGACCCAGTCGGGAATCGAACCTGGGCCCTGGAGCTGTGAAGCAACTGTGCTACCGTGCCATCCGACATGATGGCAGGCAGCCGACATTTTGCTCACCCCACATGAGGTAAACTGTGGACATGCATGAATAATGAGATGGGCGTAATCAGTTCCCCGTTCACCAGCGCGAGTCACTCCAACTTCCCACAACCCGCCACGGAACTGAAGCCCAGAATGAGGCTTCCATTTTAATGTTCAACCAGACATTTTAAGACAAAAGTCTTTATACTGATCAAGGTGAGGGACCTTAGTGCTGAAGTGGGAATATTTTATGCAAATATAGAAATGCTAAATATGTTATCGATTACATGATCCATTTGCTGGATCAATCCTGGAGGTCCATGTCAGCATTCTTTAAAATGCTTAGATTATCTTAAAGTGAATCTGAAAGTGAACTTTATCCACCAGTTGTCCGCCTGTGCTCTGCACTTTATTTGCGGTTTGACGTGAGCTTTTCTTTTTAAATATCAATGCAAAAGTATTTGGTTCCTATTGAATTGTTCTGCTAATCTTGTTCCATGTTTGTTATTTTTTATATTTTTTTGTTGCTAGTTTCATTGATTTTTTTCCACTACGAATCATCAACTTCCAACCTGGTCAGCAAACTGTGAAACCTTTGCAATTAACCTTTGTGACTGTGATAACAGGTAGTTTGTGTTTCTTTTTATAGATACAACATTGTGGGTAGGGATTATCGCCGATGTACAGCTGAGGGTTGGGATGGTGAGGTTCCATCCTGTGAACGTAAGTTTATGTTCCCCTGTTTTGTAAAGTGACTAACTTGCTTTTTACTGAGATATTATTGATCCACTTCCAATGAATTGTTGTGTAATGTAGATTCACAGCCAAGATTTATTCCTACTGCATTTTGGCATCATCGTGTTTGGGACAAGTAAAGGAAAAGTGCAAATGATGTTCATGATCTATATTAAATCATGCTCATACTACGTTTTCTTCCTCTTCTATTCTTATTTAAAGATCTCACTGTGTCTATTTAACGGTGAATTGGTTGTGTTAGTACAGCCAATAGGAAACCATTGCATTAATTTACACTCGAGTGAAAGTAGATATTGATGAGATGACTCGCGCATGGTGGAAGGTTTTAGTGGCGGGGGTGCTCAGATAGAGCAGATAATGCTCTGGAAGTGGAAATAAGTGATCTTTGTTTTGCAGAAGAGACTTTGAAATCACTTCTAGCACGAGGGGACATAGTTTTAAATTGAGGGGAGACAGATGTAGGACAGATGTCAGAAGTAGGTTCTTTACTCAGAGAGTAGTAAGGGCGTGGAATATCCTGCCTGCAACAGTAGTGGACTCACCAACACTAAACGCATTCAAATGGTCATTGGATAGACATATGGACGATAAGGGAATAGTGTAGATGGACTTCAGAGGGGTTTCACAGGTCGGTGCAACATCGAGGGCCGAAGGGCCTGTACTGCGCTGCAATGTTCTATGTTTTATGTTCCTCAGAGTTCCACCACCCTTGAAAAGATGGACTGTAATTAATTAACCATCTTTATTATATTTTGTACCTGTACATGGATTTCTAAATATCTTTGCTCTTCCGTGACTAATGGTCCCCCACCATTTAGTAAGTAGGTGAATAGCTGACGTTATGATTTTGGTCTTGCCGGTGAAGATTGATGGAGGTCAATACTTGGTGCTATTGAAGACAATGTTGTGAGGTGTTGCAGATTGAGAAAAAGTCTTGCATTTGTGTTGCCATAATTTTGAAAAATAAATTCCAAATCGGTCAATTGATGGTGTGCAGAATTTAGTTGTGGCTATTCCTTCACATACTAAATATTGCAAGAAAAATCCTGTTGGAGATTTTGGAGTTTTGTAATAATCCGATCATGTTCTTGTGGATTTTCTGTAGGGATAAACTGTGGTAACCCAGGGGATATTCTGAATGGATATTATACCACACCAAATCAGACAGTTGGAAATAAAGTTACTTTTTATTGTGACATCGGGTGAGTATTCAGTATAGAAATTAGTAAATCATTCTGGCGAAGGACGATTTTGTATTAATTTTGTGATTAAGCTAATCATATTTAAGTGCATGCAAATGCTGGTTGTGCATGCAGTCGCCAGTGCGGGGCAGAAACCTCGTTATTGCCACCAGCGAGGGACCGGAACATGGCGCCTGAATTGGTGCCGGGCGCAGACCTCGATTTTGGCCGGACGCCTGATTCTCCGCCCAACCGCAGTTCACTTTTGTGACGTCGGGATGCGGAGAATTTTGCCCAGTATTTCTCATGCGTACTGCACTTCAGACAGGGCCTCACCAGGATTTTGCAACAGTGTATTCATTATTCTGCTAACCTAGACCCATCTTTTCTCTATTTTTTATGTGTAATGCCAATTTGATAGAGATATCTCTCTGTGGACCTTTAGATTTCTAACCTGGGCAGCGCACTAGCATTTTCAAAATTAACTTGCAGGTTACTAATTCAGGTGGTTATCTTTTTGCCTAGATACAAAATGGTGGGTAGAGACTATCGGCGATGTACAGCTGAGGGATGGGATGGTGAGGTTCCATCCTGTGAACGTAAGTTAGATTTCCCTGTTTTGTACTGTGACTGTCTTGCTTTCTTTTACCAAATGATTGAGTCAGCTGTCATGATATGCAAACATGCAACCAATGAACACTCAGAATAGGACACAACCAATGGGCAATCAGGGCACTCAGAGGTGGCATCACCACAAGGGGGCATGACATAAACACTATAAAAGGGATTAGGCACTCACACCCTGCCTCTTTCCACAGACAGACATCTAGAGTGTTAGACAGGGTTGATCAGCAGCATCACACCCTAGCACATGGCTTAGAGCAAGCTGGTACCGTTAGACTGAGTTACTCCAGTTAGATTAGCAGAGAATCGAACTCATTTGAGAACTGTGTTAATAGTTCAATAAACACGTTGAACTCATTTCAGAGTCTGGAGCATCCTTTAGTTAAGACTGCATCAAGTAGCTGCCTGTGTTATCCGAAGCAGCACAACACAACATCAGCCAGCAGTGAATTGTTTTGTAGGGTTGGTTCACAATTAGTTTTTCTGCCCTATGTCATTCTGACATCTTCTACCTTGGAATTCTAACTTCTTGGGATGAGAGTAACCAAGTTGGGCAGGATTCTCTGGCCCCTCAGTCCCATGATTCTCAGCTGCCTGCCATTTGTTAGCGACGGGATTCTATCTTCCCGTCGCTTGTCAGTGGGATTCCCCATTGAAATCACCCCACACTGCCGCGAAACTCACTAGCGGGGGTGCGCTGCCAAGGGAAAAGTGAAACCCGACCACTGGAGAATGCCAGCCAATGTTTTGATTCAACATTAAAGGAAAATAGTGGCTTGCGTTTCTACTGCTGGGTGGGAATGCAGAGATGAGACATTTCGCATCTCCGTGAACCTGGCCTAGGAAAGTAGCCCTGAAGTTGAAATTTTCATTCTTGGGGGAGCGGGTGGGGGTAAAATGGGATTTAGGCCCTCTGCCCCCAGAACGCGAGTGGAGGCTGCCAGGCGCAGGTGTGGGCGGGGCAGAAAGTTTTGAGACCAACATTAAAACAGCCTCCACCACTCCCCTAAGTCACTTGCCCACACTATACCATTGCCCTGTCAATGACAAATGGCCATTCTTCAAATCAATCTTGCTCCCTGCAGCATATTATGTTCACATCAGTGGTGCTGTTGAAGGAAGGAACTGAGCTTTGGAAGATTTGGGAAAGTTTGGGAGCTGCTACTTTTGGGGAACATGAGTTGGAAGGCAACGGTAATTGGGTCAAGAGATGCAGGAATAGGAAATGGAAAATAAAGGAAAAGTGCAATTATCAATGGTCCATTGTCCCGTGTCTTCCTCTTCCTTTCTTGTATTCAGAACCTACTTTTCCTTCACTGAATTCATTGTGTTAGTGCAGCGAATAGTTTTATTTCCAATACTTTAATTTACTCAACTGAAAGTAATAAATGTTGATAAGGTGACAAAGATGGTGTAAGATTCTAGTGATGGGGGTATGCTGTTGGGGAAAAGTCTTGCATTCACGTTGCCACAGTTCTGATAAATTAATTCTAGAGTCGGAATAATTTGATATTGTGGGCAAATACGTTGTTGCTACTCATCTTCATGTTAAACACTGTGACTTGCAGTAATTAAAACTCTTAGAAAATTTCGGACTTTGTCATTTCTATCGTCCCGTTTTATTTTCTATGCAGCAATAACCTGTGGTAACCCTGGAGAGATTCTGAATGGATATTATAAGGCACCAAATAAAACAGTTGGAAATAAAGTTACTTTTTATTGTGACATCGGGTGAGTGTTCAGTATATAAATTACTGAAAACGTTTGGCGAAGGACTACATTATTTTAATGTTATGATTAAGGTAATTGAAGGTGACTATTCATCTCTCATTATTCACATTTCTAATGACAGTTCCGCATGTGAGTTGTAATTCAGCCTGATCCCTTCATTCTTCTGCTAACTTTAGTTTTGCAAAGCGATAAAGCTAGGTTCAGTGACTGAGCTTTGGAAGCAGATAGTGTATAATTTGGGAAAATGTTTGATTGGTTGATTTTTTTAACCATGGGCTGGATTCTCCACAGTTCTCGATGCGGTAGAGAATCAAGTGTTGTTTAACAGATCCATGCTCCAGTTCCCCGCTGTTGGCAGTATCGAGGGTCGTGCGCCGCCAAGTGGGAGGATGCAAATAGGTCAAATAGATCGATTTGCATTCTGTTAATGGGCTGAGCACCAAATTCTTCACGCCTGTGTGATTTTCCGGTCCTCTGGGCCGGGATTCACGAGGCGAGAATTGATGCAGGTATTCCCCAGCGTGGCCCTAATGTGGTGGACCTCACGGTTGGTCAAGGGGTAACTCTTTAAGGGAGTTTCCCCCAAAGTCCATCAGAGGGCACCCTCCCCACCACAATGCATATCCGACCCACACCACCCCACCAGACCCCACCCACCAAAGACCCCTCCATTACAGAGACCATCATTACAGAGACCCCCACCAGAAACCCCATGAAAGACACCCATCAGAGACACCCCAATTACAGAGACCACCACCAGAAACCCCCATAAGAGAGACCCCCTGTTACAGAGACCCCCAGCAGAGCCCTTGCCATAACAGAGACCCCTGCCAGGAAGCTAGAGAGTAGTCTTGACAAAGACAGTGAAAAAAAATCACTGCTTTAAAACTCATCTGTGCAATAAATCTGCTGGGTCAGGCAGAGAAAGCAGCACCTGTCGGTTCCCAGAAAACAGAAACATCTTCAGCTAGCTTTAAGCACCCTCAGATCTTTGATCTGCAAGGCTTTCATTCACATCAATGGGAATTGGTTTTACCAGGCTCTGATTGACAGCTTGCATACAACAAGATGTCTGGATTATTTAATTTCATTCCCCTTCATTCATGCTTGAATAGATCTCAAATACCGTGCTGTGTAACTAACTGTAATGTTTATAAAATTTAGCTCTTGGCCCATACCAAAAGCAGTTAAGTGCTTTCTGCACAGAAAAAGAGGAAATGAGAGGTCTTAGCTGTGCGGTCCCAGAGCTGGCAGTCATATCCAGAAGTTTGTAAAGATTGGTGTTAGTTTCACAGCTGGGTACTTGAGATACATTCAAGCTGAAAGGAAATGAAATTAAATAATCCAGATAGCTGGCTGTGTGCAAGCTGTCAATCACAGTCTAGTAAAGCTAATTCTTATTGATGTGGATGAAAGCCTTTCAGGTCAAAGATCTGCCAGGTGAGTTTTACAGCAATGATT
Source organism: Scyliorhinus canicula (assembly GCF_902713615.1). Lineage (NCBI taxonomy): Eukaryota > Metazoa > Chordata > Chondrichthyes > Carcharhiniformes > Scyliorhinidae > Scyliorhinus > Scyliorhinus canicula. The sequence continues at coordinate 123,054,162 of NC_052160.1, read as the reverse complement.
TTTTATTGCTGTCTTTGTCAGGACTGCCCTCTAATTTACAGGCAGGAATCTTTGTAATAGGGGTCTCTGGTGGGGAGTTGGTGGGGATTGGGCCACCCTCGTACTGTGGGTCGCATGACCCAGAAAATCCCATTGTTGCGGGGGACAGGTGAATTTGAGGTCCGGGAGAGAGAGGGACCAGCTATCAGACCTCGCTATCGGGCCGCCTGCACAAAATGACCCGTGGCATCAAGTTCAAAGTGGTCTGATAGCGGTGTGCGCAGCTGCATGGCTGCCTTGCCGGCTGCGGCAAAGGACCACGACCTCACATCCCACCTCCTGGCCACCCATCCCCCCACTATTCCCCCCCAGCCCTGGCAGAAGTCTCCCGGCCAGTGGCGCAACTGTCAGCAAACATTGGCTATGTTGGACACTTACCGTACCCCCTCTCTCCCTCAGCAGCTGCCATGCTGGTTTCACTATTTTTAAAAGCACAAGTGACCCACGCAATCAGGAATTTGGCCTATCGAGGCGGAGAATCGCAGAGAGCCTGGCGAGTAACAGGTCAGGCTCACTAATGATATGCAAACAGTGCCTACTGTACATGCGGGGTAAGATGCATTGACGCCGTTTTTGAGGTAACGGAGAATCACAAATTAGTGTCACATCAGGACTGCCGCGATTTTGGTGTCGGAAACTATTCTCCGCCGAATCGCATTTCCCGATTGTGGCATTTGCTAACAGAGAATCCAGCCCCGTTATCTCCCAAAAGGAGAATTCAACCCATTTGTCTTTGGTAGTTCAATAGCTTTTTCCTCTGTACCTCTTTGAATCCCTACTGGGTCAGTACACTGACTTCTCTAGTTCATCTTCAAATGATTGATGATGTCTTGTTTTTCTAGATACAAAATGCTGGGTAGAGACTATCGGGAATGTACAGCAGAGGGTTGGGATGGCGACTTTCCATCCTGCAAACGTGAGTTAGATTTACCCGTTTTGTAAAGTGGGCGACTTACCTTCCAAATGATGATCGTGCCCATTTCAGTGTATTTTCCTAGAGTTTTCATTTAAAATCCTGTTTTCTTCCCTGCAGTATTTTGACATTGGGCAAGATTCGCTGGCCACCTCACAGTATGTTTCTCAGCAGCAGGAGGTGGCCCGCTTCGACTGATTGTGGGGTCTTCTGGTCCCACCGCTGTCAATGGGATTTCCCATTAAACCCACCCCATGCTGCCAGAAAAGCTGTGGCGGGGGTGCTCCTTCGTCGGGATTGTCCCTGAACGACTGGAAGATCTTGCCCATCCTCCAGTTCGGAGTTCTGTTTCCATGGAATGGGGGAGGAAACAACTATTCAATGTTTTAGCATTGCATAAGGAAGGAAAATAACGCATGAAGAGAAATAGATTGTTTTTCAAATTAATCCTGTTAGTTAGAAAACATTTCTGTCTGCTGCCCAACTGCAAATGTTAATACTGAAGCAAGGGGCTGAGTTTTGATGGGTGATTGACAGTTCAGAAGATGTTAACTGTAGTGAAGTTCCAGCTGATTGAAAATTGTAGTTTTGCCCATGAAAAATCAAGGAAATTAAAGTGACCGGAAAAGGAAAACTGAAAGTTATGTTAGTGTTCCAGAATTAAATATTGCTCATACTCCCCGTTCTTTTGCATTCTCATTTTATTCTGCAGCAACGTCCGTATTTGTGCCCAACTGAATGAGCTGTGTTCGTGCAGCAGATGTTGCATTAATTTACTGATCAAGCTTGAGGGAAAATAATAGTTTTAGGAGGCGGTAAAAAAAAAAATGGTGAAAGATTTTATTGTTTGTGATGGTGAGGTAGAACAGACAATGCTTTGGAAGAAGTGAGCAGTCTTTGTGATGTATTTGAGAATGGGAATCACCCCTTCACTGTGATCTAGCTCCTTCCTCTTCACAGTCCCTCGGGATTGAGGATGATGTACTTCCACTCTGACTGGATGCGTTCTGAGATGGCTGATCAATCCAATATACAGTCTGCTCAATGCCACATGTGGGGCAGGTGGTGTTTGCAAGGTCGGGTAAATGAGTTGTGAGGTTTTACGCTCTCCAAGACCCCTTGGGCTGGATTCTCCACCCCGCCGCACCACATTTCTGCTTCACCCCACCGGAGGGATGCTCAGTTACACCGGCCGGTCAATGGGGTTTCCCATTGTGGGGAAGCCCCACGCCATCGGGAAACCCCGGGCTGCCGGCAAAATGGAGCATCCCACCGGCAGAGAATTCAGCCGCTTGACTTGACCTCTATGTGTTCCAGATAAAGTCTTGAAATGTCTCCAGGTGGCACGGTGGCTTGGTGGCAGAGTGGTTAGCACTGTTGCCTCACAGCACCAGGAACCCGGGTTCAATTCTGGCCTTGGGTGACTGTATGTGGAGTTTGCACTTTCTCCTCTTGTTTGTGTGGGTTTCCTCTGGGTGCTCCTGTTTCCACCCACAGTCCAAAGATGTGTGGGTTAGGTGAATTGGCCATGCTAAATTGCCTCTTTAGTGTCCAAAGGTTAGGTGGAGTTACAGGGATAGGGTGGGGAACTGGCCTGGTTAAGGTGCTCTTTCAGAGGTTTGATACATACTCAATGGGCTGAATGGCCTCCTTCTGCACTGAAGAGATTCTATGATTCCAGTGTATCCCTGAATGAAGCTTCCGCATTTTGGTTGATCACAGACCAGGGACTTCCACCATCTGTGGGTGCGTTTGACTTCTTCAATGATGCTTTGAGGCCATTCCTAAAGTGTTTCTGTTGTCTTCCTGGGCGTCTCCTGCCACAATAGCATTCCAAGTAGAGTAGTTGCTTCAAGAGTATGGTATCAGATATACAAATAACATATCCTGTCCAGAGGAGTTGGTTTTGTGTGATTAGCACCTCAGTGCTAGACAACTTCTATCTCCCTCACAATAGTGGACTACATTTTATGAACCGTTTTGAAAATTGGATTCCAAAGCTAAGGTCACTCGCTATTCTCTGAAATGGTGTGACAGCTTATTATCTTCATGTTAAAGATCGGGAATTGCAATGAGAAAACTGTCGGAGTGTTTGGAGTTTTGTCACATTTGTACTTTTTCTTCTTTTATTTTCTGTGTAGCAATAAACTGTGGTGATCCTGCGGAGATTCTGAATGGAAATTATGTCGCACCAAATAAGACAGTTGGAAATAATGTTATCTTTTATTGTGACATTGGGTGAGGATTCACTATGTAAATTACTGAACAAATTTGGTGAAAGACTACGCTATTTTAATGTTAATAACCACAAGACATTTTGAGATAACCATCTCGTGTTCTTCGAATTTCTGATAACAGCTCTCCATGTGGGCTGTAAACGATGCTTCCAATTTAGTGTTGAACTCACAATTTTTATTGAAGATTTGGAGTTGGATTCTCCCCTACCCGGTGGGGTGGTGGGTCCCGGCTGGTCCCGGCGGGATGGAGTGGCGTGAACCACTCCGGCGTCGGGCCGCCACAAAGGTGCGGATTTCTCCGCACCTTTAGGGGCTAAGCCCTAACCTTGAGGGGCTAGGCCCGCGCCGGAGTGGTTGGCGCCCAGCCGGCCAGCAGGAAAGGCCTTTGGCGCCATGCCAGCCGGGGCCGAAGGGACTTCTCCGGCCGGCGGAAGTCCACGCATACGCCGGAGCGTCAGCGGCTGCTGACGACATCCCCGCGCATGCGCAGGGGAGGGGGTCACTTCCGCGTCGGCCATTGTGAGGGCTATGGCGAACGCGTAAGGAAAAGAGTGTCCCCACGGCACAGGCCCGCCCGCCAATCGGTGGGCCCCGATCGTGAGCCAAGCCACCGTGGGGGCACCCCCTGGTGCCAGATCCACACCCCCCCCCCCCCAACGACACCGGAGCCCGCCCACACCGCCAGTAAGGGAGGTGTTTTGATTCACGCCGGCAGGACCGGCATTACAGCAGCGGGACTTCGGCCCATCGCGGGGCCGGAGAATCGCCGGGGGGGGAGCCCGCCGACACGCGTGGCGCGATTCCCGCCACCGCCGAATCTCTTGTGCCGGAGACTTCGGAAGGCGGAGGGGGCGGGATTCACGCCGCCTCCCCCCCCCCCCGACGATTCTCCGACCCGGCGGGGGGTCGGAGAATCCAGTCCTTTATATTGGCCAGGGAATTTCAAGCTGGGTTTGGAATGTTAATGGAAAGGTGGAAATTTTAAATGTGTCATTGATGCCTTGACCAATGAACAAAAATTAACATGAGATGACTGTACCCGCTCCTCCTTCAAAATACCTAATTTGTATTGTCATTTCTTTGCAAACTATACCGGTTTCCCAAAAAACATGGTTTGATATTCTATCCCTAGATACAAAATGGTGGGGAGTCATTATCTGCAATGTACAGCTGATGGATGGGATGGCGAGGTTCCAACCTGTGAACGTAAGTTATGTTTCCCTATTTTGGGGCAGCACGGTAGCATGGTGGTTAGCATAAATGCTTCACAGCTCCAGGGTCCCAGGTTCGATTCCCGGCTGGGTCACTGTCTGTGCGGAGTCTGCACGTCCTCCCCGTGTGTGCGTGGGTTTCCTCCGGGTGCTCCGGTTTCCTCCCACAGTCCAAAGATGTGCGGGTTAGGTGGATTGGCCATGCTAAATTGCCCGTAGTGTCCTAAAAGGTAAGGTTAAGGGGGTTACGGGTATAGGGTGGATACGTGGGTTTGAGTAGGGTGATCATTGCGCGGCACAACAATGTGTTGTTCTGTGCTGTACTGTTCTATGTTCTATGTTCTATTTTACAATGTCTTCCATTGTCTGTGTCAAATGATTGAGCTAATTTTCAATTAATTGTCCTGTAGTGTGGGTTCACATCCAAGTTACCTGCACTGCAGTATTTTGACATCCTCGAGCATGGAGCTCTGTCTTGTTTTAATAAATTCCCCATTGCTTTCATTTGACACTATATTTAAGGAACATAACCTGTGAAATGAGAAATGACCATACATCAAATCAATCCTGCTCCTTGCAGAAGAATTTAAACATCTGCCCTGGTGCAAATGGTAATATTGGAGTAAAGAGCCATGGTTTTGGCGGATGATGAAAAGTTGAGGATGTGCTAATTTTTAGTGGAGTTGTAGATGACAGGAAATGGGCCATGGGAGATCGAAGAGATAGATGTGGAAAATAAAGGAAAAAGCAATCTATGTTTGTGATCGACATTTAAATCAGGCTCTTTCTCTCTTCTGGGGTGGAATTCTCCAGCAATTCATTGCCCGGGGCCGGCGTAAATCCCGTCCCCGCCATGGCCGGAATTCTCCGCCACCCGAGAATCAGCGGGAGCGGGAATGGCGCCCCGCCGATCGGCGGGCTCCCGCGACCATTCTCTGGCCCACGATGGGCCGAAGTCCCGCCGCTGACAGGCCAATCCCGCCGACGTGGTTTCAACCACCTCTGGTGGCGGCGAGATTGGCGGCGCGAGCAGGCCCCCGGGGTCCTGGGGGGGGGGGGGGGGGCACGGGGCGATTGGACCCCGGGGGGTGCCCCCACGATGGCCTGGCCCGCGATCGGGGCCCCCCGATCGGTGGGCAGGCCAGTGCTGTGGGGGCACTCTTTTTCTTCCGCCGCTGCCACGACCTCCACCATGGCGGAGGTGGAAGAGACCCCCCCCTACCCGCTGACGACACTACCGGCGCATGCGCGTACCGGTGAAGGCCTTTCGCCAGCCCCGACGCCGGGCGGTGAGCGTCAAAGGCCGTTGGCGCCGGTTTTGGTGCCAGTCGATGTGGCGCCAACAACTCCGGCGCAGGGCCTAGCCCCTAAAGGTCCGGAGAATTCTGCACCTTTTGGGGAGGCCCGATGACGGAGTGGTTGGCGCCACTCCGCTACGTCGGGACCCCCTGCCCTGCCAGGTAAGGGAGAATCCCGGCCCTGATCTTCTTCCATTTTTGTTCCAAGTTCCAATTGGATCTGTCTGTGCCTGACTGACTTAGTTATAGAATTTACAATGCAGAAGGAGGCCATTCGGCCCATCGCATCTGCACCGGCCATTATAAACAGCATCCTAATCAAGCCCACATCTACCCCATCCCCGTAACCCAGTAACGCCCACTTAACCTTTTGTGGACACTAAGGGCAATTGTGCATGGCCAATCCACCTAACCTGCACATCTTTGGACTGTGGGAGGAAACCGGAGCACCCGGAGGAAACCCACACAGACACAGGGAGAATGTGCGCACTCCGCACAGACAGTGACCCAGCCGGGAATCGAACCTGGGACCCAGGAGTTGTGAAGCAACTGTGCTAACCAAAATGCTACCGTGCTGTCCATAATTGGGCATGTTATTTTAATACAACCCATAGGAAATTGTTGCTTTAATTTGTTGCTCAAGCTTGAGTGAAAGTAATAGATATTCATGGGGTGACAAAAACACGGTGGAAGATTTTAATGGAAGTGGCGTCAGATAAAGGGGATAATGGCTGGCATTCCCCGCTCGGGGGTGAATTGGAACTGATGAGATGGCAATTCAGGAAGCAATTAAATATCCCTCGCCATGCAAATTCAGAGACCCTCTGAATAGGGCACCCCCCAAAGGCCTGCTCAACAGTGGGACCCCCGCAGCAACTCCCTAACTAAAGGAAACCCCACAGAGACCCCCTAAATAAAGAACCCCTCCCCCGCAGAGACCCCTAACTAAAGAACGCCCCCCTCACACAGAGACCCCCTAAATAAAGAACCCCCCACAGATACCCCTAACTAAAGGACCCTCCCCCCCCCGCACCCACAGAGACCCCACCAAACTAACGCGGCCCTGCAGAGACATCCTAATTAAAGGGAACCCCCACAGAGACCCCCTAACTGAAGGAGACCCCCAGCAGTCCCCTAAACACCCAGAGACCTCCTCACTGAAGAGACCCCCTGAGACCCCCTAACTAATGGGACCTCCCAGAGACCCTGTAACTAAAGGAATTCCCCCCCCTCCCCACCCAACAGACCTCTGCCCTGAAAAGAGACCCAATCTGGAAGCTAGAGAACAGTCCAGACAGTGGCACTCATCTAGGCATACACCTGCTGGATCAGACATAGGAACCACCACATGTCCATTGCTGGAAGAGAAAAGCATGACCTGTGTTTAAACCCCAGATATTTTAGTGCAAAGCCATTCATTATTTCTGGTAGCGGTCTGTGATTGACAGCTTCCATAAACACAGCTGCCAGCCGCGCTTCATTCATCTTCCTTCATGAATGAGTAACGTTTACAAACATCAACCACTTCAAAGAGAGTTAAAGGCTGTCAATTTCCAGCTCAGCATTTCAAGATCACTCAAGCCTGAACGGGGGACTGATTGGAATGCACTGAACTCTCTTTGATGACCCTCCAGCCGTCGTTATGAACCCTCCCAATGATCACATTTCCTCTGCCAGAATCCCACCCCAATCATCTGTGTTCAGGGATTTTGCTGAGGTCATCAGGCTGGGCCTCAGAGCATGACCAACGCTCTTGGTGATGATAGGGCAATTGAGAACTGCTGGCCTCTGTTGGCCAAAAGCTGTCAAGGTCGTTATTTCCAGCCTCCTGGAGGCTTGACGTATGGAAGGCCCAACATTGGCCAGTGAAGTGCCTGAGGGCAATTAAACTGCATCAGACCTTCTCAAATGCCCCCAACAATTCAGCAACTGGTGCCAGGGGAATCACCATTGCAGACAGTATATCCCGACCGTAATGTTTTGGATTGCTTGTGAAGATTGATGCTGTTGAATACAGAGACTAGCTACTGTGATGTATCATGGATTTTGAGAAAGCCCTGCATTTATAGTGCATAATTCTGAAAAAGAAATTCCAAATTTAAGTTAACCTGATATTCTGGCCAATTGTGTAGTAGCATTTCATATTCACATTAAATATACGTGAATGGCAATGAAAAAACTGTTGGGAATTTGGTGGTTTTGTCCCATCTCTAACTTTTCTCACTGTATTCTCTGTTTAGCAATCACCTGTGGTAACCCTGGGGCAATAATGAATGGATATTATAAGGCACCAAATTGGACAGTTGGAAATAAGGTTACTTTTTATTGTGACATTGGGTGAGTAGTTTGTATATAAATCATTGAATAATTTTGGCGCGGAACTATATTGTTGCAATGTTATGAGTAAGAGAAATGACCACACTCAGTCAGCAAGGGTTAAATCGTCCCCTCCCGCCATCGGTGAGAATGGTGGTGGGCACTGGCAGAACATGTGGTGGGAGTCCAAAGGGATGTTTCCCCTGTGCTTTCCATGTTTATGGTTGGTTAATGGTGGGTCTCCTTTCCTACCGAAGATCACCAGGAACCCATTTTGCATCTTATAAATGCTCATCACCAGGCCGATGGACTGGTATCTTGAGGCATCTTCAAATCTCTCTCCTGCCAGAGGGAATATACGCTGTTCAGTTACCAGATTTAACAAACGTGGCGCACATCAGGCGAGGGAGACTTATTGGATTACTGGTCAGTCAACGCTGCCTGAACCATTGGTGTGGACTACAGGGAATGGTGTGCAAGAGACATGGGGGGTGTTTGAAGGCTCCAGGAGAGGTAGGTTGAAGGTTCAGAGAGAGAGGGATTGAAGGCATGAAGGGAGGGGGGGGGGGGGGGGGGGGGGGGGGGGGGTGAGTGGGGAATGTGGTCGTGAGCAGACAAGGGGGGCTGTGAGCAGGGAGGGTGAGTGTGAGTGGGTAACAGGGGTCTATCTACAGGGTATCACAAGTGGATAGCACTGTGGCTTCACAGCGCCAGGGTCCCAGGTTCGATTCCCAGCTGGGTCACTGTCTGTGTGGAGTCTGCACGTTCTCCACGTATCTGAATGGGTTTCCTCCGGGTGCTCTGGTATCCTCCCACGGTCCAAAGACATGCAGGTTTGGTGGATTGGCCACGCTAAATTGTCCTTAGTGTCCAAAAAGGTTAGGAGTGGTTAAGAGGTGTTACTGGGTTATGGGGATAGGGTAGATGTGAGAGCTTAACTGGGTTTGTGCAGTCTCGATGGGTCAAATGGCCTCCTTCTGCACTGTATGTTCTATGTTCTCCCAATTTAGATAATAAGCTTCTTTTCTTATTCTTCCTGCCAAAGCGGACAACTTCATATTTGCCCGCATGATTCGCCATTTGCCATTTTTTTTCAATATGAATTTCGAGTACCCAATTCTTTTTTCCCAATTAAGGGGCAATTTAGCGTGGCTAATTGACATATTGTGCAGTTTGCCAAATTTTTACCTACTCACTTAACCTATCTATGTCCGTTTGTAGTCTTCTTACATCCTTGTCACAATTTACTTATCTACCTATTTTTGTGTTGTCAGCCAATTTGGCAACTATACCATCAGTCCCTTAACCTGAGCCCCTTATATTGATTGGAAAAAGTTGAGGACCCGGCAATGATCCCTGTGGCACACCACTCATCACATTCTGCCATCCAGAAAAAGAACCATTTATGCCAAGTCTCACTGCTCATCCGTTTTATGGGTGAAATCCATGGACACACAGGATATCATCTCAGTATCTCCCCTCTTCACTGTTGAATTGCTGGAATTCCTGTGGGTCTCATTCACCCCGTATTCCTACAACCTTGGGAACAGGAGGAGAGGATGCAACAAAGGAGAGCTCTTGCTTGTCAACAACAGAGGCCGCATTGCCAGCAGCAAGCAGCACCAGAAGGGGAGGCTGGTCAGGACACAACCATTCAAGGAAGGCATCAGAGAAGACGGGCCTTTGGCATTAAAGTTATGGTTGTGATGCAGAGCCTCCCTCTTTGTCCAGGAGGCTCTTTTAAAGCCCATCACTAGTTGCAGCATTGTCAGCTGATGGTTGGTTTTACCATTTCCCCATCACATGTGTTTCGGGTGCACATCACTGGTACTTCCGTTTGAATTTGCAATCGGGTGGGAAATAGAAAGAGTAAGAGAACAGAAGTGGTGCACAGTATCTGTAACACTTGTTGGGTACAGCACACCACTGTTAAAATTCCACCATTGTATTTGGTTCCTACATGATTTTGCAAAGTTAATTTTGCAAATAGATAGAGGTAGAGTTTTGCAAGGGATATTAATAGGTTAAATGAGTGGATAAACATTTGGCAGATGGACATAATTTGGGTACATGTTTGTTTTTTTATTGGTTGCTTGAATTTATTTATTTTAACACCCTTTGTTAAGAGTTTACTAGATTTTTCCTCTCTTGACCTTAGAATACATACCTGATCGTCAAATTCTAACTGCTTTTCAATTAATCTTCATGTCACTGAAAACAGGTAGTTTTATTTTTCTAGACACAAAATGGTGGGGAAAGATTATCGACAATGTACAGCTGAGGGATGGGATGGTGAGGTTCCATCCTGTGAATGTAAGTTATATTTCCCTGTTTAGTAATGTGACTTGTTTGTCTATGCCAAATGAATGAACCACTTTCAATGAATTGTCATATAGTGTTGGTTCCCATCCAGGTTTTCCTCTCCACTCTATTTTGACACCCTCTAGCTTGGAGTTTGTCCTTTCTGAAAAAGAAGAAACAGTTGTTCAATGGTTTTATTGAACATTGCATATTAATGAAATATAGGATGAAATTCTGGAGACTAGGTGCAGTGGTGGACAGAAACGTCCATGTGATTCCTGTTGGGCAGTGCGGCAGGTGAACACATGCGATCTTCCACTTTTTAGCTCATTAATTGTACATCTGTGACTGGTGTGTGCCCGATGAGTTTCACTTTATCAATGACCTTGAGATATGTACATGCTGTTTTTGCCAACCTTTGCCTACCTTTAAGAGGGTCACAATTCAAGTGCATCTATCACAAGCCACTCCAAGATTGGACAGTGGATGCCACAACCATGCCACCTTTTTAGTCCCCCTCTGCATCCTCTGCAGATGGCCGTGACGCACATGGGCGGACCCACACCAGCCGTGGCGCGCATGCGCGGACCCGCGCCGGCCATTGCGCGTACGCATGGGCCTGTGTCGGCAGTGCTGGGGCCCGTATCAGCAGCTGGAGCTGCGTGAAGCATTCCAGTGCCATGCTGTCCCCCTGTGGGTTGGGAGATCGCTGCTCCTAGCGACCAGACGACGCCATCGTAAAACGCTCCGGCGTTTACGACGGCGTCAACACTCTGCCGCTAAAACGGAGAATCCCGCCCCAGAACTTTAAACAAAAGTGGGATTTCTGATCCAATAATACACCGGCTGTTGTTTCCTATCTCAGAGCTGAATATCCGTTCCCATGTCTGTTAACTACTCGATTGATTGAGTTAGTCCAGTGCATAAGAAAATGTTCCATTAATTTGCTGAATGAATGTAATAAATATTGAGGAGGTGATATAAACATGGAGAAAATATTTACTGGCTGTGATGCTGAGATGGAGCAGATAATCCAAAGACAGTGGTGAGATGGATAAGAGACTTTCAGGACACTTCCTCACTTTTGAGGTTGAACACTTTTGGAACAAAGCAGTTCATTAACAGTGCGGTTTATATTTAATATCTGCACACTAGCTTTCAATGACTTGTGGTACCTGGACAACTAAATACCTTTGATCCTTCACTGCTCCAGGTATCCCACACCTTAGTAAGTAGATGGATACCTGATGTTATGATTTTTGATTGCTGGTGAAGTTTGATGTCGGTCAGTGCACAGTGTTGTTGAAGACACAGAGATCTGTTGGAAGGCATTACGGATTGAGAAAAAGTTTTGCATTTTTAAAAAACTTGTCATACTTTTGAAAAATGAATTCCAAATTTGGGGTAACATGATATTATAGGCAATCAGGGTCGCAACCTATTTAATGTCTTCATATTGAATATCTGTGATGGACAATGAAAAAGCTGTTGAAGTTTGGTAACATTTCTAACTTTTCTCATTTTATTTTCTGTGCAGCAACGGACTGTGGTAACCCTGGGGAGATTCTGAATGGATATTATAGGGCATCAGATCTGGCAGATGGAAATAAAGTTACTTTTTATTGTGACAGTGGGTGAGTATCCAGTACATATGTTTCAGAAAGACTGTGGGTGAAATTCTCTCATCCTGTGCCAGGTTTGGTGGCGGGTGGGAGCGGAGAATCTAGTCGGAGCCGATAAATTGGGAGTGGGATTCTGCGGGAATTGGAGGGGCGGGCAACTTCGGCACGAAGGAGTGGAGTGGACCACTCTGGCGTCAGGCCACCCCAAAGGTGCGGAATCCTCCGCACCTTCAGGGGCTAGGCCGACGCCGAAGTGGTTTGCGCCGTGCTGGCAGGCGGGGAAGGGCCTTGGCGCCACGCCAACCGGCGCCGAAGGGCCTCCGCCGGCTGGCGCAGGTTGGCGCATGCACGGGAGCGCCAGCGTGTGATGCCGTCATCGCAGCACATGCGCAGGGGGATTCATCTGCGTCGGCCATCACGGAGGACCACAACAGTCGACGCGGAAGAATAGAATGCCCCCACAGCACAGGACCGCCCTCAGATCGGTGGGCCCTGATCGCAAGCCAGGCCACCGTGGGGGCACCTCCCGGGGCCAGATTCCCCCCCCCCCCCCACCCCCCCACCCCGAGGACCCCGGAGGCCGCCCACGCAGCCAGGTCCCGCCGGCAAATACCTGGTGTATTTACGCCAGCCGGACTGGAGGAAACGGGCGGCCACTCGTCCCATTGCGGGCCGGAGAATCAGCGGGGGGGGGGGGCGCTGCCGGAGAATTCGGCAACCGGCGGGAGTGGGATTCATGCTGCCCCCCGGCGATTCTCCGTCCCGGCGGGGGTCGGAGAATCCCGCCCTGGAAATCCACTGGCGTAAAATCACGTATCGATTCTCCCAATGGTTGCACGGTTCACCACTCTGCCAGGCAGTCCAGTTCCTGCACTCCATCTCCATTATGAGGTGGTCTTCAAGGTCAGCTTGACCCATGGACCCTCCTGTGTCACTGTCTCAGATCAGTACAGTGCCTGGAATTGGGGAGTACAGGGGTCTCCTTACCCTCGGTGCCACACACCAGTATTTATCTGGACAGGACTGTGATTTGGGATTCATGCAGACATTGCAACAAAGATCCTAAGTTCAAGCAGGGGTGGAGGGCGAGGTGAGGCCGGGGGACTGATGCAGCCTGGAGGGGACAATGTGGAAGGAGGGCTGTGCAAGGAGCGGGATAAAGGACGAGGGTGGACGATGGCAGGCAGAGAGGCAAGGAGGTGGGTGAAGAGGACGAACAATGGAAGGCGGAGGGAAGACCGAGAGGAGGGAAGAAGGACCATGCAGTTTTCTCATGCTATAGTTAAGACAATCACAAATGACCATCTCCCGTGCTTCATATTCCTGATGACAGCTGTCCATGTGAACATTGAATGAAGCTTTCAGTTTTGCTGTTGAACTGCAATTTTTAAAACAAATCTTTATTCTGCTCAAGATGGAGGATGTTCTGAATATCGGCCCATAATTTCCTGGTTCCCCCGCATCGCATTTAGGGGGTACCCCAATGATGCACTGGGCAATCCCTTGAGGAAGCTCCCACATTTATTTTCCAGAAGCACTAACGCACTAACTTCTCCTGGATTGGAAGCCATCAGACAGAATCGAATTAAATCGTTAACTTTGGATGTTACTGCCATTTTTACCCCGATAGTTACTCTGAAAAAGTTAAAAGGAAAAAAAGCACTTCTAACTCCACAAACTACTTTAAACACTGTACCAAACCTCGCATGGGATACTGCCCGAACCCCTCCCTCCACCCCCCCTCCGAAACTCCCATCCCTGTCTGATTCACCCCTCCCGGTCTGACCCACCCTCCCACTCCGATATCTTGGCCTGGTCCAACCTCCACTCCCGGTCTGGCCTGATCTCCCTTCCAATCTGGTCTGGCCCACCCTGCATTTCGACCCCCTCCGGTGCGAATCAAGCCCCCCCCCCCCGGTCCGATCCCACCTCCCCGTTCTGGCCCGACTCACCCCCCCACTCCCCAACTCAAATGCCCCCCCCTCATTTCCCTCCCTGTCTATCTCCAAATGTCGGAACCACTTACATTCAAAACTTACCATCTCCCTTTAAATTGTCTCTTTAACCATCTCCTTTATGGCAGCTAGTACCGTAAGAATGGGGCATTTCTTTCTCCCCTGTGCCCCAGTTACTGCTCGCTAATGCAGCTGGTGGCGCCCTTCACTTCTCCTGCCTCACCCAGCCTCAGTGAGGGAGGTTGGGTGAGACAGGAGCTTTACCGTGAGTAAGACCATTCAGGGCAGCAATCCGCCAGAAGGTTGCCACTCTGAGGAAGCACGGTACTTTATATGGAGTCTCGGTTCTCACTAAGATACAATATTTGGTTCCTACTTTATTGTTCCGCTAAGTGAGTCCCATGTTTGATATTTTTTTAAACACAGTTTGTTGATAGTTTAATAAATTTTTCTTGGTGGATCTCCTGTTTCGTACCTGGTTAGAAAACTGTACAACTTTACTAATTACCCTTCATGTCCCTGATAACAGGTGGTTTGTTTCTCTTTGACTAGATACAAAATGGTGGGTAGAGACTACTTGCAATGTACACCTGCGGGATGGGATGGCGAGGTTCCATCCTGTGAACGTAAGTTATGTCACCAATTGTTTTTTTAAAAAGTGATTTACTTGCTTATCTATTCCAAATGATTGAACCAATTTGAATGGGTTGTCATGTAGCGTTGGTTCACATCCAAGTTTTCTTCCCTACAGAATTTTGGCATCCTCAAGCTTGGAGTTCTGACTTTGTGGAGTGGGAAGGAACAGTTGGTCAATATTTTGATTCAACATTGCACATCAAGGATTCATAATTGTATGAAATGAGAAATGACCAATCCATTAATCAATCCTGCTCCTTTCAGAAGATGTTATTCTTCTGCCCGGTTGCAAATGGTAGTGTTGGGGTGGTGGTGGATGATTCAAAGTTGCTAATTCTTTGTGGAATTTCAGGTAACAGGAAGTGGTAATTTGGGCCATAGGAGATCGAAGTAGTGGAAGCAGCAGGGCAAGGAAAAGTGCAAGGAAAGAATTGTGGTATGGAGAGGTTGGGAGATACCGGACGAACACCAAGTATGAATGGAGGAATGAGATAGAAAAGGAGTAGCATCATAACAGGTAGGTGAAGGAGGCTGAGGGAAAGAAAAATCAGAATTTGGCGATATTGCTGTATGGTCTGACAATTGGTGCAAGGCACACGAGATAGGTCCAGGAGGGGAGCAATGAAACACCATGAGAGTCAAGTAATGGAATCCCATGCGAGGCAATGAAGAGAATTTGGTCAGAGCTTCAAAGATACAGGGATGAACCTTATTGTTGACGTCATTATTTTTGACAATTTCCCAACCATAAGAAATTGACATATATTTTCTTTTGCTTTCAACCCACCTTCGCCACTCTGCTCCTCACAAGTCCTTTATTGCTCTCAATCCTTTGTCTTCTCTGTCCCTTACTCCACAACCCTAATACCTTTCCCCTTTTATATCACCTCAGACTACCTCTTGCACACAGAATTTTAATTGTTTTAGAATACTCTTTATGCGAAAGGTTTCATTGGCAAGTCACCGAAACACAAGTAGATATTAAGATAGGTGACCACAGGGTAGCACGATGGCGCACGTGGTTAGCACTGCTGCCTCATGGCGCCGAGGTCCCAGGTTCGATCCCGGCTCTGTGTCACTGTCCGTCTGGAGTTTGCACATTCTCCCCGTGTTTGCGTGGGTTTCGCCCCCACAACCCAAAAAAGATGTGCAGGGTAGGTGGATTTGGCTACGCCAAATTGCCCCTTATTTGGAAAAAATGAATTGGATATTCTTTAATTCATAATTTAAAAAAAAGCTGAGCCAGCTATGTAGGGCGGGATTTTCCACACAACCTGCCATATGTTTCATGGCGGCGGAGGCAGCCTGCCATTGGCTGGTGGAGGGATCTTCAGGTCTTGCCATTGTCAATGGGGCTTCCTGTTGAATGTGTTCCTCGCTGCTGGGAAATCTACAGCGGGGGTGCACCATTAGTGGGACCAGAAGATCCTAACAATGTAAATGGCTGGAATGTTCCAGCCATAAGTTTCAATAAAAGACTTTAAGGAGAACGGTGAGGAGGAGAAACCGAGAGATTTAGGGATGAAACTGCAGAATTGCAGGTTGCAGAAGCCACAACCGCCAATAGAGGTGGCGGAGGGATTCAAGGTGCATAAGAGGCTAGAATTGGAAAAAAGCTGAATTCTTAGAGCATTGATCTTGTTCTTGACAGTTGAAAGACTTTTGGGCTAAAGGAAATCATAGGACTAGAGAGTCGTTGGGCAGGGCCTAGGAATGATTTGAACGCAATGATACATTTTAAGGTTGCTGGATCAGGAAACAAAGTGAGATTAGTGAAGATAGATGAACTGGACAGTGTGGGTCAGGATTCAGCCAGCAGGGGTGGCATGTGGTGCAATGGTTAGCACTGGGACTGCGGCGTTGAGGACCCAGATTCGAATCTCGGCCCTGGGTCACTGTCCATGTGGAGTTTGCACATTCTCCCCTTGTCTGTGTGGGATTCACCCCCCAAAACCCAAAGATGTGCAGGTTAGGTGGATTGGCCACACTAAATTTCCCCTTAATTGGAAAAAAGAATAATTGGCTACTCTAAAAGATTTTTTTTTAAAGGATTCAGACAGCAGAGCTATGGATTAGGGGAAATTTACAAGTGGTACAAAATGATAGGATGTCAATGAGAACATGGGAATAGTCCAATTGGGTGTTAAAAAAAAGCTCAGGTAAAAGTCCTGTAAGACCATCAAGTCTGCCCTGCCATTCAATGAGGTCATAACTGATCTGATATGTTAAACCTCAACTCCATTTTCCCGTCTTATCCCATAACCATTGATTCCCTTAGTGATAAAGTGCTAGTAGCTGATTGGCTGAGTCAGGTTGTTATAACTGGATGGGAAGTTCCCAAAATAGAACCCTGGCTCAAAAGACCATCTGGGAATTCTCCGTCAGTGGAATCCTCCGGTCCGCCGCGTGGCACCCACGCCCATGGGTTTCCTGGGAAGCCCCATTGGCCAGTTGCAGGAACAGAGAATCCCGCTGCTGGCGGGGGCGCGATGTGCCAGGAAATGAACAAAGAACAAAGAAAAGTACAGCACAGGAACAGGCCCTTCGTCCCTCCAAGCCTGTGCTGACCATGCTGCCTGTCTAAACTAAAATTGTCTACACCTCCTGGATCCATATCCCTCTATTCCCATCCTATTCATGTATTTGTCAAGATGCCCCTTAAATGTCACTATCGTCCCCACTTCCACCACCTCCTCCGACAGCAAATTCCAGGCACCCACTACCCTCTGTTTGAAAAACTTGCCTTGTACATCTCCTCTAAACCTTGCCCCGCGCACCTTAAACCTATGCCCCCTAGTAAGTGACCCCTCTACCCTGGGAAAAAGCCTCTGACTATCCACTCTGTGGATGCCCTTCATAATTTTGTAGACCTCAATCAGGTCGCCCCTCAACCTCGGTTGTTCCAGTGACAACAAACCGAGTTTATTCTACCGGTCCTCATAGCTAAAGCCCTCCATACCAGGCAACATCCTGGTAAATCTCTTCTGCACCCTCTCTAAAGCCTCCACATCCTTCTGGTAGTGTGGTGACCAGAATTGAACACTATACTCCAAGTGTGGCCTAACTAAGGTTCTATACAGCTGCAACATGACTTGCTAATTCGTATACTCAGTGCCCCGGCCAATGAAGGCAAGCATGTCGTATGCCTTCTTGACTACCTTCTCCAACTCCAAGCATCAAACTTTTGCTTTACTCTGAAGTCTGCTTTCCCACTTTAAACCTGGTTACTGCAACTGTCTCTTTAACTCAGAACACTATTTTGGTCTCTGTTCTCTTAACTTCAGTCGTCTCAAGACATTCTTTCTGTCCTAATTTCCTGGTTTTCTGCACAGTAACCGTTTTTTGGGAAAGTTTTCCTCTTTGCAGCTCCTGTCCTGTCCAGTCTTTTTCTTGGAAGAGTAGAGAGATGCTCACTCCCTGGTACGCTTCTTCAACTGCAATGTATCCAGCTCAAACAAAACTTAAAACATTTTCTACGTTACAAGGCCCCAGTTGCGAAGCAACTAATGCTAGTTTATTTAGTTTTCATGCCGTGGCACTTTCAAAGCACAATAGAAACACAGTTGGAAGTGAACCAACCTCCACACATACAAAGACCTTTGTCCAGCATGAATATAACTATAGGTTTCCCTATAGTGCCTTCCAGGCACAAAAACATTAATTAAATCCACTTAAAACTACACATTATTTCTCATTTTTACCAATAGAAATAAAGATTCCTTAAACGACCTTTGTTTTCCTAACAAGGCACAGTGTTGGTATTATCTCCTGGTAACAGTGCAAGAATCCGGTGGGAGAAAGGCACTGAGGTTGAGCAAGGGAATTAGAGAGCTGGTGAATCATGGTGAGTAGGAGATAGTAGGAGCAGAAAACGTGCAGATAATAGAGGGGCTATCTTAAATGAAGGAAGTTGAAATAGGCAGTGTTGGGGATAGAGACAATATGGCATTGGTAGCACAGCTCAGGGTTAGAGTAAACGTCACGGTTGTGAAAAGACTGGTTCAGCTCAGACACAGAATTGGACAGTAATGTAGCTTTTAATGGAATAACAAAAGGTCAGCAATTATTCTTAACTGCTCACCCCATTGAGTATCAACAGAGAATATTATGTGCTGCTGGCAAAAATTTACATAAATGTTGCCAGTACTGAATTCTGCAATTGGCTGCAATCCTTATCTTTTTCATTCACAACTCTGCTATTCAGGCTTTTCAGCTCTCAGTCTCACTATCTCCCACTCCCTGTGCTGCTTCAGCACTCTGAGTCCCATGCTTATTCCCTTCACTGCCTCCCTCCCTCCTGACCCTTGCAGTACCTCTGTGTGATCATGTGGGAAATAGATAGAGATAAACATGCTGCAGATCCCAATAGGAGTGAGATAAGATGAATAAAATTGAAGTGAGGAGAGGAAAGTGGAGAAGCAAAGTGTGAAAGAGAGGGAGAGAATAATTTGGAATAGTGTAAGGGCACAGACCTGGAAGCGAAAAGATAAGCAAGTGGAAAACAGAAGGAAGAGAGAAATGCTTCTTTACTCCGATTTCCATTGGCCGTATGTGGTGGGGTGTGTGAATCAATGAAATCAACTTCTATGATCAAATGAAAATGTTTAAAAACCATTGCCCAAAACACTAAGCTGCTTTTTAACTTTGAATCAGTTGAGGTCCTTGGTTGGATATCGTTACATTCAGCAAAAATCATCGGTGGTCTGATGCACAATAGCCCCACTACAGTTACTTTCCTTTTGTTGTTATGAAAGCTGTTAGGTTGGGATGGGTCCCTATTTCTCATTGCCAGTGGTGGGCTGGACAGATTTTTCAAAACATCTGGGGTGGGATTTTCTTGCACTCTCTTCCCCGCATGGTGATTTTTCCAGCCACGGAGGCAGCTCACCATCGGTTGGCGGTGGGATCTTCCAGTCCTGCCGATGTTTACGCCATTTTGTGTAGCTCATCTGTCCCACCACTGGGGAATCTGCTGCGGAGGGGTCGCCTTGGGCGGGGACGGAGGATCCCGCCCCCCCCTAGTCTTTTGAACAACTGCTGCATGTGGAATAATGTTTATTTAATCTCTGACAGTGAACAGCATGGAACGTTTTAGACTGGAGGACAGAGGTTTGAGAGACACGCATTTGTGTGTTAATAATGTGTCCTCGAGCTTGACTTCCGGGCGGCGAGCGAGGAGGTCGCAGGGAGAGGGGCTCCCGCAAGCGGTGGACAGCAGGAGGAACAGCCCCCCCCCCCCCCCCCCGACAGGCCGGACGGCGGAGGAGCCGGAGCGGGAGCCGAGGAGACGGAGCCGAGGAGCCGGGGAGCCGAGGAGCCGAGGAGCCGGGGAGCCGAGGAGCCGGGGAGCCGAGGAGCCGAGGAGCCGAGGAGCCGGGGAGCCGGGGAGCCGAGGAGCCGAGGAGCCGAGGAGCCGGGGCGGAGGAGCCGAGGAGCCGAGGAGCCGAGGAGCCGGAGCGGGAGCCGAGGAGCCGGAGCCGAGGAGCCGGAGCGGGAGCGGAGGAGCCGGAGCGGAGGAGCCGGAGCGGCGACAGGGGGGCCCAACAGCAGCAGGTCCATCCCCTCTCCCCCCCCCCCCCCCCCACGCGGGCCAGGAGCGGTGCGGCGGCGGCCCCTCTTCTCTCCCCCCCCCCCCCCCCCCACGCGACCCAGGAGCGGTGCGGCGGCGGCGGCCCCTCTTCTCTCCCCCCCCCCCCCCCCCACGCGGGCCAGGAGCGGTGCGGCGGCGGCGGCCCCTCTTCTCTTCCCCCCCCCCCCCCCCCCACGCGGGCCAGGAGCGGTGCGGCGGCGGCGGCCCCTCTTCTCTCTCCCCCCCCCCCCCCCACGCGGGCCAGGAGCGGTGCGGCGGCGGCGGCCCCTCTTCTCTCTCCCCCCCCCCCCCCACGCGGGCCAGGAGCGGTGCGGCGGCGGCGGCCCCTCTTCTCTTTCCCCCCCCCCCCCAGCCAGCAGCGGGGACCCCCCCCCCCCCCCAGCCAGCAGCGGGGACACAACCCCCCCCCCCCCCCCCCCCCAGCCAGCAGTGGGGACACAACCCCCCCCCCCCCCCCCCCAGCCAGCAGCGGGGACACAACCCCCCCCCCCCCCCAGCCAGCAGCGGGGACACAACCCCCCCCCCCCCCAGCCAGCAGCGGGGACACAACCCCCCCCCCCCAGCCAGCAGCGGGGACACAACCCCCCCCCCCCAGCCAGCAGCGGGGACACAACCCCCCCCCCCCCAGCCAGCAGCGGGGACACAACCCCCCCCCCAGCCAGCAGCGGGGACCCCCCCCCCCCCAACCAGCAGCGGGGACCCCCCCCCCCCCCCCCCAACCAGCAGCGACCACCGGCCCACTCGCCCCTCCCCCCCCCCCCCCCAACTGCTGTGACCACCACGTGGCAAAGACAAAGGGACTCTCTCTCCTGGTTGAGTGGGGAAAAAAGAAAAAAGAGACTTGTATTTCTGTTCTTCCCAAAAGAAAACTGGTAAAGAGAAAAGGGGTAGGGGAAATAAATTAAAAAAAAAAAAAAAATATATATATATATATACATATATAGATATATAATAATAAATAAAATAAAAATAGGGTGCGGAAAAGGGGGAAAAAGAAGAACAAGGAGAGAAGAAAAGATGAAGGGGAAGGGGGAGAAAAAAGTGCCAGAAAGGAGCCAAGAGAAAGGGGGCACCGGAAGTAGACTGGGCAAAGGGAAAGCCAGCTCGGGCGAACGAGTCAACACGCGAAGCGGCGGGAAGGATGCTTCGCCGCATCCAGAAGAGCTGGACGGGCGGGCAACCTCTCCCCTGGGGTTAGAGGGGGGCGTGAATTGGAAGGAAGCCTTTGCCGAGGTGGTGAGGGAGCAGCTGCAGGCATTCAAGGCAGAGTTAAAAGCAGACGCAGAGGCCGCAGCACAGGCAGCAGCGACCAGGGCCATGTCAGGGGTGCAGCAGGTTCTGACCAGATTGGAGAAGAAAGTGGATGCCCAAGGGAAGATACTGGAAGCCCAAGGGAAGATACTGGAAGCCCAGGGGGCAACCATTAAAGAGCTGGAGAAGGCAGCGACTGACGCGAGCGACCGGGTCATATCCCTGGAGAGGGGAATGGTGAAACTGAGTGCAACACAGGGGAGCCTGAAGGGCAGGGTAGACGACCAGGAGATCAGCTCGAGAAGGCAAAATATCAAGATAGTGGGACTGCCAGAGGGGATAGAGGGTAGAAGTCCCACAACATTCGTGGCTGCGATGCTGGGCTCCTTAGTGGGGCGGGAAACTTTTCCCACCCCACCGGAAATGGACAGAGCTCATCGGTCACTGCGCCCGAAGCCCAAGGAAGGGGAAAAAACCGAGAGCAGTTATAGCCAGACTGCACCGGTACCGGGATAGGGAGACAATCCTGCGCTGGGCCAAGGAGAATAGAGCCTGCAATTGGGACGGGCACGCCATCCGAATCTACGAGGATTTTGGAGCGGACATAGCTAAGAGACGGGCGGAGTTCAACAGAGCGAAAGCAGCTCTCTATAAGAACAAAGTACGTTTTGGTATGCTGTACCCAGCAAAACTCTGGGTCACATACCAACACAAGGAATATTTCTTTACAGCCCCTGCCGAGGCGAATAGATTCGTCGAGGAGCACGGGCTGGAAAAACGCCAGGGGAAGTAGGGACGAGGGGCCCATGGCAAGGAGACACGTCATGCCGACGGGGGGGTGGGGAGGGGCGAGGCAAAGCCAGCCCCCTCCCCCCTGGCAGAAACACCCAGAACGGAAAACAACCCAATGCCCTAGGGCCCGCTCCAGGTGGGAGGCCAGGCCCCGGCACGAGGGAACGGGAGTACTGGAGAGGGGAGAGGGGAAGCGGGACAGCAACCTCCGGGAGGGGAGCCACCGTGCTAGCAGGAAAGCTAGCGAAGGGGGCGCGCAACAGAGCAGGGCCGCAGCGCACCCCCAACAGGGGGGAAGGCGCCAGGCAGGGGAGGGGGGGGATCACCCATCAAAGGTGGGAGAGCAAATGGGGACAGGAATGGGGGAGAGAGGGGCAATGGAGGGGTACACAGGGGTATCCCCGAAAGGGATAGAGCGGGGGGGGGGGGCACCCGGGGGGCGAGAGACCAGGGAGGGGAAACGCAGGGACGAAGGGACAAAAGAGGCCAGTAAGGGAATAGGGCCACAAAGTGCCACAGACAAGGGCTCGAAACAGGGAACTGCTGCAAGCACCCACCCAGTACGGTCTGTGGGTGAAGGGGCCCCCCGGAGTGCAGGGGACTACCCGCGTGGCGGACACAAAGTGGACGGCCATGGCGGGTGTCCCCGGGACAAGGGGGAACCCCGGAGCGCAGGGACCCGACCGCATGGGGAGAGCAGTGATAGTGGACATCCTGGACGGCCCCCTAACATAGGGAAACCCCAGAGGGCAGGGGCGCGTCCACCGGACAAATATGGTTAACCCCACAGGAGCAAGGGGGCAGAAGCCCCCCACCAGAATAGTCACCTGGAACGTAAGGGGACTTAACGGCCCAGTGAAGAGATCTAGAGTCCTCACCCACCTTAGAAACATGAGGGCCGACATAGTCTTCCTCCAAGAGACGCACTTGAGGGAGCGGGACCAACTGCGGGTAAGAAAGGGCTGGGTGGGACAAACCTATCATTCCTGTTATGGGGCAAGGGCCAGGGGGGTGGCGATCCTGATTGGCAAGAGGACAATGTTTAGGGCGACAAAGACGGTTACGGACCCAGGGGGACGGTATGTCATGGTCAGCGGGGCCCTGGATGGGGCGCCGGTAGTTCTAGTTAACGTGTACGCGCCCAACTGGGACGACACGAGCTTCATCCAAAAGACCATGGCAGAAATCCCGGACATAGCGACGCACCGACTAATCATGGGGGGGGACTTCAACTGTGTACAGGACCCAACGACGGACAGATCAAACCCCAGAACGGGGAAAACCTCAAACATGGCAAGGGAACTCAGCCACTATATGGAGCAGATGGGAGCAGTAGACCCCTGGAGATTCGCCCACCCGGGGGAGAAAGAATTCTCTTTCTTCTCCCCAGTACACAACGTGTACACCAGAATTGACTTCTTTGTGGTGGGGAAAACGGTGCTTCCAGAGATAGACAAGGTGGAATACTCCGCAATTGTGATATCAGACCACGCTCCACACTACATGGATGTGCGGCTAGAGACGGGAAGGGCCCAGCGCCCCAAATGGAGGTTGGACGGTGCCTTACTAGCTGACAAGGCCTTCAGCGAAAGGATAGCGCAGGCCATAGCGGAGTACACTGAGATCAACCAAAACGGGGAGGTCTCACCCTCCACGTTCTGGGAAGCGCTTAAGGCCGTACTAAGAGGGGAAATCATAGCCTACAAAGCGCAAAGAGATAG
Organism: Scyliorhinus canicula; assembly: GCF_902713615.1. Lineage (NCBI taxonomy): Eukaryota > Metazoa > Chordata > Chondrichthyes > Carcharhiniformes > Scyliorhinidae > Scyliorhinus > Scyliorhinus canicula. The sequence goes on along the minus strand of NC_052160.1, from coordinate 123,030,280 downwards.
GGAGGAAAGGGTGGCTAGGCAGAAGCTGGTCGACTCCATACTGGAGGTAGACCATAAATACTCCGAGGCCCCGACTGTAGAACTCCTGGCGGAGAGAAAAGAATTACAAAGGAACTTTGACCTGCTCTCCACCAGGAAAGCAGTACACCAACTCCGCCAGGCACGCGGGGCCCTATACGAACACGGAGACAAAGCCAGCCGCCTGTTGGCCCACCAGCTGAGAAAGCAGGCAGCCAGCAGAGAAATCGCGCAAATCAGAGATACCAGAGGCACGTTGGAAACAGAACCAGAGAAGATTAACAAAACCTTCAAGGCCTTCTACCAAGAGCTGTACACCTCAGAGCCCCCAACGGGGAAGGCTGGGATGAACCGGTTTCTTGACGGACTGAACATACCAGTTGTGGGAGAGGGCAGAAAACGGGATCTGGAAGCACCACTAGCACTGGGAGAGATCATGGACAGCATTAGCTCCATGCAGGCGGGGAAGGCGCCGGGACCGGACGGATTCCCGGCGGACTTCTACAAAAAATTTGCGACAGCGCTGGCCCCGCACATGCGGGAGATGTTCACAGACTCGCTAGCTAGGGGCACGTTGCCACCCACGTTAGCACAGGCCTCAATCTCGCTGATACCTAAGAAAGACAAAGACCCAACGGAATGTGGGTCATACAGACCCATATCTCTGCTGAACGCAGACGCCAAAATACTGGCCAAAATCCTAGCCAAAAGGCTAGAAGACTGTGTACCTGAGGTGGTCACAGAGGACCAGACGGGCTTTGTCAAAGGTAGACAGCTGACCGCGAACATCAGGCGCCTGCTGAACGTGATAATGACCCCCTCCGGGGAGAGAACACAAGAGGTGATCGTCTCCCTGGACGCAGAAAAGGCCTTCGACAGAGTCGAATGGAAATACCTCATAGAGGTACTGGAGCGGTTCGGGCTTGGAACAGGGTTCACCGCTTGGGTAAAGCTCCTGTACAACGCTCCCATGGCGAGTGTACAGACCAACAATACCAACTCCCAATACTTCCAGCTGCACAGGGGCACCAGACAAGGATGCCCACTGTCCCCGCTGCTGTTCGCACTAGCAATCGAACCGCTAGCAATCGCGCTCAGGGCAGCAAAAAATTGGAGGGGGATCCGAAGGGGAGGTAGAGAGCACAGAGTCTCACTCTATGCGGATGATCTGCTCCTCTATATCTCGGACCCACAAAGCAGCATGGACGGAATCATCGCGCTCCTGAAAGAGTTTGGAGCCTTCTCGGGCTACAAACTCAACATGAGCAAAAGTGAGATCTTCCCATTACACCCGCAAGGGGGGGGGGGGGCAGCACTAAAGGGGCTGCCGTTCAAACAAGCCCGACATAAATTCCGCTACCTGGGGATCCAAATAGCCCATGACTGGAAAGGGATCCACAAATGGAACCTCACCAGCCTGACGGAGGAAGTTAAAAAGGACCTGCAAAGATGGAACACACTCCCGCTCTCCCTCGCGGGGAGAGTTCAGACGATCAAAATGAACGTACTGCCCAGGTTCCTCTTCCTGTTTAGATCCATTCCGATCTACATCCCCAAGGCCTTTTTCAAAGCGCTGGACAAACTCATCATGGCGTTCGTATGGGGGGGTAAAAATGCTAGGATCCCAAAGAAGGTCTTACAAAAAACAAAAACCAGGGGAGGGTTAGCCCTCCCGAATCTACAACTCTACCACTGGGCAGCAACAGCCGAGCGAGTAAGGGGATGGATCCAGGAGCCAGAAGCTGAGTGGGTGCGTGCGGAGGAGGCCTCCTGCATGGGAACCTCCCTCCGGGCCCTCGCCACGGCAGCACTCCCATCCCCACCCAAAAAACACTCCAGCAGCCCAGTGGTGACAGCCACCCTCCAATCCTGGAACCAACTGCGGCAGCAACTTGGCCTGACCAAAATGTCGAACGGGGCTCCCATCTGCAACAACCATAGGTTCAAACCAGCACTGACCGACGCCACCTTCAAAAGGTGGAGGCAGGACGGGGGGACACTGACAGTCAGGGACCTGTACACGGACGACAGGATCGCAACACTGGACGAACTGACAGAGAAATTTCAGCTAGCTGGGGGGAACGAGCTACGGTACCTGCAGCTCAAAAACTTCCTACGAAAGGAGACAAGGACGTACCCACAACCGCCACGACAGACACTACTGGAAGACCTACTGGACGCAAGTATCCTAGAGAAAGGGAACTGTAGTGACATGTATGACCGACTGGTAGATAGGGACGACACCGTACTGGACGCAACAAGGAGGAAATGGGAGGACGACCTGGGGATGGAGATCGGGTGGGGACTCTGGAGCGAAGCACTGCATAGGGTCAACTCCACCTCCACGTGCGCAAGGCTCAGCCTGACGCAACTAAAAGTGGTACATAGAGCCCACTTAACAAGAACCCGTATGAGTAGGTTCTTCCCGGAGGTGGAAGACAGATGTGAACGGTGCCAAAGAGGCCCGGCCAACCACGCCCACATGTTCTGGTCCTGCCCCAGACTCGTGGAGTACTGGACAGCCTTCTTCGAGGTAATGTCCAAAGTGGTGGGAGTGAGGGTGGAGCCATGCCCGATAGTGGCGGTCTTCGGGGTTTCAGAACAGCCAGATCTATTCCTGGGGAGGAGGGCGGATGCCCTTGCCTTTGCCTCCCTGATCGCCCGCCGTAGAATCCTGTTTGGCTGGCGGTCAGCAGCACCGCCCAGAGCTGCGGACTGGCTGTCCGACCTCTCGGAATCTCTCCAAATGGAGAAAATCAAATTTGCCATCCGAGGGTCGGACGACGGCTTCCACAGAACGTGGGAGCCATTCATGCAACTGTTCCGGGACCTATTTGTGGCCAATGTACAAGAGGAAGAATAGTCGGGGGAAGGTAGCGGGAGGGGGGGGGGGGCTACAGGTTCGTTACGGGGGTTCGATGGCTAGCTAAGGCCCAAAACCAAGCTAAATAAACATGTTGAGGGGGGGGGGGGGGGGGCGCAGTTACTACTACGAAGATGCTTACCTGTAAATATGTGTGTTAATTTTTGCGTGTTTGTTTTTGTTTGTTTTTTTTTCTCTCTCCTAACAATTTGTAATTTGTTCAATATAAAATACGAAAACTGAATAAAAACATTTATAAAAAAAAAATAATGTGTCCTCTTTTCAAATCCTAGGCACAGCATCAAGTGGACTTATACAAAATGTTGTTGGTGAGTAAGAAATTAACCCAAAATTTTTTGGCTGCCTCAAAGTCCATTTTCTTTACTGACAGTATTTACTGACAGTTGGAAATGAAAATTGTACGTTTAAAACTTACTGACTGAGTTGGTGTTCCAAATATTCAAACTGGCAAGTTTAGTCAGACTAGTTATTAATGAAGCTTCGGTACTTTAATAATATTTAAGGGTAAGCTTTTCAGGGCTCTGCTGGTGTTGCTAGTCAGTGAGGATCCAAGCCAGATGTTGTGTTGCAGACACCTTGTGCACCGAATGAACAGCACAATATAAGATTTGTTATACCTTTTGAAAAATATTAGTCATTCACCAAGATGGATTTCGTATTCTGTTCTCGCTCGGTCCTGCCTCTGTCTCTCACCCCTCGTGTCCCCCTCAGTCCTGCCCCTCCCCCTCATGTTTCCCCATCTTCGTTTCTGCCTTTGCCTCATCCTCCCGGCTATCAAAGTCAGAAAAACAATGTGTTGATGAGGACTATGGAAATGCATTTGGCATAGTCTACTCGGATTTCAGCAAGGTTTTTGATAAGGTCCCACATGGAAGACTGATAACGAAAGTGCTGTAGACCTCTATGACTCAAATATTGCAATTTGTTTTGAAAATAGTTTTAAAAGTTTTTAACATTTTATGCATAAATAAGTCAAACCATAAAACCTGTATCAACAACCTCAACAAAAAACAAAAACATCCCCACCAATTATACCCAACCCCTCCTCAATAGAATACCCCACCAACAGTTAACAGTGACCAGATCCTTGAAATGCATTATAATCGGATGCCATCTGCGATAAGAATCCATCAGTCACTCTCCCACCGTGAACCTAATCTTCTTGAAACGCAAAAACTCCACCAAACCACCCAGCCATACTGTGGCACTGGGCGATGCCGCCTGCCTTCAATTCAGCAGGGTCCACCACCAATCTAGCAATGAGACAAATGCCAAAGCATTCACCATCACACCCATCCTAAATTCTGGTTGGTCTGACACCCCAAATACTGCTACGAATGGGCAGGGCTCCAAATCTACATTTAAAATTGCCGATACGGTGTTACAAAATGGCCCCCAAAAACCCACCAACTTGGGACAGGACCAGAACATGTGCGCATGGTTTGCAGGTCCCCTCGAGCACCGCTCACACCTGTCCTCAACCCCTTCAAAAAAACGACTCATTCTGGCCTGGGTGAGGTGTGCCCTGAACACCACCTTGACCTGTATCAAACTTAGCCTTGCGCGGGTTGATATAGCAGTCACCCATGGACAGACCCGCTCCACACCTCCTCCTCGACTGAGACCTGCTCCTTCCCCATGATCCATCCATATGTCCCGGACGTGCTGCCTTTTCCAACCTTGCACAGGAAAACAATCCTTTCCAGCAAAGTGGCGGTGGCGCCGCCAGGAATGTCGAGAAAGCTAGTCGGACGAATCACCCACCTGAGAGTACATGAATATATCTACCCCGCAAGGTCTGCCCTGTCCCCCAGCTCCTTCCAGTCAGCTAACTGACCCTCCAAAAATAAATCCTTTACCCTCTCCACCCCTTCCCCGTACCTTTCCTTTTTTTTAAAATTTAGAGTACCCAATTCATTTTTTTTCCCCAATTAAGTGGCAACTTAGCATAGCCAATCCGCCTACCCTGCACATCTTTGGGTTGTGGGGCGAAACCCACGCAAACACGGGGAGAATGGGCAAACTCCACACGGACAGTGACCCAGAACCCGGATCAAATTTGGGACCTTGGCGTCGTGAGGCAACAGTGCTACCCCTTACCTTTCCAACCCCCAAAAGTGGCATCAAGTTTTATTATTGCAATCTAATTTATTGCTGATGGGAAACTGACTTTATTTAGTATCCCAGTCCAACATAATTCCTGCCATTGATAAGAGCAGAAAATTCCACTCGAGGCTTTCCGTTATGTTCCAATCCCAATTGATGTTACTACTGAATAGTTAGGTCCCAGAATGGACCCCAGCTCAATAGGCCGCAACTTTTATTTTTTCTTCAGGCGCATGGATGAACAGAGCTGCAGGACTGCTGATTAATGTTTAGCCAAATAATAAAACATTTATTAAATATGGCATGATTAACTATAATACACTATTCCTTCACCCCCACCTATATCTTTACAACTGCACATGGGTTAACACACCCCACCTATATCTTTACAGCTGCACATAGAACATAGAACATAGAACAGTACAGCACAGAACAGGCCCTTCGGCCCTCAATGTTGTGCCGAGCCATGATCACCCTACTCAAACCCACGTATCCACCCTATACCGGTAACTGAACAACCTCCCGCTTAACCCTACTTTTAACACTACGGGCAATTTAGCATGGCCAATCCACCTAACCCGCACATCTTTGGACTGTGGGAGGAAACCGGAGCACCCGGAGGAAACCCACGCACACAGGGGGAGGACGTGCAGACTCCACACAGACAGTGACCCAGCCGGGAATCGAACCTGGGACCCTGGAGCTGTGAAGCATTTATGCTAACCACCATGCTACCCTGCTGCCCCAAAGGACATAGGATAACACAAGTTATAAAAAGTGTCTTATGCTCTAATGTTCTCAGTTAATATACAGTCCATGTAAAGCAATGGCAAAATGTGGTCAGGCACACCACACTCTGGGTGGAATTCTCCGGCCGCGTCTGCCCGGCGATTGGAAATTTCCGGCCGAGGTCAATGGTCCGCGTCCCGCGTATGGCGATCTTGCGATAGGCGGGGCTGATAAATCCCGCCCCTGAAACCAAGGGCGCGATTTAACCAAAAAGATTCCAAGTGTGGTAACGAGCGGAAACGGCTGCGAGCTTCCCGATGCTTGGACCGGCGAGGCCACCCCCACTATAAAATATTAATTGGTCTGAATAATAAGGCCCCAATTGCTTCACAGCGCAAATGATGGGCACGCCGGCTGCTCTTTCAGGGACCGCGCTAGTCAACCCCCTGTTAACAAAGGACAGGAGTTCTTAAAGCACTCCCGCGCAGCCAACTCCACTCAGCTCGCAGCCATGCCTCCGAGAGGACCAGCCCCACGATTCAGGGATGCCAACCTGAGTGGATTTTTGGATGCGGAGGAGACCGGATGAGATGCCCTCTTCTCTCGAGGGTCTCAGAGGGTCAGCCACAGGGCAACCAGTGCTGCCTGTGGGGAGGTGGCAACGGCAGTCAGCTCGGGGAGTGTGACCAGGAGGACTGGCTCCCAGTGCCGTAAGACGATCAACAACATCCACCATTTTTATGCGTGTCATTTAATTTTACAGTTTTTGGCAATGTTTATTTTATTCAAACAAACTTTTTGAATGAGGCAGTTTACATCAAGAAGGTAAAATTTATCAAGTAGCATTTAGAATTAGGAATGTGTCCATTTCAGAAAAATGTTGCAATTCTGTTTAAAAAAAGCTAGTTTATAAAATAGAGCAATCTGCACTTTTATGCACCCACAGATGTTTATTTTCTGGTTAATAACTGTATATTATGGATTTCTTTTTAAGGAATTAACCTGGGTATTGTTGCTCTCGTTGGCCTAGTTTTTTTTTGCCGTGTGCTGTTATCGAAAAAAGTTATTAAATAAAGGGTAAGGCAGTTTGAAATTTCCCTGAATTTTTTCATATCAAAAATCCTGCAACACAGTTTGCATTTGGTTTTCTCATTGGACTTTACTTGAGTTGCTGAGGGAAAATATACCCTGAGCAACTTCAAAAATAACTGCAGATCCGGGCAGATCATAACCGGGATAAATCAAGAGAGCAGCCTGGCAGCACAGTGGTTAGCACTGTTGTTTCACAGGGCCAGGATCCCAGGTTCGATTCCTGGCTTGGGTCACTGTCTGTGCGGAGTCTGCACGTTCTCCCCGTGTCTGCGTTGGTTTCCTCCAGCTGCTCCAGTTTCCTCCCACAAGTCTTGAAAGACATGTTGTTAGGTGAATTGAACATTCTGAAATCTCCCTCTGTGTTCGCGAACAGGCGCTGGAATGTGGCGACAAGGGGCTTTTCATATTAACTTCATTGCAGTGTTAATGTAAGCCTACTCGTGACAATAAAGATTATTATATTATTATTGAAGGGGCACTGCGCCAAACAAAAACAAATCGCAAAGGAAACTTAAAACATTAAACCCCGTTAAGATGTGCTTAACGAGGTCACTAAAACACCCCAGTCGATCATAGAATTTACAATGCAGAAGGAGGCCACTCAACCCATCAAGTCCGCACCGGCCCTCAGAAAGAGCACCCCACCTAAGCTCACATCTCCACCCTTTCGTTGTAACCCAGTCCCCACGGGGCACGGAAGACCTCGACGGTGCTGGCAGACACCACGATCTCCCTCTCCAGGGATATCCAGCAGTGAATATAGCCATGATAGAGGCACACACAGTCGGGTTTGATGCCCTCTTCGGTCACTAATAAATCAAACATTGAATCCTATACTATTCACTCTTTTATTATCAATCACAATTTCCTTAACATTTAGCCCTGTAATCCCCACAACTGGAAATAATTTGGTTTTGTCCACAACCTCCATTTGAGTGTGGTTGTATGCTGGGAAATCAGGATTAATCGATTTATTCTGTTAACCAATGCTGCCTTGAGGAATGTGAATAATTTTAATTAACCTATTCTACTTAAACTAAGTGATGCATTTTACTTTGTGCATGTGATTTGTCGTCTTTTGTCAATGTGTCATCATATATACATACAAATTATATTCTGCTATTATCATTCATTTTTAATCTATGTTTATGACATGTTTCCTTTGTAGGCGATATTACCTCGACAGCGGTATTCCCATGACAACTCAAACTAATCACACAATATGATCTTTATTTGAGGTCTTTAAAAGAAAAAAGGTAAAGCTTTATGTCATTCGATATGGCTTGCAAACTGTTTTCAGTGGTCTTTGGTACAGTGTTAAATATTTAAATGTAAGCACGTAAGAGGATTTTCAAATTGTACTGACCTGTGCGTCTCTAATTCTACATTCTAAAAATTATTTATCGATGGCCGGGATTCTCCAATCTGAGTTCACCCCCACCACTGCTGCCAGCGAGAATTTGGCGCTGAGCCAAAAACTCCATTCACTGTGGCGAGACCGGAGATTTCCGCCAGCGGGAACGGAAGGAGAATTCCAGCTAATTAATTTCAAACATGAGAAAAATGACCAACAAGATTGGGGTAGGGAGTGGGGTGGTCATGTACTATACACCATCCCAGCTTGATCTAATGATTGAATTTTTGAGAAAAGAAAGCACAAAGTTGTTACAGCCTGTTGTTAATAACTCGACACATCTTGAGCGATGTTGTCCAGTGTTGATTTCACAAGAGCAGTCACTGGGAAGGAACGCATTTCAATGGACCTAATGTGGCGATTCAAGGTGTGAATCTTGCCTTCCCCATGCAGAAGCATGGCATTTCTCGTCAGCTTTCTTGCCAAGGAGGCTGATGCAACATAAATAAGAAAATAACTGTCCTAACATCCAGGCTGCTTCTCAAATCTTGACCCACTCCCCTTTTCACGGTGTGGTCCTCTTTATACTTTTTTTGAGTGAATGAGTGGTCTGTTTGCAGCCAAGGTCACTGGAAACATCTACAGGTTGAGCATCCCTTATCCGAAATTCCAAAAACCGGAAAATTCCAAAATCCACATTTATGTTTGAGCGCAGTACATGCGCCATTCCCGATGTGTGCCACACATGCGCAGTTCCCAATATTCCACTCATGTACAGTTCCCAACATGCGCCACACTTGGGCAGTTCCCAATGTTTCACACATGCGCAGCTCGCAATGCGCATTGCACATGCCCAGTATATTCCGAAATCCGAAAAGTTCCAAAATCTGATACACACTGGGCCTCAAGCATTTTGGATAAGGGATTTTCAACCTGTATTAATTTTAGCCCATTTTAAAAAAAGTTTTATGCTTTTCGTATTGAAGCCATTTCACTAAAAGCGGATATGGGGCAAGTGGCAGGAGATTTCACAGAGCTTAAATAGAAAATGTTGATATCAAGTATGTAACATGTTTTACTTAACTATGGTTTAAATAGGAAACTGAGGTTGCATTTCGTGGACAAGTGGCCAAAGACTGAGATAGAGGTGGAACGCTTGGCAGGTTTAAATAAGATGGCTTTGCTCCCAATAACAAGTTGCAGAAAGATCTGGGGCAGGATTCTCCGTCCTGCTGCATCCATTTGCTGGTGTGGCGTGCCCCCACTGACAGCGGGATCCTTTTTCCCGCCAGCCGGCCAATGGGGTTTCCCATAGTGGGCACCCCCACGCTGTCGGGAAATCCGCGCGCGTGAGTACGCTGCCAGCAAAGTGGAGGATCCCGCCGACGGAGAATACAGCCCCTGGTGTTACTATTATCTCTTTAAAAATTAGTTAAATATTGGTCACCCACAAAAAGAAATTGCCAAAGTATTCTGGCTCTTCCTCACGATTCCAACTATTGCAGCTGATACACTCTTGCTATCTTCCATGTCTAAGCTCAGTTACTTAACACCTATTTTTCTATTTTTCTCCCCAAAGGTCAAGTGTCCGAACAGCTCTTTATCAAAGATATAACTCACTGGCAGTCTCCTCTCCAAAGCAATTCAAATGAAATATTTTCAGTTTCCATTGGTTGCAAAACAAAGCTGAAATTAGAGGGGGCGTTTTGGAATTTCTATTCCTTTATTTACATCAAACAACAAAAAGAATTCAGAATTGATTTTTAGTTTTAATTTTGGAAATCAATGAAGTATGGGCTACTATGCAAAACTGATTAAAAACAAGATTTAATTTGGATCCTTAAGGTTTAAAAACAATTATCAATGTCAACGCTATGTGCAATGTTAGATTTATTTTAATGTATTTTCACCACTTGATCACACACTATTCCCAAAAATAAAGAGGACCAAACTAGAGCTGGTTGATTTCCAGTGCAAAAAAATCTAGGTTTGATGACTCACTTCTAACTGCCTTACAAAACAATAAAGTCTGATATTTGGCTGGGATGTGAAGTGAGAGATGACAATTTTGTGCCACATTTGAGCTCATACAACATCTTCTGTACTTGGCATTAACTCACAGCAGCTCATTTTGTTCTTTAAAAGTAGATGGACAGGGGATATATGTTCAAAAAAATCTTAAGGGTATAGTAATTGTCAGGCCTTGTAAATGCCACGCTTGTTTTTAAAACTAACCGTTGTAAAAATTGTTTGACTTCCAGAATTTCATGCACTTTAAATATTTTTGGTTGATTCAGATTGTTTCCTTTTTTGCTGTATTGCACTGTTTTTCATATTTCTAACATTTGCTTGATCTGAGCAATATTTAAATGGTACTTTTTTTGTTCAAAATCAGAACGTGATGCATTGTTTAAATGTTTTTTTTGTGAACAAAATATTTTCCAACATTAAACATGATGGAAGCATTTCCACATCCTGTGTATTTGACTGACTTGTTTCACAAAAACTTGGAAGTCATATAATGTATCTCATGTCAAAATGCATCAAAACTAATGCCGCCATGTTTAATAAGTAACATGTTGCCTTTTAAAAAAATTATTTCCACTGTACCCTGTATAAAATAGAGTGTAACCGGATAGGAAAAACAAGTCAGTATTAATATATTTGTATTTTGTGATTGGAGGCTTACATGAGATCATTGTCATTATGATTCTGACGGGAAATGCAAAACAACTGGGAGGTGCCAGGATACTTTTTGTTCTTTCGTGGGATGTTGGTACCACTGGCAAGGCGAGCATTGTTTTCTGTCCCTAATCGCACTTGAGGTTAATGCAATTTCTATCACCTCAATATGCTCCCCATGTTATGAAGCCCCAAACCGCACACAGTACTCTAGTTGTGGCTTTAATGGAAATTTATTGTTACATCTTGGGGGTTGGCTGGCTGGTTTTGTGATGCGGAACAACGGCAACAGCCGAGTTTCAATTCCCGCCAAAGGGGAGGTTATTCATGAAGGTCCCGCCTTCTCAACTTTGCCCCTCGTCTGAGGCGTGGTGACCCTCAGGTTAAATCACCACCAGTCAGCATCTCTCAAAAGGGGAAGGCAGCCTATGGTCCTCTGGGATTATGGCAACCTTCTTTAATTTTCATTGTTACATCTTAATTTTTTATGTATCCATCTTCCAAGAAAGCACTTGATGTGCAATAGTGGTTTTACTAAATGGGAACAAAGTTCCACAGCGCGCGTTTAGCCGTGTGTTTCCCAGCACTCACAGCACCAAGAAACACAGGGTCTAAAATGCACTTGTGTTTGATAAGAGGCCTCAGTGGGGAATGCATGGCCGATGCTGCACATAGCCCTGTTTTGTGCACTGAGGACCTCCAGTTGCTGGAACTCCTCAGTGTAGCGAGAGACCAGGACGCCATCTTTAAACGGCATCCTAATCTCCGAGGCTCCCGACACGACCCCCGACAGCCCCAACGCACTATGGAATGATCCAATCCCCAAGACCTACGCTGGGCAACCCTGGCCCGATTGCACCCGCACAGAAAATGCCAGCTTGGCACCTTGGCAGTGACAACCTGCCACCTTGGCAGTCACAGGCTGGCACCAGCAGAGCCAGGGTAACATTCTGCTCAAATGGTATGCACCTGGGGGCCTCGAATCCCCTGAGACTCCCCCACGAGTGTTATTCTGTTTGGTCCCCACTTGTGGAGACCAGTACGGAACAGTGCTTGCCTGAGGTCTCCAAGGTGAAGGAGATTGCTCCCACGCCTCAGGTACCTCAGGAATCTGCACATTAAAGTGAGACTAGGTGTCTCACTTTTAATAAGCAGATTTGCTAAAATATTGATCCCGCTCATTGTGGATGGGATTTACATCGCAATGTCTCACGAGGTCACGTTAGATCTCGCGAGGCTTTGCGAGCTGGGTACATCCCAGGAGCGGATCTCACGGCATCTATCGGCCACCCTGCGCTTCGGCCAGCTGCTTTTCAGACACAGTGTGGCTATAAAATCGTACCCAGTGTTTTTATAATGGTCTTTCCAAGCTGGAAATGGTGTTTTTAACATCTTCTGCACCAGAAGTTCCAAATCACTCTGTGTCTCCATATCACCAACCGTTCACCATTCATGGCATACAATCTTGGAAATGATTATAGCGTGTCCGTAATTTCCTGCTTTCATTTTCATAATTTATGCTTTAATCCTAGAATCATAAAGAGAGCACCTAACTTCCTGCTGATCAAGAAGCTGGATATATTTTTAAGTTGCTTAATTTGTAAATTTGAGTATATATTTAATTCATAAATTGTCAGATTAGCTGGTTAACTTTATTTTTGTCACATTTTATTTGCATTCTATTTCAGCCTGTGTTGCTGTTCAAGTAATAGCACCCACATAACTAACAAACTTATGGGCTATGTACACATTGGATTTTTATGTTTGTGTTCAAATATTGAAATAAAATCTGTGTGGTGTTAAATTCAGCATCTCTCTGGACAAAAATGTTTGCAAATCTCTCTGTAAAATTCTAAAATTTGTGATGTGTCATTTGTTTTCCAACAGAAATAATCTTGTGGTAAACCTCAATTGAGCCTCTCTTCATTTTCTATGTACCAAATGGTAATATCTTTGTTTTAAAATAATTTTTATTGAAATTTTTTACAGAAAATATAACAACAAACAATGAAAAGCAACAATAAAACACCATAATAACTGTAACACCCCCAAGACTGTATCACCGCATGTATCACACACCCCCACCCCCCCCCCCCAACCCCAGTAAACAACAAGTAAAAATAAATTAAATTAAAATTAAATAAGCAAACATAGTCAACGTCCGTCCTCCCCCCCCCCCCCCCCCCCCCACCCTTTTCCCCCCTCCCCCCTGGGTTGCTGCTGTTGCTGCTGACCCAGTATCCTATCGCTGAGCCAGAAAGTCGAGGAAAGGTTGCCATCCCCTAAAGAACCCTTGTACCGATCCTCTCAGGGCAAATTTGACCTTCTCCAGCTTGATAAATCCCACCATGTCATTGATCCAGGTCTCCACGCTTGGGGGTCTCGCATCCTTCCATTGTAGCAAGATCCTCCGCCGGGCTACTAGGGACACAAAGGCCAGCACACCGGCCTCTTTCGCCTCCTGCACTCCCGGCTCCACCCTAACCCCAAAAATCGCGAGTCCCCAGCCTGGCTTGACCCTGGATCCTACCACCCTCGACACCGTCCTCGCCACCCCCTTCCAGAACTCCTCCAGTGCCGGGCATGCCCAGAACATATGGGCATGGTTCGCTGGACTCCCCGAACACCTGACACACCTGTCTTCACCCCCAAAGAACCTACTCATCCTAGACCTGGACATGTGGGCCCAGTGCAGCACCTTGAATTGGATGAGGCTAAGCCGCGCACATGAGGAGGAAGAGTTAAACCTCTCCAGGGCATCAGTCCAGGGCATCAGCCCATGTCCCATCTTCGATCTGCTCCCCCAGTTCCCCTCCCACTTAGCCTTTAGCTCCTCTACTGACACCTCCTCTACCTCCTGCATTACCTTGTAGATATCAGATATCTTCCCATCCCCGAACCAGACCCCCGAAAGCACCCTGTCCCTCAACCCCCTCGCGGGAAGCAAAGGGAATCCCTCCACCTGCCGCCTAGCAAACGCCTTTACCTGCAGATACCTGAACATGTTCCCCGAGGGGAGCCCAAATTTCTCCTCCAACTCCCCCAGGCTCGCAAACCTCCCATCAATAAACAGGTCCCTCAGCTGTCTGTTGCCCGCTCTGTGCCAACCCTGGAAACCCCCATCAATGTTCCCCGGGATGAACCGGTGGTTCCCCCTTTACGGAGCCTCCATCGAGCCCCCCACTTCCCCCCTATGTCGCCTCCACTGCCCCCAAATCTTGAGGGTAGCCGCCACCACCGGACTCGTGGTATATCTCGTAGGAGGGAGCGGCCACGGCACTGTTACCAGGGCCCCCAGGCTTGTGCCTCCACAGGACGCCATCTCCAATTGTTTCCATGCTGCCCCCTCCCCCTCCATCACCCACTTGTGCACCATCGACACATTGGCCGCCCAATAATACCCCGAGAGATTGGGTAACGCCAGCCCCCCACCATCTCTACCCCGCTCCAAGAAGACCCTCTTCACCCTTGGGGTCCCATGCGCCCAAACAAAGCTCATCATACTGCTGGTCACCCTCCTAAAAAAGGCCCTAGGGATAAAGATGGGCAAACACTGAAGGATGAACAAGAACCTCAAGAGAACCGTCAATTTGATGGACTGCACTCTCCCCGCCAGCGATAGCGGCACCATGTCCCGCCTTTTGAATTCCTCCTCCATCTGCTCCACCAGCCTGGTAAAATTAAGCTTATGGAGAGTCCCCCAACTCCTGGCCACCTGCATCCCCAGGTATCTGAAACTCTTCACTGCCCTCTTAAACGGGAGCCTCCCAATTCCCTCCTCCTGATCGCCCGGGTGTACTACAAATACCTCACTCTTGCCCAAATTTAACTTATAGCCCGAGAAGCTCCCAAACTCAGCCAACAGCTCCATCACCCCCGGCATTCCCCCCTCTGGGTCCGCCACATACAACAGCAGGTTGTCCGCGTACAGCGATACCCTATGTTCTTCCCCACCCCGCACCAGGCCCCTCCACCTCCCCGACTCCCTCAGCGCCAAAGCCAAAGGTTCTGTCGACAGTGCAAAACGCAAGGGGGACAGGGGGCACCCCTGCCTGGTCCCACGGTAAAGCCGGAAGTACTCTGATCTCCTTCCATTGGCAACTACACTCGCCATCGGGGCCTCGTAGAGCAACCTCACCCATTTGATGAACCCCTCTCCGAATCCGAACCGCTCCAGCACCTCCCACAGGTACCCCCACTCAACTCTATCAAACGCCTTCTCTGCATCCAGCGCCACCACTATTTCCGCCTTCCCCTCCACCGCCGGCATCATAATAACATTTAACAATCATCGCACATTCGTGTTAAGCTGTCTTCCCTTGACAAATCCTGTCTGATCCTCGTATATCACCCCTGGCACACAGTCCTCTATCCTGGTGGCCAGGATCTTCGCCTGTATGATCCACACTGCAAGGGGTCCTTATCCTGCTTCAGGATCAGAGAGATCAGCGCCCGTGACATCGTCGGGGGGCAAAGCCCCCCCCCTCCCATGCCTCATTGAAGGCTCGCACCAACAGGGGGCCCACCAGATCCGCATACATTTTATAAAATTCCACCGGGAACCCATCCGGCCCCGGCGCCTTACCTGACTGCATTTGACCAATCCCCCTGACCAGCTCCTCCAACTCTATTGGCGCCCCAGCCCCTCCACCAGCTCCTCTTGCTCCTTTGGGAAACGTAGCCTGTTCATGAAGCTCTCCATCTTCCCCCCCCACCCCCCCCCCCCCCCCCCCCTCCCACACCGGTGGCTCCGACCGGTACAGTTCCTCGTAAAAGTCCCTAAAGACCCCGTTCACTTCTGCCCCCTTCTGCACCACATTCCCACCCCTATCCGTCACTCCACCAATTTCCCTAGCCGCATCTCGCCTGCGGAGCTGATGCGCCAACATCCTGCTCGCCTTCTCCCCATACTCATATACCGTGCCTTGCGCCCTCCTCCAATGTGTCTCCGCCTTTCTGGTGGTCAACAAGTCGGACTTGGCCTGCAAACTACGCCGTTCCCCCAGCAACCCCTCCTCCGGGGCCTCCGCGTACCTCCTATCCACGTCCAGGAGCTCCCCCACCAGTCTCTCCCTCTCCCTCCTCTCCCTCCTTTCCCTATGGGCCCGGATGGAAATCAGCTCCCCCCGGATCACTGCTTTCAGAGCCTCCCAGACCATCCCCACCCGGACCTCCCCCATGTCATTAGTCTCAAGATACCCCTCAATCTTCCCCGGACCCTCCTACACACCTCCTCATCAGCCAGCATCCCCACATCCAGGCGCCACAGCGGGCGCTGGACCCGCGCCTCCCCCATCTCCAAATCGACCCAGTGTGGAGCATGGTCTGAAATTGCTATGGCCGAATACTCGGCATCCTGCACCTTCGGGATCAATCCCCTGCTCAGGACAAGAAATCTATTCGGGAGTAAACCCTATGTACATGGGAGAAAAAGGAATACTCCCGCATCCTCGGCCTCCCAAACCTCCAGGGGTCCACACCTCCCATCTGGTCCATAAACCCCCTCAGCACCTTGGCCGCCGCCGGCCTCCTACCCGTCCTTGAACTGGACCGGTCCAGTAGGGGATGTAGCACCGTATTAAAGTCTCCCCCCATGATCAGGCCCCCTGCCTCCAGGTCCAGAATGTGGCCCAACAGCGCCTCATAAAGAAAGCATCATCCCAATTCGGGGCATACACATTAACCAGCACCACCTTCTCTCCCTGCAGCCTACCCTTCAACATAATATATCTGCCCTCCTTGTCTGCCACCACCTCAGATGCCTCGAACACCACCCTCTTCCCCACCAGAATCGCCACCCCCCGGTTCTTCGCGTCTAATCCTGAGTGGACAACCTGCCCCACCCACCACTTCCTCAGATGAAACTGGTCCGCCACCTTCAAGTGGGTCTCCTGGAGCATAGCCACGTCCGCCTTCAGCCCCTTCAAATGAGAAAATACCCTAGCCCTCTTAACCGGCCCATTCAGCCCCCTCACATTCCAGGTGATCAGCCGGATCAGAGGGCACCCCGCCCCCCTCCCCCGCCGACTAGCCATAGCTCATCGACTGCTCGCCCCAGGCCAGCACACCCTGCCCGACCCCGTCCCCCATGACGATACCGCCTCCCCTCTACCCCCCCCCCCCCCCCCCCCCCCCCCACCCGGCCCACACCAGCTCTCTCCTGGCCCTTCCAGCAGCAACCTGGTATTCCCCCCCCCCCCCCACCCAGGCTAGGACCCCTCCTAGCCGCGACGCACCCTCCATGGTACTTCCGTGAGTCAGCTGACTTCTGCTGACCCCGGCAACTCCCACCAAAACCCAGCCCATCCCGCCATGGGGTCATCCCCCCTCCTGCCACACCTCTTTGGCACCACTTCAGCACGGGAAAAAAAACCAGTAGAGGCCACGCCCCCACTGCCAGCTCCACTCCCCCTGCCCCGCAGCGCGGGAAACCAGAGGAAAGCCCGCGCTTTCACACTGCCCCACCCCACCCTTCTGACGCAGCTCCCCAAGTTCCAGCTCCCCATCCCCCAGCCCCATACAGAAGAGAAAATAAAAAACAAACAAACATTCCCCACATAACACAAAACCATACCCAACAGACCCACCCGGAAACAGAGCAAAAACCAGCATAGAAAACACATGTCAAAATTACAAAAACAGCAACAGCAAAAACAGCAACGACCGTAGTGCACCGGACCCCGCAGCCCCCAGTTCGAGTCCAGCTTCTCGGCCTGTACAAAGGCCCACGCCTCCTCCGGGGACTCGAAGTAGTGGTGCCGGTCCTTATATGTCACCCACAGACGCGCAGGCTGCAGCATTCCAAATTTGACCTGCTTGGCATGCAGCACCGCCTTCGTCCGGTTAAACCCGACCCGCCGCTTAGCCACCTCCGCACTCCAGTCCTGGTAGATTCGCACTACCGAATTCTCCCGCTTGCTGTTCCTCTCTTTCTTGGCCCAGCGTAGCACACACTCCCGGTCACTAAATCGATGGAACCGCACCAGCACCGCCCGTGGGGGTTCATTCGTCTTGGGCCTCCTGGCCAGCACTCTGTGGGCTCCCTCAATCTCCATGGGCAAATGGAAGGACCCCGCTCCCATCAACGAGCTCAGCATCGTGGTCACATAAGACGGAAGATCCGACCCCTCCAGCCCCTCCGCCAGGCCCAGGATCCTCAAATTCTTTCGCCTCATGCGAAAGTCCAGCTCCTCCAAGCGGTCTTGCCACTTTTTGTGAAGTGCCTCGTGCAACTCCACCTTCCCCACGAGGACCACGGCCTCCTCCTCCCGCTCGGCGGCCTGCCGCTGCAACTCCTGAATGGCCACCCCCTGGGCTGTCTGGGTCTCAAGCAGCTTGTTGGTAGTCGCATTCAGGGAGTCCAGCAACTCAGCCTTCAGGTCCAGCAACTCAGCCTTCAGCTCCGCAAAACAGCGCAGAAGAGCAGCTTGCTGCTCCTGCGCCCACTTCCACCAGTCTTCGGGTGCTCCGCCGGCCGACATTTTGTCCTCCTTCCCCCGCTTTTCCTGGGGAGCTGCTGCAACCTTTTCCTTTGCCCCACTCTGGGTAAGCACCATAAATTTCGGGGAATGTTCCTCCAAACACCTTCCCCCACCGGGAATCGTCGAAACAGTGCCGTTTGGGGCCCTAAAATAGGCCCGAAAGTCCTTTAATAGCGGGAGCTGTCGAACGTGCGGCTTAGCTCCGCATCACCGCAACCGGAAGTCACCAAATGGTAATATCATTGCTAATTACAATCTGATTGTATTTAAACTGGCTCAGAATTTGGTGAAGCAAGACATCCTTGTAGTTACAATTTTTACCTTATCTTTCATCTTAAATTTTCTGCCCTGCAAGTGGCTGGGGGTGGGAGTTGATAGTTACCTACCAAGGGCAATGGTGCATGTGGAATCTTTGTGAATGAAGGGACCATGATAGATCTACCATGCGGTTTCAGCAGCACTTTGCATATGGAACTCAGTAGAAATTTAAGTTCAAATAAGAATTGTTTATTTGTCTTCTATTGATTACAATTTGAAAGTCATTTAAAAGGCAATTTGTAGACAATTTGAAGCTTCCAAAGAATCACAGAAATAATCTTCTTGCTTTAGACAAACAGCTCACAATAACCTTAAGTCAAAATCTGAAAATGAAATATGAATACAGGGAGACAGTGAATAGTTCAGATCAAAGTATAGATGATTCATGAAAAAGAGAGAAAGAAATCCAGCTAATGATCCAGCTTCTGCTCCAGCTCCAGCTAAAAATGGCTGAACGAAACTTTACAGCTATACTGTTTCATATCTGTCTTAAGCCATCTAATTACACCCCAATATAATCCTAATTGGTTTGGGTTAGACTCAAACACATCTGATTTGACGGCAAGCCACCCATCTTTAATATGCAACATTAGTGGCAATTGTTTTATATCTGCATACTTGTGTATGTTAAAAAATGCAATATTTTGCTGTTATCAAGGTCAGTTTGAACTGGTCTTTTGCTGACTTAGCTGTTATAAAAATAGAGCCTTCATGTTACTTTGTCGTGCCATGCTGTTGCTATAGAGCCTGTCCTGTCCTTGGACACTGTATTGAAAAATGTATTAATTAGTTCAGTTAAAGTGTTTGTTTTAATCTCTACTGCCTTTGAATGTATCAGGTTCTTTTGTGTAGTAAAGTGAATTATGCTGTGTTATGCTGTTCTGTATGTTTTGAGAGGACCTGAGGTGATGAGAGTGTTGAAATCCTTAATTTAAAATGGCTAAAACTGGGGCTTAATATTTATCCTAAATCGCTATCTTTTACCTATTAGGTGCGTTAGGAAATATCTTCATAACAAATTAGATGAATTAATTTATTTATTTATTCATTAAGCAACTTCACATCCTTAATGATTTCAACCACTATCTCATCATGTCCCCTTTCTTGTGTTCACTGGCAACCTGTCCTCCCTCAACCTCGACTGCCACATAAACCTGCCTACACATGTTCCTGGTTACCTTCTTGACATTGTCATCTTATTTGACTGTTCTATTCCAATCGTGTTCATCTCATATAAGACAATCTCTATCATTTTCTTGTATGCCCCTTCACCCACAATCCCATTGCCTCAAACAACCAATTTCTTGCCCTAGAAGAAGTGCAGCAAATTTTACCAGGCTGGTTCCTGGGATGGCGGCACTGACTTATGAGGAGAGATTAAACCGGTTAGTATTGTATTTGATGGGAGTTCAGAAAAATTAGGGGGGAATCTCATAGAAACCTATAAAATTCAGACAGGACTAGACCTGGTAGATGAGGAAGGATGTTCCTGATGATGGGTGTGTCCAGAACCAGGAGTTACAGTCTGAGGATACAGAATAGACCAATTAGGACAGAGATGAGGAAAGATTTCTTCACCCAGAGAGTGGTCGGCCTGTGGAATTTGTTACCGCTTGAGGCCAAAACATTGTGGATGCGATCCAACAGACATGTTGTGCGCAAAATTTAGCTTGCCGCAGCACAGCGTGGCCGTTGAAAGTCGGGAGACTCCTCCCCCGGGATCTACCCAGCTCACAACGCCTTGCGAGATTCAACGCAATCGGGCGAGATGTTGCGATGTGACTCACGCCCCCACTATGGGCGGGATCACTTTTTAGCAAATCTACATATTAGAATGAGGCAGTGAGCCTTACTCTAATGTACAGATTCCTGAAGTTTTGGGATTCAACCCCTCACCTCAGAGACCTTGGGCAAGCGCCGTTCAGCACTGGCCCCCACAAAAGGGGACCAGACAGAACGGCACTTGTGGGGATTGTCAAGGGGATCAGAGGCCCCCAGCTGCATGTCCTTTTGGACAGGGTGGTGTCCTGGTACTGCTAGTGCCACTTGGGCACCATGATAGTGCCAGTTCGACACCCTGGCAGTGCCATCTGGGTGCCAGCCTGGCACTGCCCAGATGGCACTGCCGGGTTGACACTGCCAAGGTGCCAAGCTGCCATTTTTTACTTGCGCGTGATCAGGCCAGGGTTGCCTGGTTTCGGGGTGTGGGGTGGGTCCTGGGGATCCTACCATAGTGCATTTGGGCTGGGGGGAGGTCAGGGAACGTTTTGGGCGCCTTGGAGATTGAGACACCCTTTAAAAAGGGCGTCTCGGTCTCTTGCTGCAATGGGGAGTTCCAGCAAACGGAACACGGCTATGTGCAGCCTCGGCCTTGTGTTCCCCATTCAGGCCCCTTATTCAATACAAGTTGCGTTGAATAGCCATGTGTTTCTGGGCACTGCTAGCGCCGGAAAACAAACGGCTAAACGTGCTCGCTCAGGGACTTTGTTCACTTTTGGGTGAATCGCGTCCTGTATGTTTTCAAGAAGATTTTCAAGCACAATTTTCTCCCCAAAATTGCATCAGCTGAGAAAGGTTGTGTGAAATTTTCAGACTTCACAGACACCTTTTGAAAATGCCTGATTTAACAGCACTGCGTGCAATTTCAAAGTGCTGTCGAGGATCAGACAGCCAGCTTGGGGGGGGGGGGGGGGGGGGGGGGACTGGGTCGGGGAGTGGGGGGGGAGTGGGGGGTGTGCTTAACACATCAGCAATGCCAGGATTCTGAGATCAAGGGCACCACAATCTCAAAGTTAAATTTAAGGCCCTCCCCCTCAGACCGTAGACAAGAACACCTCCCATTCCCCACACATTGATGGAAAAATCCCCAATGGAGGAGTATGACTCCCCCCACCAGAGCCCCCTGCATGTGCCCGTAACACTGAGGGAGAATTGAGAATATCCAATTCATCTCACAAGCCCATCTTTCGGGACTTGTGGCAGGAAACCAGAGCGCCCGGAGGAAACCGGCGCGGCAATGCCCAATGTCAGCCATGTCCCTCAGCTCCCAGGGCCTGCAGGCACTTCCGTGCCCCCATCATGAGCCATTAAATGGGATCAAGAAGGAGATACATATATTTCTGACTTATAAAACGGGTTAAAGGGATATGGGCAACAGATGGGGACTTGGATTTGATAACAGGAAGAGATCAGCCATAATATGATTGAATGGTGAAGCAGGCTCGAGGGGCTGAATTGCGTACTTCTACTCCTAATTCCTACATTCCTATGACAACTGGATTTTGTTTTTGAAAACCAGTAGTGATTTACACTGGCATGACTGCAAACCTCTGGAGAGAGGGGTGTGGCGAAGTGGTCGTGGGGTGACAAGATTGAAGTATGTAAGATCCTGAGTAGTCTTGACAAGCTGGATGTGGAAAGGATATTTAATCTGTGGCTGCGCCGGTTTCCTCCGGGTGCTCTGGTTTCCTGCCACAAGTCCCGAAAGATGGGCTTGTGAGATGAATTGGATATTCTCAATTCTCCCTCAGTGTTACGGCATCAAGCCCTTTAATGAGATTATAATTTATGTTAAAATATGTCAGGTCCACGCCGAGACTAATTACGCCATTGGCGGGGGCAGGTATGATCTCAGACGGAGATCTCGCTGGTGCAAATCCCCTTTTTGGTCGCTTGTGAGATTTAGCGCCACTTAGGGGATTTACACTAGTGGCCAACCTGGCCCAGTAGATCTCGGCCACTATCTTCTGTTCAATTATATTTTGCACCTTCCCTTTGCTTCGCCTACCAAGCCAAAGCTTTCCCAATTGGTTCCCCACACTCCCTGAGTGCATGGCATTGTAGAATTCAATTGGGGGAAAAGTAATTTAATGAGAATAAAAGCAGCAATAATTTTTAATATTTGCAAAATGGTTTCACTATTTAGGGTTTGAGTTAAGGTTTCACCAGTTATTATTTTTAATATTTTTATTCATAGATTTCATAGAATTTACACTGCAGAAGGAGGCCATTCTGCCCATCGAGTCTGCAAAGGCCCCTGGAAAGAGCACTCTACCCAAGCCAACACCTCCACCCTATTCCCATAACCCAGTAACCCCACTCACCTTTGGACACTAAGGGCAATTTAGCATGGCCAATTCGCTTAACCTGCACATATTTGGACTGGGGGAGGAAACCGGAGCACCCGGAGG
Organism: Scyliorhinus canicula; assembly: GCF_902713615.1. Lineage (NCBI taxonomy): Eukaryota > Metazoa > Chordata > Chondrichthyes > Carcharhiniformes > Scyliorhinidae > Scyliorhinus > Scyliorhinus canicula. Next base: position 123,007,426 of record NC_052160.1, on the reverse strand, counting down.
AAACCCACGCAGGCTCGGGAGAATGTGCAGGCTCTGCAGAGACAGTGACCCAAGCTGGGAATCGAACCTGCGACCCCGGAGCTGTGAACCAACTGTGCTAACCACTATGTCCCCACAATATTATTATTATCAATTTTTTGCATCTTAATTAAACATAGTAATAAGCATTGTTTTTGTTTCAAGTGGGCTGAAATGGCCATTGGAATTGGCACAGAGTTCCTCAGTCTTCGCCTGCACAATTTTGTGGCGCGACGCGCATGCTCAGTGGAAGGTGGCGGGTCCGCCGGGGCGCGTGCGCAGAGGTGGGCGGCAGCGCATGCTCAGAGGTGAGCGGGCCGCGGGGGAATTTAGTGAATTAACGGAAACTGGGCGGGGAGTTAAAATCAGAGGCTGGACAGCCCAGGGCTGAAAAATTGGCGAATAAACGGACCCGGGCGAAGGGAAACATATGCTGGATGAGGGCCTAACGGTTTTCGGGAGGGAACATTCTAGAGTTTTCTTCAGATTTTCCGGCCCCTGGCGGAGGGAAAATTCCCGCCCGAAATGTTAAAAGATCGAGAGAATTGGGGGATGTCAGGGAGGCTGATCCTCGCTCTAACGGCCGCCTGGGTGGCCCAGGTCACGGGTAAGCAATGTTTTCAGATCGAGCAATCGTCTGTGGAGTTCATCCTAACGCAGAACCATCAAACTTAATACAATCCGGCTTCTGATACAGTTTGTCTGGCTCTGGGCAGTGCTCTCCCCTCTCTCTCTCCCCCTCACTCACTCTCACCTTCTCTGTCCCTCACTCACTCTCACCTTCTCTGTCCCTCACTCACTCTCACCTTCTCTCTCCCTCACTCACTCTCACCTTCTCTCTCCCTCACTCACTCTCACCTTCTCTCTCCCTCACTCACTCTCACCTTCTCTCTCCCTCACTCACTCTCACCTTCTCTCTCCCTCACTCACTCTCACCTTCTCTCTCCCTCACTCACTCTCACCTTCTCTCTCCCTCACTCACTCTCACCTTCTCTCTCCCTCACTCACTCTCACCCTCTCTCTCCCTCACCCTCTCTCTCCCTCACCTTCACTCTCACCCTCACTCACTCACCTTCTCTCTCCCTCACTCACTCTCACCTTCTCTCCCTCACTCACTCACCTCTCTCCCTCACTCACTCTCACCTTCTCTCTCCCTCATTCTCACTTTCTCTCTCCCTCACTCACTCTCACTTTCTCTCTCCCTCACTTTCTCTCCCTCACTCACTTTCTCTCTCCCTCATTCACTCACCTTCTCTCTCCCTCACTCACTCTCACTTTCTCCCTCACTCACTCACTTTCTCTCTCCCTCACTCACTCTCACTTTCTCTCTCCCTCACTCACTCTCACTTTCTCTCTCCCTCACTCACTCACTTTCTCTCTCCCTCACTCACTCACTTTCTCTCTCCCTCACTCACTCACTTTCTCTCTCCCTCACTCACTCACTTTCTCTCTCCCTCACTCACTCACTTTCTCTCTCCCTCACTCACTCACTTTCTCTCTCCCTCACTCACTCACTTTCTCTCTCCCTCACTCACTCACTTTCTCTCTCCCTCACTTTCTCTCTCCCTCACGCACTCTCACTTTCTCCCTCACTCACTCTCACTTTCTCTCTCCCTCACTCTCACTTTCTGTCTCCCTCACTCACTCACTTTCTCTCTCCCTCACTCTCTCACTTTCTCTCTCCCTCACTCACTCTCACTTTCTTTCTCCCTCACTCACTCACCTTCTCTCTCCCTCACTCACTTTCTCTCTCCCTCACTCACTTTCTCTCTCCCTCACTCACTCTCACCTTCTCTCTCCCTCACTCACTCTCACTTTCTCCCTCACACACACTCACTTTCTCTCTCCCTCACTCACTCTCACTTTCTCTCTCCCTCACTCACTCACTTTCTCTCTCCCTCCCTCACTCACTCTCACTTTCTCTCTCCCTCACGCACTCTCACTTTCTCCCTCACTCACTCTCACTTTCTCTCTCCCTCACTCTCACTTTCTCTCTCCCTCACTCTCACTTTCTCTCTCCCTCACTCACTCTCACTTTCTCTCTCCCTCACTCACTCTCACTTTCTCTCTCCCTCACTCACTCTCACTTTCTCTCTCCCTCACTCACTCTCACTTTCTCTCTCCCTCACTCACTCTCACTTTCTCTCTCCCTCACTCACTCTCACTTTCTCTCTCCCTCACTCACTCTCACTTTCTCTCTCCCTCACTCACTCACTTTCTCTCTCCCTCACTCACTCTCACTTTCTCTCTCCCTCACTCACTCTCTCTTTCTCTCTCCCTCACTCACTCTCACTTTCTCTCTCCCTCTCACTCACTTTCTCCCTCCCTCACTCACTCTCACTTTCTCCCTCCCTCACTCACTCACTTTCTCCCTCCCTCACTCACTCACTTTCTCCCTCCCTCACTCACTCACTTTCTCCCTCCCTCACTCACTCACTTTCTCCCTCCTTCACTCACTCTCACTTTCTCCCTCCCTCACTCACTCTCACTTTCTCCCTCCCTCACTCACTCTCACTTTCTCCCTCCCTCACTCACTCTCACTTTCTCCCTCCCTCACTCACTCTCACTTTCTCCCTCCCTCACTCACTCTCACTTTCTCCCTCCCTCACTCACTCTCACTTTCTCCCTCCCTCACTCACTCTCACTTTCTCCCTCCCTCACTCACTCTCACTTTCTCCCTCCCTCACTCACTCTCACTTTCTCCCTCCCTCACTCACTCTCACTTTCTCCCTCCCTCACTCACTCTCACTTTCTCCCTCCCTCACTCACTCTCACTTTCTCCCTCCCTCACTTTCTCTCTCCCTCACTCACTCACCTCCTCTCTCCCTCACTCACTCTCACCTCTCTCCCTCACTCACTCACTTTCTCCCTCCCTCACTCACTCACTTTCTCCCTCCCTCACTCACTCACTTTCTCCCTCCCTCCCTCACTCTCTTTCTCCCTCCCTCCCTCACTCACTTTATCCCTCCCTCCCTCACTCTCACTTTATCCCTCCCTCCCTCACTCTCACTTTATCCCTCCCTCCCTCACTCTCACTTTCTCCCTCCCTCACTCACTCTCACTTTCTCCCTCCCTCACTCACTCTCACTTTCTCCCTCCCTCACTCACTCTCACTTTCTCTCTCCCTCACTCACTCTCACCTTCTCTCTCCCTCACTCTCTCACCTCCTCTCTCCCTCACTCACTCTCTCACCTCTCTCCCTCACTCACTCTCACTTTCTCTCTCCCTCACTCACTCACTTTCTCTCTCCCTCACTCACTCACTTTCTCTCTCCCTCACTCACTCACTTTCTCTCTCCCTCACTCACTCTCACTTTCTCTCTCCCTCACTCACTCTCACCGTCTCTCTGCCTCACTCACTTTCTCTCTCCCTCACTCACTCTCACTTTCTCTCTCCCTCACTCACTCTCACCTCTCTCCCTCACTCACTCTCACTTTCTCCCTCACTCACTCTCACTTTCTCTCTCCCTCACTCACTCACTTTCTCTCCCTCACTCACTCACTTTCTCTCTCCCTCACTCACTCTCACTTTCTCTCTCCCTCACACACTCACTTTCTCCCTCACTCTCACTTTCTCTCTCCCTCACTCACTCTCACTTTCTCTCTCCCTCACTCACTCTCACTTTCTCTCTCCCTCACTCACTCCCACTTTCTCTCTCCCTCATTCACTCCCTCGCTCTTACTTACTATCTCTCTCGCCTCTTGAAGGCACCAAGGTTGTGGCTTCAAGACGCACTCTCCAAGATCCACTGCAGCACTGAGGGGATGTGGTTCTGCCCGCGGTCCCGCTTTTCAGATGGCCAAGTTAAGCCCAGGAGGACGCTGTTGTCCTCCCGGACGGATGCAAAACAAAAAATGGTCCAGTTTTGAATACAAACAAGGGAAGCACCCCTGATGTCCTGACCTATATTTTGTCCCGCAATCAATCAGTATTCGCCTGAAGAAGGGGCTGCGCTTTGAAAGCTAGTGATTCGAAACAAACCTGTTGGACTTTAACCTGGTGGTGTAAGACTTCTTACTGTGCCCACCCCAGTCCAATGCTGACAACTCCACACCGTAGTATAATGAAGACAGGTGAGGGCTAAGCATGACAGGATGTGGGCAGTACAATTTTGATAAGTTGAGTTTACATACAAAATAGGAGCAGAAGTAGACCATTCAGCCCCTCAAGCCTGCTCTGCCATTCATTAAGACCACGGCTAATCTATTTGTGCTTCGAGTTCCACGTTCGTATCTACTCCCGATAACCATTGATTCTTGTTAGGCAAGGTAATCAATCTACCTCTGTCCAAAGAAGTATTCAGTGACCCCGCTTCCACCTTCTGAGGCAAAGTGTCCCAAAGCGCACAGACCTCAGGGGGGGAAAAGAAATCTTCTCATCTCTGTCCTAGAAGGGTGACCCTAATTTTAAAATGTGCCCCCTTGTTCTGGACTCGCCCATAATGATCATAATCTTTATTTGTGTCATAAATAGGCTTACATTAACACTGCAATGAAGTTACTGTGAAAATCCCCTAGTTGCATTACTCCGGCCCCTGTTCGGAAACACTGAGGCAGAATTCAGAATGTCCAATTCACCTAACAAGCATATCTTTGGAGGAAACTGGAGCACTGGAGGAAACCCACACAGACACAGAGGAAATATCCTTTCCACATCCAGTTTGTCAAGACTATTTAGGATCTTATATACTTCAATTCTGTCACCCCAACTCTTGTAAACTCAGTAGAAACAAGCTCAGCCTGTCCAATGTATTCTCCTAAGACAACTCACTCATTCCAGGTACCAATCTAGCAAACTACCTCCAACGCATTTACATTCTTCCTTAAATAAGGAGACCAAAGCTGCTCCCAGTATTCGAAATGGGGCTTCACCAATGTCCTGTATAACAGACGGATAACATCCTTACTTTTATGTTAAATTACTCTCAATAAAAATGGATAGCATTCCATTAGCCTTCTAGATTACATGCTGTCTTAAAAGGTTGTAAGGGCCTGGACATTATGGTCAGCAACAAATTAATGGTGCTCATTATCCACAACATATGCCCATGAACTGTTGAAATGTGCTTCGAAAATGTGTTCCTTCTTCCTCAACCGTGATTTCCCACCTACAGTTGTTGACAGGGCCCTCAACAGTGTGCGGTCTATCTCCCGCGCCACTACACTCGCCCCCTCCCCTCCCTCCCAGAACAAGGACCGAGTCCCCCTCATCCTCACATTTCATCCCACCAGCCTCCGTATGATCCTCCGCCATTTTCGCCAACTTCAGCGTGATGCCACCAACAAACACATCTTCCCTTCACTCTCTCTTTCAGCATTCCGCAGAAACCTTTCCCTCTGGGATAATCTAGTCTACTCCTCCACCATACCCAGTAGCTCTCCCATCACCCATGGCACCTTCCCATGCAATCGCAGAAGGTGTAACACCTGCCCCGTTACCTCTTCCATGCTTAACATCCCAGGCCCAAAACACTAATTTCAGGTTAAGCAGTGTTTCACCTGTACCTCTTCCAATCTGGTCTGTTGCCTTCGCTGCTGCCAATGTAGTCTCCTCTATATCGGAGAGACCAAACGCAGACTGGGTGATCGCTTTGCTGAGCACCTTCTGTCTGTCTGCATTCAGGACCCGGACCTTCCCGTTGCTTGCCATTTTAACAAAAGACCTTGCTCCCATGCCCACATGTCTGTCTTTGCCCTGCTGTAATGTTCCAGTGAAGCTCAACGCAACTGGAGGAGCAACATCTCATCTTCTGATAAGGCACGCGACAGCCTTCCAGTCTCAACATCAAATTCAACAACTTCAGATGATTAGCTCCACCCCACCTAGTCCCATTTGTTTTCATCCCCTTTCATTCAACTGTCTCTTACCATTTCTTTCCTTCTTGTCTGTCTTAATATATATAAACCTCCCCCCCCCCCCCCCCCTCTGAATCTTATCCACCTTTCCTTACCCCTTCTCCCCTTTGCTTTCCCCTTCCCTTCCTCCCACATCTTCATCTGTCACAGTTTAGCCTCTGATGTTAATTTCTCTGCTGTTTGGCCTATCACACCTTTTGTTCTCTCTGGGGACTGCCATTAGCACTCTTTTCCCTTGGTTTTTGTGGCTATTAGCATCACGTTTCCCTGGGTTTCTGTGGCTATCACTCGTCTTTCATTCTCACTCCACAGTATAACTATTCCCCACATTCTCTGACTGTTACTTTTGACAAAGAGTCATTGGACTCAATGTTAGCTCTTTTCTCTCCCTACAGATGCTGCCGGACCTGCTGAGGTTTTCCAGCATTTTCTCTTTCGTCCCATGGACTGTTTGATGGCATTTTCTTACTGTGACTTGCACTTGTTCAGCACCTGTTACAGGGCACCTGTGTGAGCAGGTCTAGTTTGTGTATGCCTCCTTCACCAATCAGATTGAAAAATCTTTGCAGAAACGTACAGAATATAAACTCAGGAAGTTACAATATTTAGTTCAATGAAAAATTGTGTACAGAAAGTGAAATAAAGGGACTGGATGAATAAAATGAGAGAGAGGAGTAAGAGATAAAGGTGAAAGCCAATTCTCCGATCGTAATTAAAATATGAGGAAATGAGATCCGTCCTTATTTAAAAGTACATTTGCAGTGCAGAGAGATTGCTTGGCAGTAATTAACACATAACAGACCACCAAATATTCACTTGTACTTGAATGGACAAGCCCTAACTTTCTCTGGAGTAATTTGGCAGAGAGCTAATGAGCAATTACTATAACTTCATGTCCTTTGTATATGTTAATGTCAAGATCTATAAACAAGGTACTGGTACAGTGAAGCTGGAGGAGTAGGTGAACGCTGAAAGCAGCTTCCTGATTTTTACTTTTAACTGAGCATGAATAGACATTTTTTGAGGGCTCTACTTGATATTTCTTGAGGGCTACTTTTCTTCAGGGTGTGCATTTTGGTTCTGAGGGGCTGCTTTTCCATTCTCACTCATGCCGTTATTAGGTAATGCAGTTACATAACTTTGTTTCCCTCTGTATCCGTGTTGATTTTTTTTTGGATTTCCTTATCTCATAGATATGGTAGTACATACCAAAAATTGTGTATACATATTTGGTACATAATTAAATGTTTTAGTGTGGAATATCCTGAAACCCACATTCATTACCTCTAGACTCAATTATTCCAAGATGCTCCTGTCTGATCTCTCGCATTCAACCCTCTTTACTCTTAAGGTCATCCAAAATTGCCTGTGTCTTAACTTGCAGCAAGTTCTATTCCCTTATCACCACTGTGCTCGCTGACCTACCTTGGCTTCCAATCATGCGACTTCTTGATGTTAAAATTCTCATCCACAATTTCTTGTCACTCTATGGTCTCACCCATCCCTATCTCTGCAATGTCAAAAGCACCACAACCCTCCAAAGATATCTAATTCTGGCCTCCTGTGAATTTCAGTCACTGCACCATTGGTAACCATGTCTGTAGTTGCTAAGACTCTATTAAGTTCTGGAATTCCCTCCCCACAATGCCCTGCCTGACTTTCATCTTTAAGGCACTCATTGAAATCTACCTCTTTCACCAAGCTTTTGGTTATAATAATAATTATAATAATCTTTATTATTGTCACAAGTTGGCTTACATTAAGACTGCAATGAAGTTACTGTGACAAGCCCCTAGTCGCCAAACCCCGGTGCCTGTTCGGATACATTGAGGGAGAATTCAGAATGTTCAATTTACCTAACATCACATCTTTCGGGACTTGTGGAAGGAAACTGGAGTACCCGGAGGAAACCAATATAGTCATGGAGAACGTGCAGACTTGGCACAGCCAGTAACACAGCCGGTAATCGATCCTGGGACCCTGGCGCTGTGAAGCAGCAGTGCTAACCACTGTGCTGCCATGCTGCCTTTGACCTACTAACACATTGTGGCTTGGTGTAATACTCTGTTCTATAATGTTTGTGAGAAATACCGTCAAATATTTCATTATGTTAAAGGCATTTCATAAATTTAGCTTGCTGCATTAGGCTTCATTTACCCAAATCTAAATGCTGTTTGGTTGCCTAAGACTCCGAAGCTAACCGTAATAACTGTGATGAAGATTCAGATGACAGTTCTGATTAAGAAGAAATGATAAGCAACTGCTACCAAATTGGATTCGATTGGATTTGTTTATTGTCACATGTATCGAGGTACAGTAATAAGTATTTTTCTGCGAGCAGCTCAACAGATCATTAAGTACATGGGAAGAAAAAGGAATAAAAGGAAATAAATAATAGGACAACACAAGGTAAACAATGAACTACATAAGCACCGGCATCAGATGAAGCATACAGGGTGTAGTGTTAATGAGGTCAGTCCGTAAGAGGGTCATTTAGGAGTCTGGTAACAGCAGGGAAGAAGCTGTTTTTGAGTCTATTTGTGTGTGCTCTCAGACTTCTGTATCTCCTGCTCGATGGAAGATGTTGGAAGAATGAGTAAGCTGGGTGGGAGGGGGGTCTTTGATTATGCTGCGCGCTTTCCCCAGGCAGCAGGAGGTGTAGATGGAGTCAATGGAGGGGAGGCAGGTCCTGGGCCGAGCAGTTGCCATACCAGGCCGTGATGCAGCCAGATAGGATGCTTTCTATGGTGCATCTGTAAAAGTTGGTAAAGGTCAATGTGGACATGCTGAATTTCCTTTGTTTCCTGAGGAAGTATAGGTGCTGTTGTGCTTTCTTGGTGGTAGCGTCAACGTGGGTGGACCTGTCACTAACTGATCTTGAACAAATGGCAAGTAATGCTTCCAAATCTAGGAAAGAAGACAACAAATTGAAAGAAGAAAGTAAATCACACTTTTCTAAAATAATTTGTTACAGCCTCTTGCAGCAAACCCATTGCCATTCACTGCAGGTGCCAATATTTCCCTTAGCATGCCTGTTCTGAAAGAAAATATACATAGGCGCATGACAGCAGCTATTCTGGATGAGGACAGCAATGACCGAAGTGGCAAAAGGCTGATTAACCCACATCCTTTTAAAAACCTACGGTACTTTCAAGGTAAAGGAAGGAAATAGCAAAGGAGATTAAATAATTAGTGGTCAATTCCTTTTGAAAATGAGGAGGAAGGTATTACAATCCCAAACCAGACCTCAGCAGTGGCTAGGTTACTGGACCGAAACCCCCAATCATTACGACAACTGCAATATTAAACTTTTTAACTTCACACCCATAATGAAAATGAACAGCTTACAAATTACACCTCAAACACCACTACTCAATTTCCCATTAAACAACAAGAAAAGAAACCTACAGATCTCAATCTATCTTACAGTGGGAGAATTGTGGATTTAGCATCAGGCAGATCAGAAGGCAACTCCTCTCCAAAGTTTCTTCACCAACTCCCTCTCTAATGCTTTCAAAATGTCTCTCTGCTTTATTGGCTCCACCCAGCAATGACTTCATCTCCCCAAGCTGACAAACAACTGGGGCTGGATTCTCTGCCCCGCCGTGCCACATTTCTGTTTCAGCACACCGGCGGGATGCTCCCTTGCGCCGGTTGGTCAATGGGGTTTCCCATTGTGGGCAGCCCCATGTCGTCGGGGAAACCCCCGAGCTGCCGGCAAAACAGAGCATCCCACTGGCGGAGAATCCAGCCCTTGATCTCTGCAGGCTGCAAAGCACATTAGCTCCTCGGGGACTTCCCCAGGCAATCCACTTGGTTAATTTTCCCAACATCTTTCAATCATCACAAAGATGGATAAAGAACCATGCATTGAGTCTGCAATCACATCTGTTAACGACAAACAGAAAGTTCATGGAACCAACAATGTGTTATCCTCTGATCTAGATAATGAGGTGGAAAGCAGTTGCAGGCCACCACCATTTAAAGGAACATTGTCTCTTCAATTCAACGCATCTACCATGGACACTCCTAGCCACAGGCTTCACCTTAGTATGTCTGAAAGTAAAGAAGAAAACGTGAAATCGGGAAAACACATTTGTATAAGTCTGTATTACTAAATGGAGATAAGGGCTGTGATTATGACGACTCTGACGAGGTATAAGTGGTAGAACAAAAAATGGTGCATATAAAGCCAAAGCGAAGATTGAACCCTCAGCTTATCACTGAAAGTAATCATATGAAAGAAAGGCGAGTGTAAAGCTGGAGAGGTTGAAGAGTGCTTATTGATTAAAAATGAACCGAATATTTCCCTCAGCATTGACAATATTGCTGATAGTTTGGCTGTAGAAGATCTTCAAAATTTGGCTAAACATTCATTGGACAATCAGAAAAGACCTGCTGCATTACACAAGGGACAGAAATCCAGAAGAAACTCATTCAAGTTCTCTTCAATTTGGGCAGTCAAACAGAAACCTGACGACGGAAACCATGTTGCTTTGAAGAAGAGAGTGAAACAAGGATCTGTTTGAAGATATTAGAGGGAGTTCTAAAACCAAAGATGCAAACCTTTCAGCAGGAAAAGAACAGAGAGAAGACTAACAGAGGCCATGTTAGTGGGTGAACCAGTGCTGGTTGCCCCAGACCTAGCCCTTCAGCACTTCGAAGTATCTGTCTGACATGACAATAAACAAAGCTTAGTTTATACAGACCATATCCGCTTTTGTTTATAGAGAGGATTAAAATCCGGATTGCAAGATTGTTCCGTTGGAGTTTATTATGACGACAGTTCAATGTTAAAATTGCACACGTTCCCGGAAAGGATAAGGTGATTGTGGATGCTTTGTCACGGGTTTAAGGACTGACTAGTAATTAATGTAGAGACTAGGAAAGGAACTTGGGGATGGGATGGATATGTATTTGTGATTTGTGTCTTGCATACCTCATAATGAAATGTCCGTGCCCTGACGTTTCATTCCTTTTAGAGAGGGAGGTACATCAGGATCCTTCCTGGTGATTCCCTTATTTCACCTTTATTTTTGCTATTTTCGTATGATCCATGAATGCTTAATAGACATGTATCTTTAAGTCAAGCAGCAGAGAGAATGAGGAATTCAAAAAGTTGCAACATCGCATAATCTGCTGGTTTTTCGAACAGGAGAACTCTGACTTCTCAACATCCGAGGAATGGGGTGGCACTTGGTTTGAATGATTGGTGGCCAATGAATTGGCCAAAAGACTGTATTCTTCGGTAACAGGTGATGATTGGATCCTGTCTGGATGATTTCAGAGACATAAGGAAAGCAGAGTTGAGACCTGAACACACCGAGAAAAGGTGTTACTCTCCCTTTCTCACGTTTTCTCCAAAAACTCTGGATTTCTGAAACTGCAGACACCTGAATGAATCTACAGTGAAAACCATTACAGACTGGAAAGGAGAAATCTTGACTTGAAAGCCTGGTTTGAAGGACAGTGTACGAAAGGTAACCATCTCAAACAAATACTTTTTTTTCCCTTTTTCACCCCTCTTCCCTCTTGTGTGTGCAGAGGGTGGGTGGTTAGGAATTAGATAATAGTTAATCAATTTTATTTGCGGTATATTTCATTATAGTTCTTGTTGTAAATAAAATAATTGTGTTTTAATTTACAAACCTGGTGACTGTAATTATTGGGCAGTCAAGGGCCAAAGATTATTTTTCTAAGAATTATTGATTAATTCAATTGTCTTGTGACTCCAGTCAAGGGGGTTAGAATTGACTGTGCCGTAGCGCAGGGTGTTCGGTCAGCATAAAGAGAACAAAGAATAACAAAAGGTGCAAAAACCCCGGTAAGGTGACAGGACCAGAGTACCATGGAAGGCTAGTGTTTTAGGCGGGAGACAGGGAGAGGTCCCCAAGGAGAGGGGGGACAGGGAATTATCCCAAAAGAGCAGTCCCATTGAGGAGATAGGCAAAGATCCCAGTTTGGTTAAAAGGAGAAGAGCAGAGAAAGGGGCTCCCAGTAGGCAAAGTGCCGCATGCCGTTCAGGCAGTGGAGGTATCTGTTAGGCATAGTACTGCTCTGCTCTGCACAGCCAAAGGTCGGAAGCTGCATAGGTGAGTAGTGCTGGAGTGCATTTTGGAAATCCAGGAAACATTATCTCAGGAGTCGAGATTGAAATCCTACGCAGTGAGCCATTGTTGATGACATCTAAGCCTGGTAAATGAAGCGGGCTCAAGATTGTTGATCTATCTTTCCATTCACGCTTGAATGCATCTCTAATACCCTGCTTTGATGCTGTCTAAAATGTTATAACTACTTTTGCTATGCTTGACAGCCCCTCACCATATCAAAGTCGGCCAAGTGGGTAGCACGGTAGCACAAGTGGATAGCACTGTGGCTTCACAGCGCCAGGGTCCCAGGTTCAATTCCCCGCTGGAGCACTGTCTGTGCGGAGTCTGCACGTTCTCCCTGTGTCTGCGTGGCTTTCCTCCGGGTGCTCCGGTTTCCTCCCACAGTCCAAAGACGTGCAGGGTAGGTGGATTGACCATGCTAAATTGCCCTTAGTGTCCAAAAAGATTAGGAGGGGTTACGGGGATAGGGTGGAAATGAGGGATTAAGTGGGTCGGTGTAGACTCAATGGGCCGAATGGCCTCCTTCACTGTATGTTCTATAGAACATAGAACATAGAACGATACAGCGCAGTACAGGCCCTTCGGCCCTCGATGTTGCACCGACATGGAAAAAAAATCTAAAGGCCATCTAACCTACACTATGCCCTTATCATCCATATGCTTATCCAATAAATTTTTAAATGCCCTCAATGTTGGCGAGTTCACTACTGTTGCAGGTAGGGCATTCCACGGCCTCACCACTCTTTGCGTAAAAAACCCACCTCTGACCTCTGTCCTATATCTATTACCCCTCAATTTAAGGCTATGTCCCCTCGTGCTAGCCACCTCCATCCGCGGGAGAAGGCTCTCGCTGTCCACCCTATCTAACCCTCTGATCATTTTGTATGCCTCTATTAAGTCACCTCTTAACCTTCTTCTCTCTAACGAAAACAACCTCAAGTCCATCAGCCTTTCCTCATAAGATTTTCCCTCCATACCAGGCAACATCCTGGTAAATCTCCTCTGCACCCGTTCCAAAGCTTCCACGTCCTTCCTATAATGAGGCGACCAGAACTGTACGCAATACTCCAAATGCGGCCGTACTAGAGTTTTGTACAACTGCAACATGACCTCATGGCTCCGGAACTCAATCCCTCTACCAATAAAGGCCAACACACCATAGGCCTTCTTCACAACCCTATCAACCTGGGTGGCAACTTTCAGGGATCTATGTACATGGACACCGAGATCCCTCTGCTCATCCACACTGCCAAGAATTTTACCATTAGCCAAATATTCCACATTTCTGTTATTCTTTAATGTTCTATGTTCTAAGTGCTTCCTGCTGTGAAAAAGAGGAAGTGCATGCACTGAGATGCTTGTGATTTTGTGAGGGGCAGGAGTATTTATAAACATTGTGGTTAGCACCAAAGCAGAGATGCATTGAAACGTGACAGGAAAGATCAATGAACAATCCACCAAGCAGCTGTCACTGGGGCAAGAAAACTGTCAATCACTGGCTAATGCAATGTATTGCGATGTGAAATTCATAGAATCCAAACAGTGCAAAAGGACACCATTTGGCCCCTTTGTGTCTGCACCGACCCTTTGAAAGACCACCCTAACTAGACCAAATCCCCACCTTATCCCTGTAACCCCACCCAATCTTTGGACACTAAGGGATAATTTACTGTGGCCAATCCACCTAACCTGCACATTTTTTAACTAAGGCAGGAAACCAGAGCACCTGTAGGAAACCCACGCAGACATGGAGAGAATGTGCAAACTCTGCACGTCACCCAAGGTCGGAATCGAACCCGGGTCCCTGGTGCTGTGAGGCAGCTGTGTTTACCACTGTACCACCTTGCTGCCCAATTGAATGGAAGATCTGCATTTCAAAGGCTGTTAAGGGATTTCAAGCCCTTTGAAGTGTACTGAGCTTTCGAGGAAGCCTCTTACACGAAAGGGTGTTCCTTTGCTGTTTTGAAGCTGCTTTGAAAACCTGTGTCCGAGGCAGCAGGTGTTAGGAAAGGGTAATCGAAAATGCAGTGATGGCTTCTGGTGGAGGCCTTGGAGTGAGCGGTCGCACATTTGGTGGCTCCCTCTGAAGTCAGATTGTTTTGGTCTTTTCCCCGCCTGAAGGGCAAGCATTTGAGTGCAAGAAGTGCAGGAGTGCCTGGGAAAGGCTTTACTCCTCTCGTGTGGCTGGTGGATGGATCCATGGACTAGGAGTGGGGCAAGAAGGAAAGAGCTGCTGGAGCAGGAGAGTCTTCATGGTGCGCCACAGGATAGGATGGTGGAAGGCAAAGGGGCTGCTCTGCCTGCCCAGTGGTCAATGGAACAGTTATTACATTTCCTCAATGAAAAATGTTGACAGCAGAGGAAAGAGGCCCTGGAAGACCTGGCCAAGCTGGTGGAGCCGATTAAGTCGGGGATCGAGAGGCTGGAGTCCCAGGGCCTGGAGATCCAGAAAGTGGAGGAGGCGGTTGTGGAGCACGAGGAGCAGTTGGCCTCATTGGTGGCTGAGGTAGGGGTGATGCGAGAGACCCAAAAGAGGCTGAAGGTGGAGTATCTGGCGAATCGCCCCAGAAGACAAAGCCTCAGGATTGTGGGGATGCCCAAAAGCATTCAAGGTGAGGAGGCTGGCGTGTACATGACTAAGATGCTGGGGAAGTTGATGGGGGAGAGGTCTTATGACCGGCCACTGGAGGTAGACCGAGCGCACAGAGTGCTGATGAGGCCGCAGGCGGGCGAGCTGCCAGGCCGATGGTGGTGCTGTTGCATCGCTTTCTGGTGAGGGCATATAGTGAATCAAGGGAGAGGGTGGAACTCTCCCCTACATTGTCGCAGGATTCCATCTCCCTGATATTACAAAAGGTTAAGGATCCGGAGCAGTGCGGGTCATACTGCTGGATATCGGTACTGAATGTAGATGCCTAGCTGTTGGGCAAACGTGTTGGTTCTGTGAATCAAGGACTGCGTTCTGGGGGTGATGGGTGAGGATCAAATGAGTTTTGTGCAGGGAAGGCAGTTGGCGTCAAACGTAAGGAGGCTGCTTCATGCAATCATGATGCCTTCGGAGGGACAGAAGGTGGAGGTAGCGGTGGTGATGGACGCAGAGAAGGCGTTTGGCTGGAGTGGGAGTATCTGCGGGAGGTGTCACGGTGGTTTGGGTTCCGAGAGGGGTTTGTGGACTGGGTCTGATTGCTATACAAGGCGCCGGTCGCAAAGTAGGGAGCTTGCGGTATTCTGGGCTGCATAGTGGGACGAGGCAATGTGCCCACTCTCTCGGTTTCTCTTCGCCTTGGCTACAGAACCGCTGGCAAGTTCTGATAACAAGTACCAAGGTATCAGGAAATCAAAATAATATTAAACGGCCAAATGCTTGGATGGAAAGAGAGATATCAATTTAGAGGAAGAGATCTTGGAGTTAAATATTGGTCTCTGACCTCTCTGGAAGATATGTACTGTTGAAACAATGAGCTTAAATGTTTTATTTTATTTTAAAGGTGATTGTAGACAACCGCCACAGTTGGAAAATGGTTCCCCAACTAAAGAATTTACTTCCGAAACTCTATTTGATGTGGGTACCACAATTGTGTATAAGTGCCATTTGGGTTACATATTCAAGGAAGGGATATTAAATGATTCAAGATCTGTTACCTGTAGAAAGGATTCAACATGGACACCATTACATGCTATTTGTGAACGTAAGTGATGAGTAGTTTTGTTTCAAGCTATTATTTCTCATTAGCCATTCTTTTGCATAGAAAGTGATTGCGAGTGGAGCATGTACAGTTTCATGGAGTGTAAGTAACCCTCCCATACTTAATTCTGAAGTGCTTTGTAAATACAAGTTCATTTGTTCTTTACCTATGGAATACACATCTTACCTGTCTGTTGGGTGAATCCAAACTCCTTGAAGTACAGTTTCACCAATGAAAAGGCATCCGACAGAGAAAGGCATTTTACCTACTCATTGCCAAAAATGCGTTGTCATTCTCACACTTTCCATTTACAGAAACTGTTTGATGTTGCAAACTGATAACATTTAATCTGCAAAGCGTAGAAAAAAGTGAACTACAAATTATTCAAAAATAATCTATTTTCTTCAGTATTCACCAAATTTTTATTATTACTGATAATCGTAGATTTAGTCATCAAGCCAATGCTTAATTATTCCAAGTTAAATCAAGTACCTCCTGCTCCCTGTTACTTTTCATTTTATCCTTTAAGCTTCAACCAGAAATGTGTCTGTCATATGTCCCTGACTGGATCACTATTATTAATGCAGCCACACTGGAATTTTGTGCCCATTTTTTGAACAAGGTAAGCCAAATGATCAGAATTCCTAGTTGTAATTTCTGAAAATGGGTTAATTATTCAGTGTCAGGAATTAGTTAAATTCCTAAATCTAGGGATTGGGACATGCAGTATGAAGGAAATTTGCTGCTGTGCATTTTCAAAATCTTATAAACCTATGCTTAAATAAAGTATTGGATTTGCCCCTTCCCGAGTTTTATTTTTACAATAATCTTTATTGTCACAAGTAGGCTTACATTAACACTGCAATGAAGTTACTGTGAAAAGCCCCTAGTCGCCACATTCCGACGCCTGTTCAGGTACACAGAGGGAGAATTCAGAATGCCCAAATTACCTAACGACATGACTTTCAGTGCACCACTGGGAAAGATGGGGAAATCATTGATTTCACTATTTACTTAAGGCATCTAGGGTACAAGATTGAAAGATTGTCCATGTAAGACTTCTGACCTCGTGCTATGGCTATTCAAGAATCATTGCTTTTCAGCAGAAGGCAATTTCCACAATAAACAGTTCTTTGCCTGCATGTGATTTTGGATTTTCTATTTTATTTAAAGCAATCTGTACGAGATTTACTACACGAGGGGCTGGATTCTCCGCAGCCCCGCGCCAAAATCGCGTTCGGCGCGGCAGAGAATCTACCTTCACGCCGAAATTGGGCCCTGCGCCGGTCCTGCGATTCTCCGGGACCCGAGAATCAGCGTGATCGCGGGTGTGCGGCTAGGGGCCCATTGACAGTGGCCAGCCCAGAGTTCCCGCCGGCGTGGAACTAACCTGCTATTGCCAGTCGGTATGCTCGCGTGGCGGCTTCAGACTCGTTCCGCGGCTGCCATGGGGGGATGGGGGACGGGGGGATCAGGCACCACGGGGGACCTTATAGGCGGCCGGGGTTGAGAGCCGCACCGTCAGATCCTCGGGCTCGTGGCAGATCGGGGAGTCTAAGTTTTGTATCTACCTCCGTGGTCCAAGTCCGCCTTGGCGCTCGGCGAGGCCGCCGCCGTGCGTGTGTGCGGACTCAAAACCGGAAGTGTGGGGGCCCGTATCCGCAGCTAAAGCTGCGTGAATTACTCTGGGTCCCTGCTTAGCCCTCTGCAGGGCATTGAATTAGCTGTATTTTGTTTCAGAGTCTCCAGAGTAAAACTCCAATGTTTTTATGCCGGCGTGGGGACAT
Source organism: Scyliorhinus canicula (assembly GCF_902713615.1). Lineage (NCBI taxonomy): Eukaryota > Metazoa > Chordata > Chondrichthyes > Carcharhiniformes > Scyliorhinidae > Scyliorhinus > Scyliorhinus canicula. The sequence goes on along the minus strand of NC_052160.1, from coordinate 122,989,970 downwards.
AGTTCCATTTTGGGAGAATCCAGCCGCAAAATATTCAAAATTAATCTGGCTTTTCTCCTTTATTTGCTGCTCAAAAAAAAATCTCTCCTCAGTTCCTCCATTCACACCCGAATTCAGCAATATAACTTAGATCTGGGTTTCCCAAACTTTTCAAGCCGCTGAAGCCCAAGTGACCTCCCAAGTGCATCAGGGAACTCCAAGCATTCTCAAATGTCAACTCCACTTTTTTGCCACAAAATTGGTGCAAACACAGAAAGCAAATGATAACAAGTATTTTCTAGCTATAACTATGCATATATTAGAAATTAGGAAGAGGCACACAGTCACAAATACATTCACCAGCTACATTGATCCCTCGCATCAACCCCTTGCCAAGCCATCCTTCAATGCCCCGTTAATACTAACCTCTGGAAGTAGTATCCACTTTAGGAGTGGATACTGTAATCTAAAAGTTTCTCCTCTGTAAAAAAATTAATTAAGTCTTGTCTTTTGTCATTTTCAATGGGAGGAGGAATGCTGGAAAGCTGATACTCCTATCAGATACACACACTTCTCCCTCCCTCTCTGTCACACACGCAGACACACTCACCCCCTCTCAAACATGCACTCACCCCCTCTCTCACTCGCAGACCCACCCCCTCTCTCACACATGCACTCATCCCCTCTCTCACACGTGCACTCACCCCTTCTCTCAAACATGCACTCACCCCTTCTCCCACAAGTGGGCTCACCCCCTCCCCCGCATATGCACTCACCCTCTCTCACACGTGCATTCACCCCTCTCATGCGTGTAGTTACCGCTTCCCTCACATGTGTACTCACCCCTTCCCTCACATGTGTACTCACCCCTTCCCTCACACGTGCACGCACCCCTTCCTTCACACGTGTACTCACCCCTTCTCTCACACGTACACTCACCCCTTCTCTCACAAGCACTCACCCTCTCTGTCACACGTGCACTCACCCCCTCCCTCACACGTGCACTCATCCCCTCTCACACGTGTGCTCACCCCTTCTCTCACGCGTGCACTCACGCCTTCTCTCATGTGCCCCTCTCTCACATGTGCACTCACACCTTCTCTCACACGTGTAGTTACCGCTTCCCTCACATGTGTAGTCACTCCTTCCCTCACACGTGTACTCACCCCTTCTCCCACACGTGTACTCACTCCCTCTCTCACGTGCACTCACCTCTTCTCTCACACGTGGGCTTACCTCCTCACACGCGCACTCACCCCCTCCGTCTCATGGGCACTCACTCACTCTCTCTCTCATGGCACTCAACCCCTCCCACTCACGTGCTTTCACCCCCTCCCTCTCTCATGCACGCTCATGCCATCCCTCTCTCACGCGCGTTCACCCCCTCACACACACCAACTCACTCACCCTCTCTTTCACTGGCACTCACCTCTGTTTTTCTTTCTTTGTAGTCTTCTTGGGACCCCCCACGCTCTGCGGCCCAAACTGGACAGCCCACTGTTGCCTGCCCCGTTGTTGATCCCCCCCCCCCCCCCCCCCCCCCCCAAATCCCGTCCCTCTGTGCCCTCTCCGGGTTCCAATCTGTGGCTCTCGCTTCCCATCTCTCCGCTGTCCACGCTCATCCAATCAGCCGGCCTCTGATTGGATAAGCAGCTCTGCAGCATTATTCAAAATTTCCAAATGTGCATGTCTTGTCATGGAATCACTGGGAGGCTTCCTCTCAGTGTTTAGCACTGCTGCCTCACAGCGCCAGGAACACGGGTTCAATTTTTTTTTTATAAATTTAGATTAGCCAATTATTTTTTCCAATTAAGTGGCAATTTAGTGTGGCCAATCCACCTACTCTGCACATTTTTGGGTTGTGGGGGCGAAACCCACGCAGACACGGGGAGAACGTGCAAACTCCACACGGACAGTGACCCAGAGCCGGGATCGAACCTGGGACCTCAGCGCCGTGAGGCGGTTGTGCTAACCACTAGGCCACCGTGCTGCCCTACACGGGTTCAATTCTGACTTGGGCCACTGTCTGTGTGGAGTTTGTACATTCTCTCCGTGTCTGTGTGGGTTTCCTCCAGGTGCTGTGATTTCCTGCCACATTCCAACGATGTGCACGTTAGGTGGATTGGCAATGATGAATTGTCCCTTTGTGTCCAGGAAGGTGCATCTTAGCTTTTTGTGTTACGGGAATAGGGGGAAAGTGGATAAGGGTGGAGTGCTCATTTGAAGGGTCAGTGTTTACTCGATGGGCTGAACGGCTTCCTTCTGCACTGTAGGGATTCTAACATTCTTCCACGGAAATTCTGGGTTCCATGGATCCCAATTTGATAACTCCTCACTTAGATTATTCATTTTAATTCTTCAACATTTGCTTAAGTTCTTCTGTCACAACTTCCCCGCTCCCACCCCTTCCACACTCTCCCCAAAGAAAGTTTAAATAGGTTTGTCACAGGGAGTGTATTACGGTACCAGACCAGACCCCAACAGTGGCTAGGATGCTGGACTAAAAGCCCAGTAGTTTAGTTTATTTGAAAGATTTGCAGAAAGATTGATTTGCTCCAGGAGTGATTGCATGAAGAAATAGGACTTGGTTATTTTTAAAGCAAAACTTTATTATAACTACACTATTAAACTTTTTAACTTACAATTTACACCTTAAACACAACTACTCAATTTCCCATTAAACAACAAGAAAATAAACTTACAGATCTCAATCTATCTTACTGTGGGAGTATAGTGGGCTCAGCATCAGGCAGATCAGAAGGCAACTCCTCTCTCCAAAGTTTCTCCACCAACTGCCTCTCTAAAGCCTTTCAAAATGTCTCTCTGCATTCCTTGGCTCCAACCAGCAAAGACCTCATCTCTCCAAGCTGACTAACAACTGGGGCTGGATTCTCCGCCCCGCCGTGCCACATTTCTGTTTCAGCACGCTGGCAGGATGCTCCCTTACGCTGGTTGGTCAATGGGGTTTCCCATTGGGGGCAGTCCCATGTAGTCGGGAAATCCCCGGGCTGCCGGCAAAACAGAGCATCCCGTTAGCAGAGAAACCAGCTCTTGATCTCTGCAGGCTGCAAAGCACATTAGCTCCTCAGGGACTTCCCCAGGCAATCCACTCTGTATTTATCCAGTCTGAAATACACATTAGCTGGTCAATTGCATCTGCTGGCTGCTAAAGCCACCCATGCCCTGCAGAACAGAATTCTTCTTAAACTGACGCATTCTAACCCAAGCTTTGAATCCATAAATTGCCCACTACATTTATAATCCTAGTTTCCTAATATCTTCCAAAGTGATTGCAGTTTATTGGAGTGCTTAATTCCCACCCCAGTTTGCTTTTCTTGACAACCTAGTGATATATCAAATCTGGTGTAAAATTTACTGACTTTCTGTGATTCTATCCTCATCTGGCTATCAGAAAATACTTATATTCAAGTGACCAGCAAAATTGAATATTTACCGTTGAGTTTTGGGATTACTAGTAGAGATTGCTTTTGCGTGTAAACCGGGAGTTTGACGATTGAGCCTGACTGCTGTATGGTATGGTACAGTTGGAATGAATTTAGTATTTGTCTTGCCAAAATTTGCATTGCTAATACGTGGAAAATCTAGCCCTAATTTCCAGGGAAGCATGATCTTGAACAATATTATAGTTGTTTTGCAAATTTACCATGAATTCAATAAACTTTTTTTTTTTTAAATGTTGTTGGAGAGCTTGGTGTTTTACAATAATTTTTCCATTTCATTTTTTCTATGTAGCAAGGAACTGTGGTATTCCAGGAAAGATACCGAATGGATATTATGAGGCACCAAATGCTACTTTTGGAAGTAAAGTTATTTTTTATTGTAACAAAGGGTAAGTATTTGGTTTACCAATTGTTGATTGACGTTGAAGTGATTTTGGTGAAGGGCCGTGGGCGCAATTATCCCCCGCCCCCCATGCCGGGTGGGGGAATCGCGGGGCGCCGGGCAAATCTCACCAAGCCGCCCCGGCACCCGCACGCGATTTCCCCCCCCCCCAAACCGGCGCACCGAGATGTACGGCTGGCTGCTCGGAGAATCGCCGCTCGCCGTTTGTACTGGGCGAGCGGCGCTTCTCCGGCCCAGATGGGCCGAGCGGCCTGCCCAACACGACAGGTTCACGCAGGCGCCGACCACACCTGGTCGCTGCAGGCGTGAACAGCGCGAGAACGCTCAAGGGGCGGCCTGGGGGGGGGCTCAAAAGGGGTCTGGCCCACGATTGGTGCCCACCGATCGGCGAGCCGGCCTCTCTGAAGGACGCACTCCTTTCCTCCGCCGCCCCGCAAGATCACTCCGACATTTCTTGCGGGGCGCCCGTGGGGAGGACGTCACCCGCACATGCATGGGTTGGTGCCGGCCAACCTGCGCATGCGCGGGTGACGTCATTTACACGGCGCCACTTTTACGCGGCGCCAAGGCCCTTGTGTTTGGGGCAGCAGAGTAGCATGGTGGTTAGCATAAATGCTTCACAGCTCCAGGGTCCCAGGTTCGATTCCCGGCTGGGTCACTGTCTGTGTGGAGTCTGCACGTCCTCCCCCTGTGTGCGTGGGTTTCCTCCGGGTGCTCCGGTTTCCTCCCACAGTCCAAAGATGTGCGGGTTAGGTGGATTAGCCATGCTAAATTGCCCGTAGTGTCCAAAAAAAGTAAGGTTAATGGGGGGTGTTGGGTTACGGGTATAGGGTGGATACGTGGGTTTGAGTAGGGTGATCATGGCTCGGCACAACATTGAGGGCCGAAGGGCCTGTTCTGTGCTGTACTGTTCTATGTTCTATGTTCTAAGGCCTGCCGCTCGTAAATGAGCCGGCGCCACTCATAGCTCCCCGGGGGTGGGAGAATAGGGGGCGAGGAGCGGCCTCCGACGCCGAAGTGAAACACTCCGGCTTTCACTCCGGCGTCAGCACTTTGTCTCCAGTTGGGAGAATCCCTCCCCAAGTATTTACTTTTTAATTACTCGGTGACATTAATATTTTAGGCAGGAGAGCAGTATTGATCTTTCTTAACAAATATTTACTGTGATTCTGGAACTAATAATTACTCTTTTCCTAAGTGAAAGTCACCATGACCTTTTTAAAAAATCTTAACCGGGAAATTATGCCTAAACTTTATCCCCTTAACTTCCACACTTGAAAAATATTTGTAGCCGTATACTGGAATTGATGATTGGGTCTGCTCAGTGTTGTGTTTGGCAACTCAGGAGAAGCTGTTATGTACGTGTGGAATGTGCATGCACAGTATCGTGCAAGCTGTCATGGTTTGCAACTGAAATAAAAACAGAAAATACGCAATGTACTGAGCAGGTCTGGCAGCACCTGAGGAGAGAGAGAGAGGGATACAGAGTTAATGGCCAGAATTCTCCACCTGTTCGCGCAGGTGGGACTCCCTAGTCCTACTGCAGTGAATGGAGTTTCGCCTAAGCGCCAAATTTTCCGTTCTTGCTGGTAGCGATTGTGGGGTGAAATTGGACAGGACAATCCGGCCAATGGTTCAGGTCTGTGACCTTTATCATCAACTGAACCCTGCTGGACCACGGACCTGTTTCTGGAACTCTCTGCTTTATTGCTGAGTGTGTGGTTGACTGCGTTGGAGCCAAATAGAACTGCCGAGAAACTGAGTACGGAGAGAACCATTGGGAGATGAGGAAATGGCTGAGGAACTGAACAGGTTTTTTGTGTCGGTCTTCACAGTGGAAGACACAAATAACATACCAGTGACTGATAGAAATGAGGCTATGACAGGTGAGGACCTTGAGAGGATTGTTATCACTAAGGAGGTAGTGATGGGCAAGCTAATGGGGCTAAAGGTAGACAAGTCTCCTGGCCCTGATGGAATGCATCCCAGAGTGCTAAAAGAGATGGCTAGGGAAATTGCAGATGCACTAATGATGATTTACCAAAATTCACTGGACTCGGGTGGTCCCGGTGGATTGGAAATTAGCAAACGTGACACCACTGTTTAAAAAAAGGAGGTAGGCAGAGAGCAGGAAATTATAGGCCAGTGAGCTTAACTTCGGTAGTAGGGAAGATGCTGGAATCTATCATCAAGGAAGAAATAGCGAGGCATCTGGATAGAAATTGTCCCATTGGGCAGACGCAGCATGGGTTCATAAAGGGCAGGTCGTGCTAATTTAGTGGAAATTCTTGAGGACATTACCAGTGCAGTAGATAACGGGGAGCCAATGGATGTGGTATATCTGGATTTCCACAAAGCCTTTGACAAGGTGCCACACAAAAGGTTGCTGCATAAGATAAAGATGCATGGCATTAAAGGTAAAGTAGTAGCATGGATAGAGGATTGGTTAATTAATAGAAAGCAAAGAGTGGGGATTAATGGGTGTTTCTCTGGTTGGCAATCAGTAGCTAGTGGTGTCCCTCAGGGATCCGTGTTGGGCCCACAATTGTTCACAATTTACATAGGTGATTTGGAGTTGGGGACCAAGGGCAATGTGTCCAAGTTTGCAGATGACACTAAGATGAGTGGTAAAGCGAAAAGTGCAGAGGATACTGGAAGTCTGCAGAGGGATTTGGATAGGTTAAGTGAATGGGCTAGGGTCTGGCAGATGGAATACAATGTTGACAAATGTGAGGTTATCCATTTTGGTAGGAATAACAGCAAACGGGATTATTATTTAAACGATAAAATATTAAAGCATGCCGCTGTGCAGAGAGACCTGGGTGTGCGAGTGCATGAGTCACAGAAAGTTTGTTTACAGGTGCAACAGGTGATTAAGAAGGCAAATGGAATGTTGTCCTTCATTGCTAGAGGATGGTGTTTAAGACTAGGGAGGTTATGCTGCAATTGTATAAGGTGTTAGTGAGGCCACACCTGGAGTATTGTGTTCAGTTTTGGTCTCCTTACTTGAGAAAGGACATACTGGCACTGGAGGGTGTGCAGAGGAGATTCACTAGGTTAATCCCAGAGCTGAAGGGGTTGGATTATGAGGAGAGGTTGAGTAGACTGGGACTGTACTCGTTGGAATTTAGAAGGATGAGGGGGGATCTTATAGAAACATTTAAAATTATGAAGGGAATAGATAGGATAGATGCGGGCATGTTGTTTCCACTGGCGGGTGAAAGCAGAACTAGGGGGCAAAGCCTCAAAATAAGGGGAAGTAGATTTAGGACTGAGTTTAGGAGGAACTTCTTCACCCAAAGGGTTGTGAATCAATGGAATTCCTTGCCCAGTGAAGCAGTTGAGGCTCCTTCATTAAATGTTTTTAAGGTAAAGATAGATAGTTTTTTGAAGAATAAAGGGATTAAGGGTTATGGTGTTCGGGCCGGAAAGTGGAGCTGAGTCCACAAAAGATCAGCCATGATCTCATTGAATGGCGGAGCAGGCTCGAGGGGCCAGATGGCCTACTCCTGCTCCTAGTTCTTATGTTCTTCTGTAAACTGGTAGAGGCAGGGAGACTTTGTCAGTCTGTGATATGCACTGTTGTGTAATGTCTTTTATTGCAGTACTCAAACAGCTTTGGTGCTTCTTCCTGAAGATTAGGCCTCACCTCTGTAACCTTGCTTTCAGTGATGGGGTGTGGTAACAGAATATTGAATTCGGTTTGGGCCTGCTTTCATTTTTATCCCATTATAATGTGCTTGTGTATTATAAAAGTCATAAAATCCTGCAAAAACTCTAGTTCCAATTTCTTAGAGCCATGATTTTGTTCAATCAGTCGAAGTTGAAAATGCCAAGGATGCTGGGAATCTGAAATAAACACAGAAAACTGGAAATATTCGTGTAAGGTAGCATCTGTGGAGAAAGAAAGTGTTAATATTTCCATTGGATGGCCTTTCCCCAGATATCGGACAAGTTAGAGATATAACAGTTTTTCACCAAGTACAGAAGTGTGGAAATGACAAAAAAAGGGGATGGTAATGAAGCAAGAAGCAAATGATGGGCCTGGAGTAGGTGTAAGTGGCAATTGCAGAATCATTATTGGCAGCTAACTGCAGGACCAAAAGAATTAGGGCAAAACACAGAAAATCAGAGTTGATCGCCCTATTTCAAATGTGACTGTGCTGGATTCAATTCTGAAATCCTAAAGATAACTCTCATATCCCCCTAATTTTTCCCTTCTGCAGGGAGAGATTATTGAGTGAAAACTTTCTTCACAACTGCGATATAAATTTCAGTATTGGTCTCAGCACTTTTCTCTAGAAACCTGTTAATGATTCTGACTCTATATTACTGAACCAAAAAATTAACACAGTTTTACAGTTGTGACCGAACAAGGCTACCTACAGTTTTATCATTTAGGCACTTATCTCACACCTTCTGCCATACATTGCAACAATCTTTGCTTTCATCACAGGCCAGTATCACTGAATTTGATGTATTTTAACATCCCATGTAGCTCTGCTTCCTGCTATTTTCTCAAGTATATTACTGTTTTAAAATGTAATCTGCTTTCTTGCTTCTTCTGTCTAATCTCATGTCATTACACTTGCTGTGTTAAATTCCACCCATCATGCTCTATCCATTGACCGTAACTATACGGGTAGCTTTGGATTATCGCTGATTAGTCATGTCATTGGCATGGAACTTGATTTTGTGTTATGAACATACATAGTTGCTTTAAAAATATTCTGTTCTTTTTCTGCAGTTCAAAAAATTATAAAAAATAGAAACCTGTGGGGCTGCACAGGTAACTGTTTCCTCTCCTCAGCCTTCCTTGCACCACCACTCTTTTTGGCTATATTTTTAGCCATGTATTTTTCTACTATGTACCGTATAGACATCATGACTCACACTGTTAAGTAGAACGACATCAAAGTAATAAGCCAAGTAGGTAAGATTCACTGCCTCAATCTTATGCACTAGACCGGAAGACTCTTCACAGAAACCAAGATGGTCACTTCTGTTAGTGTCAACTCTAGACAATTTTGTGGCTTCTGTTCTCACATTTAACTGCTCAATTAGTATTAATTATGGTCTATTGGGGTTGTGAAATTTTGGGTTGTATTTATGCAGAGCCCTCCTTCCAATTGAATTTGCTGACAATATTATAAATTGGAAACATTTAGTTGTAATTGGTGCCTGAATTGATAACCTGTCTCAATGCTTTAAGGTGCTGGTAGCCTAAATGATGCATTTTTTAAAATTAGCAATAAGGCAAGTTTTGCACCAATATCTTGCTAGTCCTTTTCAGATGAACAGAACAGTAGAATGTACCCATTAAGGATTGTGCTAGGAACAATCCAGCTTGCTTTGATTTTTACTTAGTTCCTCTGCCGATGCATTATTTGCATTTTTGATTTCTGTACAGTTGTATTAGTTTCAAGATTTGTATCCGATAAAACCATTATTTTTTCTGATCACGATGCTGTATAACTGTTGCATTTAACTGCACGCTTATTGTCTCTTAATTGGTCTTTCTGCTTTTGTTTTTCTACAGTAACTCAGTAACTTCTTGTCCTTTATCTAGATACCAGATGGTAGGGAGGAACTTTCAAATATGTAAAGCTGAAGGTTGGGATGGCCAAGTCCCAACATGTGAAAGTAAGTTAAGTTCCATTTTCCTTGGGTGGCTGATTTACATTTAAGCAAAGCACATCATGTTTCCACTTTTGGTCTTTTGAGGGATGCTGTGTATGATTAGCATAAATGTTTGTGCCTGGTGTGACCAAATTTGGATTGTATCTTTATATTTTTAAAGTTGTTTTGTTTGTATGGGCCTGTGAGGGATGAAAGAGTTCATTCCAGGTAAGCCCTTTCAGGCCTAGGATTCTTCAATTGAGTCTTGCCTCGTCAGCAACGCACCGGCGTTAGTGAGTGATCATATTGAAAAAACTGGCGCTTCCCTAATCGGCTAAAGGCTTGGAGTTCACTGGACTTCACTGGTGTGAAAATATTGATGGGGTCAGAGGCAGATGGCATGGGTAGTATTTTGAGGACCATAATTACAACACGTGCATCTCCGTCATTCTGCCCTGAACATCTACTTTCTGAATCATTTATCTCATTCTACTAATACAGGGGTTCTTGATCTTCTTGACCTATTTTCCTCGGCTCAGTCATGGAAACAACTCGATTTGCATCAGATATTCATCCAGTTTTATTTGGAGAAGTTAATTCACATATATTAACAGATTTGCTGAAGGCCTTGTACACATTTCCATTGTTCTTCAGGTGAAGAATTATTTTAGTCTCCAACTCATGCTTTATTATATTTCAGGACAAAAAATAAACTAAATGATTATGCAATTTATCTTTTAAATGTCATTAAGAAATCTTGCAACACCAGGTTAAAGTCCAACGGGATTGTTTCAAATCACTAGCTTTCAGAGTGCAGCTCCTTCCTCAGGTGAGCTGCACTCCGAAAGCTAGTGATTCGAGACAAACCTGTTGGACTTTAACTTGGTGTTGTAAGACTTCTTACTGTGCCATCTCTACATCATGGCTTTAAATCTCATGTAATGCATAGAGCACAGAAGGAAGCAGTTGACTGCATTGTGTTTTTGCCTGTTCGCTGAAAAGGCATCTAGTCCCACATGCCTGCCTTTTCTTCATCATTCTGCAAATATTTTCTCTTCAGATGATTGCTCAATTTTGAAAATCGTGATTGAATCTGCCTTCACCATACATTACAGGCTGTGCATTGCAAATCCGAACAACTTGCTGCATTAAAAGAACAATTTTTCCTTTGGTTCTTTCATCATTCACCTGAAATCAACATCTTTGCTACTTGACCCTTCTCTGAATGGGAACGACTTCTCTCCCGACCCCTCATGATTTTGAACCCGCCATGTATCATGGGAATAAGAGTCACTTGATTCGAAAAGTTAACTCTGCTTGTCTCTTCACAGATCCTGCCAGATCTGCTGCATTTTTCAATTCAGATTTCCAGAATCTAAAGTATGTTATTACATGCCATGGGTAAAGTCGGCACATTTAAATTGTTGCAAGAATTTCACAAGCATTTGATGAGATGCAGTAACTGGCAAAAGAAAGTGATGTAGTTGGCAACCTTACTTTGATAGCTCACAGTATAGAATAATATTTATTGTCACAAGTAGACTTGCATTTACATTGCAATGAAGTTACTGTGATTCATATTGTCAGGATAAAGAGGATTTCACAGATTTGATTATCCTAGATGTTCCTGCTCCTATTTCTTGTGCTCATGCGGTCTCAGGCTATGCCACACTTGCATTTCTGAGGGAATCATTCGTCAATTCATTGTAAAACAGCTAGTGAATTGCAAACCTGATTAATTTGAGTATTGGATTAGTTTGCCACAAAGAATTTACTTGGTTCCAAGCTTGCATCATGTGTTAGTTTGGATTTTCACTTTTGAGATATGTCTATACCCCAAGATGCAGGCAGCTAATTTGATGTCCGCCAAATCTGAGTGTCAATTCTTTGTAGCTATTTTCATAGTGAATTGTTAATTAGACAATCTAGGCACTTCCTCCCTAAGATAATTCATGATCTGTTATATAATGTATTCCTCGATTAAAACCCCATGGGGGCCTAGAATATGACTGCAATGCACATGCTCAACGAATCCGAACATACTCTGTATTTGGGTTAATTCATACTTCTACCACTTTTACTGCGATTAAAATATATACTATATTCCTGAGTGTAATGCATACACAAACGTCCTGTCCAAAATCCTTAATTACAGACAACCTGACAGATCATCTAGTTCAACTTCCCGCATGTTTTGAAGGGATAGTTAGCAGGAGCACTTTAAAGACTATTTAACCCTGTCTGTCTGGGGGAGCTAGCTCCATGCTGCTATTGTCTGGTGATTTGGAGTGGAGTTGCTTTTGTATGGGAATTTTGCTGTATTTTAAGAGGCAGACAATTACCTCAATGTTGGTTGAGCTGGAGCCTCATTTCTTTGCTTTCTATTTTTATATAGTATTTTTATTTTAGTTCTGATATCTCTGATCTGGCATGTTCACCATTAAGGACAGTTACGTTTTTCAAGAGGCAGATTTATAGAATAAATAGTAAATAAAAGCTAGATCACAACGTTTTTTTACATTGTAACTATCAGAAGCTAATTCACAGTTCCTTGACAATCTGATAATGTTATCACTATTACAATACAAAATACATGGGGTGGAATCTTACCAAAACATGGCAAAGTGTCAGTTCCGGTGAGAAAAACAGTGTGAAGGTGGGATTTCTCATGGAATTTTGAGCCACTTTGCCGAAAGAAAGTGAATGGGCCTTTACTGGCGGGGCAGGTCCTCTTTGAGCTGGGAACCATCTTTCGCGCTGGAGTCTAATAGTCCCCAGCCCACATCACTGATGTCTCAGGAGCTCACCCCCACTGACAGTCATCGCCGGTAAACCCCATAATCCCTCCCCGACTCAATGTCCGTCCTTCCTTTCCAACCACCATACTTATACGCACTCCACCATGAGGCTTCCGCTAGAGTCTAGCCCTGGCACTCCCCCCGGCACAGGGTAGCACTAGAGCACCGCCCAGGCATGTCCCTCTCCCCTCCACCCCCCCCCCCCCCCCCCTCTCCCTGCCCTCCAGGGGATATATGTACCTCTGTACCCCTGGAGTGATCCCTCGACTGCCTCATACTTGGCCTATTTGTTGTAAATTACTCCGGAGTGAATATTCTGTGAGCGCTTGCTAATGGATGCTAATGTTTGAAATGAGGTGGGCGACACTGTAGCACAGTGGTTAGCATTGTTGCTTCACAGCGCCAGGGTCCCAGGTTCAATTCCCGGCTTGAGTCACTGTCTGTATTCTCCCCGTGTCAGCGTGGGTTTCCTCCGGGTGCTCCAGTTTCCTCCCACAAGTCCCGAAAGACGTGCTGTTAGGTAATTTGGACTTTCTGATTTCTCCCTCCGTGTACCCGAACAGGCGCCAGAATTTAGCAACTGGGGCCTTTTCATTTCATTGCATTGTTAATGTAAGCTTAATTGTGACAATAAAGATTTCACAATCACGCTAGAAAGAATGGTGTTCTTTGATTCTCTCCACATTTGGAGCCTGTGCCAAGTTTCTCATGAGCGGGGAGTGCAGGCTAAATCTTGCCCCATTGTGTTCCTTTTACCTACTTCCTTGGACAATGTCCAGTTGGGATCAGGATGTTGAGGCGGTGTTGGTCTATTCTGCACTGTCTACTGCTGTGCCTCTAAACTGAAAACGATCCTAAAAGCAAAGTTTTAATTTGACTGTTTATTCCAAACATTAACTATATTTCATTTTCCCCAGTCATTACATGTGGTGATCTTTCACCTATTATGAATGGGACAACTCCATCACCACCCTATGGAGATCACTGGGAATATGGAATGGTTGCAACGTATTCTTGTATTATTGGCAATTCACTGATTGGTGCTGAAAAACTTATTTGTACAGAGAATGGAGGATGGGACAATGACCCACCTATGTGTAAAGGTAATGGATTTTTTGCCTCTTGTGAATTAATTTTTATCTTAAGATTTACATGTTCGGCCCTTCAGGAAGTGATTCTAAAAGTGTTGCTGCTTAACCCTGTGCTTGAAAATGAATTCATATGTTTTATGAAAAAATAGTTAATCATATGTAACCGAAAATTTAAGGCTGTTCAAAAGTAAGTACATTTTCATGTATTTCTCTTTGTATGACACCTTGCTTGTCCCCATTCATTTTCAGTTTGAATCTATTCTACAGGCAGCATGTCGCAATTTTACCTAGCACCAGTTAGGTTGAATCACTTCTAACAAATAATTTTGTTTATAAATGTACAGGTGCATTCTACTTTACCATAATATTCATACTTGACATCAGGGTATTGAATGGCAAAGCTGGAGATTAGGTCATTTTTGTACCCAGCTTTTGTACCAGACATGCTCATTTGAGATAAGCAGAACAGCACAAGCTATTAATGAGGCAGTTATTTTGTTTGTGGTTCATCTTTTTTAAAAAAAAAAAATAATTTTTATTAAGATTTTCACAAAATATAAACAACAAAACAATATTAACAGAATAACCATTGTAAAAACCCAAGAACAACACCCATCCCCCTACAAGAGCAACTACTAAACCGAAAACAGAAAAAAAAGGAAACAGAAAGGAAAGAGATAACACCCGCCACATCCCACAAACCCATGTACACACTTCCCCCTCCCCCCCGGGTTGCTGCTGCTGCCGGCCTATTTCCCTACCGTTCCGCCAGGAAGTCCAGGAAAGGCTGCCACCGCCTAAAGAACCCCTGTACTGATCCCCTCAGGGCAAATTTCACCACCTCCAATTTGATAAACCCCGCCATATCATTGATCCAGATCTCCACGCTTGGGGGCCTCACATCCTTCCATTGAAGCAAGATCCTCCGCCGGGCTACTAGGGACGCAAAGGCCAGAACACCGGTCTCTTTTGCCTCCTGCACTCATGGCTCCGCTGCAACCCCAAAAATTGCGAGTCCCCAGCCTGGCTTGACCCTGGATCCCACCATCCTCTGCACCGTCCTTGCTACCCCCTGCCAAAACTCCCCCAGCGCTGGGCATGCCCAAAGCATATGGGCGTGGTTCGCTGGGCTCCCCGAGCACCGAGAACACCTCTCTTCGGCCCCGAAAAACCTACTCATCCTCGTCCCAGTCATGTGGGCCCTATGCAGCACCTTGAACTGTATGAGGCTAAGTCTCGCACAGGAAGAGGAGGAATTCACCCTTTCTAGGGCATCCGCCCACGTCCCCGCCTCAATCTCCTCACCCCCCCCCCCCCCCCCCCCCCCACCCCCCCACCCCCCCCACCGGGTCCGCCACATACAGCAACAGGTCGTCTGCATAAAGCGACACTATGCTCCTCCCCACCCCGCACCAGGCCCCTCCAGTTCCCTGACTCCCTCAACGCCATGGCCAGGGGCTCAATTGCCAACGCAAAGAGCAAGGGGGACAGGGGACACCCCTGTCTCGTCCCCCGCTTCAGCCGAAAGTACTCCGGACTCCTCCTATTCGTGGCTACACTCGCCATCGTGGTTCATCTTCTGAGTGCAAACTAAAATAGCGTCCTCCAGATGGATTTTGAAGATATTATGATTTTTAAGACATGATGCTCTACGACACAATATAATCAGACAGAGAAGGTGAAATGGCAATAATAGTTTTGCTTGGTCATCTTTTAAATTCTAGTATGTGGCTGCGGTTACTATATATGCAGACAAAAACAACTTTGTTTTCACAGTGTAAGATCTTCCTTTGTAAAATCATTCGGGTGCAAAAGCTTGGTGATTTTTCTTTTTTGAAACTTCATCAAAACCATGGTGATAATTCACAAGTTTGCCATTTATTAAGCTGTATAATGTTAGATTTAGTTGGATTATGGTAGTTAAAATTAAGAATTTGAAGAATTTTGAAGATTGAGTTGATGAAGTATTTGATAACTTGAGTGAATGAAAATCTAACACATCCGAGGGAGAGGTTTTGGCTTGATCTTTGAAAAATTAGTTTTGCACTGGAAAAGTTCTTTAAAATTGAAAATGAACAGAAATAGCATATGTATCAAATGTGACAAATCTGACCTGGACAAGCTCAGACCCGTTAACCCAACATAAGACATTGGTAAAGTTATCTCAAGAATGCTAGATTGGAGGAGAAGCTGATCTAAATGAAATAAAGGAATTGGGAATTCATAAACACCGTCTAGCAGTCAAAACCACTCATTTATTTTGATTGATATTTAACACCAAGGCTTTTAAAAAGCACAGTTTTTATATCATTTAATTCCCACACACCCATTTCATTGCATGGATACAATGCCCAGTTGTGGTGCAGGTAAAATCTTTGGCTGGATCATAAGAGCAGTCAGTTACTTAATGGAGCCCAAAGCATTATCTTTTTTTTGCAGTTGTTGAATGTCACCATCCTGAAGTGCCTGCAAACAGCAAAATAGAGGAAGAAATTGGAGGACCTACGTACAAATTTCGGGAGACAATCACCTACGTTTGTCATGAAGGTTTTGAAATGGTTGGCAAGAGTGTAATTGAATGTAAAGAAAACAATACATTTGTACCAGCGCCACCTACCTGCAAACGTGAGT
Organism: Scyliorhinus canicula; assembly: GCF_902713615.1. NCBI lineage: Eukaryota > Metazoa > Chordata > Chondrichthyes > Carcharhiniformes > Scyliorhinidae > Scyliorhinus > Scyliorhinus canicula. The sequence goes on along the minus strand of NC_052160.1, from coordinate 122,973,988 downwards.
AACCATTTCTTGAATTACATATTAAATTAAAAGAACGTCGCCTCAAGTCTTCCAGTTATAAATACCTACGGTTGATTTTTCATGTTTGACATTGGTATGCTCCTTTATTTGCTCCTCTTTACTCCTGCAGAGAGTTTCAGTAAGTGAACTGTAGCACTTCCATGCTCGTTGAAAGTACAATAGGGTTGGTAAAGAATATTTCCTAACTTTTCGCAATGTAGGAAACAGAGCATCTTGGCAATAGAAAGTTATGATTACTTCTGTATGAAAGAGGTTCAAAATATGTAGCCCTTTGTTTTCTGTGGAATGGTATTTTTCTGTCTTCTAATAATAGAATTGGTGCTGTTGACCCTCTGGTTAGCAGGGGTTACGGGGATAGGGTGGAAGTGAGGGCTTAAGTGGGTCGATGAGGACTAGATGGGCCGAATGGCCTCCTTCTGCACTGCATGTTCTATCTTCCATGTTCTATGGTTCAGACGGAGCAATTCTTTTGATATAATACAGTGATGTGTGATGGATCCAATCTCACTAGTTTGCTGTAAACCTATTTTGTCAACTTAAGGATCAAATCTGCCACCTATCATCAATTAACTTCACAACTTGGTTAATGAGTGAAGGTATTAGAGCAGCATTATTAACAGGCACGCAGAGATAACTGGAGAACAAAATGCCAAAGTGTATTTAGTTTATCTTCTATTATTCTGGGTGGCTCATGATATTACAATAATTGTTGACTAATCATAGCAATCAATCTGTATTCATTGCAGCAGACCCGGATATGATGAAAACTCCAATCGTGGAGAGCTTTGGAAATCATCGTACATCATTTTCCTCCCACGTGCACTGCATTTACCACATTGTGTATCCAATTATTCACTGAATCTCAAAATGATATTTTCTAAAAAGAGTTTATCTACATGCTTTTAATAAATCAATACGAACTGCTTTTGATGTAGACTAAAGGTAATGATGATTGGAATGAAAATTGAATCCTGAATTTCAACAGCCACACGCCAAAAAAAAAGGGACTAGAAATAACTATCACATACCCCAATCCCAACACTACATTACTCTTAAAGTGTATAGTTTATTTTATATTCTATTTTTCAGAATCTATTTCATGGGATGGGATCAGTACTCAGTTGTGGGGCAGATAAATGTCCTGGTCGTATTATAAGATGAGTTGAAACTAATGTATTTTTTTTGATAGCTGTTGAATGTCATCTCCCTGAATTACCTGCAAATAGCAAAATAGGGGCAGGATTTGGACCTGTGTATGGATATCGGGAGACAATAAGCTATGTCTGTAATGAAGGTTTTGAAATAGTTGGCGCAAGTGTGGTTGAATGTAAAGAAGGCAATACGTTTATACCAGCACCACCTACTTGCAAACGTGAGTAACCATTTCTTAAATTAACTTTAAAAAAAGATGAGGTGAAAGTACTTTTACATGTTTGAGGTGTATTTTTTGGTTGACATTGATATGCTGTTTTTTTTCCCCATCACTCCTTTAGAGCGTTTAAATGGTAATTCAGTTGATGTTAAAGTACTTGGAGGATTAATAAAGGGTATTCTCTAATTCTGTGTTTTTCAAACTTTTTTTCCTTTCACCCACTTTTACCAACCGTCCGACCTTTTCGACCCATGGTGGCTGACCTTTGTGTCACATGCCACATTCGCTTACCTTTAATGCGAAAGGGGAGCCTGGTTGGTCCTCACAATCTCACTCAAATCAGATTCACAGGAGGAGAGGGTAATGCGCAGATCAGGTGCAGACTTCAGCCAGTTCCTTTGTGCCGTCTTCATTTTTGTGATAACAGAAAATCGAACCTTGCACATGTAGGTTGTCGTTAAAGGCAGTAGCAACAAATGCTTGTTTTACTCAGCACGGATACTCCTGGGAGATTCTACTCCAGAATGCTGACAGCCTCATGGACTTTTGGCATGTTTTTAATGCCATTGGCAGACCTGGAGCTGGTCCTTTGATCCCTTTGTGGGAACAGGGTGTCCATCTCGCCTCCACAGTGTCTAGCAGCCTACCCAAGTTGGCATCCCTGAAGTGTGTAGCATGTCTGCTTTGTACCTTGCTCATGTTGGGGATGAGTTGGGAGGGAGCACTAAAAGCAGCTCCCCCTTGTTAGCGGGGAGCTGCTGGGCAAGTCTTGCGAATCAGCTGGCAGGACAGCCAGTACTGGCATGAAACTCATAAGGGCTCATTTTTGACACTGTGTGCTGTTAAAATGGGCCACGATCTCGCGGCCGCGGCCATCGAGAAACACCCAGGAAGTCACTCCCGAAACAACACACAAACGTCTTCCGTTAAATTGTGCCCATTGTCTTCCTTTTCATTTGTTTCTTTGTTTTACCTGGTGAGATGCATTTTGTCCACTTGAGGAGACTCTAAGCTCCAAGCACCCATTGAAGCAGTTGTATCATGGTTGGTCAGCACTTTACTCATGGGGGGCTGACCAAATGGACAGTGGCTGGTCAGTGGTATATGATGGCCCCTCCCACTGTCAGGCAGTCTGTAGCACCTAATCCCTGCATAAATTGACTTGGGCTTATCCCTTGTAGCTGTGGTCTCCTGTGTTGTCCCAATGCTCTGCATCAAAAGTGAAGTTCCTTCTACAGGGTGAAAGCCTGGGCAATTTGTATGGAAATCCTGGTCTGCCCAAACGTCAGAGCGCCACTCTCAATCCCCCACCTCGTTGAGCCCAAAGGAATGGAAAGCACTACGTTTGTCACTGGTGATTAAAGAGGTTGTCAGAATAATTATATATTTAGACATCAATCTGCCTTTGGGCTCCACTCCAGACTTTTTGACGGGCTTTAGTCACTTAGCCTTCAACTTTCCTGAGGTATCAAAAGGCAGTGGAGCTATTCACCCATAGTTGGGAGTTAGTTTCAAGGGTCCAGAACATGTCCACATTGCTTTTGGGCTGGCACACTGCATATCTAGGTCCGAAGCTCCTCGGAAATCCTCTGGAAGCTTTAGCTCCAAGCCGGTTTGGGGGAGGGGGGTGGTGGGTGGGCTCCGTTTCTCTGTGCCATCTCAAGACTTACACATTTAGCTCTATTTCCATGCTGCTGCTAGCCAGTGATGTAGGCTGAAAGGTTGAAAGTGATAAACTCTCACAAATAAACAGAAAGCACTGAACAATCAAAGCAGGTCTGACAGCATCTGTGGAGAAAGAAGGGAGCTAACGTTTTGAGCCTGGATGACTCTTTATCAAAGCTAAAGAGAATGTTTGAACACTAAGAGGTGGATTAACAGGTCAGTACTACCACTGCAAGGTATTGCAGAATTAGAGAAAATTTAGTACCTTGCCATTATTTTTGCCTTATCCAAAATCTTTTCTTGTGAATAGGAGAGCGGTCAAAGTTGAGAATCTGATTGTTGAAAAATGTCACATACGTTTTATTGGCAATCTTGCAATACTTAGATAATTTTCTATTTTTTTCTGCGTAGCAAAGAATTGTGGTAATCCAGGAGAGATATTGAATGGATATTATGAGGCACCAAATACTACTTTTGAAACAAAAGCTTCTTTTTATTGTAATGCAGGGTGAGTATTTGGTGAGTGTTGGATGAAGTGAACTGATTTTGGTGAAATTATTTAAGTAATCAGGAAACTAATGACCCAGATCTTGCTGGAGTGCAACATTCCACAGCATGCCCAGTTAGTCAGATTTTTTTCTCCTTGCCTTTCAGCTCAAACCTTTTGCACTCTAGATTGCTGGAAGTGCATGCTGATAATGGCATGGCAAGGAGAAAAGGGAATCTTTGATTCAGAATTTTGAGACTTTTTACTTTGTTTCTCTGGTTCTAAATATGGCGGTCAATATGGTTGCCTTCCTTAATACTAATAATGTTTGCATTAGAGTCGTCAGGCATCTTTCGATACCGTCACAAGATTCAAACCTGAATACTGATCAAAGAGCCAATACACCAGTTAGTTAGTTTAAAGTCAATACTATTTATTTACACACACAGTAATATCTACTTATGCACAAAATACTACAAACTAAACTATCTCTAACGCTAATGCCTATACTTAGCTTCGGGTGCCCACTCAGTCAGAGGAACAAAGGCGTTATTCGGATCTGAAGCTGTTGGGTTCGAAGGGGTACAGGAGAACAGCTAAGGTCGTCCGTCTGGTAGCGAGCGTTGACCTTGGACTTACTTGCTTCTGGTGTAGCTGATGGATGGGTCTCTCCGCTTTGAGAGCCAAATCCAAGAAAGCGATTCTCTCTTGGGGGTTTCTTTTTATACCCGGAGGGGCTTCGCGTGCTTTTGGGCGGGCCTTAAACTTGGCCCCAATTAATTGGGCCGTTTCTTGCTCACGGCATTGATCTTGACCAATAAAGGGGTGGGTGCCCTGATGGCTGGGCGTGTCCTAGGTGGCCGTTGGCCTGACTTTGTTTACGCTTTCGGTTTGGGGAACTGGCGCCGAGGTGTCGGGAGCTGTATCGGTTGCTTGAGCGTCTTTTCTTTGTTCCCGGAGATGGGCCATCAATATGTTAATCGACCTACAGTTTCAGTCTCGTCTGGGAGCTGCCGTCCCAATATGCATACAGGTTCTGTGCCTGCTTGCTTTCTTAACATTGTCCATAGTTCCCTACATTCATTGCGAGCATCCATTTTGTATTCTGGAAGTGGCCATCCCGATTGGCTACAGACTAATAATCTATCTCTTTAAATATGAGATTAAAGGATTGAGAAGGAATCAGAAAAATGACCGAGAAGGAAATAGGATGAATTAAAGTGAAATCAGATAGTGAAAGACAGGAGAAGATATACTAGCAACAGAAAACAGGAAAAGCTGTGCAATCTCGGCAGGTCAGATAACATCTGTGCCGAGAGAAGGGAGCTAACATTTCGAGGCTGGATGAATGAGATTCCCCGATTCTTTTGATCCCTTTCTGAGAGGATCTTGAATTGTTTTAAAAAAAATAAATTTAGAGTTCCCAATTAGTTTTTTTCCAATTAAGGGGCAATTTAGCATGGCCAATCCACTTAGCCTGCACATCTTTGGGTTGTGTAGGCGAAACCCCCGGAAACACGGGGAGAATGTGCAAACTCCACACGGACAGTGACCCAGAGCCGGGATCGAACCTGGGACCTCGGTGCTGTAAGGCAGCAGTGCTAGCCACTGCGCCAGCATGCTGCCCTGGGGTCTTGAATTGTTAATCACCAGTCTTAACTTTCTGTGCCAAGTTTAATTGACAATTTATGCGAAGATGCAGCCATTTTTGAAATGAACAAAGGATGGTGCTTGGGTTGCCAACTGCTGTTGCATGGTTAACGCTACAATGAAACAAATTGTCAGCAATTTGTAATAAAAACAGAAAATACTGGAAAAACTCCGGTCTCGGAGCATATGTGGAGAGAGAAACGGAATTAACATTTCGATTCAGTGTGACTCTTCGGAGCTAAAGTGAGGGAGAAATGTGATAGGTTAGATACTGTGGAAGAGGAGATGGAGCAGATGGAGCAAAGTGGAAGGTCAGTGATTGTTGGGAACTTGCTGACCTTTAGGGGACTGGGGTCTCATATCATTATCTTGTCTTTGTTTTAAGAGATGGAGCAAATTTGTTTAAGTACAGGAAGAGACAGTTCTTTAGCTTATTGTATGTATTTAGACTGCTCTGGTCTCATGACGAACGCGCCTTATCCGAGTTTTAGAGTCAGCCAGTTCTCAGGTCAAGTTGACCGTGGCTGTTTGTATTTGTGCTTTAGGTTATGTGTAGTCAGTTTAAATTCAATTGTACCAAAAAGACTTGACTAGTTTTCCCATCATGCCATTATTTGCTTCGCACAATACCACAATCAGAATGAATGAGCATGGTTTTGTGAATGGGAAATCTCGCTTGACAGATATATTGTTGTTTTGTAAGGACACAAGTAATAGACATAATGTACTTTGATTTCCAAAAGGCATTTGATAAAAGGTTAATATGCAAAGTAAGAGCTTATGTGAGTTGGTATGTGAGTTAATATATTAGCATGAAGAGCAAATTGGCTAATGGGAACCAACGATTAGAAATAAATGGGAATAGCGACTGTCCATTTGTTGCTAATTATGAAAACTTTGAGTGTGAACTTTAGAGTTATAACTGTTTTAAACACCTGGCAGTTGGAATTCCTGACATTATTTAAAGTGGAGATGTTTAATTTGTAGTTGCCTAAATCTGAACAGTATTAGACGTTTCCTGCTGATTCATCAAAATACTTCATTTAAACTAAGTCGACATGTTGAGCAATGTTATGCCGACATCCTTCCTCTGACAAATTGAGCATTACAGCACACAAAACTTCATCTTGGGTCTGATAAGGAACAGCCTAATTTGTCTTGATTTGTATTCTACTCCTCAGCTAATATGTCGCTTGCCTTTTATTGTTTACAATTGCATTTGTTTCATGACTTGCATCTATTAAAACCATTAGTGTCCTTCCCTGATCAGGTGCTGTATCACTTTTGTATCTCTGAGCTTACCGCCTAATAATCGGTGATTATTGCTTTGGTATTTTCCAAACTAATTTGTTTTCTTTTATCAAGATACTGGATGGTGGGTAGAAACTACCGGTTGTGTAAAGCTGATGGTTGGGATAGCCATATCCCAAAATGTGAAGGTAAATTAGGGACCATATTCCCATGGTAACTCGATTGTATTTCTGTGCTAAATGACTGAGGAAAATTAATTGAAACATCTGAACTGTTGGCATCATGTGCCAAGTTTTATTTATTGTAATAGCCTTCACGAGACCCAAGGGGTTGACCCAATTGATCTCCCCATGAGGCTTGTGGAATGTGAGCTCCCCCACTGAGGGACTGAGGCCGAGCAGCTGGGGCTCGTGAACTGGTACCCCCCCCCTGCCAAAACCGGCGGTGACCACCACAAGGCAAGAACAAAGAGGCCTCTCTCTCTGGACCCTGGGTGAGTGAGGGAAAAGGAAGGAAAAAATAACTTTTGCAAAAATAAAACCCTGGAAAGAAAACTTTTAAAGAGAGGTGGGTGGGGGTGGGGGGGGGGGGGGGGGGGGGGGGGGGGAGGAGAGAGAGAGAGAGAGAGAGAAAACAGGGGAAACATTTTTCTTTTCTTTCTGAACTTTTTTTTTCTCACCCAAAACAAGTTCACCTGAGAAGAGTTTTATAAAAGAGGAAAAATAAAGTGGTAAAGGAGAGAAGGGAAGAGAGAAGAAAAAGGGAAGAAAAAAAAAATAGGGGGCGGAAACGGGGGGGGAAAAAATGCCAGAAGGGAGCCAAAGCAGAGGGAGAAGGGGCACCAAAGGCAGACGGGGAAATGGGCGAGCCAGCTCAAACGAGCTAATCAGCGCACGAAGCAGCAGAACGGAAGTATCGCCGCATCAAAAAGAGCTGGACAGACAGGTGCACTCTCCCCCGGGGCCAGGGGGGAGCTGGAACTGGGAGGCAGCCTTTGCCAATGCGCTGAGGGAACATCAGCAGGTAAACAAGGCAGAGGCTAGGGAAGATATAGAGGCCGCAGTGCAGGCAGCAATGGCACGGCCCTGAGATAGGTGCAGCATGCCCTGGGCAGAGCAGAGGAGAAATTGGACGCCCAAGGGGAGAAACTGGAAGCCCAAGAGGCGACCATTAGGAGCTGGCGGAAGCAGCGACTGACATGAGCGACCGAATCACGGCCCTGGAGAGGGAGGTGGCGAGACTGGGCACAACACAGGGGAGCCTGAAGGGCAGAGTGGACGACCAGGAAAAGCGCTCGAGAAGGCAAAATGTCAGGATAGTGGGCCTGCCAGAGTGGATCGAGTGTAGAAACCCCACGACATACATGGCCAAGATGCTGGGCTACTTAGTGGGGAGGAAAACCTTTCCCAACCCACCAGAAATGGTAAGAAGTCTTACAACACCAGGTTAAAGTCCAACAGGTTTGTTTCAAACACGAGCTTTCGGAGCGCAGCTCCTTCCTCAGGTGAACTTGTTTCACCTGAGGAAGGAGCTGCGCTCCGAAAGCTCGTGTTTGAAACAAACCTGTTGGACTTTAACCTGGTGTTGTAAGACTTCTTACTGTGCTCACCCCAGTCCAACGCCGGCATCTCCACATCATGGCCACCAGAAATGGACAGAGCACACCGGTCGCTGCGCCCAAAGCCGAAGGTAGGAGACCACCCGAGAGCAGTTATAGCTAAACTGCACCGGTACCAAGACAGGGAAACAATCCTATGCTAGGCCAGGAAAAATAGAGCCTGCAAATGGGAAGGACACGCCATTAGAATTTACAAGGACATTGGGGCAGATCTAGCCAGGAGACGAGCAGAGTTCAATGGAGCGAAAGCAGCTCTATACAAGAGCAACGTGCGTTTTGGTATGCTATAACCAGCGAAACTCTGGGTCACATACCAAGAAAGAGAATACTTCTTTACAGCCCCCGCCGAAGCAAACAAGTTTGTCGAGGAACATGGGCTGGAAAACCAGCAACGAAGCAGCAAGGTAGCACAAGTGATTAGCACTGTGGCTTCACAGTGCCAGGGTCCCAGGTTCGATTCCCTGCTGGGTCACTGTCTGTGCGGAATCTGCACGTTCTCCCCTTGTCTGCGTGGGTTTCCTCCGGGTGCTCCGGTTTCCTCCCACAGTCCAAAGATGTGCAGGTTAGGTGGATTGGCCATGATAAATTGCCCTTAGTGACCAAAAAAAAGGTTAGGAGGAGTTATTGGGTTACAGGGATAGGTGGAAGTGAGGGCTTAAATGGATCGGTGCAGACTCGATGAGCTGAATGGCCTCCTTCTGCACTGTATGTTATATGTGAGCTGTTACTGTGCGATACGCAAATATTTGTTTTCAAAAGTGGGCAGCATGGTAGCATTGTGGATAGCACAATTGCTTCACAGCTCCAGGGTCCCAGGTTCGATTCCCGGCTTGGGTCACTGTCTGTGCGGAGTCTGCACATCCTCCGCATGTGTGCGTGGGTTTCCTCCGGGTGCTCCGGTTTCCTCCCACGGTCCAAAGATGTGCAGGTTAGGTGGATTGGCCATGATAAATTGCCCTTAGTGTCCAAAATTGCCCTTCGTGTTGGGTGGGGTTACTGGGTTATGGGGATAGGGTGGAGTTGTTGACCTTGGGTAGGGTGCTCTTTCCAAGAGCTGGTGCAGACTCGATGGGCCGAATGGCCTCCTTCTGCACTGTAAATTCTATGAGGGTAGAAACGAGGGGCCCCTGGTAAGGGGCAACAACACGTCGACGGGGGGGGGGGTTGAGGCAATGGCAGGCCCCCTCCCGCCACAGCGGGAGCACCCTGATCAAAGAGCAAACCACTGCCCAAGGGACCGCTTCAGTTGGGAGGCCAGACCCCAGCACGAGGGAACGAGAGTAGCGGACAAGGGAGAGCAAGCAAGAGAAGTGCAGGGTAGGATGGGGGAAGAGCGGGCAGAAAGCTGCAGAGGCCGGGCAGGGGAGAAGCGAGACAGTAACTCCCGAGAGGGGGGCCACCATACTAGCAGGAAAGCTAGCGCCGAGGGCATGCAACAAAGCTGGGCCGCAGTGCGCCCCCAATAGGGGGGAAGGCTCCAGGCAGGGGGTGGGGGGAACCACTCAACAGAGACGGGAGAGAAAACGGGGACAGGAACAGGGGAAAGAGGGACAAAGGAGGGGTATACGGGAGAGGGGGGGAAAGGGAGAGACCGGGGGGAGGGGGGGGGTGGGGGTGGTACATAGGGATGGAGAGACCAGGGCGGGCGGATGCAGGAAAGGGGAAAGGAGGGACAAACAAGGCTAGAAAAGGAATAGGGCTACAAAGTGCCGCACCAAGGGCTCGAAACAAGGAATCGCTGCAAGCCCCCACCCAGTACAGTCTCTGGGCGAAGGGAGACCCCAGAGTGCAGATGCACAGTGGCCGGCCATGTTGGGTGTCCCCGGGACAAAGGGAAACCCCAGAGTGCAGGGACCCGACTGCATGGAGAGAGCAGTGACAGCTGCCATCCTGGATGGCCCCCTAACAAAGGGAAACCCCGGAGGGCAGGAGCGAGTCCACCAGGTAAGTATGGTTAATCCCACACGAGCAAGGAGGCAGAAGCCCCCCACCAGGATAGTCACCTGGAACGTAAGGGGACTTAACGGCCCAGTGAAGAGATCCAGAGTCCTCACCCACCTCAGAAATATGAGGGCCGATATAGTCTTCCTCCAAGAGACACACCTGAGAGAACAGGACCGGGTAAGAAAGGGCTGGGTGGGACAAACCTGTCATTCCTGCTATGGGACAAGGGCCGGGGGGTGGCGATATTGATCGGCAAGAGGACGATGTTTAGGGTGACAAAGACGGTTACAGACTCGGGAGGGGGAACGGTACGTCATGGTCAGCGGGGCCCTGGATGGGGCACCGGTAGTACTAGTTAACGTGTACGCGTCCAACTGGGATGACATGAGCTTCATCAAGAAGACAATGGCAGAAATCCCAGACATAGCGATGCATCGACTAATGGGGTGGGACTTCAACTGTGTACAGGATCCAAAGACAGACCAAACCTCAAAACGGGGAAAACCTCAAGCATGGCAAGGGAACTCAGTCACTTTATGGAGCAGATGGGAGCGGTGGACCCCTGAAGGTTCGCCCACCCGGGGGAGAAGGAATTCTCCTTCTCCCCAGTACACAACGTATACACCAGAATTGACTTCTTTGTGGTGGGGAAAATGGTGCTCCCAGGGATAGACAAAGTGGATATTCTGCAATTGTGATATCAGACCACGCTCCACATTACATGGACGTGCGGCTCGAGACGGGCAGGGCCCAACGCCCCACATGGGGTTTGGACGGTGCCTTACTAGCTGACAAGGCCTTCAACGAAAGGATATCGCGGGCCATAGCAGAGTACATAGAGAACAACCAGAACGGGGAGGTCCCACCCTCCACATTCTGGGAAGCGCTAAAGGCCGTACTAAGAGGGGAAATCATCGCTTTCAAAGCGCGAAGAGATAGGGAGGAAAGGGTAGCTAGGCAGCAGCTGGTCGACTCCATACTGGAGGTAGACCGTAAATACTCCGAGGCCCCGACCATAGAGCTCCTGGCAGAGAGGAAAGAGCTACAAAGGAACTTTGACCTGCTCTCCACCAGGAAAGCAGTGCACCAACTCCGCCAGGCACGTTGGACCCTGTACGAACACGGAGACAAAGCCAGCCGCCTGTTGACACACCAGCTGAGAAAGCAGGCAGCCACCAGAGAAATTGCACAAATCAGGGATACCAGAGGCACGTTAGAAACAGAACCAGAAAAGATTAACAAAACCTTCAAGGCCTTCTACCAAGGGCTGTTGTAGCCACCTGGGATGGCCACTGCCCAACACAAAATGGAAGATTGCAAGGAATGCAGGGAAAATGGACATGTTGGAAAGCAAGCAGCTTGCAAGGCGATTGTATATTGGGATGACTGCAGAAACCAGTTTTGACTGTTGCAGAAACCAGACAGCACTGTGAAAAGAAACCAGTTAACATACTAATGAGGCAATACCGGGCGAGTCCCAGATACAATGGACACAAGTTAAGCACAAATCGAGACATTCTATGGAAGGCCAGACCCTGTGGCGCCAGAGAAGCCCAAAACAATAGGTCCCAAGAACCGCCCCAGTGACAGAGGAACTGCCCTATGATTGGGGGGTTCAAAAATATCGATTGGGAAGAGACCCAATCGATTCCAAGCAGGTAAGGGAGTCCGCCCAAAGGGGCGCGGACCCCCTGGGACCTATAAAAGATAGGTCCCACACATGGTTCTGGCTCCTGTCTCCTACTCCAGCTGTCGAGCAGCAGCCACCAACAAGTAAGTGCCTAACGACAACCGCTACCAGAAATAGGCACTCCTGACCCCCTTTTCAATTGATAACAATCTGAAGTCTGCAGAGCAGAGCAAGAGGCCTTGTTCCCTGACCCAGCAGTTCCTTCGAGATAAGTATTAGTTGTTTAGCGGTAGGAGTAAGTTTAATCCTTTAGCGTGTGCATGGGTAGTTATTACAATAAACTCTAGTTGTTTGGACTTACTAATTGGTGTACGGTTTTATTGCTTTGAACTTCACCTTGAAACTTGTGGCGGTGTCTTAACGGCACCTGGCGACTCCAGAGCTTAGAACAAGAAACAGCCAAATTGAGTGTTAAGCGCGCTCACCCAGAACGACCAACACCTCAGAGCCCCCAAGGGGGGATTCCAGGATGAAATGGTTCCTTGATGGACTGGACATTACAGTCGAGGGCAGAAAACGGGGGTTGGAAGCACCACTAGCACTGGGAGAGATCATGGACCGCATTAGCTCCATGCAGACGGGGAAGGCACCGGGACCAAATGGATTCCCGGTGGACGTCTACAAAAAATTTGCGACAGCACTGGCCCCGCACCTGTGGGAGATGTTCACAGACTCGCTAGCTGGGGGCACACTGCCACCCATGCTAGCACAGGCCTCAATCTCGCTGATACCTAAGAAAGGCAAAGAACCAATGGAATGTGGGACATACAGACCCATCTCACTGCTGAACGCAGATGCCAAAATTCTAGCCAAAAGACTAGAAGGCTGTGTACCTGAGGTGGTCACAGAGGACCAGACGGGCTTTGTCAAAGGTAGACAGCTTACCTCGAACATCAGGCGCCTGCTGAATGTGATCGTCTCCCTAGATGCAGAAAAGGCCTTCGACAGAGTCGAATGGAAATACCTCATAGAGGTACTGGAGCGGTTCGGGCTTGGAACAGGGTTCACCTCCTGGGTAAAGCTCCTACACAACGCTTCCATGGCGAGCGCATGGACCAACAATACCAACTCCCGATACTTCCAGCTTCACATGGGCACATGGACAAGGATGCCTACTGTCCTCGTTGCTGTTCGCTCGAGCGATCGAACCACTAGGAATCACGCTCAGAGCAGCAAAAAGCTGGAGGGGGATCCGAAGGGGAGGCAGAGAGTACAGAGTCTCACTCTATGCAGATGACCTGCTCCTCTACATTTCGGACCCACAGAGCAGCATGGACGGAATCATCGCGCTCCTGAAAGAGTTTGGCGCCTTCTCGGGCTACAAACTCAACATGAGCAAAAGCGAGATCTTCCCAGTACACTGACAAGTAGGGCAGCACTAACGGGACTGCCATTTAAACAAGCCCGACACAAATTCCGCTACCTGGGGATCCAAATAGCCCATGACTGGAAAGGGATCCACAAATGGAACCTCACCAGTCTGACGGAGGAAGTAAACTTCCACTCTCCCTCACGGGTGTGGTGAATGTATAAGCACTAGTAATTCACCAGTATAGTTGCATTATGCCATGCCATTAACCCTGTGGGCTCCATCTATGGACCACTGTGGTTTCACCCACAGGGGGGAGATGTGGAGCATGTACGGGCTCCGCCCCTTATAGGAAGTATAAGAGCAGCTGACCTTCGGGACCGCCTTCAGTAATGTACCAGTCGCAGGCAGGCAAAGTCGTAAGCTGATTAAAACCACTGTTTACTTCGACTCGAGTCTCCGAGTGAATTGATGGTTGCATCAATTTAATCATCTTAGAGAACTACTATAGAGTCAGCCCTAAAACCTGACAGACTGGAACTCGATCCACAGGCTGCGGAGGCGAAATAAATGTTTTCACATTGGCTTTGGTGTTTCAAGGCCTACCTGGCTGCGTCGTCGACATCATCCGTCACGGACGAACAGAGATTGAGTCTTCTCCACGTCCGGGTGAACCATTGCATTTCTGCCCAACTCGACGAAGCCACCTCCTATACTGAGGCCCTCTCGACACTCAAACGCATCCACGTGCGGCCCGTGAATGAAGTCTGCGCGTGACATATCTTCACTACTCGCCGCCAGCGACCCAGGGAGTCGCTAGATGACTATCTGCATGACCTCAAAGCCCTCGCGCGCGACTGTAACTATCAGGCCGTTACAGCCACTCAGCACATGGAACTCGCCGTCCGAGAAGTTTACGTTGCGGGGTTCCGATTGAACTATGTGAGGCAGCGCCTGCACGAAAAAGGGGCCCAAGACCTGGAGGACACGGTAAAACTGGCGACATCGCTGGAGGTCGCTTTTCAGAGTCTCACTTCATTCCCAGCCGGTCACGCGACCCCCTTGTGGACCCCTGACCAGAGACTACCCCAGGCCTGCGCTTACTGCCCTTCACGGGGGGGGCTATCCTGCCATTTTTGCGGCCAGCCCCAACACTGCTGGCAACAATGCCCGGCTCGCAACGCGAACTGCAGCAGCTGCGGATGAAAAGGACACTTTGCAACGGTCTGCCTGTCCAAGCCCAAACATGCGAACACTCAAATTCGATTCACCGACTCCGCAGACCCCGTAATCTGACAGCATGTCGGCCAACCCCAACTCCGCACAACACGTGCGACTCACGGGGCCGCCATCTTGGCAATCCTCCCCCATGCGGCCAGTCATGTGCGACCCATGGGTCCGCTATCTTCCTCGCCTGCCGCCACGTGCGATCCATGGGGGCCGCCCGCCACGTGCGATCAACGGGGGCTGCCATCTTGGTCATCACCCGCTACGCCGCTCGACACATACGATCTGCATGGACCGTCATCGCGGGGCCGGCCCAGCACCTCCGACCATGCCGCCGACTATCCGCAACTCAGTGCAGTCACGTTGGATCAGTCAAGACCCAAGCACCTCAAGAGCACCATGATGGCCGTCCGGGTTAACGGATACGGGACACCTTGCCTGTTCGACTCCGGGACCGAGAGCGTTGTCCACCCGGATCTGGTAAGACGCTGTTCGCTCCCGATATTCCCGACGCAACAAAGAATCTCCCTTGCCTCTGGGTTGCACTCAGTACAAATCCAAAGGCGCACAACTGCAACCTTAACGATACAGGGCGGCGAGTATACCAATTTTCAATTGTACGTGCTCCCAGACCTCTGCTCCCCTCTCCTCTTACGACTCGATTTTCAGTGCAATCTCAGGAGCCTAACTTAGTTTTGGCGGAACCCTGCCCCCGCTCACTATATGCAGCCTCGCAACACTAAAAATCGACCCCCCTCCCCTCTTCGCTAACCTCACCGCGGACTGCAAGCCAGTAGCCACTCGAAGCAGGAGGTATAGTCTGCAGGACAGGGCATTTATTAGGTCCGAGGTCTGGCGTTTCTTGTGGGAAGGAATCATAGAAGCCAGCAATAGCCCCTGGAGAGCTCAGGTGGTGGTCGTCAAGACCGGGGAAAAGTTCCGGATGGTGGTTGATTACAGCCAGACTATTAACCGGTTTACGCACCTTGATGTGTACACCCTTCCCTGGATTGCAGACATGGTGAATCAGATTGCGCACTACCGCGTGTTCTCCACGGTGAATCTGAAGTCTGCATACCACCAGCTCCCAATCTGCCCGGAGGACCGCCACTACATGGCGTTTGAGGCAGACGGCCGACTCTTTCATTTCCTCCCGGGTCTCCTTTGGCGTCACGAACGGGGTTTCGGTATTCCAACGAGCGAGGGACCGAATGGTGGACCAGTAGGGGCTGTGGGCCACGTTTCCGTACTTGGACAACGTCACCATTTGCGGCCATGATCAGCAGGACCATGATGCCAACCTCCATCGATTTCTCCAAAGCACCCAAAAACTTAACCTCACTTGGGGCAGCAGGGTAGCATGGTGGTTAGCATAAATGCTTCACAGCTCCAGGGTCCCAGGTTCGATTCCCGGCTGGGTCACTGTCTGTGTGGAGTCTGCACGTCCTCCCCCTGTGTGCGTGGGTTTCCTCCGGGTGCTCCGGTTTCCTCCCACAGTCCAAAGATGTGTGGGTTAGGTGGTTTGGCCATGCTAAATTGCCCGTAGTGTCCTAATTAAAGTAAGGTTAAGGGGGCGGGGGGGTTGTTGGGTTACGGGTATAGGGTGGATACGTGGGTTTGAGTAGGGTGATCATGGCTCGGCACAACATTGAGGGCCGAAGGGCCTGTTCTGTGCTGTACTGTTCTATTCTACAACAAGGAGAAATGCGTTTTCCGCACTACCAGGCTAGCCATCCTCAGCTATGTTGTGGAAAACAGGGTCCTGGGGCTTGACCCTGACCGTATGCGCCCCCTCCTGCAACTCCCCCTCCCTCACTGTCCCAAGGCCCTCAAGAGGTGCCTTGGATTTTTTTCCTATTACGCCAGTGGGTCCCCCAGTATGCGGACAAAGCCCGCCCACTATTTAAAGCCACCCTTTTCCCACTGTCAGCCGAGGCTCGCCAGGCCTTCAACTGCATCAAGGCGGACGTCGCCAAAGCCGCCATGAGTCTGGTGGACGAGTCTGTCCCCTTCCAGGTGGAGAGTGACATTTAGAGGTCGCTCTCGCCGCCACACTGAACCGAGCAGGCAGGCCGGTAGCGTTTTATTCACGCACCCTCTCCACCTCTGGACTTCAAAACTCATCGGTCGAAAAGGAAGCTCAAGCCATCGTGGAAGCCGTGCGGCACTGGAGGCACTACCTTGCTGGGAGGAGGTTTACCCTCATCACCGACCAAAGATCGGTTGCCTTCATGTTTGATCATTCGCAGCGGGGCAAGATCAAAAATGATAAGATCTTGAGGTGGAGGATCGAACTCTCCACCTATAATTACGATATAGTATATCGTCCTGGGAAGCTCAACGAGCCCCCAGATGCCCTATCCCGCGGCACATGCGCCGGCGTGCAAGACGACCGACTACAGGCTATCCACGACGACCTCTGCCACCTGGGGGTCACCCGGCTCACCCATTACATCAAGGCCCACTACCTGCCCTTCTCCACCGAGGAGGTCAAAGCTGTAACCAGGAATTGCCAAATCTGTGCGAAGTGTAAACCGCACTTCTATCGACCAGATAAGGCCCACCTTATAAAGTGAACGCCTCAGTATTGATTTCAAAGGGCCCCTCCCCTCAAATAATCGCAATACCTATTTCCTTAACATTATAGACAAGTTTTCCCGTTCGCCATCCCATGCCCTGACATGACCACCCCCACCGTCATCAGAGCCCTGCACAGCGTCTTCATACTGTTTGGTTTCCCCAATGATGTCGACAGTGACAGGGCTCATCCTTCATGAGCGACGAACTGCGTCAGTATCTGCTCAGTAAGGGCATCGCCTTGAGCAGGACTACCAGTTGCAACCCCAGGGGTAACGGGCAGGTGGAGAGAGAGAACGTGACGGTCTGGAAGACCGTCCTACTGACCCTCCGGTCCAGGAATCTCCCGGTTTCCCACTGGCAGGACGTCCTCCCCGATGCGCTCCACGCTATTAGGTCCCTCCTTTGCATGGCCACAAACCAGACTCCTCATGACCGCTTGTTTATCTTCTCTAGGGGAACTACCACAGGGGCCTCGCTGCCACCCTGGTTGAGGACACCAGGCCCTGTCCTCCTTCGGAAACACGTTCGGACCCATAAGACCGACCCCCGGTAGAGAGGGTCCGGCTCCTGCACTCAAACCCACGTTATGCATACGTAGAACACCCAGATGGCCGGCAGGATACCGCCTCCCTCCGAGACCTGGAGCCCGCAGGCTCCTCCACCACTACCATTAATGTACTCCACACACTATACCCCGTCCAACCCCCTGTATCCTGCGCCCCCGCACCTATTTGGTTTCCGCGCTCCCTTCCACCCGGCACACCAGTCCGCAGGAACGAAGCTCTGGAAGAACCGCCACCGGAATCCACCACCGGGCCCTCACCGAACATACTTCCACAGCCACCCGAAACAGCTGCGACACCAGTGCTTCGTTGGTCACAACGTACGATCCGGGTGCCGGACCGACTGAATTTGTGAACCCGTCACCCCCGCCGGACTTAATTTTTTTTACAAGGGGTGAATGTGGTGGATGTATAAGCACTAATAATTCACCAGTATACTGTGTTGCATTATGCCATGCCATTAACCCTGTGGGCTCCATCTATGGGCCACTGTGTGGCTTCACCCACAGGGGGAGATGTGGAGCATGTATGGGCTCCGCCCCTTAAGAGCAGCTGACCTGCGGGACCGCCTTCAGTAATGTACCAGTCGCAGGCAGGCAAAGTTGTAAGCTGATTAAAACCACTGTTTACTTCGACTCGAGTCTCCGAGTGAAACGGGGAGAGTCCAGACGATCAAAATGAACGTACTGCCCAGATACCTCTTCCTACTTAGATCCATTCCGATCTACATCCCCAAGGCCTTTTTTAAAGCACTGGACAAACTAATCACGCCGTTCGTATGGTGGGGGGGGGGGGGGGGGGGGGGGGGGGAGAGAATGCTAGGATAGCAAAAATCAAAGTCCGGTGGGGGGCTAGCCCTGCCAAACCTACAATTCTACCACTGGGCGGCGACTGCCGAGCGAATAAGGGGATCAATCAAGGAGCCAGAGGCCGAGTGGGTGCGTGCCGAAGAGGCCTCCTGCATAGGGACCTCCCTCCGGGCCCTTGCCATGGCAGCACTCCCATCCCCACCCAAAAAACACTTCAGCAACCCAATGGTGATAGCCACCCTCCAATCCTGGAACCAACTATGGCAGCAATTTGGCCTGACCAAAATGTAGGACAAAGCTCCCATCTGCAACAACCATAGGTTCACACCAGCACATGACTGACGCCACCTTCAAAAGGTGGAGGCAGAACGTGGGGTCACTGACAGTCGGGGACCTATACACAGACGGCAGGATCGCAACACTGGACGAACTGTCTAGAGAAATTCCAGCTAGCCAGGGGGAACACGCAAAGGTATCTACAGCTCAAAAACTTCCTACGAAAGGAGACAAGGACGTGCCCACAACCGCCACGACATACACTACTGGAAGAACTACTGGACGCAAGCATACTAGACAAAGGAAACTGTAGTGACATGTATGACCGACTGATAGAAAGGGACGACATCATATTGGACGCAACAAGAGAGAAATGGGAGGAAGACCTGGGGATTGAGATGGGGTGGGGACTCTGGAGTGAAGCACTGCATAGGGTCAACTCCACCGCCACGTGAGCAAGGCTCAGCCTGATGCAACTAAAAGTGGTACATAGAGCCCACTTAACAAGAACCCGTATGAGTAGGTTCTTCCCGGAGATAGAGGATAGATGTGAATGGTGCCAAGGAGGCCCGGCCAACCACGCACACGTGTTCTGGTCTTGCCCCAGACTTGTGCAGTAGTGGACAGCCTTCTTCGAGGCAATGTCCAAAGTGGTGGGGGTGAGGGTGGAGCCATGCCTGAAAGTGGCGGTCTTCGGGGTCTCGGACCAGCCAGATCTATTCCTGGGGAGGAGGGCGGATGCCCTTGCCTTTGCCTCCATGATCGCAGTAGAATCCTGTTTGGCTGGCAGTCAGCAGCACCACCCAAAGCTGCAGACTGGCTGTCAGACCTCTCGGAATCTCTCCCAAATGGAGAAAATCAAATTCGCCATCCGACGGCTTCCACAGAACATGGGAGCCATCCACGCAATTGTCCCGGGACCTGTTTGTGGCCAACGAACAACGGAAGAATAGCCAGGTAGCCAAGAATTAGGGGAAAGTAGCCAAAGCATGAAAGGGAGAGATAGACCGGGAGGTAGTGGGTGGGGGGGGGGGGGGGGGGGGAACGACGACAGCTAAACCTAAGAGGAAAGAAAGGCTAACCACCGGAGGGGAGGGGGGAGGAGAGGGAAGAGACGGGGAACAAGAGAACAGAACCAGGGAAATGGGGGAAGGCAGGGAAATGAGAGCCGGAAGGAAGGCACGGGATACAATAACGAACATGGCATCTCCAGGACCAGGGAACGAGGAGAATAAAGACGAAAGACTGGAGGAACGGCAGAAGCGGAGATGAGCGCGAGACGGCAGCGAGATCCGTCCGGGAGAAGCAAGCGACAACAACACCAAACTCATTCGAGTATTGCCCACTGTAATTGTTTCTCTGGCACCCGAATGTATATTTACCCCCCCCACTTCCTCCCCGCAAACAGTCGCCTACTTATGTGTTGTAAATAATTTTGCCAGGTGTATAGAGTTGAGCTGGTGCATAATACCCTACCAGTTATTCTATTTTATTTTTTATTGTGTTTTTTTTTACCATTTACTATTTTCTTTTCTTTGGATGTTTGGGTGTGCCCTTCACTTCTACATATGTGTGTTTATATGTTTCTTATCCTGTGTACATAACGGTAAATATACTTTGTTCAAAAACCCAATAAAAAAACAGTTATTAAAAAAATACTCCTGGATTGGGACCGGCATGACCAGTAGTCCCAGCTGGGACTTACGAGCTGTATGTCCCATTGAGGCGGGTACTTTTGTTTACCTAAATAAACCTTTGATGTTTAACTTTCTCAGGACTCCTGAAGATATTACACAGGCAATATGAAAAACTACAGTTGCAATTCTGGACGCCTGGAACACGTTTGAATTTCTCAGCACGAGAGCTAGATCAGAGCAAGTTCAAAAATACCGCTTTTTGGGAGATTGAGGCTTTCAACGCAGGCTTGGAAGATTGGGCCCAGTATGCCGAATGGATGTGGTATTTCTTTTAGGCGAATGCAATTACTGGAGACAACTGAGAAAAAGCAATACTCCTCCTTCCTGTGGAGCTCCAACCTTTAAATCAAAAGCCTTGTCCACCCTGCTTCCCCAGATTAAAAGACCTATGATGAGCTGGTAGCACTTGTGGCAGACCATTACAACTGCAAACCATCAGTGATAGCACAGAGGTCGAGGTTCGATCACGGAATTCCTGATGTGCCTCCTAAGCTGGCTGAACATTGTGACTATGGTCATCCTTTCAGAAATGCTGCAGGACCTTCTCGTGTGTGGCATAAACAATAGGACGAGCCACGTAGGTTGTTGGTTGAGCCTTCTTTGGACTTGGGGGCTGGTTTAACACAGTGGGCTAAACAGCTGGCTTGTAATGCAGAAAAACGGCAGCATTGTGGGTTCAATTCCCATACCGGCCTCCCCAAACAGGTGCCGGAATGTGGCGATGAGGGGCTTTTCACAGTAACTTCATTAAAGCCTACTTGTGACAAGTGATTTATTATTAAATACAGGCCATAGAATTATCTCTCATGTGGAGAAGGGAATCCTGCAACTCCAGGGCTTCATGGATATGTAGGTAAGTAGCATTGGCTGCCCCACCCTCCACCACTTTCCAGCAAGTGACCCCCTTCCAAAGCAGAGCCTAAGGGACCCAATTGCTACCCGAGTAACATCCGTGGTCAGACTCATTGGCTAAGAACCACTGCTGCTCGGCGTGACATCTCTCCTGAGCTCGAGGAGGGCGACTCACAATGATGCTGCACCCGTGGTCGTAGAATCCTTCGCAAGCCACACGGGAATAACCCAATTGATCCCCCCGTGGGGTTTGAGGAATACAAGCTCACCCGTTAAGGGGAGGAGGCCTAGCAGATGGGGCTCATGAACAGGTACTTAAAAGCCGACCCAGATTGGGACTGGCATGATCAGTAGTCCCGGCCTGGACTTGTGTGTTGTATGTTGCATTGCTGACTTTAGTTTTGTTAGCTTAAATAAACCTTTGTTGTTTAACCTTCTAGGCACTTCTGAAGATATTACACGTATCACACTTTAGAGGGCTGAATTTTGGAATTGCAGAAAAAATAGATTTGTTGCATTGTGAATATCAGGCGTCAAATCATGGACACAGTTTTCCTGCAATCTGGGATCAGTAGTCGAATTGGTGTATGCTGCATTGTGTTAGGTCGTTGATCTGCTGTATCTGAAATGGAGGATTTTAATGACTTAAACTAAAGCTTTCTATAGAATTCCTAAAGTGAGAAGGAGGTTATTTGGCCCATCGAGTCTGCACGGACCCTCTCAAAGAGCATCTTACAAGCCCAGCACCCCCCCCCCCCGTTCCTCCCTCATCCCTGCAACCCTACCTAACCGTCACATCTAGGAAACTAAAGGCAATTTAGCATAGCTAATCCACCAAACCTGCACTTCTTTGGACTGTGGGAAGAAACCGGAGAACCCAGAGGAAACCCACACAGACACGGGGAGAAAGTGCAAACTCCACATCATCACTCAAGGCTGGAATTGAACCTGGGTCTCTGGCACTGTGAGGCAGCAGGGCTAACCACTGTGCCACGTGCCACCTACATTTCACAGTCAGTTCAGAACATCAACTGTTTATTTTTCTCCAGCTCTTACAAATAAACTTCCATTTTTCGACAATGGAATAGCTTCTTCGCCACCTCTGGAAGATATCTGGAAGCCAGGAATGGTAACATTCTTATCGCAGCAGCTATTTGTTGATTGGTGCAGAAAGACTGATTTGTACGGTAACTGGAGATTGGGGCAATGTTCCACCAGCATGCAAAAGTATAGAACTGTACGGTGAAATTTGTTTCATCTGATGCTTAGAAATGGGGCGGAATTCTCCGACCCTCCGCAGGGTTTGGGAATCGCCCGGGGCCTTCGTAAATCCCGCCCCCGCCGTGGCCGGAATTCTCCGCCACCCGGGAATCGGCGGGGGCAGGAATCGCGCCCCGGGGCGATTGTCCGGCCCGCGATGGGCCGAAGTCCTGCCGCTGTCTGGCCTCTCCCGCCGAAGTGGTTTAAACCACCTCTGTGCCGGCAGGAGCAGGCGGCGCAAGCAGGCTCTGGGGGGTGGGCGGGTGGGGCGATCGGACCCCAGGGGGGTGCCCCCACGGTGGCCTGGCCCGCAATCGGAGCCCACTGATCGGCGGGCGGACCTGTGCCTTGGGGGAACTTTTTCTTCTGCCACGGCCTCCAACGTGGCAGAGGCGGAAGAGACCCCCTCCACCGCGAATGCGCCGGTGGTGAAGTCAGCGGCCGGTGACGCTCCGGCACATGCGCGGACTCACACCGACCGGCGAAGGCCTTTCTGCCAGCCCCGACACCAGTCGGCGTGCCGCCAAAGGCCGTTGGCGCCAGTCAGCAGAGCGGGAGCCACTCCGGCGCGGGCCTCACCCCTAAAGGTGCGGAGAATTCCACACCTTTGGGGAGGCCCAATGCCGGAGTGGTTGGCGCCACTCTAAGCCTGCACTGACCATGGTATCTGCTTAAACTAAACAAAGTGCTAGATATTCAAAAGTATGCCCAATTTCAAGTACGTTTCTTCTGTCTCATAACTAGGTTCCCCCCCCCCCCCCCCCGCCCCCGGATGCAAGAAAATGATTCAAGAACTGAAATTCTCCAACATGTCCATTGCAATTTGATTAATGGTCTTAAAAAGGTTTTTTAAAATCTAATTTCCACTAATGATTTATAAGATGGAAAAAGTACTCTGTTATAGATGCAAATAAGCTTTTTGTTAGAATAGTATGAACAGTCAGTTGCCTGGTAGAGCCTAATACTTTGCTTTTTCAATAGTTGTTGAATGCCATCGTCCTTATTTGCCTATCAATAGCAAAATAAAGTCAGGATTTGGACCAACTTACAAATATAAGGAGAGCATCAGCTACATCTGCAATTCAGGTTTTGAGATGGTTGGCAAGAATGTGATTGAATGTACAGGAAACAATACATTTGTACCAGCACCACCTACTTGTAGAAGTGAGTTCGATTTTTCTTGGTTGACATTAATAGGCTCTCTTTTTCCCTCCTATTGAGACTTTCAAAAGTGAAATTTAATGCTCTTCTGTTTACTTAAGTCCTGTAGGATTGATAAAGAATATTTCCTAATTGGTCAAACTGCAAAAGTCTGAGAGCCTCCTGCATAGAAAATTAGAATGACTGGCATGGGAATACTACTATTCTTTGTGGAAAGGTATTTTTATGACTGTAGATATGAGAATAGGGCAGTTGTTCTACTGCTTCAGAGGTAGTAGTTCTTGACAGTAACGTGTGACAAGTAAGTTTCACCTTTTAGCAGAAGATCCATTTTGTTAACCCATTGCCGATCAACTTGAAATTCAAGGCTTGTTTCGCAAGAGTAGGCATTAGAATAACTATCCGCTACAAATGCATCATGATTAATAGAATAATACTGGGGTAGCTTGATAAACAAAACAAAGATCCATCTCGTTTGCCTTCTACCACCCTGAAAGAGGGATTTGTGGGGGAAGAGTGGTTGCAATTGGGTGGGAAGGTGGTTCGGTCAGGGCCCGGGGGGCGGGAGGGGGGGAGGGAAGGGGGGGTTGCTGGGAGAGCTGGGGTTTCAGCCAGGCCTGCCCACGATGAAAAAGGAGGAGATTTTGGATCGAGTGATTGCTTTGGGTAATTAGGGGTGTGGATGTTGTGCTGTGGGGAGCTGTAGGTAGTCATCGGGTCGGAAGTACTCTGGGGGGTGGCTTGGTTGTGGGGGGGCGGTATCCTGTGGGGGGCCATGGGAGGAGAGGGAGTAGTCAGGGGATGGGGGAGTAGTCAGGGGATGGGGGAGTCACCTGGGGTGTTCGGGGTGGGGGGGTGGGAAGGTGGCGCATGCCGTGTCTTTCCAATAATTACCCAGAAGTTAAAAGAGATTTTAACTTTTAGAATTTATTTCTAGGTCATTATTTGTGTAACACAGCTGAAATCATCCAAAGTTTGCAATTTAAATCATATTTTCAGATGGCTCCCAGCGCAGGGCAAAATCCCTGTGGAAGTCAGTTTAAAGGTTGTGAGGTTTCTCACGTCTACTACCTTCCCAGGCAGTGCATTCCAGACCTCCGCTACCCTCTGGGTGAAAAATTCTTTCCTCAAATCTGCTCTGAACCTTCTGCTCCTCCCTCGTTAATGACCCTTTAACTAAGGGGAGTAGCTGCTTCCTAGTCATCCTGTCCATATCCATCATAATCTTGTACACTTCAATCAGATCCCCCATCAGCCTTTCCTGCTCTAAAGAAAAAGCCCAAGCTTATCCATCCATCCCAGGCAACATCCTGGTGAATATCCTATGCACCCTCTCCATCCTTCCTTGAATGAGGCAGCCAGAACTGCACACAGTACTTCAGTCCAATCAAAGTTTCGTACAGCTCCAACATAACCTCCCTGCTCTTATAATATATGCCATGACAGATAAAGGCAAGTGACCCTTTTCCCCCATTAACCTGTCCTGCCGTCTTCAGAAATCTGTGGACAAGCACCCCAAGATTGCTCTGTTCCTCTGAGCTTCCCATTGACTTAGGCTCCACCTATCCACCCTCAGCTCCAATGCCCTCAGGGTATCGGAAGTGCCGGAACTGATAGAGGGGAGAAAGGCTAATGTGGCCTCTTATGGCCCGGCGAATGATTCTGTTGGAATGGAAGCCGACAACGTCACCGGATGTGACAACCTGGCTGGGGGACCTGTACGATTTTTTCCAGCTGCAAAAGATCAAGTTCAAGTTGAGGGGATCAGCGGAGGGCTTTGTGACACGGTGGGGATTGTTCATGACAATGCTTGAGGAGTTGTTTGTTGCTGGGGGGAAGGAAGGGGGTAAAAAGGGAAAAAACCTGCACAAGCTGTGAACTGTGGGGTGTTGTAATGTTTTTTGATTTATGACTTTGTACTTTTGAATATGTTTGGAACAAAATACCTTTGAAAAAAATTCCCACCCACAGCAGCTGGAATTTAAATTCAATTAATATAAAGAAAAATCAGGAAGTAAAAGCTAGTTGCAGTGATGGTGGACATGAAACTATCATCAATTGTCATAAAAACTCATCTGGTTCACTGATGTCCTTTAGGGACAGAAATCTTCATCTGATCTGGGTTACATGTCACTCCAAACCATTAGCAATGAATAATATTTTATTGAGGCATTTACATAGTTACACATCAATCAATGGCCCTGTGGACCACCTTAAATTGAATAAGGCTAAGCCTAACGCACGATGAGGATGCATTCACCCTCCTCAGAGCCTCCTCCCACAGCCCAGCCTCCAACTCCCTACCCAATTCTTCCTGTCACTTGCACTTTACTACCTCTATCAGGGCTCCCTCCCAATCCATCAACTCCTTGTAAATTTCTGACACATGCCTTCCCCTTCCCCTGTTCTTGACACCACCATGTCCTGCAGCCCCTGGGGCTGAAATAGCCTAGCAAGGCACTCAGTTCACGGGATTGAGGAATGGGCCACAAATGCTAGCTTCACCAGTGACGTCCACATCCCACGAAAGAATATTATAAAAAGCAGGAGTCTTTACAAAAATTGACACAAAGGCAAGGAAGGATATGTTAATAGTGGGATAACATTTTGTAAAAGCAATGGTCTTTAAAGAGGACCTTTTAAAGAACAAGAGGGCAGAGGATGGCAAAGGGTTTCGGAAGGGAATTTCAAGTAATGGGAACCTAGATGGCTGAAGACATTGGCGGATGTGCAAGAAACTACTGTTGGAGGATTACAGAGTACTCAGAATATTATAGGATTGGAGAAGAATGGATATAGCAAGGACCGAGGAAAGCTGTGATTTAAACATAAACATTTTAAAGTTGACAGTTGAGCCTATATAATTGAATACAAAGGTGAAGGGAATGCTTTTGCAGAAGAAAATAGTCCTGTACAGGTCAATTATACCAGACATTGCAACAAAGAGGGGACAAGCAAGTCAGGTGATGTCATACGCTCTGACCCATCACCTTTACCTTTTCACTCTCGAAGCAGTGGTCCATCCAACAACATCAGAGCCTTCTTGACCTATAATCCATCATGGAAATTTTTAAAAAGCACTTGGAAACCCAAGAATTTGCAGTATTCTCTTTAATATTCCCGACAATCTTCATGGCCTCCCGCTATTCCCCCCCCCCCCCCTCCTCAGGCCACCCCCCGACATGAATCGCTGCTCGCCGTTTTTTACGGTGAACAGTGATTCTCCGCAGGCCGATGGGCCGAATACCGTGGAGTTTACAGCCGTTTTCACGGCCGCGATCACACCTGCTTTCAGCGTTCATGAAAACGGCCACAAAGTGCCCGTCCCGGACAACCATGGCACCGATTGGCACGGCTGCACCACGGCCGTGCCAAAGGTGGCATGGGCCTGCGATCGGTGGGCACCGATCGTGGGCAGCGGGTCCGATACCCGCGCACTATTTGTTCTTCCGCCGCCCGCAGGATCAGTCCGCTGAGGCTCACAAGGCTAAATCGCTGGCTTTTAAAGCAGACCAAGCAGACCAGCAGCACTGTTCGATTCCCGTAACAGCCTCCCCGGACAGGCGCCGGAATGTGGCGACTAGGGGCTTTTCACAGTAACTTCATTGAAGCCTACTCGTGACAATAAGCGATTTTCATTTTTCATTCATTTCATTTCATAATATTGAGAAGTGGTATTGATCAAGTATTGAGAGAACGTAATCTGAGTTCTCGTCCTAGAATTTGATATTAAAATTAGACTCTGGGATGTGCAGCAAACTCTGAAAACTATGACTTCGGTCTTTCCTCTGCTTAGCACGAGGTTGTAAACTTCTTGAAGGCTTTATGGTGGATAGACAGCCTGACAGCAAAGAAGTGATCCTGGAATCAATAGAAGGGGGAATGAGAGAACTGGTTTATGAGGATAAATGTGGCCTGTGAATTGAAATTAAATCTTATTCATGACTTTCTATCAAACAGATTAAATACATTTTAAAACCTTGTAGATAAATTACAAGTTTCCAGGTCGGAATTCTCCAGACATTGGGATTCTCTTTTCCTGTCCGCAGCGCACCCCCACCTGTGGGTTTCCCGGCAGCATGGGGTGGCTTCAATGGGAAATTCTACTGACAAGTGGCGGTAGTAGAGAATCCTGCTGCCAGCAAATGGCGTGCTGCTGAGAAACACATAGCCAACCAATCTCTTACGGGGAGTAAGATTATACATTTTATTATATAATGGTATGCTTAGGTTGATATTTACCAGAATGTATATATTGTGCCTGCTCTATCATTCTTGTATCTTTCTGTCCCTAGTACCAAAACTGTCTCAGCTTCGTAAAGCTGGAGAGACCAAGCACGAACCCCCTCCAGCCAAAGGTATAGTGAAATATTTAGTATGTTTTTATTTGATAAATATCCAGTTTCGTCAACCAAAGTTTTGTTTTATACAATTCAAATAATGTAGTTAATTAAACTTCTTATTTAAAGCTCTAGTTTAGCTTCAGCATGGTTAAGTGTTACCTCATTTCTCCACTCTTATCTGATAGAGGAGGCAAAAAGCTTATCTCAGTGATAATAGGAGGCTTGCCATATAAATATTGCATGCATTAGACAGCAATGTATTTGTGCTTGGTTGCTTTAATCTTTATTTTATTTATTTCTACAGTCGGGGACGAAGATGGCCTTGGTAAGGAGAATGTTTTCCTTTATAACTACCTTTTAAACATTAACTGATGTTTTAAAAGCGATGGATTACAATTATATATCAAATTGTAGATTTTAACTGGTGTTCCATGATATCAACATAATCATATAACTCATCAGATCACGCGGTTATTTTGCTTATTTGAATTCAGTAATGACTGGTCAATTTTATTTAATAGATAGTCTGATCATGGGGCTGAAGCAGTTTACTTTGGGAGTGTGCTGGTGGGGGCTCAGTACTTTATTGATCCCGCCTACAAGCTGTACTGGAAAAGCACTTGCCTTCTTCCATGCAGCAGTCCTTGCCTTCCTTTGGCTGTCAGGTCTCCTGAGACTTGGGAAACTGACCGGCCATGGTTAAAGCCAGAAGAAAGGGAAAATGAGCTACCTTCCTCCCAGGAATCAAGTTGGTTCCTTGCTCCTTGTTTTGCCACTATCAAGACTGTGGTGGATTGGATTGGGTTTTGTTTTCAAGTTGTAAAATATTTAGCATTCTAGCTGTTCTGGCAGGTTAAAGTACCCCCTACCCAACCCGCCCAAGGGTGCGATGCTTAATATGAGGAAGGCATTTTGTCCCTGGTTTGCTATGTCTCCTTAATTTCGGAATTTTACAAGGTTTATTTAATATTTGTTGCATCGTGAGAAATCCTTACGTTTTTGACTTTTATACTGAAAGGGAAAAACTTCGGGCCCGATTCTCCGCTGCCCACGACAGGTCGGAGAATAACGGGAGGGCCTTCCCGACAATTTTCATGGCCTCCCGCTATTCTCCCCCCCCCCCCCCCCCCCCCCAGGCCGCCCCCCGACATGAATCGCTGCTCGCCGTTTTTTACGGTGAACAGCGCTTCTCCGCAGGCCAATGGGCCGAATACCGCGGAGTTGAGTTTACGGCCGTTTTCACGGCCGCGATCACACCTGCTTTCAGCGTTCGTGAAAACGGCCACAAAGTGCCCGTCCCGGACAACCATGGCACCGATTGGCACGGCTGCACCACGGCCGTGCCAAGGGTGGCATGGGCCTGCGATCGGTGGGCACCGATCGTGGGCAGCGGGTCCGATACCCACGCACTATTTGTTCTTCCGCCACCCGCAGGATCAGTCCGCTGAGGGGCATGACGGCCCGCGCATGCGCGGGTTTGACACGTCTGCGAGATGACGTCATCCGCGCATGCGCGGGTTGGAGCCGTCCAACCCGCGCATGCACGGCTGACGTCATCGTGCGCGTCAGCCATGGTGACTCTTGGCAGGCGGAGCTAGCAACGTTCGCTAACTCCGCGTCGCCGTGATTCCCCCGGCCCCGATACTAGCCCCGCCCAGGGGGGAGAATCGGGTCCCGGG
This sequence comes from Scyliorhinus canicula, assembly GCF_902713615.1. Taxonomy (NCBI): domain Eukaryota; kingdom Metazoa; phylum Chordata; class Chondrichthyes; order Carcharhiniformes; family Scyliorhinidae; genus Scyliorhinus; species Scyliorhinus canicula. The sequence continues at coordinate 122,944,534 of NC_052160.1, read as the reverse complement.
ACGGAGCTCCGAGGCTGGCATGAAACACGGCCAGTTTCATGCCAGCCTTCACGGCACGCCGGATTTGCGGAGAATCGCGCCCTTCATCTCTGATTTTCAAATATTACTCTTTCTGAAGAAAATATGTTCTGCAATTTGAAGCAGATTGGCTGCAGCAAAACTGGCCAGATGTTTATCTTAGTTATAATGTCCTTAAGCACTCTATCGGGCAGCACAGTGGTTAGCACTCTGACTTCACAACGCCAGGATCTTAGGTTCGATTCCTGGCTGGGTCACTGTCTGTGTGGAGTCTGCCGTTCTCCCCGAGTTTGCGTGGGTTTCCTCCGGGTGCTCCGGTTTCCTCCGTCAGTCCAACGATGTGCAGGTTAGATGGATTGGCCATGCTAAATTGCTACGGTTTCCTCCCACAAGTCCCAAAAGATGTGCTGTTAGGTAATTTGGACATTCTGAATTCTCCCTCTGTGTACCCAAACAGGCGCTGAATGTGGCGACTCAGGGATTTTCACAGTAAGTTCATTGCAATGTAAGCCTACTTGTGACAATAAAGATTATTATTATGGGATGATACTGAAAGTTGGCACTTACACAAAGCCTATAATTTTATAGGTCTGCAGGTCTTTTATATTTAACTCAGATGCATCAGATAATACAATCTCCTCAAATGTTACTGTTTGATAACAAAGTTTGTTACATGCATCATTTTCATAGACATACATTTATTTGTAATAAGCCATCACCTTTCAAATAAAGTTCAGGACACGAGCAGAAGTTGAGAAAACACTATCAGTCAGTGTAAAAATTACAGTACAATTGTCTGCATGCTCCACATTTGTTGTTTCAATCATTGGCTAACTTGTGTATTCTTTAAGGAACTACTGGAATTGTCATCAGTTGTATTATTGGTATTTGTGTTGGTATTGGTGGTGCTGCTGGATTGTCTTTTTATAATAAGAAAAGGTAAGATACTCCATTGTTCCTGTCTGCTTTGCATCTTCTAGAAAGTCAGAAACAGTATTTTTATTTCTTTCCCCTTCCCACAAACTATTTTCCAATAGTTTGCTTTATTATTTGCTCTACATGATTTTCTGAAGCAAAACTGGCTTTGAGGAACTTCCTAACTAAATTTATTTTTTCTTTGAAACCTTGACCGGAATTCTCCCGTCCGTTGGGATTCTCTTTTCCCACTGGTAGTGCACCCCAGCACATTGGTTTCACAGTGGCGCAGGTGGTTTCAATGGGAAATCCCATTGGAAGCGGCAGGAAGAGAGAATCCCGCCCCTTAAATTTAATTGGTATTACATCTGTTACCATCCCAGTCGATGACAAGTCAGATCCCAGGGTGAAACCTGGCTTGCTCCTAACTTTTTTTGAACCATGGAGAAAAGTTGCTGCACAAATCCACAGGAGTCTTCTGATGAACGTTTAACACACAGAATAAAACATTTATTAAGGAAAAAATTTATATTTTACACCTGACAAAATGGTAGGGAAGATCTCAATAAAAACAGAAAAATTATTCAGTATTTATTATTCCTTCACCTCAGCAATATCTCAATGGATACTTATAAAGTCTGAAAGATATCACAATGTACAATATCTCTGTTATACCTCATAATTACCTGAACATTAAACTATATGTGATTTAGCGGATGAACTGTTGTCCAACATACTACACCTCAAAGTAAATGACAGATGCAACCAAAGCAGATTCCATGGATTTCTCAGCCCACCCAGACAGTTGTCACATTGTGAACCAATCAATTTCATTGCAACTTTTTTTCCCACAAGGAATTCCAATCTCCCTATTTAAAGAACTCACCTTGGACTTCCCTGCAAATATTACTCCTATTCAAATAAAATAAGCAAAATACTGCAGATGTTGGAATATGAAACAAAACAGAGAATGCTGTGGCTGCAACTGTACAATAAACTAGTGAGACCGCACCTGGAGTATTGTGTTTAGTTTTGGTCCCTTACTTGAGGGATGTAGTTGCATTGGAGACAGTTTGGAGGAGGTTCACTTGAATGATTCCGTGATGAGGACTTTGCCTAATGAAAAGAGATTGAACAGTTTTAGCCTATACTCTCCAGAGTTTAGAAGAATGAGTGGAGATCTAATTGAGGTTTAAAGATGATAAAGGGGGTTGATAAAATAGACATAGAGAGTATGTTTCCTCTTGTGGGGAAATTTAGAATGAGAGGTGATAGTTTTAAAATAAGGGGTAGCAGATTTAAAACTGAGATGAGGAGAAATTACTTCTCAAAGAATCATGAATCTATGTAGTTCACTACCTCGGAGAGCAGTGGATGCTGGAACATTGAGTAAATTTAAGGAGGAGAGGGACAGATTTTTAATTAGTGATGGGTTGAAAGGGTGTGGAAAATGGGCAGGAACGTGGAGTTGAGGCCGAGATGGGATCAGCCTTGATCACATTGAATGGTGGAGCAGGTTCGGAGAACTGAATTGCCTACTCTTGCTCCTAATTCTTATGCTGAAATAACTCATCAGATTTGGCAGCATCTGCAGGGAGAGTAAACAGAGTTAACGGTTGTGACTTTTCAGAACTATAAAGAGAAAAAATGTGTTGGATATTATACTGTAGCTTGGAGAGATTTCAACAAAATTTTAGCAAACTTAAGAACAAGAGACAGATGATCTGGTGTTGGAGGTGCAGGGTTGGGGAAGGGCGGGTTGGTGTTGAGACAAAAAAAAATAGGATGTAAAAAACGGTTGCAGCTTAAAGTTGTTGAATGCAATGTTGAGTCCCGAAGGCTATAACGTTTCTAATTGGAAGATGAGATGCTGCTACTCCACTTGGTGTTGGACTTTACTGGAGCTTTGCAGCAGATCAAGGATGGAAATGTGGGCATGGGAGCAAGGTGCTGAGTTAAAATGACAAGCAACAGTGAAGTTAAAGTCATGCTTGCGGGCTGAGCGAAGGTGTTCCACAAAATGGTCACTCCCACTCGGTTGGCTTCAACAAGGACCCACCTCCAGGGTTTCATATGAACATACTAATTAGGAGCAAACCTTAGCCATTCAGCACACTGTGTCTGTTTCCCATACAATAAGATCATGGCTGATCTGATTGTAACTTCCCGCCTAGCCCTGTTAACCTTTCACTCCCTTGTTTGACAAGAATCTATCAACCTCTGCCTTAAAAATATTCAAAAGCTCTCTTTTCACTGCCTTTTGAGGAAGGTCACTCTAAACACACTCTACCCTCAGAGGGAAATAATTCTCATGTCTGTCTAAATGGGTGATCCTTTGTTCTGATTCTCTCACAAGAGGAATCATCCTCCCCACATTCACCCTTTCAAGACTCTTGAGGATCTAAAAGATTTCAATCGCCTCTTAGTCTTCTAAACTTCAGTGGATAAAATCCTAAAGTGTCCAACTATTCCTCAAAAGTGGCCTGCCCATTAGGCTAGTAAACTTTCTCTGTCTGCTTCTAATGCGTTTAGACCTTAAGTAGGGAGAGCGCTGTGGTAGTTGTGGCGTATTGGTATTGTCACTGGACCAGTAATCCAGGATAATGCTCTGGGGCTCAGGTTTGCATCCCTGCATGGAGTTGGTGAAATTTGAAGTCAATAAAAATTTGGAATTAAATGTCTAATGGTGACCATGAAACTATTGTTGTAAAAACGCATCTGGTTCACGAATATGCTTGAGAGAAATCTGCCATCCTTGCCTGGTCTGGTCTACATGTGACTCTAGATCCACTGCACTGTGGTTGACTGTAAACCGCTCTATGAAACCAGTTTCATCAAACCGCTACGGAAAATTGGATGTGGAAAGAAACCGGACAGACAACTCGGCATCGACCTAGGCACTGGAGACTAAAATGGCAAACTTAGCATCTCAACATCTGGGGGCTTATGCCAAAATTGGGAGAGCTGCCCACATATTGGCCAAGCAACAACCGGACTTAGTCATACTCACAGAATCATACAGATTATGTTCCAGATACCATGATCACCATCCTTGGGTATTTCTTGTCTCACGACACCATGATGTACAGTTAGGCCCTGGGAGACTTGCCCTGGGAGTCCTCAGCATCAACTCTGGACCCCAGATGTCTCATGGCGTCAAATCGAACATGGGCAAGGAAACCTGCTGATGACTATGTTACACCTTCCCTGAGCTGATAAAGTTGAACACCTTCATGTTGAACACCAATTGGAGCACTGTGAGTGGCATGCAGACTGTACTCTGGGTGGGTGACTTCAAAGTTTATAAACACGAGTGGATCAGTGGCACTGCTAAAGACTGGGCTGGCCGAGTCCTAACGGATATAACCTTATAGGTCAGTGCCAGTTGGTCAGGGAACCAACAAGAGGGAACAACATACTCAACCTCATCCTTGCCAACCTGCCTGCCGCAGGTGGATCTGTCCATGACAGTATCTGTGGGAGTGAACACCACACAGTCCTTGCCGAGACAAAGTCCAGTCTTCACATTGAAGATAGCCTCCATCTTGTTTTGTGGCAGTACCACAGTGCTGAATGGATACATTTCAGACATATTTAGCAGCTCAAGGCTGGACAGCCATAAGGTGCTGTGGGCCATCAGCAGCAACATAATCGTACTTAACCATAATCTGTAACCTCTGGTCTGGCATAAACCCCACTCTACCATTACCACCAAAGCAGAGTATCAACACTGGTTCAGTGACGAATACAGGAGGGCAGCACCAGGTATATTTACAAAAGAGGCATCAACCTTGTGAAGCTATGACAGGACTACTTGTGTGCCAAGCAGCAAACAATAAAACGAACTAAGTGATTCCACAATCAACAGATCAGATCTAAAATCTACAGTCCTGCCATTTATAGTTATTCATGGTCTGCCTTCTCAACCTTGCCCCTCATCTGAGATGTGGTGATCCTCAGGTTAAATCACCACCAGTTAGCTCTCCCCCCTCAAGGTGGAAAGCAGCCTATGGTGATCTAGGACTATGGCGACTTCACCTTTACGTAATTGTGAATGGTGGTGGACAATTTAAAAACTCCACTAGAGGAGGAAGCTCCACAAATATCCCCATCCTCAATGATGGAGGAAGCCAGCACGTTACTGCAAAAGATAAGGCTGATGCTCTGTTTGCTTTCCGCCAGGGCCACTCAGCTCCTGACTTAAACACATCCTTGGTTGAAACATGAACAAAAGAGCTGAAGTCCAGAGTTGAGTTGAGAGTGACTGCCCTTGACATCAAGGCAGCATTTGACTGGAGTATGGCATCAGGGCGCCCGAGCAAAACTGGAGTTAGAGGAAATCAAAAGGAAAACACACTGCTGGTTTTGAGTCAAACCATGCACAACGGAAGATGGTTATGATTGTTGGAAGTCAGTTATCTCAGTTCTAGATATCACTGCTGGAGTCCCTCAGGATAGTGCCCTATCCCAACCATTTTCAGCTGCTTCATCAATGATCTGTCCATCTTAAGATCAAAATGGGGATGTTGGCTGATGGCTGGTAAATGTTCAGCACCATTAGTGACTCCTCAGATACTGATGCAGTGTAAGTTCAAATGCAGTAAGACTTGGACTATATCCAGGCTTTGGTTGACAAATGCAAGTAGCGTTTGTACCACAGAAGAGCTACACAATGTCCGTCTCCAACAAGAGAGGATCTAACCATCGGCCCTTGACTTCCATTGGAATTACCATTGCTAAATCCCCCATTATCAACATCCTGGGAGGTTACCATTGACCAGAAACTGAATTGGACTAGTCATATAAATACTGTGGCAGCAGATCAGAAGTTCGCAATCTTGTGTCAAGTAACTCGCCTGACTCTCCAAAGCATGTGCACCATCTGGAAGGACAAATCAGGATGAGTGCAGCTCCAACAATACTCAAGAAGCTTGACACAATTCAGGACGATTTATTGGCACCCCATCCACAAACATTGAATTGCACCACTATCGATGCACAGTGGTTCCAGTGCTTCCATTCTACAAGATACACTTTTGGCATACACCATGGCTCCAAAGACAGCACAATCCAAACCCACAACCATTACCATCTTTATGGACAAGGGTAGCAAAAACGTGGAAACACCACCACTTGAAAGATACCCCCCCCAATCCCCCCAAGCCACTTGCCATCCTGACTTGGATATATATTGCTGCTCTTACACTGTTGCAAGGTCAAATTCCTGTAACTCCCTCCCTAACAGCACTGTGGATGTACTTACTATTTAAGGACAGCAGTGATTCAGGAAGGTAGCTCACCACCACCATCTCGAGAACAATTAGGAATGGCCACTTAATTAGGGATGTTCGCTTAAGCAGTGATGCTCACATCTCATGAATGAAGAAAAAAAAGAAACACTGTACAGTGTTCTGGATGTGGTCTCACCAGTGTCCTGTACAACTGAAGCATAATCTCCCTATTACAATCTATTCCCCTCACAATAAATGTACTGTGTTTCATGCACTAGTGCACTCATCCTCCTGCATCTCAAAGCTCTGGAATCTCTTACTATTTAAATAATATGCTTTTATTCTTCCTGCCAAAATGGGCAATCTCCCATTTGCCCATATTTTCTCAATTTGCCAGATCTTTTCCCACTCACTTACCAATCTTTATCCCTTTGTAGTCTCCTTATGTTCACTTCACAACTTAATTTCATACCTATCTGTCATCAGCCAATTCAGCAAACATCCCTTTCGTCCCTTCATCCAAGTTATTTATATTAAGTGTAAAATGTTGCTGCCCCCGCACTGATCCTTGTAGCACAACACAATGCACATGTTTCCTGTTAGCTAGTCAATCTGTTTATACCAATATGTTACCCCTTTCACCCGTGAGCTTTTATTTTCCTCAATAAACTTTATGTGGCATCTTAACAAATGCCTTCTGGAAATCTAAGTACAGTACATACACTGGTTTCCCTTTATCTACAACACATGTGACTTCTTCAAAGAGCTCCAATAGATTGGTTAAACATGATTTCCCTTTCACAAAACCATGTTGACTCTGCCTGATTGCGTTGAATCTTTCTACGGCCCTGCCACAATATCTTTAAAAATAGCTTCTCGTATTTTCCCTCCCTTTTTGAATAAAGAAGTTATGCTCACTATTTTCCAATTTGATGGAACTTCCCCAATATGGGAGTTTTGGAAAATCAAAACTAATGCATCAACCATCTCACTAGCCACTTTTTTTTTAATACCTCCGGACCCTGGGTTGTGGCACTCGTGTGTCAATCTGAAACCGGGAGTCTGGCATGTGTTGTCATTCCGATATTTCAAAGTTTGGTGATTTATTGATTATCTTAAGTTTTGAAAGGTCTGTACTGTGCACTGCTACACCAATTATCATTATACACTCTTCCACCTAAGTAATGCTTATTGCTAATTTTGTTCATGTGTTCCAGGGCAGCACGGTAGCATGGTGGTTAGCATAAATGCTTCACAGCTCCAGGGTCCCAGGTTCGATTCCCGGCTGGGTCACTGTCTGTGCGGAGTCTGCACGTCCTCCCCGTGTGTGCGTGAGTTTCCTCCGGGTGCTCCGGTTTCCTCCCACAGTCCAAAGATGTGCGGGTTAGGTGGATTGGCCATGCTAAATTGCCCGTAGTGTCCTAAAAAGTGGGGTTGTTGGGTTGCGGGTATAGGGTGGATACGTGGGTTTGAGTAGGGTGATCATTGCTCGGCACAACATTGAGGGCCGAAGGGCCTGTTCTGTGCTGTACTGTTCTTTAAAAAAAAAGTTTGTGATGTCTTAATTAATTTATCCCTGATTCTGTTTTGAAGAACTCTGATTGCCAAAGGCCCAGTTCACCTTTGAGTGACCATTTTCGCATCTTGAATACGACCTGAGCACATTAGGAAGTTCTAATATCTTTCAATCCTCAAAAAGAGTCAGAAAAAGCTTTCCATTAGTCTGTGGATCATCTTTCATTTCTCTCCGCCCCATCAATATTTTTTTGAATGAAGTTACATTATCGTTGTGCTGTATAAAGGATGCTGTATTAATATTTTACAAATTGATTCACAATATGCGCTGTTATATATTGGATTTTCATTTATGCCTGTCAGCATTTGTTTTTCCAGGCAGCGTAACGTTTGTAAGAAGGTTCATATCAACCCTCAACCCAATGAAAACCAAGAGGAGTCCAATTTGAATGAGTATCAAGATCAGCCAGCATGATCTTTAATGAAGTCAAACTTGCAATTATAAAAGGTAAATCTGTTAATATGGATTCAAGATTTTAAATTGCTTTCAATTTTGTTCTCATAGAGTGTAAATCATTTATCCTCGCCAATGTTTATCCCTTGGCTAACATTACTAAAACATACTACCTGGTCAATATCTCATTGTTGTTTGTGAGATATTTCTGTGGGCTGTGGTTCCTTATGTTAATATCCCGACCACACTTCAAAAAAGTACTTCCTTGGCTGTGAAGCGCTTTATCATGTGCTGAGGTCAGGGAAGGCACTATCTAAATCTAAGCTGTAAATGGAAATGAATCAGTACAATCTGATATACCTTACAGAGACATGACCACAAGATGATATAAAATGGGACCTCCAGATTGAACAGTATGTGACATTTAGGATGGACAGGAAATTAAGAAAAGGTGAAGGGGTGGCTCTGTTAATTAATGATGGCATTCGCACATTAGAGAGGGCTGACCTAAGTTCAGGACCAGGATGTAGAAGCGATTTGAGTTGAGATGAGAAATTAAAAAGACAAGAAATCACTTGTGGAAGTGGCATACACGCCTCCTAATTGTAACTACAGAATAGGACAGAGTACAGAAGAAGAGACAATGGGAGCTTGTCAGAAAGGTACAGTGATAAAACAGGGGAGTTTAATTAACATATGGATTGGAAAAATCACATGGGCAAAGGTAGCATAGATGAGGAGATCATAGAATGTTTTCGGGATAGTTTCCAAGAACAATACATTCTAGAGCCAACCAGATGGGCAGACTATACTAGACCTTGTATTGTGCAATTAGATAGGGCTAATTGATAACCTCATGGGGAAGGCAACCCCAGGTAGCACCGATCATAAAAGGATTGAATTTTACATTCGGTTTGAGAGAGAGAACAATGTGTTTAAGGCTAGTATTTTAAACTTTAATAAAGGCAATTAGGAGGGCTTGACAGCGGCACTAGCTAAAGTGAACTGATAAATGTACTCCAGGGATAGGTCAAACAGACGTTTAAATACATATTTCAGAATAGGCACACTCCAGTGAGAAAAAAAAGACAGTGTTAAACTTAAAGAAAAAGCATTTTTTTGCCCAAAAACGAGTGGCAGGTCAGAAGACTGGGAAGAATATAAAGAACATCAAAGAATGACAAAAAGGTTGACATGGGCGTGGAGGGGGGGGCAAATCTAGAGTGCAAAAGAAAGCTAACCTGTAATATAAAGATCGACAGTAAGAGTTTCTATAGATACTTAATTAAGAAGAGTTAATAAAGTAAGTATTTGTCCTAGAGAAAGTGCATCTTTGGAAGTGGTAATGGAAAGTAGGCTTATGGCAGATGAATTAAACAAATACTTTGCATCTGTCACAAGTAACATCCGCAAAATAGCTGTAAATCAGAAAAAGGAAGGAGAGAAATCAGGAAAAATACAATCACCAGGGAAATGGTATTGAGCAAATTGTTGGGGCTGCGAGTTGACAAATCCCCTGGTGCAGATGGACTTCATCCTAAGATCTTGAAACAAGTGGCTAATGAGATAATCAATGCTTTGGTTTTAATTTTCTAAAATTCCTTTGATTGGGGGAAAGTTCCGGTAGATTGGAAGATAGCAATTGTAACTCCTTTATTCAAAAAAGGAGACGACCAAAAGCAGGAAACTACAGGCTGTTAACCTAAAATTTGTCATAGGGAAAAAGTTGGAAGCCATTATTAAATAGGTTATAGCAGGGCACTTGGAAAATTTTAAGACAAAGAAGTAGAATCAACACAGTTTAGTGAAAGGGAAATCATGTTTATACAATTTATTGGAGTTCTTTGAAGGAATCGCTTGTGGTGTGGATAAAGGGAACCAGGTGGATGTACTGTACTTTGATTTCCAGAAGGCATTTGATAAGGTGTCAATTAAATGTTATTGTGGAAGATAAAAGCTCTTGTGTAGGGGATAACATATTGACATGGATTGAATTTTGGCTAGCCACCAGGAAGCAGTTGGCATAAATAAATGGTTGATAGGATGTGACGAGTGGTGTGCCAGAGGGATCAGTGCTGGGGCCTCAAATCTTTACATTTTATATAAATGGCTTGGATGATTTCTAAATTGGTATGGTTTCTAAATTTGCTAACACACAAAGATAGGAAAGTAAATTATGAAGAGGGTATAAAGAAGCTACAAAAGGACATGGGTTAAGTGAGTGGCCAAAAATCTGGCAAATGCTGTATAATGTGGACAAATCCGATATTGTCCATTTTGGCAGGAAGAATAAAAAATAGGCTTATCCAAATGGTAAGAGATTACAGAGGTCTCAGATTCAGATGGACCTGGGTGTCCTAGTGCATGGATCACAAAAAGTTAGTATGCAGGTCCAGCAAGTAGTTAGGAACTCTAATAGAGGGCGGGGTTCTCCGTAGACCGTCGTAACGCCGATTTCCGGCGAGAAAAATCGGTGTACATGACTCCGGCGTCGGGGCCTTCTTTTAGGCCGCTATTCTCCGTTCCCGGAGGGGCCAGCAGCTGACTGACGCAATACGCGTCAGTTTCACCAGCTGCGGAAGTGGTGAGACCCGGCGTTTTTTGGAGGAGGAGGAGGAGAGAGACAGACCCGGCATTTGGGGGGGGGGGGTTGCGGCATTTGGGGGGGGGGGGGGGGGGGTTGCGGCATCGGGGGGGGTTGCGGCATCGGGGGGGGGGGGGTTTGGGGTCAGCGGCGTGCAGAGAGGGGGGGCGACGGATGCCCGGGGCCAACGCACCGTCGCTCCCCCCCCCTCTGAACGCCGCTGCCCCCTACCCCAACCACCCCCCCTCACCACCCCTACCTCCCTCCCCACCACCCCTACCTCCCTCCCCACCACCCCTACCTCCCTCCGCACCACCCCTACCCCCCTCCGCACCACCCCTACCCCCCTCCAACGCCGCCCCCATCTCTCGCAACGCCGCAACCCCCCACCCTCAATGCCGCAACCCCCCTCATCGCCGCAACCCCCCCTCTCAACGCCGGGTCTCCCCCCCCCCTCAACGCCAGTACCCACACCCCGTCCCCCTCCCTCTGAAGGCCGGTACCCCCACACACCCCCCCCCCTCTCCTCCTCCCCCCTCCTTCCTTCCTTCTCCCCCCCTCCTTCCTCCTCCCCCCTTCCTTCCTCCTCCCCCCCTTCCGTCCTCCTCCCCCCCTTCCTTCCTCCGTCTCCCCCCCTTCCTTCCTCCCCCCCTTCCTTCCTCCGTTAGTGGGGGGGGGGTGCGGCATTAGTGGGGGGTGGGAGGGTGCGGCGTTGGAGGGGGGTAGGGGTGGTGAAGGGGGTAGGGGTGGTGAGGGGAGGGGGTTGGGGTAGGGGCAGCTGCGTGAAGAGGGGGGGGCGACGGTGCGTTGGCCCCGGGCATCCGTCGCCCCCCCTCTGCACGCAGCTGCCCCTACCCCAACCCCCTCCCCTCACCACCCCTACCCCCTTCACCACCCCTACCCCCCTCCAACGCCGCACCCCCCCCCCCCCCACTAACGCCGCACCCCCCCCCACTAACGGAGGAAGGAAGGGGGGGGGGACGGAGGAAGGAAGGGGGGAGGAGGAGGGAAGGGGGGGAGGAGGAGAGAGGGGGGGGTGTGGGTACCGGGCTTCAGAGGGAGGGGGACGGGATGTGGGTACCGGCGTTGAGGGGAGGGGGACCCGGCGTTGAGGGGGGGGGGACCCGGCGTTAAGTGGGGGGGGGGGTTGCGGCGTTGCGAGAGATGGGGGGCGGCGTTGGAGGGGGGTTGGTGAGGGGGGTAGGGGTGGTGGGGAGGGGGGTGGGGTGGTGGGGAGGGGGGTAGGGGCGTTGGAGGGAGGTAGGGGTGGGGAGGGGGGGGGGGGGTTGGGGTAGGGGGCAGCGGCGTACCGGGGGGGGGGGGGCGACGGTGCGTTGGCCCCGGGCATCCGTCGCCCCCCCCCCCCTCTCTGCACGCCGCTGCCCCCAAACCCCCCCCCCCCCCCCCCCGATGCCCCCCCCCGATGCCGCAACCCCCCGGAAGCCGCAACCCACCCCCCCCGCCACCCCCCGACACTGAACGGCGTCAACCATCATCAATGGTTGACGCCGTTTTATAGCAACTGTGATTTTCGCCGACGTGACCCGTGGCGGGACTTCGGCCCATCCGGGCCGGAGATTTGTGGAATCTTAAAAAAAAAATGAAATCCCGCCGGCGCCAGCTGTTTTCAGAGGCTGCCGGCGGGATTTGCACAGCGCCGGTTTTTGGCCGGTCAGAGATTTAAAAACCCTGCGGGAGCGGGAATAACGCCGCTGCCGGCCGATTCTCCGACCCTGCGTGGGGTCGGAGAATCCCGCCCCAGAATGTTATAGTTTATTGTGAGGGCCCTCCCTGTATGAACTATATACAAGGATATTTAATTAATAAAATTGCTTTTCCAAAATGCTGATGGCTGTCCTCTGCTGAGTTACTGTTTTTCAGATGTTGCCTTTAATGGGTTACTGTAATATAATTTAGCTTCTCCCTACAACTGATAAACAGATGCAATCTATAAGTTTTAAAAATTGTGATACTTGGCCCCTCATTTAAAATAAGTTTTTAATTGAAAGCCATGATGCTACATGAAGACCTGTACTAAAAATGTAATCTATTTCATAATCATAGGGATGAGTTTACTTGTTTAAAATAAACCAAATAGCTAACTCAACATATCTCTGGATGGAAACATAAATATGATAATTCAGCATACAAGTCCACCATTCAGCCCATTCATTCTCCGTTCTTTCAGAGAGCAATCCAGTTCCACACTCCTCTCTTCATTTCTCAAATAATTTATTTTCAAATATTGATCCAATTTTGAAAGCTACTCTCTTTCCCATTCCTTCTTTTAAGATGCACCTCTAAACCTATTTCTTTGACCAAACTTCTGGCCATATTCCCAAATTCCATGTGGTGATTTAGTGCCTAATTTCTCTTCATAAAGCTCCATTGTATAACCTTGTGATATTTTACTTCGTTATTTCATGTTATTTTGTTGAATTTACCTCGGCAAAACTGAAATTAAAATGCTACGTGTTCTGTTGTTTGATTCCATAATGGTTAAAAGCTAGTCATACAACAGATAAGTTGCTTAAATAAAAGCAGAATGCTGGAAGTTCTCCACGGTCTGACAGCATCTGCGAAGAGCCAAACAGTTAACGTTTCAGCTCTATTTGCTTATTGTATTTCCGGTCTTTACTAACCACACCTGTGTCAACGCAGTTATCATCTCACCATCCTCTATGTGTGTAAGTCTGACTAATTTAAAGATTTTTTCTAATTCGCTATATTTCTCCCCACAGGTCAAAACTCTGAACAGTTGTGGATTTTAACCTCTGGCAATGTTATACTTCAGTTGATCCCATCCCAGACAAATGGATTGAAGCATCTAATTTTTATGTTTTATTATAGCTCTCACTATTTTAAACAGAAAATATTGGAACTAATCAGCGAATCTGGCAAGATCTATGACCTGAAACATTAGCATGCTACGCTATCCACACATGTTGCCAGACCTGCTGAGTATTTTCAATAATTTCTTCTTTTATTTCAGACTTCTTGCATCTTCAATATTTTGCTTTGGTTTCACTAATTTAGTTAAACAATGATTAGAGTTTTCTTTCCGGATTTTGTATCCTTTTAGACAATTGCACTTTATGATCATTTTTCATTTTTGATGGCAGTGCAGAGTTGCTCGATTTAAAAAAGACTACCAGAAGTTGTGATTTCGATTTGAACACTTAATTTGTTTAAAAATTCCAATGATTCTGCTTGTTTATTTCAATATATTTCTTTAAATGTATTTGTTTAAAAGCATTTGTATCTCGCAGGTGGTTGTTGCATTTTCAGCAATGTAATCGGTCCATGAGTGAGTTACTGTCGCCTTAATTTAGACTTTTGTTGCAGGCAGCACGGTGGCGCAGTGGTTAGCATTGCTGCCTCACGGCGCCGAGGTCCCAGGTTTGATCCTGGCTCTGGGTCACTGTCCGTGTGGAGTTTGCGCATTCTCCCCGTGTTTGCGTGGGTTTCGTCCCCACAGCCCAAAAGATGTGTAAGTTAGGTGCATTGGCCACACTAAATTGCCCTTAATTGGAAAAAATGAATTGGGTACGCTAAATTTATAAGAAGAAAAAAAAATTAGACTTGTGTGTGAATTACAGAATGGTGTGTTGTTGAAAAATGTATTTTTAATAACTTACTGTTAACTCCTTAAACAGAAAAATAGAATATTTGATTAGACCAAGCTTGATATTAACTTTTCTTCAAATTTCCATTAGAATATGGTACCTGTGAAAACATTGTTTACCAAGTATTGAACCCTTAAGTGAATGTAAAGAAAAGGGCTATCCTCAAGTTTTAAAATAAACCTTTAAATTTATTTTGTTGCCTTTCAATGCGATGTGTAAATCTGAAGGAAAACTGCTTCCTCTGCCATATTTTGTTGAAACATGATGTTTCAGTGCTTCCTGCCTCTCCCCATTGAAGCATACTTCTAAAAATAGATGCATGGGAGTATTTTCCGATGAACAATGTGTAAATGAGATCATTCATTGTAAAAAAAAAATAATAATTTGTTTGTTTCATTGAAAAGTTAATTGTGCTTTAATGCATACTTTTAAACATCAGATTTTGAGCTGAATGAAACTTTTTTACCCTGTAATGTTTGTTTTGGTGGCCTTGTGTCACTGTTCAAGATCAATCTTTGTACAGTATTTTGTTGTGTTAGATGTTTGAAGATCATTCCTTCATTTAAATGTATGCTCTTGTGTCTGATATATTTCCTGACCATCAATATGATGAAGGAATTTTTAAATTCTGAATCCTGACCCACTTACGTATCATACAATTTAGAGCATATTCTATTTCCATTTCACCATCAAAGGTGTAATACAAAGCTGTGAAAAGTGACAGTACCGCATCCAATAGGAGCACATCATCTTTGGAAAATTGTGCCTTCATTATACCTGCACGGCAAATGTATTTTGCAGCAGTTCAATATGTAAAGTTAAAGATAAATTATCAGAAAAAAAAGCAATGGTAAAATACGCAATTGAATTCAGATCCAAACATTAGAATATGTCCATGAAAGGTGCTACGTTATTTTTTTTAGAACGATTGGCTTACTAATGTCTTTTAAGAATGGGAATCTACCACTTTTCTTAACAAGCAGATACAATGTGGTTGATTCTTGATGCCTTCTGAAAACCATTCCATTGTAACACAATTTGCTTCCAGATGGCAGTGCATAATTGCTTTCCCAGAGTTACAGAGCATGGGAAAGAAATACCGTATTGCCACTGTTGTCCACCTATCAGGAACAAATGGTTTTTAACAACACTTAAGGTCAATGTTGCTCAGTTTTAAATAAATAAATTGGTCCTGGTGTAACCAAGTGTGATTATTCCTTCAGTGAATGGAACCAGTTTCAAAGTGACTGACTTGAAAGAGGGAAATTAAGGAATATTAATTTTAACAATGCTGGCACTTAACTTTATCTTTATCTAAAGTGCCCAAAAATGCTGCATAAAATAATTCTACAAATGTTCGTGATATGTTTCTTGAGCTTTTGATTTAACTCATTTATGCTTTAGTCCTGAAGGTGCAATGAGCATGTGATTTTCTTTGCTAATACAGATGCCAATCTGATTCTGGTTTCTAATTTTTGAATATACAACATTAATACCAGAAGTCATATTTGTTTAATTATTTTTCCCATTTTATATTTGTGCCATTTTCGTTTTCAACTACTTTTGCCACCAATGGGATCCAATTAACTTTGTGGTTCAATGATGTATATAATAAATTTTGTTTCAGCTTAAGTTCTGAACTTGAGCACTTTGGGACATTTTACAACATTAAGGTGGTACGCAAGTGCAAGTTGTTATATATCTAGTTTTTTTCATTCAGTTTTTTGCCACTTCAATCTTTTTCTTAAATTTAAAAAAAATAAATTTAGAGTAGCCAATTATTTTTCTTTTCCAATTAAGGGGCAATTTAGCATGGCCAATCCACCTAACCAGCACATCTTTGGGTTGTGGAGATGAAACCCATAGGCATGGAGAGAATGTGAAAACTCCACACGGACAGTGACCCAGGGCCGGGATTCGAACCCGAGTCCTCAGCGCCGCAGTCCCAGTGCTAACTACTGCGCCGCATGCCACCCTGAGCCACATCAATCTTTGTCTGCTAACCCAACCAAATCTAACTTGCTGCGTTTTGTACAAAGCAAGATAATGCCACTTACCTTCAAATGTTTATACTTTGAAGATTATCCTATTATCTACAAAAACCAGCATTGAAGATGGTAACCTTCCTAGGAAACAAATCGAGTCATAGCTGATCTTTTAGAAAAATGGTACATGTATATTCTTGAAGACAATATGAGTGCACTTTTTGAGCCAGATTTACTATTCTGGATAGTGAATGTTCAATGACCGTATATAATCCCATAGGTTGTTTTTCCCTTTGAGGGGGAGAGCTGACTGGTGGTTATTTAACCTGAGGATCACCAAACCTCAGGCGAGGGGTACGGTTGAGAAAACAGGCCAAGTAGCCTCAAGGAATTGAACTCACGCTGTTGGCCGCGCTCTGCATCATGAACCAGCTGCCAGCCAACTGAGCTGAACAGACCCCATAACTATCATATGAATGTGGTAGAATCTAAGGCTCACTATCTCATGCTAGAGGGTGGAAAGTGGATTAGTGATTTTGAGTGGCTTTTTTGGATGAAATTCTACGGAAGAACTATCCTAAGTCACATAGTATAATATACAGAGGTTCATGTTACTTTAGCAGCTTACAAAATTTAAAATATATGTCCCAAAATTTAAAGCAGCACCGTTCACCTTTAATAGATTTAATTTAAATGTTTCCAAAACCCTCTGGCAGATAACTAAAAAGCCTTCTCTGCCTGAAAGGTTTATATTTGTTTGCAAGATGTCTGTTGTATTATTAAACAGTGGGTAAACAGAGAGGAAGGTCATTGTGGCTTATATTAGGCATGGGATTGATGATATGTTCAATATGCACAGAAAAAGCTGGAGGCCTCAGACTGATCAGCTACAGAATTGTGCCAGTTTACAAATACCAGTCAGCTAGGCAGAAGGAGCTTACTCCAAACTAATATGAACTAGGTGTCATGCTGACTGCACGGGTAAGCCCTGGGAAGTTATGCAGCAGCCAGTCGGGGTGGTGAGATGTCTTTTTATGACTCCTCATTAATATAAGTTTAAAAAGAAAAATGAACTTGACCATTTTGTGTGGATCCCTTTTAGCTCCTACGTAAGCTGCAGAATATGTTGAAAAACTGAGCGGGACGTACCTGAGTTGTGACCAATTTAGGAGCTAGATTAGAAAAAGTTAGGCTGATCAATAGCATGCAAGATATTTGATGCCTGTTTCAGGTGCCTGCCAAGGACTCCAATATGGTGTTGAACATACTTCCAGCACAGTTAAGGTAAGTGTCATGGTGTCACAAGTTTGGATTTTCCCTACTTTGCACCTGAATAATCAGGTTTAGCATTAGATTTTCAAAACCGTGTTTAAGGGTTTCAGTCTGTCATCTTTATTTTTTAAACGGTTTGGAAAGCGACTTGCAACTGCTTAACATTTTAATGTTTACTGCTGCTTTCATTATCCTGCTCAGTGCTGCCAGCACTTTTACAATTTTCTGACTTCTACTGTTCTGCTATTGTATCAATGCTGCTCTTGTGCAGCAGTACAAAGAAGGTCCAAGTGATACTGGAAATGTATCATGACAGTATTTTTCAATCTTTTATTTCCTTCGACCCACTTTTGCCAAACGGCCGACCATCGCGACCCATTTTGGCTGACCTTGCAACACATGCCACATTCGCTTACCTTTAATGTAGGACGGGAGCCTGTTTGGTCTTTATGATCTCGCTCTAATTAAGTATACAGGAAGAGAGGGCAATGCGCATATCAGGTGTAGACTTAAGTCAAAATAAAATCAAATTACTGCAGATACTGGAATCAAAACAGAAAATACTGGACAATTTCAGCAGATCTGACAGCATCTTTTGAACATAGAACAGCACAGAACAGGCCCTTCGGCCCTCGATGTTGTGCCGAGCAATGATCACCCTACTCAAACCCACGTATCCACCCTATACCCGTAACCCAACAACCCCCCCCCCCCCCAACCTTACTTTTTAGGACACTACGGGCAATTTAGCATGGCCAATCCACCTAACCCGCACATCTTTGGACTGTGGGAGGAAACCGGAGCACCCGGAGGAAACCCACGCACACACGGGGAGGACGTGCAGACTCCACACAGACAATGACCCAGCCAGGAATCGAACCTGGGACCCTGGAGCTGTGAAGCATTTATGCTAACCACCATGCTACCGTGCTTCCCCACTGTGGAGAGAAAAGGGAGCTAATATTTTGAGTCTGAATGACTTTTTAGACAAGAGTCATCAAGACTCAACTTTAGCTTCCTTTTCGCTCCACAGATGCTATCAGGCCGACTTAAGCCAGTGTCGTCTTCATTGTGAGAACAGATAATCCAATATCGAACATCTAAGTTGTCATGAAGGGCAATAGCAACAAAATGCTTGTTTTACTCAGCACTAAATGCTCCTAGAATCATAAAATTTACAGTGCAGGAGGCCATTCGGCCCATCGAGTCTGCACCGGCCCTTACAGAGTGCACCCTACTGAAGCCCACGTATCTACCCTATCCCAGTAACCCCCACAGTAACTTGTGCTTTTCAAGGAGACACATCCGGAGTGATACACATCCAGAGTGGGAAGTTGGAACTTGGTAATTTGGTGCAGTGAGGCAATTCGGTGCAGAGTGAGAGAAGGTGCATTTTCGGAGGTGCTTTTTAACCCTGGTAAGTGACTGGTAAGTAGTTTTTCTTTTCATTGTCTAATTTATTTATTTTTATTTTGAAATTGTAGTTGTATAAGTTTAACTAAGGTTTAAGACATGGCAGGAGATCCGTGTTATGCTCCTCGTGTGCGATGTGGGAGCTCAGGGACATGTCCACTGTCCCTGGCTCTTTCACGTGCAAGGAGTGTGTTCAGTTGCAGCTCCTGTTAGACCGCTTAACGGCTCTGGAGCTGTGGATGGACGCACTTTGGAGCATCCGCGATGCTGAGGAGGTCATGGATAGCATGTTTAGCAAGTTGGTCACACCGCAGGTGAAAGTTACTGAGGGAGATAGAAAATGAGTGACCAAAAGACAGAGCAAGAGTAGGAAGGCAGTACAGGTGTCCCCTACGGTCATCTCCCGGCAAAACAGATATACCGCTTTGAATACTGGGGGATATGGCTCACCAGGGGAAGGCAGCAGCAAGGTTCATGGCACCGTGGCTGGCTCTGCTGCACAGCAGGACAGGAAGAAAAATGGCAGGGCTATAGTGATAGGGGACTCGATCGTAAGGGGAATAGACAGGCGGTTCTGTGGACGCAATCGAGACTCCAGGATGGGATGTTGCCTCCCTAGTGCAAGGGTCAAGGATGTCTCTGAGTGGCTGCAGGCCATTCTGGTGGGGGGGGGGGGGGGTGGGTGAACAGCCAGCCGTCGTGGTGCATGTAGGCACCAACGATATAGGTAAAAAATGGGATGAGGTCCTACAAGCGGAATTCAGGGAGTTAGGAGTTAAACTAAAAAATAGGACCTCAAAGGTAGTAATCTCAGGATTGCTGCCAGTGCCACGAGCTAGTCAGAGTAGGAATGTCAGGATAGATAGGATGAATGCGTGGCTCGAGAGATGGTACAAGAGGGAGGGATTCAAATTTCTGGGGATTGGGACCGGTTCTGGGGGAGGTGGGACCTGTACAAACCGACGGTCGGCACCTGGGCAGGGCTGAAACCGATGTCCTAGGGGGGGTGTTTGCTAGAGCTGTTGGGGAGGGTTTAAACTAATGTGGCAGGGGGATGGGAACCGATGCAGGAAGTTGGAAGGTAGTAAAACTGGGACAGAAGCAAAAGGAAGTAAGGGGAAAAATGCAAGGCAAAGAAGACATAGTCAAAAATCTAAAAGGGCGACAGTACAAGGTACAGTGACTGAGGGGAGCTCAGTGAATAGGCCCAGTAATACTAAAAGGTCTAAAACAGGAGATGTTAAGATTCAAAATGGAGGTAAAAAAAACAACATAAGTATACTTTACCTGAATGCTCGTAGTATTCGGAATAAAGTAAATGAGTTGATGGCACAAATCATCGTGAATGACTATAATTTAGTGGCCATTACTGAAACATGGTTAAAGGATGGTCACGACTGGGAGTTAAATATCCAAGGGTATCAAACTATTCGGAAGGACAGAGTGGATGGTAAGGGAGGTGGTGTTGCTCTGTTATTTAAGGATGACATCCGGGCAATAGTAAGGGATGACATCGGTGCTATGGAGGATAAGGTTGAATCCATTTGGGTGGATATCAGGAATAGTAAGGCGAAAAAGTCACTGATAGGAGTAGTCTATCGGCCACCAAATAGTAACGTTATGGTGGGGCAGGCAATAAACAAAGAAATAACTGATGCATGTAGAAATGGTACAGCAGTTATCATGGGGGATTTTAATCTACATGTCGATTGGTTTAACCAGGTCGGTCAAGGGAACCTTGAGGAGGAGTTTATAGAATGTATCCGCGATAGATTCCTAGAACAGTATGTAATGGAACCTACGAGGGAACAAGCGGTCCTAGATCTTGTCCTGTGTAATGAGACAGGATTGATTCATGATCTCATAGTTAGGGATCCTCTCGGAAGGAGTGATCACAATATGGTGGAATTTAAAATACAGATGGAGGGTGAGAAAGTAAAATCAAATACTACTATTTTGTGTTTAAACAAAGGAGATTACAATGGGATGAGAGAAGAACTAGCTAAGGTAGACTGGGAGCAAAGACTTTATGGTGGTACAGTTGAGGAACAGTGGAGAACCTTCCAAGCGATTTTTCACAGTGCTCAGCAAAGGTTCATACCAACAAAAAGGAAGGACGGTAGAAAGAGGGAAAATTGACCGTGAATATCTCAGAAAATAAGGGAGAGTATCAAATTGAAGGAAAAAGCATATAAAGTGGCAAAGATTGGTGGGAGACTAGAGGACTGGGAAATCTTTAGGGAAATCTTTAAGCTACTAAAAAAGCTATAAGGAAGAGTAAGATAGAGTATGAGAGTAAACTTGCTCAGAATATAAAAACAGACAGTAAAAGTTTTTACAAATATATAAAACAAAAAAGAGTGGCTAAGGTAAATATTGGTCCTTAGAGGATGAGAAGGGAGTTTTAATAATGGGAGATGAGGAAATGGCTGAGGAACTGAACAGGTTTTTTGGGTCGGTCTTCACAGTGGAAGACACAAATAACATACCAGCGACTGATAGAAATGAGGCTATGACAGGTGAGGACCTTGAGAGGATTGTTATCACTAAATAGGTAATGATGGGCAAGCTAATGGGGCTAAAGGTAGACAAGTCTCCTGGCCCTGATGGAATGCATCCCAGAGTGCTAAAAGAGATATCTAGGGAAATTGCAGATGCACTAATGATGATTTACCCAAATTCACTAGACTCTGGGGTGATCCCGGGGGATTGCAAATTAGCAAACGTGACACCACTGTTTAAAAAAGGAGGGAGGCAGAGAGTGGGAAATTATAGGCCAGTGAGCTTAACTTCGGTAGTAGGGAAGATGCTGGAATCTATCATCAAGGAAGAAATAGCGAGGCATCTGGATAGAAATTGTCCCATTGGGCAGACGCAGCTTGGGTTTATAAAGGGCAGGTCGTGCCTAACTAATTTAGTGGAATTTTTTGAGGACATTACCAGTGCAGTAGATAACGGGGAGCCAATGGATGTGGTATATCTGGATTTCCAGAAAGCCTTTGACAAGTTGCCACACAAAAGGTTGCTGCATCAGATAAAGATGACTGGCACTAAGGGTAAAGTAGTAGCATGGATAGAGGATTGGTTAATTACTAGAAAGCAGAGTGGGGATTACTGGGTGTTTCTCTGGTTGGCAATCAGTAGCTAGTGGTGTCATTCAGGGATCTGTGTTGGGCCCACAATTGTTTACAATTTACATAGATGATTTGGAGTTGGGGACCAAGGGCAATGTGTCCAAGTTTGCAGATGACACTAAGATGAGTGGTAAAGCAAAAAGTGCTGGAAGTCTGCAGAGAGATTTGGATAGGTTAAGTGAATGGGCTAGCGACTGGCAGGTGGAATACAATGTTGACAAATGTGAGGTTATCCATTTTGGTAGGAATAACAGCAAACGGGATTATTATTTAAACAAAATATTAAAGCATGCCGCTGTGCAGAGAGACCTGGGTGTGCTAGCGCATGAGTCACAGAAAGTTGGTTTACAGGTGCAACAGGTGATTAAGAAGGCAAATGGAATTCTGTCCTTCATTGCTAGAGGGATGGAGTTTAAGACTAGGGAGGTTGTGTTGCAATTGTATAAGGTGTTAGTGAGGCCACACCTGGAGTATTGTGTTCAGTTTTGGTCTCCTTACTTGAGAAAGGACGTACTGGCACTGGAGGGTGTGCAGAGGAGATTCACTAGGTTAATCCCAGAGCTGAAGGGGTTGGATTATGAGGAGAGGTTGAGTAGACTGGGACTGTACTCGTTGGAATTTAGAAAGATGAGTGGGGATCTTATAGAAACATATAAAATTATGAAGGGAATAGATAGGATAGATGCGGGCTGGTTGTTTCCACTGGCGGGTGAAAGCAGAACGAGGGGGCATAGCCTCAAAATAAGGAAAAATAGATTTAGGACTGAGTTTATGAGGAACTTCTTCACCCAAAGGGTTGTGAATCTATGGAATTCCTTGCCCAGTGAAGCAGTTGAGGCTCCTTCATTAAATGTTTTTAAGGTAAAGATAGAGAGTTTTTTGAAGAATTAAGGGTTATGGTATTCGGGCCGGAAAGTGGAGCTGAATCCACAAAAGTTCAGCCATGATCTCAATGAATGGCGGAGCAGGCTCGAGGGCCCAGGTGGCCTACTCCTGCTCCTAGTTCTTATGTTCTTATGGTCTTAATATTTTTTGAACACCAAGGGCAATTTAGCACAGCCAATCCACCCTAACCGGCCCATCTTTGAACTGTGGGAGGAAACCGGAGGAAACCCACGCAGACTCGGGGAGAATATGCAGACTGCACAGGAAAGTGACCCAAGCTGGGAATCGAACCTGGGACTCTGAAGCTGTGAAGCAACTATGCTGCCATCCTGGCAGATACTACTCCAGAATGCTGACAGACTCGTGGGCTTTTGGCGTGTTTTTAATGTGCTGTCACAGGTCAGGTACAGCAGCGTAGTCTTTTGATTTGAAGTCAGCTGTAAGTTAATAACTGACTAGTCTCAATCTCAAAAGGTTTATCTCACAACTTCTCTTTCAAAACTGAAACTTCCCCCATTTGCCTGTACTCCCTGCATATAACACACATGGGCTTTGCATCCGTTTTCCATGGCACAATTGACAAAACCATGCCTCAAGAAATCATCTTTATACTGCTTTGCTCGCGAGTTAAGTTTCTTTGCAGGCTATTAACCAGAGGCCCTGGAGATCTCTACAGATCTAACACAAGCACAGATCTGTCCTGCCCTGGACTCTGGTACTCTGCCTATCTGTGTCTCTGACCATCTCTTGTAACAAAATGATTAATCTTCACAGTTCTCTTGCCTTGTTTGCTCGCAGCTATAAAATGGAAGAAGCTCTCCATGATTTGGTTCCAAACACACATACATACAGGGCGCTTGACTTCAAGTATGCATGCAAGATGTGTGTCATGCTCACTACTGCCATTCACGGCCATAAGACTGTACACCGCCTTATTTCCTTCTCATTTAAAAGGTGCAATGGTTTCCATTCTCATAAATTCTGGTAGCAATCGTTGAATGTTTCTCCCACGATCGGGACCACCGCAGGAAAACTACGACCAATCACTTCAAGACCCTCCCAGCACCCACAGGGGGGTCACGGCTCATACTTTGAAAAATACTGTAGTAGTGGATGAAATTTTGCAGCATACTTCAATACAGAAATCCATACACTAGTCTATCGCACTAGTGGTTAACATTGTTGCTTCACAGCTCCAGGGTCCCATGTTCGATTCCTGGCTTGGATCACTGTGTGGAGTCTGCACATTCTCCGTGTCTGCGTGCGTTTCCTCTGGGTGCTCCGGTTTCCTCCCACAAGTCCCGAAAGACTTGCTGTTAGGTGAATTGGATATTCTAAATTCTCCCTCTGTGTACCCAAACAGACGCCGGAATGTGGCAACTCGGGGCTTTACATAGTTACTTCATTGCAGTGTTGATGTAAGCCTACTTGTGACAATAAAGATTATTTTTGTTAGCCGTTCATCTTGAAACAGTCTTGAGCATATAGCGTGTGGACAAAACTCTCAAAAGTATCAACGTGACTGAGATAATCTGTTTAATTAGAGACACTTCTTTCCTTGTGTTATTGTAAATTATTATAACAAATTCTGTTTTCTCAGGACAAGCTGAACCATGAATTTTGAAACTTATTTCAAGTTTTCAGAATTTATTTTTGAGTGCTTTCTATTTGAGAGTCTGGATAAAATTGGATTTGACTTGATACCCTTGCCATATGTTAAATTATATTTTTAATATGTTGCCTATTACAAGCAAAACACCAACACATCATTCGCATTGCAAAAAATACATTAGTATGTTTCTTGTCTGTTCATTCATAGGATGTGGACACAAATGGCATTAGCAGTTATGCCTCAAAATGGCACTCAACAAACTTTCTGATATATCCTGAGAAATGAAGACACTACATTCTGCACAATTTGAATTCAATGAAGCGTACTCAAGGTAAAAATATCAAATCCAAGTCAATGTTTATAGAGATCATGATTTAGAAAATCAAGCACAGTAGGTGAATTAAATAATTATGAGGATTTTTAAATTTAAACACTTTTTGGGCATTTGAAAATGAAAAGGAATAGAACAGTGCCATCGTGTGGTTGGTCCTGTAAGTATGCAGCCACAAGTTATGGATGTGGACAGAACATAGAACAGTACAGCACAGAACAGGCCCTTCGGCCCTCGATGTGCCGAGCAATGATCACCCTACTCAAACTCACGTATCCACCCTATACCCGTAACCCAACAACTCCCCCTTAACCTTACTTTTTAGGACACTACGGGCAATTTAGCATGGCCAATCCACCTAACCCGCACATCTTTGGACAGTGGGAGGAAACCGGAGCACCCGGAGGAAACCCACGCACACACGGGGAGGACGTGCAGACTCCACACAGGCAGTGACCCAGCCGGGAACCGAACCTGGGACCCTGGAGCTGTGAAGCATTGATGCTAACCACTATGCTACCGTGCTGCCTCAAAGTTGTAATTGAAGTGAATTGTCCTAGGACCACGGAGAAACCATTTTTGGTCTCCTCATGGGACTTGTGGAGTACGAGCTTTGCAGGTAGGGGGCAGCAGCCACCCAGCTGGAGCTCGTTAAAGATTGCACATAAAAGCCGGCCAAGGAGGGCCCACAGCTGTTGGTTATCTCAACAAGGACTAGATTGGGAGAGAATTACTGTCGTGGGCCGTGTATTGTTCGTAGTTCAATAAACCCTTTTCCAACTACCAGTGGCTTCCTCAAGTTACAAAACTGGTAGCGAGAACCGAAGGAAAATCCAATCTCACTTGTGGAACCACTTAGCTGGCCCGGACAATTACTATCCCCGGAATGGACAGAAAGTTCAAATGCCACTATTTGGTAAGCTGGAAGTCTTTGATGTATGCCTGAAAGACTGGAACCAGGATACAAGGTAAGGACTGTGCATCAATGTTCTGGCCAGGTTCTGAGTCATTGGGCTTTAAGAGGCAGCTTCAGACGATGAATGGACAAAGAGTGTGATGAGACCATCAA
This sequence comes from Scyliorhinus canicula, assembly GCF_902713615.1. NCBI lineage: Eukaryota > Metazoa > Chordata > Chondrichthyes > Carcharhiniformes > Scyliorhinidae > Scyliorhinus > Scyliorhinus canicula. Next base: position 122,918,490 of record NC_052160.1, on the reverse strand, counting down.
TTCATGCGACACGTGGTTAGAAGTGAACAGTGGTTTTAATTGTCTTACAACAGAGCCTGCCTGTGATGAGATGAACTCCAGATAAACTGGCAGGCAGGCTCCGACTGCCGAGCTTTATACAACCAGTGGGGGGAGGAGTCATGGGCGGAGCCAAGGGTGGAGCCCAGTACAAACTTCCGTACATTCCCAGTACACCTCCCCCTAGGGGCAGAGCCGTGCAACTGCTCTTGTGCCGAGTTTACAGAGGAATGGTGCAACATGTGTGATAACTGTGTATTGTGCTATTATGATTCACCATATTCACCCCCTGTAAAAAAAAAAATCAAGTCCGGCGGGGGTGATGGTTTACAGATTGAGCCTGTCCGGTGGTCGAGTTGTTCCGGTGGTCGAGTTGTCTGTTGTGATCGGCGGAGCACCGGGGTTGCAGTCTCTTCTGGTGGCTGGATGATCACGGTCAGTTGAGGGACGATGGCGGACTCCGGGGGTGATTCTGTCCGAGCTTCGTACCCGTCTGGTTCGACTGGGGAGTGGAGGCGCTGGGAGCTTGCGGGTGCTGGCGCGCGGAACATGTGTAGCGAACTGGTAGGCGCGGGGGCTTGGGGCGCTGCAGGTTGGGTGAGATGTGTGAGGGTTACCTCGGCAGTGGTAGTGGTGGGGTTTGCTCCTGCAGGCGCTAGGTCCCGGAGGGATACGGTGTCCTGACGGCTGTCAGGGAACTCTATGAAGGCGTATTGGGGTTCGATGTAGTAGGAGCACTTTTTCCACAAGTGGGTCAGTTTTGTGTGCCCTGACGTGCTTCCTGAGGAGCACTGGGCTCGGTGTCTTCAACCATGCCGGGAGCAAAACCCCCGTGGTAGTGACCCTGGAAAAGGTAAAGAGCCGCTCGTGAGGGGTCTGATTGGTGGCGGTACACAAGAGGGACCTAATAGCGTGGAGCGCGTCTGGGAGGACTTCTTGCCAATGGGAGATCAAGAGATTCCTGGACCGGAGGGTCAGTAGGACGGTCTTCCAGACCATCGCATTCTCCCTCTCCACCTGCCCGTTCCCCCTGGGGTTATAGCTGGTAGTCCTGCTCGAGGTGATGCTCTTGTCGAGCAGGTACTGACGCAGCTCGTCGCTCATGAAGGACGAACCCCGGTCGCTGTGTACATAGCTGGGGAAACCAAACAGGGTGAAGATACTATGCAGGGCCCTGATGACCATGTGAAAAGTCATGTCGGGGCACGGGATAGAAAAAGGGAATCGGGAGAACTCGTCGATGACATTTAGGAAGTACACGTTCCGGTTAGTCGAGGGGAGTGGCCCTTTGAAATCGATAGCGAGGCATTAAAAGGGCCTAGAAGCCTTGATCAGGTGGGCCCTGTCTGGTCTGTAGAAGTGCGGTTTGCACTCCGTGCAGATCGGGCAATCCCTGGTGACGGCTTTTACCTCCTCGGTGGAGAAAGGCAGATTTCGGGCTTTAATGTAGTGGGCGAGCCGGGTGGCAGAGGTTATTGTGGATGGCTTTTAAGCGGTCGCTCTGCATGCTGGCGCACGTGCCACGGGACAAGGCATCTGGGGGCTCGTTGAGCTTCCTCGGTCGATACATAATATCGTATTTGTAGGTGGAGAGCTCGATCCTCCACCACAGAATTTTATCATTTTTAATTTTGCCTGTTTGCGAGTTGTCAAACATGAAGGCAACTGATCTTTGGTCAGTGATGAGGGTGAACCTTCTACCTGCGAGGTAGTGCCTCCAGTGACGAATAGCCTCCACAATGGCTTGTGCTTCCTTTTCGACCGAGGAGTGTCGAAGTTCCGAAGCAGAGAGGGTTCGGGAGAAAAATGCGACTGGTCTCCCTGCCTGATTTAATGTGGCTGCAAGAGCTACCTCTGAGGCATCGCTCTCAACCTGGAAAGGGACGGATTCATCCACCGCCCGCATGGCCGCTTTGGCGATGTCCTCCTTGATGCAGTTGAAGGCTGGCGGGTCTCAGCTGACAGGGGAAAAAGTGTGGCCTTAAAGAGTGGGCGGGCTTTGTCCGCATATTGAGGGACCCACTGGGCATATTATGAAAAGAACCCCAGGCACTGTTTGAGGGCCCTGGGACAATGGGGGAGAGGGAGTTCTAAGAGGGGGCGCATACGGTCCGGGTCGGGGCCCAGGACTCCGTTTTCCACGACATAGCCGAGGATGGCTAGTCTGGTTGTGCGGAAAACGCATTTCTCCTTGTTGTACGTGTGATTAAGCTTCTGGGCCATCTGGAGAAATCGATTGAGGTTGGCATCGTGGTCCTGCTGGTCATAGCCGCAGATGGTGACGTTATCCAAGTACGGAAACGTGGCCCGCAGCCCATACTGGTCCACCATTCGGTCCATTGCTCGTTGGAACAACGATACCCCATTTGTGACGCCAAAGGGAACCCGGAGGAAGTGGAAGAGGCGGCCATCGGCCTCAAACGCCATGAAGTGGCGGTCCTCCGGGCGGATTGGGAGCTGGTGGTATGCAGACTTCAGATCCACCGTGGAGAAAATCCGATATTGGGCTATCTGATTCACCATGTCTCCAATCCTGGGGAGGGGGTACGCGTCGAGGAGCGTAAACCGATTAATAGTCTGACTATAGTCTATGACCATGCGGAATTTTTCCCCGGTCTTGACGACCACCACCTGAGCTCTCTGATCCCCTCACGTAGGAGCCTCTGGACCTCGGTTCGAATGAACACCCTGTCCTGTAGGCTGTACTGCCTGCTGCGAGTGGCTACGGGTTTACAGCTTTATACAACCAGTGGGGGGAGGAGTCATGGGCGGAGCCAAGGGTGGAGCCCAGTACAAACATCAGTACATTCCCAGTACACCTCCCCCTAGGGGCAGAGCCGCGCAACTGCTCGTGTGCCGAGCTTACAGAGGCATGGTACAACATGTGTGATAACAGTGTGAGTTATGCTATTATGATTCACCACAGAGTGGTCCTTCGGAGATCTGTTAACTGTCAAGTCTTTCTTTGATACTGCAGTGAGGAGAACATCGGAAACATGGAGCATGATGAAATCGCTGTCATTCTTGCTAAAAGGCAGGAGAGAAGGAAAGATCAATGGAGGTGCCTGGTTCACTAAAGACAGGATCAGAACCACAAAGTGGAAGGGATAGCAGGGCTTGCTCCTCAGACAGAGGATGAACCCCAGAGAACCATTGCTCGGAGGTTTATCACGAGACCCAGGGTGACATACCTGCCGAGAACCAGTATCGGCGAAGACTATGTATGTCCAGGGGTTTAGTTGGTCACATCTACCACTTTCTGTAGCATCTGGAGCCATAGGAACTTGAAAGACATCCACTGCCAGTGTCACTGAAGCTGACTGCAACACAATGTTTACACCAGTGGCTCCTTCCAGGTTTCCACAGGTGGAATTTTGCAAGTCTCCGGCACGCAAGTGCATCCAAGACATGGTGGACACAATCTTCATGACAGCACAGAATTTTCTGCAATTCGACCAGCACCAGGCAAGCCAGGATGCAAGATCAGTAAGATTTGTGCAGATTTCTGGTTCTCCACGGGTGCAGGGTGATATTGACTGCACTCGCATAACACTCAAGAGTTCATCGGCATCAAGCTGTGAACTATCAAGTAGTGAACTATGTGAACCGCAAGGCCTTTTACTCACTTGAGTGTTCCAGGTGTGTGCTCGATTGCCAGGGACTATGCAGGACTCTTGCATTCTGAGGCACTCTCAGATCCCTGACATTTTCAGGGACCATAAAAGTTGCACGTTGAGTCCTCAGAGACAAGGGTTACCCACTGAGAAGTTGGTTGATACGCGCGACGTCTGCGCGGAGGGCACAGAGTGCAACTGAGACAAGATACAATGATGCTCATGCAGCAACTCACACTTTGATGAAGCAGACCATAGGGATGCTGAAGATGGGGTTGCAGTTCCTGGACTAGTCTGATGGAGCCTTGCAATACATTCCACAAAGGGTTTGGGCATTATGGTCACTCGCTGAACTCTACAACCTGGCGTTGTGCTGCCTGAGGTGGAGGGGCATTTTCTTTCTCCAATAAGGAGGATGTAGATGGGGACGAGGCTGAGGAGAATATGTTGGCCATGAGGCATTGGCGATGTCTAAATAAGGCAGATGAACTTGGATGCACTCATTGCCGTTAGATTCATGGATGATGATGAGCAGATGCAATGAGGAAATCCTATTATATTCACATGGCTTCTGTGAGCATTGCTCTTCCATCTCAATCATTCATTGGGTGCAATTCTCCGACGTCGTTGTGCTCTCGCTCAAGCATAACAAGGCTGGTGAATAGTGGGAGAGGCCAAAGATGAGATCCGCGCCGGGCGCAAAACAGTTTGTGAAGCAACCGGCCCGCTCCTGTAGGCGAAATCAGAATCTTGCCATAGCATAGCGAGAAACCAATTATTACCACTTTTTTTTTTTTTATAAATGTTTTTATTCAGTTTTCGTATTTTATATTGAACAAATTACAAATTGTTAGGAGAGAGAAACAAAAAAAAAAAACAAACAAAAACAAACACGCAAAAATTAACATACATATTTACAGGTAAGCATCTTCGTAGTAGTAACTGCGCCCCCCCCCCTCAACATGTTTATTTAGCTTGGTTTTGGGCCTTAGCTAGCCATCGAACCCCCGTAACGAACCTGTAGCCCCCCCCCCCTCCCGCTACCTTCCCCCGACTATTCTTCCTCTTGTACATTGGCCACAAATAGGTCCCGGAACAGTTGCATGAATGGCTCCCACGTTCTGTGGAAGCCGTCGTCCGACCCTCGGATGGCAAATTTGATTTTCTCCATTTGGAGAGATTCCGAGAGGTCGGACAGCCAGTCCGCAGCTCTGGGCGGTGCTGCTGACCGCCAGCCAAACAGGATTCTACGGCGGGCGATCAGGGAGGCAAAGGCAAGGGCATCCGCCCTCCTCCCCAGGAATAGATCTGGCTGTTCTGAAACCCCGAAGACCGCCACTATCGGGCATGGCTCCACCCTCACACCCACCACTTTGGACATTACCTCGAAGAAGGCTGTCCAGTACTCCACGAGTCTGGGGCAAGACCAGAACATGTGGGCGTGGTTGGCCGGGCCTCTTTGGCACCGTTCACATCTGTCTTCCACCTCCGGGAAGAACCTACTCATACGGGTTCTTGTTAAGTGGGCTCTATGTACCACTTTTAGTTGCGTCAGGCTGAGCCTTGCGCACGTGGAGGTGGAGTTGACCCTATGCAGTGCTTCGCTCCAGAGTCCCCACCCGATCTCCATCCCCAGGTCGTCCTCCCATTTCCTCCTTGTTGCGTCCAGTACGGTGTCGTCCCTATCTACCAGTCGGTCATACATGTCACTACAGTTCCCTTTCTCTAGGATACTTGCGTCCAGTAGGTCTTCCAGTAGTGTCTGTCGTGGCGGTTGTGGGTACGTCCTTGTCTCCTTTCGTAGGAAGTTTTTGAGCTGCAGGTACCGTAGCTCGTTCCCCCCAGCTAGCTGAAATTTCTCTGTCAGTTCGTCCAGTGTTGCGATCCTGTCGTCCGTGTATAGGTCCCTGACTGTCAGTGTCCCCCCGTCCTGCCTCCACCTTTTGAAGGTGGCGTCGGTCAGTGCTGGTTTGAACCTATGGTTGTTGCAGATGGGAGCCCTGTTCGACATTTTGGTCAGGCCAAGTTGCTGCCGCAGTTGGTTCCAGGATTGGAGGGTGGCTGTCACCACTGGGCTGCTGGAGTGTTTTTTGGGTGGGGATGGGAGTGCTGCCGTGGCGAGGGCCCGGAGGGAGGTTCCCATGCAGGAGGCCTCCTCCGCACGCACCCACTCAGCTTCTGGCTCCTGGATCCATCCCCTTACTCGCTCGGCTGTTGCTGCCCAGTGGTAGAATTGTAGATTCGGGAGGGCTAACCCTCCCCTGGTTTTTGTTTTTTGTAAGACCTTCTTTGGGATCCTAGCATTTTTACCCCCCCATACGAACGCCATGATGAGTTTGTCCAGCGCTTTGAAAAAGGCCTTGGGGATGTAGATCGGAATGGATCTAAACAGGAAGAGGAACCTGGGCAGTACGTTCATTTTGATCGTCTGAACTCTCCCCGCGAGGGAGAGCGGGAGTGTGTTCCATCTTTGCAGGTCCTTTTTAACTTCCTCCGTCAGGCTGGTGAGGTTCCATTTGTGGATCCCTTTCCAGTCATGGGCTATTTGGATCCCCAGGTAGCGGAATTTATGTCGGGCTTGTTTGAACGGCAGCCCCTTTAGTGCTGCCCCCCCCCCCCCCTTGCGGGTGTAATGGGAAGATCTCACTTTTGCTCATGTTGAGTTTGTAGCCCGAGAAGGCTCCAAACTCTTTCAGGAGCGCGATGATTCCGTCCATGCTGCTTTGTGGGTCCGAGATATAGAGGAGCAGGTCATCCGCATAGAGTGAGACTCTGTGCTCTCTACCTCCCCTTCGGATCCCCCTCCAATTTTTTGCTGCCCTGAGCGCGATTGCTAGCGGTTCGATTGCTAGTGCGAACAGCAGCGGGGACAGTGGGCATCCTTGTCTGGTGCCCCTGTGCAGCTGGAAGTATTGGGAGTTGGTATTGTTGGTCTGTACACTCGCCATGGGAGCGTTGTACAGGAGCTTTACCCAAGCGGTGAACCCTGTTCCAAGCCCGAACCGCTCCAGTACCTCTATGAGGTATATCCATTCGACTCTGTCGAAGGCCTTTTCTGCGTCCAGGGAGACGATCACCTCTTGTGTTCTCTCCCCGGAGGGGGTCATTATCACGTTCAGCAGGCGCCTGATGTTCGCGGTCAGCTGTCTACCTTTGACAAAGCCCGTCTGGTCCTCTGTGACCACCTCAGGTACACAGTCTTCTAGCCTTTTGGCTAGGATTTTGGCCAGTATTTTGGCGTCTGCATTCAGCAGAGATGTGGGTCTGTATGACCCACATTCCGTTGGGTCTTTGTCTTTCTTAGGTATCAGCGAGATTGAGGCCTGTGCTAACGTGGGTGGCAACGTGCCCCTAGCTAGCGAGTCTGTGAACATCTCCCGCATGTGCGGGGCCAGCGCTGTCGCAAATTTTTTGTAGAAGTCCGCCGGGAATCCGTCCGGTCCCGGCGCCTTCCCCGCCTGCATGGAGCTAATGCTCTCCATGATCTCTCCCAGTGCTAGTGGTGCTTCCAGATCCCGTTTTCTGCCCTCTCCCACAACTGGTATGTTCAGTCCGTCAAGAAACCGGTTCATCCCAGCCTTCCCCGTTGGGGGCTCTGAGGTGTACAGCTCTTGGTAGAAGGCCTTGAAGGTTTTGTTAATCTTCTCTGGTTCTGTTTCCAACGTGCCTCTGGTATCTCTGATTTGCGCAATTTCTCTGCTGGCTGCCTGCTTTCTCAGCTGGTGGGCCAACAGGCGGCTGGCTTTGTCTCCGTGTTCGTATAGGGCCCCGCGTGCCTGGCGGAGCTGGTGTACTGCTTTCCTGGTGGAGAGCAGGTCAAAGTTCCTTTGTAATTCTTTTCTCTCCGCCAGGAGTTCTACAGTCGGGGCCTCGGAGTATTTATGGTCTACCTCCAGTATGGAGTCGACCAGCTTCTGCCTAGCCACCCTTTCCTCCCTATCTCTTTGCGCTTTGTAGGCTATGATTTCCCCTCTTAGTACGGCCTTAAGCGCTTCCCAGAACGTGGAGGGTGAGACCTCCCCGTTTTGGTTGATCTCAGTGTACTCCGCTATGGCCTGCGCTATCCTTTCGCTGAAGGCCTTGTCAGCTAGTAAGGCACCGTCCAACCTCCATTTGGGGCGCTGGGCCCTTCCCGTCTCTAGCCGCACATCCATGTAGTGTGGAGCGTGGTCTGATATCACAATTGCGGAGTATTCCACCTTGTCTATCTCTGGAAGCACCGTTTTCCCCACCACAAAGAAGTCAATTCTGGTGTACACGTTGTGTACTGGGGAGAAGAAAGAGAATTCTTTCTCCCCCGGGTGGGCGAATCTCCAGGGGTCTACTGCTCCCATCTGCTCCATATAGTGGCTGAGTTCCCTTGCCATGTTTGAGGTTTTCCCCGTTCTGGGGTTTGATCTGTCCGTCGTTGGGTCCTGTACACAGTTGAAGTCCCCCCCCATGATTAGTCGGTGCGTCGCTATGTCCGGGATTTCTGCCATGGTCTTTTGGATGAAGCTCGTGTCGTCCCAGTTGGGCGCGTACACGTTAACTAGAACTACCGGCGCCCCATCCAGGGCCCCGCTGACCATGACATACCGTCCCCCTGGGTCCGTAACCGTCTTTGTCGCCCTAAACATTGTCCTCTTGCCAATCAGGATCGCCACCCCCCTGGCCCTTGCCCCATAACAGGAATGATAGGTTTGTCCCACCCAGCCCTTTCTTACCCGCAGTTGGTCCTGCTCCCTCAAGTGCGTCTCTTGGAGGAAGACTATGTCGGCCCTCATGTTTCTAAGGTGGGTGAGGACTCTAGATCTCTTCACTGGGCCGTTAAGTCCCCTTACGTTCCAGGTGACTATTCTGGTGGGGGGCTTCTGCCCCCTTGCTCCTGTGGGGTTAACCATATTTGTCCGGTGGACGCGCCCCTGCCCTCTGGGGTTTCCCTATGTTAGGGGGCCGTCCAGGATGTCCACTATCACTGCTCTCCCCATGCGGTCGGGTCCCTGCGCTCCGGGGTTCCCCCTTGTCCCGGGGACACCCGCCATGGCCGTCCACTTTGTGTCCGCCACGCGGGTAGTCCCCTGCACTCCGGGGGGCCCCTTCACCCACAGACCGTACTGGGTGGGTGCTTGCAGCAGTTCCCTGTTTCGAGCCCTTGTCTGTGGCACTTTGTGGCCCTATTCCCTTACTGGCCTCTTTTGTCCCTTCATCCCTGCGTTTCCCCTCCCTGGTCTCTCGCCCCCCGGGTGCCCCCCCCCCCCCCCGCTCTATCCCTTTCGGGGATACCCCTGTGTACCCCTCCATTGCCCCTCTCTCCCCCATTCCTGTCCCCATTTGCTCTCCCACCTTTGATGGGTGACCCCCCCCCTCCCCTGCCTGGCGCCTTCCCCCCTGTTGGGGGTGCGCTGCGGCCCTGCTCTGTTGCGCGCCCCCTTCGCTAGCTTTCCTGCTAGCACGGTGGCTCCCCTCTCGGAGGTTGCTGTCCCGCTTCCCCTCTCCCCTCTCCAGTACTCCCGTTCCCTCGTGCCGGGGCCTGGCCTCCCACCTGGAGCGGGCCCTAGGGCATTGGGTTGTTTTCCGTTCTGGGTGTTCCTGCCAGGGGGGAGGGGGCTGGCTTTGCCTCGCCCCTCCCCACCCCCCCGTCGGCATGACGTGTCTCCTTGCCATGGGCCCCTCGTCCCTACTTCCCATGGCGTTTTTTCCAGCCCGTGCTCCTCGACGAATCTATTCGCCTCGGCAGGGGCTGTAAAGAAATATTCCTTGTGTTGGTATGTGACCCAGAGTTTTGCTGGGTACAGCATACCAAAACGTACTTTGTTCTTATAGAGAGCTGCTTTCGCTCTGTTGAACTCCGCCCGTCTCTTAGCTATGTCCGCTCCAAAATCCTCGTAGATTCGGATGGCGTGCCCGTCCCAATTGCAGGCTCTATTCTCCTTGGCCCAGCGCAGGATTGTCTCCCTATCCCGGTACCGGTGCAGTCTGGCTATAACTGCTCTCGGTTTTTCCCCTTCCTTGGGCTTCGGGCGCAGTGACCGATGAGCTCTGTCCATTTCCGGTGGGGTGGGAAAAGTTTCCCGCCCCACTAAGGAGCCCAGCATCGCAGCCACGAATGTTGTGGGATTTCTACCCTCTATCCCCTCTGGCAGGCCCACTATCTTAATATTTTGCCTTCTCGAGCTGATCTCCTGGTCGTCTACCCTGCCCTTCAGGCTCCCCTGTGTTGCACTCAGTTTCACCATTCCCCTCTCCAGGGATATGACCCGGTCGCTCGCGTCAGTCGCTGCCTTCTCCAGCTCTTTAATGGTTGCCCCCTGGGCTTCCAGTATCTTCCCTTGGGCTTCCAGTATCTTCCCTTGGGCATCCACTTTCTTCTCCAATCTGGTCAGAACCTGCTGCACCCCTGACATGGCCCTGGTCACTGCTGCCTGTGCTGCGGCCTCTGCGTCTGCTTTTAACTCTGCCTTGAATGCCTGCAGCTGCTCCCTCACCACCTCGGCAAAGGCTTCCTTCCAATTCACGCCCCCCTCTAACCCCAGGGGAGAGGTTGCCCGCCCGTCCAGCTCTTCTGGATGCGGCGAAGCATCCTTCCCGCCGCTTCGCGTGTTGACTCGTTCGCCCGAGCTGGCTTTCCCTTTGCCCAGTCTACTTCCGGTGCCCCCTTTCTCTTGGCTCCCTTCTGGCACTTTTTTCTCCCCCTTCCCCTTCATCTTTTCTTCTCTCCTTGTTCTTCTTTTTCCCCCTTTTCCGCACCCTATTTTTATTTTATTTATTATTATATATCTATATATGTATATATATATATATATATATTTATTTTTTTTTAATTAAATTTATTTCCCCTACCCCTTTTCTCTTTACCAGTTTTCTTTTGGGAAGAACAGAAATACAAGTCTCTTTTTTCTTTTGTCTTCTTTCCCCACTCAACCAGGAGAGAGAGAGAGAGAGTCCCTTTGTCTTTGCCACGTGGTGGTCACAGCAGGGGGGGGGGGGGGGAGGGGCGAGTGGGCCGGTGGTCGCTGCTGGTTGGGGGGGGGGGTGGTCGCTGCTGGTTGGGGGGGGGGGTGTCCCCGCTGCTGGCTGGGGGGGGGGGGGGGTTGTGTCCCCGCTGCTGGCTGGGGGGGGGGGGGGGGGGGGTTGTGTCCCCGCTGCTGGCTGGGGGGGGGGGGGGGGGTTGTGTCCCCGCTGCTGGCTGGGGGGGGGGGGTCCCCGCTGCTGGCTGGGGGGGGGGGGAAGAGAAGAGGGGCCGCCGCCGCCGCTCCGCTCCTGGCCCGCGGGGGGGGGGGGGGGGGGGGGGGAGAGAAGAGGGGCCGCCGCCGCACCGCTCCTGGCCCGCGTGGGGGGGGGGAGAGAAGAGGGGCCGCCGCCGCCGCACCGCTCCTGGCCCGCGTGGGGGGGGGGGGGGGGGAGAGAAGAGGGGCCGCCGCCGCCGCCCCGCTCCTGGCCCGCGTGGGGGGGGGGGGGGGAGGGAGAGGGGATGGACCTGCTGCTGTTGGGCCCCCCTGTCGCCGCTCCGCTGCCGCTCCGGCTCCTCCGCTCCGGCTCCTCCGCTCCGGCTCCTCGGCTCCTCCGCTCCGGCTCCTCCGCTCCTCCGCTCCGGTTCCTCGGGTCCTCCGCTCCGGCTCCTCCGCTCCTCCGCTCCGGCTCCTCGGCTCCCGCTCCGGCTCCTCTGCCGGCGCTCCTCCTCCGCCGTCCGGCCTGTCCGGGGGGGGGGGGGGGGGGGGGGGGGGTTGTTCTTCTTGTCTACCGCTTGCGGGAGCCCCTCTCCCTGCGACCTCCTCGCTCGCCGCCCGGAAGTCAAGTCGCCTCAATTATTACCACTTAAGCCCTATTTCCATACAATTAACGAGAGCCACTTGTCATCCAATCGCCTCCAGTCATTTACCAGCCTCCCCAGCAAGTGCTGATGCAGGCGCAGATTAGTACTCCCTTTTAAAAACATGAACCTGGCAGAAGCTGTGGCGAGCCAAGGAGGTGAGTCACCATCTTTGCTCACAGGCAGACACCGGGGCCTCTAGGTTTGCTACCCCAGTGCTTGGCTGAGGGTGGGGGACGCATGGCAGGAGTGGGCTGCCAAAGGCGGTTGGGGGGCGGGGATGCTGGGAGGGTAACCAGGGGGTAACCGCTTACGGCACCTCCATGCCTGGATCATGATTATCCGTTCTGGGGGAAACCCTTGTCCCTGCCTGTGCCCCACCGATCACCCACTGACTACTGATGCCTCTGGCTGCGTTTCCTCAGGCTATTGTGGAAGGGAATTGGCAATCGTGGTTAAGTGAGTACAGTTGTCAAGTGGATCCCCATGGCTGGGCGGGCCATGTAGCATGTGGGACTTATTGCCTCGCATCCCAATCACACCTTGAGGCCTGGACACTGTGCTTGAACACTGCGGGAGGCAACAACCCACATGCAACACCCAAACAGTTCCGGAGACCTTTCCGTAGCTGGAGGGTGGGTGAACTCCACGGGGTTGGGGGGGGGGGGGGGGGGGGGGGGGGGAGGAATGCCTGGACAGATACCCCAGTCCCGGTGGTACTTCCCTCCTCACCACCTACTCCCTACGTAACCCCCCCCCCCCCTCCACTCCGGTGCGCTCAATGTGCTTGGCAGTCTCAGCTCTACCATTACGTCTCGGTGCTTCCCCAGGATGCACGTCTGAGGTGGAGGCTACCAGCTGCTTACCTTGTCCCATGACCTTTGATGTATCCCCTGGGGCTCTGGGGGCTTGTCAATGGCAAATTCACAACCGTGCCGCCCTGTTCTATGTGCTGATCTCGTGACGCGGCATCATCAGAGGGAGCTGGTGGTCACCGTCGCCACTCCATGTGACGGGTTAAAGTTGGCACTCAGCCTCTCGGTCGGTGCCCATAGGACCCTGGGGTTCACCTTGAGGCGGACGGGCAGCGGTTCGAGCCCCGGCTGCCCCTGCATCATTTGGCTTTGCCAGCCCTGGTGGTTACCCATGCTCTGCACCATCGTGCCAATGCCCTCAGCGATGCTCTCAGTGACTGAGACGTGCTCTGCCGCACCTCAGCAATGCCCGCCTGCGGCTGGGACAAGCTCCGCAGTGCCTCGACCATTCCCATCTGAGAGCGGTATATGCCCCGCAAACCTCGTCTAGGTCAGCCTGGTACTTGGTCACATCCCCCAGCGAAGTGGTCATTAGCTCATAGAACATACAGTGCAGAAGGAGGCCATTTGGCCCACCGAGTCTACACCGACCCACTTAAGCCCTCAATTCCACCCTATCCCTGTAACCCAATAACCCCTCCTAACCTTTTTGGATGCTAAGGGCAATTTAGCATGGCCAATCCACCTAACCTGCAGGTCTTTGTACTGTGGGAGGAAACCGGAGCAGCTGGAGGAAACCCAGGCAGACACGGGGAGAATGTGCAGACTCCGCACAGACAGTGACCCAGCAGGGAATCGACACTGGCGCTGTGAAGCCACAGTGCTATTCTGCACGAGGCCCTCAGCCATGGCCTTCACTGACTACATGAAGCCTTGGACACCTTCACGGTGCCGATGTCATGCACCAGGCTCTCCACTGCAGTCGCCACCTTAACAGTGCTGGCCTCAGTGCCACTCATTGCTGGCACCATGTCCTGCATCTGTATCCTTTGGGACTCCTCCAATAAGCTATGAATCTGCTGGAGTGACTCTGACATCTTACTCTGAACACCCAGGCCGCACCCTATTGTCTCCATCAGCTCCGGATAACCTACTTCCAGAGGCTCAGCATCAGCCTGGGTCCTGGGATCCAGTAGCCCTCCGACTGCTGTCGCCTGGCGGTTCCTGCCTCCACCAGATGTACATCATCAGCAGTGTGGTGCTCACCAGATTGTGCCCCAGATGCCTGACTATTAACATGTCCCACCGAGGTGCGTGTATCTGCGTTGGTGGAGGGTGGGGATGACAGCTGTGCTGTGACAATAACAGAGCTCTCCTTAGAACTCTCCACCGAGATGTTCTCAGAGTTAGGGAGAGGGGGCCGCCTGGGATGGGCTGGCGCTGTTAGCTGCTGGATCGGCGGGAGAATGGACATGTGGTCAGTGGGAGGGATGGGTCAATCAGTAAGGCAATCACTACTCATGTTTGACAAGTCCTCTGGGTGGAGCCCGGTCTGGGGATTATCTGGGAGGTTGGTGAGGGAGGTGTATGCTCCCTTGGGAGTTGGGGTTTCACTCATGCTGCCTGGTATAGTTGATCTTTTTCTGGCACTGGAGGCCAATCCTTGGCTACCTTGTGGCTCACCCTCTGGGACTCTTGGGGGAACAGGACATCCCTCCTGACTTCCACTGCATCCAGGAGCCTCCCCCGGTCAGCATCCCCAAATCTTAGGGCAGGTCTCATCTGCGCCATTGTTGTGAGCTGGCTGGGGTTCGCTGAGCAAGTGCAGCTTAAGTGCTGCTCGAACTTTGTTAGCGGGGGGCTGACGAGCGTGGTCCCGGCGAATCAGCTGGTGAGCCATCGTTTGCAGCGAGAAACCCGTGAGGCCTCGTTAAGTGGACCAATTAACATTGAATTGTGTTGCCGGCCTCTCTGGGCTAGGCGCCAGGAAGCTTGCGGCAATTCCTGCTCGCTACCACACTTAGTCCCTACAGTTCAGAGGAAGCTGTTCGACCCATTGAGTCTGTACCAAACCTCTGAAGGAGCTCCCCAACCAGGCCCACTCCCCGTAACCCCATCCAACCGTTTGGACACACTAAGGGGCAATTTGGTGCTCCCCACACCTTCCTCCCACTTAACCTACACATTTTTGGACAAGGAGGAAAGCCACGCACACACACGGAAAATTTGCAAACTCCACACAATCACCCAAGACCGGAATTCTAAATACCTAGCGCTGTGAGGCAGCAGTTCTAATCACTGTGACTGCTGGCAGCGCTATCCCTCTGTGATAAGGCTTCTGAATAGTCCCTACATTGCAGGACGATGATGATGCGTTGCAGTGGGAACAGTGCATTGATCCTCACAGAACCTCTGTGAATGCGAGACTCCTGTCTGGCTGATGGCATTAAAGCCTTACTGTATTTCAATCTGTTCACATTCATTTAATTTTGCCTGCTGAGTTGACGTTCTACATGTTTGTTAGGCTTGTTTTCTGCACAAAACAAAACTGAAAGACCAAATGTGAATAATTATTAAAATTACACTGCTGCTGGCGACATTTGTTCTAGGAACTTGGCATCATAACCTAAACTTAAGTGTGCAAAGAAAGTTTGCTCTCTGCAGTCCCTTGCTTGTGAATAATGCCAAACACCATAATAATCTTCAGAAGAACAACTTTTGTATCTGAAATTAAATGCGTCTGAAGATTACAAAGCTTTATTATGAAACAAGCAAAAATGTTTTAATGTGCATTTTTCATTTATTATTCAATTCAGCCCAACTGTTCTACTCCACTCACATTGAGAAACCCAAATATTTTTCATTACAGCAATCCCAATATCTACTGTTCTAATCAATTTGAACAGGTTAATTTAATCAATTTTCAGCTGGATTTTCTTTACAGCGATTAAGATTTTGATACACACAGTTTTGTTGATCAAAATTGATATCCATTAACTTTCATTTGTACTTATGGGAAGTAAGTTGAGGGACTTTTAAAGATGACTGTTTTCATCAACGTACTGCTCTGCTTTTTCAAGAAGGTTTTCCTTCAGCCGAAGAATTTCACGTTCACTTTCAAGAAGCTGGTATTTTGCCTTTATCATACTTTCTTCCTTGGTGAGAACTTGATGTCCCAACGCAATCATTTCTTTAAGGTGGTTGACTGGAGAAGAATCTTCTGCTGAAAGAATTTAACAACTATTGCTTGCAATTTCTATTCGCGTATACACACATTGGATTTTGCTCTTAAGTCGTGGACTTTCCCAATGATTATTCTGTCTCCGCATTGGTCACTATATTTTTCACTCTTCATGGTAACCCGCAGATTAATCAACTAACTACTTGTGGTAATGAACAGAGAGCCACTTGCTGTAACAAAATTTTCCTTGGCGTTGTTCAAACTGTATACGTGGCTGCAATATAAGGGTACATTTTCACAAACTTACATCTTTGTCATTCTGTTGAAGAATTCAGCAAACGCTATTGGCTGTATTGATGTATTTATTTGAGGGCATTTGGGTTTTATTGTCAACACTATGTGTTTCAAATGTACCTATCGGAGATGAGGCATTGTGCTATTATTTTCATTTTCCAATTGATTCCATAAATGAAAATGTATGAGAACAGAGTTCGGGCCATTAACAGTGGTATAGCTACTCCAGGTGAAGGGAAGACTAAAACTACTGAAATAATTACACCAGGATTGACAGATGAGACAAATGTTGAGTTGAATGGTGTTAGCAAGGTCAAATCGACAAGTTTGGATCTCTTGCCAAAATATATATAAATGCATAGACTAAGAAAAAGTGAATGTAGGACAGTAGCCATTAGGGTGGCATGATGGCACACTGGTTAGCACTACTGCCTCAAAGCATGAGGGACGGATTCGATCAAGCCATGGGTCACTGTCTGTGTGGACTCGAACGTTCTCCCGTGTCTGGGTGGATTTCCTCCGGATGCTCCAGTTTCCTCCCACAGTCCAAAAATGTGCAGGTTGGGAGGATTGTGCCATGCTAAATTGCACCTTAGTGTCCAATGGTGAGGTGGGTTTACGGGGATGGTACGTGGGCCTAGGTGGGGTAGCCTTATTGATTAAAGATACTATCAACATATCAGGAAGAGAGATTATTGGTGAACTCAGAATAGTACAGCACAGAAGAGACCATTTGCCCCATCGCACCTGTGTGAGTTCCATTGAAGAGCAATTCAGTCAGTCCTACTCCCCCTCTTTATCCCATATCCCTGCATTTTTCACCAAGTATTCATCTAATTCCCCTTCAGAGGCTATTTTAAGCACCACCCTATTACAACACTTAACTACTCGTGTAAAACAAACGCTTGTTTCTCATGCCACCTTTCGTTCTTTGCCAATCGCCTTATATGTCCCATCGGCCCTTCAGCTATTGGGAATAGTTTCTCTGTATTCATGTAGCCACCGAAGTTGGCCATTCCCTAAATACAAATGGAGGAACGCATAGCATACAGGATAAAATGGACAATGTTTGCAGCACAAGCAGGCTGCACCAAGCAGGTGTGGATTCTGCCTGCTAAGAGAGCAGACAGCACCGAAACGAACATTCCGCATACTAATGAGGCAATCTCCGGGATAGTTAGCATACTAATGGAACAATTCCAGAGACAATGGGCACAAATGGGGAAGTGATTGCAACATTGTAAAGACTACCAGACACCCCGGCACCAGCGGGGTTCGAAAACAAAGAGCCTGAAAGCCCGCCCAGTAGCCAAGGAACAGCCTCAGTATTGGGGGGGATTCAAACATATCGATTGGGAAGAGACCCAATCAATTCTGAGCAGGTAAAGGGGTCCGCCCAAAGGGGCGCGGATCCCTGGGACCTATAAAAGACAGGTCCCACACTTAGTTCATTCTTCTTGTCCAGCCCTCCTCTCTCCTTGACCAGCCCTCCTCTGTGGACCAGCACCTCGACCAGCTTTTGCCAAGAAGACCTTGAACGAGAGAGAGGAGAGGTTTGGGACAGCAGCCGCCAGCAAGTAAGTGTCTCACAACCTATCGCTACCAGAGATAGACACTCCTGACCCCTTTTAACCTATACCAACCTGAAGTCTGCAGACCAGAGCAGAGCAAGAGGCCTTGTTCCCTGATCCGGCAGTTCCTTCGAGATAAGTATTAGTTTATTTAGCGGTAGGAATAGTGTAATCCTTTTAGCGTGTGCATGGGTAGTTTTATAATTGTATTATAATAAACTCAGTCGTTTGAACTTACTAATTGGTGTCATCTGTTCCCTCTCTGCTTGTGTAGTTTTCAGCTGACGTGTGACCACCTTTTAAAATCTGTTATCCAGGTAATCCTCAGTGTGCAAAGGCATCATAGTGCTTCTAGCTGCTGCTCAGATTTTGCAACCCAGAGCTCATGTTTCTGCAGATGGTGGCACTTCCTGAAGGTGTAGTCATAGAACATAGAAAATACTGTGCCGAAGGAGGCCATTCGGCCCATCGAGTCTGCACCGACCCACATTAAGCCCTCACTTCCACCCCATCCCCGTAACCAATAACCCCTCCCAACCTTTTTTGACACTAAGGGCAATTTAGCATGGCCAATCCACCTAACTTGCATGCCTTTGGACTGCCCTCATTGAGGGCACTTTGTGCCTACATAACTTCCCACATTCTGCAGGATGCACGTTTTACATGGCCCAGGTGCTTTGACATACCTCAAACCTTTTTGAAGTATTGAACTACAGCATAGTATAGTATAATGACTCACATGTCACTCACCAATCGTCTCCTCTGTGCTAAGTTCGGAAAGGCCTACACTTACAAACCAATCACCTTACAAGACACCTGTGACATAACTTTCAGATTTGATCTGTCAACTCCCAGGCCTTTCTCCTACTGCTTCATGGGCTATCACTCTCTCCAACCCCCTGCTGTTCTTTGGGCTCTCTCTCTATCCCAAAGACTGTTGTTTTCTGGCCTCTCTCCAAACTCCTGCTTTATGGGCTCTTTCTCTCTCCAAACTTCAATTGCTTTATGGGCTCTCTCTCTGAACCCCCGCTGCTTTTTCGGTGCTCATTTTCTGAGCTCCTGCTGCTTTATGCATTCTCCACATCTCTCTCTCTCTCTCAACTCCTGCTGCTCTTCGGATGCTTACTCTCCAAACTTGGCTGCAGTCTCCAAACTCCCACAGCTTTATGGTTCCCCCCTCTCCCCCCTCTCTCCAAACTCCCACTGCTTTACGGTCTCCCTCCCATACAACCATAAGTTATAGGAGTAGAATTAAGCCACTCGGCCCATCAAGTCTGCTCTGCCATTCAATCGTGGCTGATACTTTTCTCATTCCCCCTTCTCCTGCCTTCTCCCCATAACCCCCTGATCCCCATATTGATCAAGAACCTATCTATCTCTGTCTTAAAGACACTCAGTGATTAGCACACTGGGCTAAATCGCTGGCTTTTAAAGCAGACCAAGGCAGGCCAGCAGCACGGTTCAATTCCCGTACCAGCCTCCCCATTTTGCGGCCATATCCGCAGGTAAAGCTGGGGCTTTATGTAGCGCAGCTGCTAGCCCCTCACCGGGTGGAGGATCGGTGGGTGGGGCAGCATCAACATTTTGGTCGTAAGACTAGCCGGATGCTGCTGACATAGCTGAGAATCGGAGAATCCAGCCCTTAGTCCCAGGAATGGAGAATCCCGGAATATATTTTTCCAGTTGCAAGTTAAAATCTGACAGTAAATGTTGAGGTAGGTGACCAATCTTTACTCAATTTCATATTTATTCACAGAATGAAACTTGCAAGTGTATAGCTCCGAACTCTATTCTAAACCTGTGTCAGTGAGTGTCTTTTTATATGTGCTGAAGTAATCAGCAAATCAACGCCCTCGATCTGTATTTATTTAACCTTAATTGATATGATTAATATTGCAGCGGTGAAAACTGTGCTGAGCGGCAGCTGCAGTCTAATCAGTGCTCTTGCTCTGCTTTATCACTTGGAGATTAAAAACATTTCTTTCACCTGTTGATTTTATTTTTAATACCTGTGTGAGGGGTCTATTTTAAAGTTTAAATCTTGTTACATTAATTCAGGCAAGTATCCAGCACTGAATGGGTTCTGGCAGCTTGCTGACGGAAGGCTGGTTGAGGGAAATTTGTCAGCTCCTCTAAGAAATGGCTGCTGGATTTTCTTTTTAAATGATTGTTGACTTCGCCGCTTAATCTTGATTTAGAAAATTGTATATGATCCCAATTTCAGTTACTACTTCAGTCAATGGAAATTTTGACTCCCATTGATCTCACGTTTTTCTGCGTTTCCTTGGTTCCGTCCCTAGTCGAGTACTGTATTGATACTTGAAGACAAATCTTTCCTCTGGCATTCATCTCTAATGTCTGGATTAAGGCCGTAACAAGGTTTGGACAGCTTTTTTTCTGAGAGTACCCAAATCAAGCAGATTATGGGTAAGAAGGTGCCTCCAGGCACCGCCGAGGTTGGCAGTAATTATTTTGACTCTAAAATTGTCCACAGAGTGAGAATGGTGAGGGCAAATCCTGTAGCACTAGCAGTTGGAAAATTCATGCTGTCTCTGAGTTCTGCTATTTCCCTCGTTTTCATAGCAAAATGGTTTCCCAGGGCTGAGTCCCACTCCTATGTGGGGGCAATTATCCAGCCTGAAGTTTTGCCCAGTTGTCTTTTGGGGGTCAGAGAAATGAACGAAAGACAAATGGAGGATTGAATGGTTGGAAGACATTTGATTGGTTGATGGTCATTCCTTATTCCAAATTAAATGTTCTAAATTATTAAATTGAATCAAAATATTGAACAAGAATTATCTTGCCATCTGTAAGGGAAAACATTTTAGTACATGAAGCCATTTATTAAGTGAGGAAAATCACTTCATCTATTTTACAAAATCTGCAACTTACCTGCACATGTTGGGGCCTGACCAGCCCAACCACTGGCTGTGCATATCTGGTAGCTCTGACCAACCTGTCTGTACCTAGAAAAGAAAAATCTATTGTAGATAGCCAAAACTTGCCAGACAAGTGAGCTAAAGGTTATATGTGAAATGAGTGCAGTGTGCTAATCAGAAAATAAATCAAATGGTTAAACTGATTTCAACTGTCAACTATTATAAAACACAATGAGACTATTATTAACCAGGGAATGAGACTATTATTAACCAGGGATGGGACTGGGGGCTTGCTGTGCACAGGGAGATATGGAGACATCCCTCAATATAATCCCAACATCAGAAATATTAACCTTCAGCAAAATCATTCAGGAATTTGTGCAGCTGAATACTCACCCTTCGTTACAATGATATATGGCTTTATTTCCAAAAGTAGTACCTGATGCTTGAGAATATCCATTCTCAATTTCTCCTGGATTACCACAATTCCTCGCTAGACAGAAACAAATAATGTTATTAAACACCAAAATCTCCAAAGGATTTTTCCATGTAATTCATCGAAATATGAACATTACCTGCTGCACGTTGTTCCAGAGAGTTGGATTTATTTTCAAAATTTAGCACAAGTAATACACAATTCAATCCAATGATCTAAAAACCCAAGCTAACAGGACTCTGTCCTCAGCCTAAATTTTAAAAACACAATCAACTTTTGCATGAGGGTGGGAATATTTTCATTTGTTATCAGGAAGTCCAGCGGTGTGAAGGATGCTTCACTGCAAAGCGTGTGCAGTGATGTCCCAGGCCTGTGGCGTTTGACTGTGACAACCACAAACATGTCAGAAATTCTAGTCACCGGAGTCTCTTCCCTTTGACTCCCACTGATCTTAGTTTTGTAATAGGGATCCTTTTGTGTCTTACTCACTTAAATACTACTTTGCTGTTGATAGCAGCGACCGCCACCTTTGAAGTGGCGGTGCTCCAATTTTCTTTGTTCAATCTCAGTTTCTTACACTTCTTTGTCCTCTTCAGCTCCTGCTGCAGTTAGCTATGCCCTTGACCTGCTGCAAGTTTATGTCATTCTGAGCTCTTGATATGCAGCGAATCTTGGTTAATTAGGATACTATTACTGGGCTATAGAAAATCAACTTGCTGGAGCAATCCAAGAATGTTATTAAACACCAAAATCTCCAAAGGATTTTTCCATGTAATTCATAGAAAAATGAACATTAAAGGTGCTTAACCTGCTGCATATTGTTCCAGAGCGTTGGATTTATTTCCAAAATATGGATCTATGCATCTTTGGATAATAAGATGAAAATCAATAACTGCACAAATCTTGCTCATGGGTAACCACACCGTTAAATGCTAAGTAATCAAATATTACGGTTAAGATTGTTCATAAAATGCTAATTTATAGGGCGTGATTCTCTGGCCTCATTGTGCCCATCGCCAATTGGCTATTCCTGGTGAATAACAGGAGAGCCCCTAATTTTTAAAATATATAAATTTAAAGTGCAAAAGGAGGCCATTTGGCCCATCATATCTGCACTGGCCCTTGGAAAGAGCACCCACTTAAACCCACACCTCCACCTTATCCCCATAACTTAGTAACCCACCTAAACTTTTTTGGACAATTTAGGGCAATTTATCATGGCCAATCCACCTAACCTGCACACCTTTGGACTGTGGGAGGAAAACGGACCACCTGGAGGAAACCCATGCAGACACGGGGAGAACGTGCAGACTCCGCACAGACAGTGACCCAAGCCGGGAATCGAACCTGGGACCCTGGAGCTGTGAAGCAACAGTGCTACCATGCCGCTTGTGGTACAGTCAAAAACAGCTTCTTCCCCGCTGTTACCAGACTCCTAAATGACCCTCTTATGGACTGACCTCATTAACACTACACCCATGCTTCATCCGATGCCGGTGCTTAAGTAGTTACACTGTATACCTTGTGTTGCCCTATTATGTATTTTCTTTAATTCCCTTTTTCTTCCCATGTACTTAATGATCTGTTGAGCTGCTCGCAGAAAAATACTTTTCACTGTAGCTCGGTACATGTGACAATAAACAAATCCAATCCAATGGGTGGGGCCTGAGGGGGACCATGGCTATGAAAGGGGGGGGGCGAAGGGGGCCATGAAGAGGGTACATAAAGGGGCTGCCTAAAGGGGTGTATGAAGGATTGGGGAATAAGGCAGGGATAATCTAGAGTGGGGGGTGTGAAGGGGTTATGAAGAGTGGGACCTGAAACGGGCATATGGGAGGACCTCAAAGTGGAGGGACTGAATGTTGGGGATGGCCTTAAAGGTGGGGGCCTCAGTGATCCCATAGCAGGGTATGCTGACTGGGAGGAGGGGGGGGGATGTCCCAATGTCAACAAGGATGGATGGGGTGGGGCCGGGTCACCCACATGCCTGGGTGTTCTGGGGGGGGGGGGGGGGGCTGGGTGATGTGGACATTTAGTGATGGGGGGAGGTTGCTCCTCCGGGGGTGAGCTTTGGGGGTATTGCCCATGTCTGTGGGGGTCTTGATGTCTGTGGGTGGGAGGTGTGGGGAGCCTTCAACAAGTTTGAGATCTGGGCACCCTTTAAAAAGGGCTCCCTGATCTCTGAGGATCCGGTTCTGCTGGTATCTTTATTTCCCCACTCAAGAAAAAATTCCAAGAGTGGGATGTTTTAGTGAGGACCAAGCTCCAAGAAAATGACTAAGTGAGTGTGAATTACAATCTGGATCGCACCCATACGCTCAGCGGAAATCACCACACGACCCCTGGTCAAAATGGCACTATGGGCATGATTCTCCGTCCTAGTTAAGCTCTCACACGAGTGAAATGTGGCCGCTGAATAGCAGGAGAGGCAGAAAACAAGGACAGTGCCAGGCACCAAACAGTTTGTGATGCTACCGGACCACTCCCGAGGTGTAATTGGGATCTCTCCATTGTATGGCGAGAAGCCAATTATCACCACTTCAGCCCTACTTCCATACATTTAACAAGAGTCACCCCATAGCCAACGGCCTCCTGTCATTCAGCGGCTTTCCCAGCGAGTGGGGATTCCCAGTGCCAATTAGTATTCCTTATGAAAAACATGAACCTGGCAGAAGGGCTGTGGGGAGCCGAGGAGGTGAATAGCCACCTTTGCTCACAGGAAAAGTGCCAGGGGGCTCTGGGCTTGTCACCCCAGTGCTCGGCTGGGAGTGGGGGAACGTCCGCAGGGGTGGGCTGCCATGGGATGGTGCTGAGTGGGAGGCACGGCAGAAGCAACCGCGCGTGACACTACCATGCCAACCCCTGGATCGTGTGTACCCATTCCAGGGGCAACCCTTCTCCCTGCCTGTCTGCCCCCTCAACCACCCATAACCCCCACTGACTGCTGAGGCCTCTGGCCCTGAGGGTGAAGGCTATTAATGAAATGAAAATGAAAATCGCTTATTGTCACGAGTAGGCTTCAATGAAGTTACTGTGAAAAGCCCCTAGTCGCCACATTCCGGCGCCTGTCTGGGGAGGCTGGTACGGGAATCGAACTGCGCTGCTGGCCTGCTTAGTCTGCTTTAAAAGCCAGCGATTTAGCCAAGTGAGCTAAACCAGCCCTGATAGGGAATTGGCAATTGTGGTTAAGTGAGTACTTTACACATCCCAAGTGAATCCCCATGGGTGGGAAGGCCATGTAACATGTGGGAATCATTGCCTCGCATCCCAATTGCACCTTGATGCCTGGACACTGTGCTTGAATGCTGCAGGAGGCCACACCACACGCACAGCAGCCAACATCCAAACACCCAGGGGATGGGACACAGCTCCGGGAACATGTCCATGGTCGGAGGGTGGTGGGTGCCACAGGGAGGGGGAAATGCCTGGAGAGATGGGCCAAGAGGTCAGTGGTTGGCCCGCATTGCGGAAGAAAGTGACAGAGTCATCAAACTAGTTGTGAACAAGGGTGTTTATTGTGTGTCACAAATCCCCACTCACCCCCTGTGGTAGTCACCATTCGTAGTATTACATGTATTCCATTAAGGCCCGTATAGTAGAGGTACATGGGTAAATCCCTGCCTGCTGGCTCAGCCCAGTAGGTGGCGTATAAATGTGTGTGCTCGCCGGTGCTGCAGCCATTCTGGTTCCAGCTACAGGAGGCACAACATCTTCGCTCAATAAAGCCTCGATTGTTCCACTACTCTTGTCTTTGTGGTAATTGATAGTGCATCACCCCCTCCCCCCCCCCCCTCCCACAACCCGTCCCCTCTCCCCCGGTGCCCTCAGTGATCCTCAATGTGCTTGGTCCTCCTAGCTCTACCACGATGGGCTGCCTTGTCCATTTTTGAGATTAAGTGTTGATGCCGGCCAGATTTGTGGAGTTCCACGACAGCAAAACTGGCGCCGCACCTGGACCGATTCTGCTACAGTCAAGGGGCTAGCACCGGCGCCACGTGGAACACAATCGATTCCAATGAGAAACAATGCAGGATTTGCCGATTTCATGATTGACACTCAGGAGGTTGACAAGCTGCAGCCGCATATACACACTGCACTCCCTACACACACCATCCCACCCAACAAGATGGCAGCAAGATGCACGGCACAACGCCGAACTGGAGACCTTCCTGGCTGTGGTGGAGGAGAAGCGGTTGACCCTGTACCACAACCCGGAAAGAAGGCTGCCAGCCGCCGCCATTCATCATGCCTGTGCGCAGGCGGCATAGGCAGTCAGTGTCACCAGTAATGCTGTCTGGAGTGGGAGCGGGTGCCCTTCCCCATACCTCCACGGTTCCAGGTGGGCCATGATCTGGCAGATGTGTCGTACTGTCTCCCTGCTCAGCCGGAGTCTATGAAGACATGCCCGGTTTGGTAGGTCATTGAATGGCAGGCATTGCTACACACAAGGTCTCGTGGTGCTTCCTTGGCACCTCCTCCTCCCCAGCATGTTGGGCGGCTGGCTCTCCTGTCCCTCTGCGGCTGCTGCAGCTTCCTCCTCCTTTAGCAGTTCCAACTCGTACAGCTGCAGGGCATCCCCCAGGGCTGTGGTGACCAGCAGGAAGGCCACCATTGCGGGTTGAATTCCAATATACATTGCCTGCAGGGGGTGAAAGGCCAACATGTTAGCATGGTGCATACCCCCGTGCCCAACCAGATCCAATGGGCCACATGGTGGGCCCAGTTGGCACTGTGGGCTCCGCCCTTGCACATTTCTCCCCCGCACCCCCCCCCCCCCCCCCCCCCCCCCAAATCCCCGCATCCCTGGCCTCATTGATGCCCGGTGTTGTGGGATCCTCTGGCCTGTCCCTAATGCCAGGAGTACTGTCAGCTGATACTGCCCTCGTATGGTCCTCTGTAGGGTCTACAGTGGGCATTGTTATTGGGTGGTCTGCCTGATTCCCCACTGGTGGGTGAGGGCCGGGGGTATGCCAGGAGGATGGGGTGCAGGGTTGGGGCACCCATACTGCCGGTGTCACTCTGCAGAAACAGGGGTCAAGTTGGGTGGTCAGTGGGGTGCACAGCAAGATAGCTGCCTTGCAGAGCACAGCAATGATGGTTCTTACCTGGA
The DNA here is from genome assembly GCF_902713615.1 of Scyliorhinus canicula. Taxonomy (NCBI): domain Eukaryota; kingdom Metazoa; phylum Chordata; class Chondrichthyes; order Carcharhiniformes; family Scyliorhinidae; genus Scyliorhinus; species Scyliorhinus canicula. Next base: position 122,892,840 of record NC_052160.1, on the reverse strand, counting down.
CCCAATCGCATGGGGAGTCACCCTGGCCACTCAGCCCATTGCCCCATCACCCCCCCCCCCCCCCCCCCCCGGCCCTGGCAAGGCTCCCCCCCACCCTCCCCCCCACCCAGCCAGGCCGGCAGGTCACGGTTGCGCCTCTCTGGGCCCTGCCTCCTCTCTCTCACTCATCAGCCACGATGCCGGTTTCACGATTTTCAAAAGCACAAGTGAGCCGTGCCATTAGGAATTCGGCCCATCGGAGGCGGAGGATCGCATAGGCCCCGGAGAATACCGGGTCAGGCCCACTAATGATATGCAAACGGTGTTTACTGTACATGCATTCTCGAACGCATTGACATTGCTGTTGAGGTGACGGAGAATTGTGATTTGGCATCAAATCGGCATCCGCCAAGATTTTGGCATCGGAAACTATCTTCCCCCCAATCGCGTTTCCCGATTTTGGTGTCAGCCAACGGAAAATACCACCCGTGAGCTCTGAATTGTCTGCAAAAAGGGGGGAAAGAGGAAATGTCTGTGAGGGCTTTTGTGTTAACCTCGGGCAACAATATGGACAGCCATAAAGGGGTCAAGCAGCTGTTAAGATCCTAATATTCGCTTGATTTCCTTATGATATGCTTTAACATGAAAACACTGAGCCCTACATGAATTATTGTTGAGGACATGCCTCATTGTATTTGCAATTTTCTTTTTTTCAATGCTTTCTTCGACAAAGGCATGTTGACTGCTTCTTTGAGAACGGATATTTACTTTCGTTACATTGCTCTGGTTGAAGGGAAGTTCTTTCTATGAACATTGGAAACAGCATTCAATTTAACACTGCAGATAGTTGTGCAAATGACATAAGGCTCTTGCCAGCCCCAGTGACAATGTCATGGTTCGTAGAGCTGATGCTCTTTCAGTGCTTAATTCACAGAGTACTTGGGGGGGAACTCCAAAAAGTGGTGGAAAGGTAAAGAAAATATGAATAAAAATAAAAGGAAAAGGATCTTTGATGCACTGGGATGCCTTCCAGTTAATGTCCTTTGTTTTGCTACTTCTTCCTCCAGTCTTGAGATGGTTTTCTCTGGCAAGTTTGCTTACTTTATCTGTAGATTCAGCATCATTTCAGGTTCACAGCAATGGGTGTGCCAGGTAATCACTGCTTTCTGAACAATACAGCAGTTCATTCACTTCAGCCAGCAGGAGAAAGAGGGGGTGTTCCTTTAATTTCCAAGGTCTAAGTTCTGCTAAGTTCTTTCAGAAAGCATTAGGCAGCAACCAATCACTGACCTTTGTCAAGTAGAACAGTGTCCCTCGCAAACCCACCATTTGCCAGTTAACCCATTGAATCGATTCCTTCCAAAACTGGTTCCTAAGATCGACCCGTTGCAGAAGAGTCTGGCTTCTTCTCTCCCAAACATAATGCCTGGGAACACAAGGCGGGATTCTCTGATCCCGAGGCTCAGTGTTGACGCCATTGTAGACGCCATCCCGTTTCCCGCCGCCGTTAACATGGCCTCAGGATCAGCAATTCTGGCCCCTACAGGAGGCCAGCATGGCACTGGAGCGACTGCGCCACTCCAGCTGCCGATCCCGGCGTGAACTGGGCGGCGCGGGGTCCGCACATGCGCAGTGGCACCAGCGTCAACGCGCACATGCGCAGTGGCACCAGCGTCAACGCGCGCATGCGCAGTGGCTCCCTTCACCGCGCTGGCTCCGACACAACATGGCGTAGGGCTAAAGGGGCCTGCGCGGAAGAAAGGAGGCTCCCAGCCCGAGAGGCTGGCCCACCGATCGGTGGGCCCCGATCGCGGGCCAAGCCACAGCGGAGGCCCCTCTGGGGTTGGACCCCCCCACCCCCCTCCACAGGCCGCCCCCGGACCCTTCAACGCCGAGGTCCTGCCGGGTAAGACCATAGATGGCACTGGTGGGACTCGGGTTTTTTTGTTACAGCCGCTCGGCCCATCCCTGGCCGAGAATCGGCGGGGGAGGGGGGGGGGGGGGGCGCGTAGAGCAGTCCCCAACCGGCACCGCGCCGACCACGCCGGCCCCCATGGCGCCGTTTCTCCGTTCTGCGGAGAATCGCGTCCCGGCATCGGGGTGGCGTGGCGCGATTCGCTCCAGTTGCGGCGATTCTCTAGCCTGGCCCCGGGCTGAGAGAATCCCACCCCTGTACCTGGCAAGCAGGCTGGTTCAATTTTGAGTTCTTCCAATCCACGCATTGGTTGGAGTCTTCCAATCCACGCATGTGCGGCTGACGTCATGTGACGCGTCAGCCGTCGCAAACTCTGGCAAGCGGGCTTAACGAAATTCGTTAAGCCCGCGATGCCGGAGTTCACGGCCGCGGGATGCTAGCCCCGACCGGGGACCAGAATCGGTTCCCGGTCGGGGGGGCGGAGGCTGGCGTCAAACCCGCCCGTTTTTGATGCCAGCCTCACAATTTCTCCCGGTTTCGGAGAATCACGCCCTCTCTGAGACTTTATTCAGAAACAGATTTGAGAGACAATAGCCCAGCTCCTAAATAATATCTGACTGATACCAAGGCTGTGTAACATATTTATATGTTTTGATCCTAGAGAAATAGGGGATTGGATTCTCCGCTCCCCGAAGCAGAAATCGCGTTCAGCAACAGGGCGGAGAATCTGTTTTGGCGCCGAAATCAGGAGTGCCGCAGTTTCGTAATTCTCCGCACCCTGTGCGTCGATTACCCACCGCCTCAGGTCATTGCCTGAGGCTCGCCTCGCGATGCTCCGTCCCCGACTGGCCAAATTCCCGACCGTGTGGGTTACGTGTGATCCCACCGTCTGGGAAGCTCGCGTGGTGGCTGCGGACTCAGTCCGGGGCCGCCACAGTCGGGGGATGGCCGATCGATGGGCAGTGGAGGCTTCATTCGGGGCTGGGAGCAACGTGGGCGGACGGTCGGGGGCGCGTGAGCGGCTGATGGCGGGCACTACTTTGCCGGTCCAGGTCTGCAGGCTGCAGGCCTCCGCCGTGCACATGCGTGGCCTCTGAATGAGAAGTGCTGGGGGCTGTATGGGCAGCTAGAGCTGCGAGCCCAATGCTGTCTCCATGCTAAGCCCCAGCAAAACAGGTAATCGGTTTTCCTGGCGTAAAACAACACAATTTTCACGCCGGCGTGGGTACTTAGTCTCCAAAAGGGAGAATCCAGCCGAGGTTGTCTCACCCATACATCATTGGGCTGTATGGTGGCACAGTAGTTAGCACTGCTGCATCACAGCACCAGGGACACGGGTTCGACTACCATATTGGATGACTGTGTGGAGTTTGCAAGTTCTCCCCATGTCCACGCGGACTTCCTCTGGTTTACTCCCACAGTCCAAAAATGTGCAGGTTAGGTGAATTGGCTATCCTAAATTGCCCCTTAGTGTCCAAAGATGTTCCGGTTAGGTTATGGGGCTACGGGGAAAAAGTGGAGGTGGGCTGGGGAGTGGACATGCCAGAATGCTCTTTGGAGCGTCGGTACAGACTCAATGGCCCAAATGTCCTCCTTCTGCACTGTAGGAATTTTAGGAATCTATGAAATCAGTTGGAGAGCTTGCACAGATGGCCTCTTATCTCCGCAGTGTGGCCTTCCTGACTCACAGCAGGATTAACTCCCTGTCTGCTTTACTATCTCCTTGTAGCTGTGTTTTGGCTAGCTTTCCCACCATGCCAAGAAAACCTCAATAGCTGACTTTAATATTCAAACTATATTCAACTTTTTCTAAAGCTGTAAATGTACACCTTAATGTGAGTTTCAAAATCAAAGTGTTTCGATTAGCCCACTTTATGAGAATGAAACTAATTTGTCACGTGTTCGTCATTGTAACTTTTTGCCTCTGAATCAGAAGTAATTGCTTGTTCTGAGCCATAGATAAAGCACCTGCAGGCAACTTTATTAAACGCACAATCAAGGGCAGTAAATAGCCATCACAACAGCATTCCATGTTTAGCCTTAATCCAGATATTTGTCTTTCAGTCATCGGCAACAAACAGTTCTGAAAGCAAGCCTTTGCTCCCTGTGAACGGTAACGACATTATATGTGCAATATGTGGCAACGTAGCATTGGTGCTGAACAAAAATACTTGTTACTAAATTTAAGATATTGAATCAGCCCTTTCACTTCTCAGATTATCAAAACATTTCTGAGTTGTGCTTAAAACAACAATATTAAAGGCTATAGATAAAGAGAACAAACTAAGTGATTCAGCAGATTGCAGTAGTCTGCAGAACATAGGGCACGAGTGGTAGCGAGTGGGATCTGCCGCAAGCTTCCCGCCACTCAGCCCAGCAAGGCCAGCAACGCTATTTAACGTTAATTGGTCCACGGAACAAGGCCCCACGGGCTACTCGTCACAAATGAAAGCTCGCTAGCCAGTTTGCTGGCACTGCGCTCGCCAGCCCCCCGCTAACAAGGTCGAGCAGCACTTGCTCAGCCAACCCCAGTCAGCTCGCAACAATGGTGCTGAGGAGAATGGCCCGAAGATTCAGGGATGCAGAGCTGGGAGGCTCCTAGTCGCAGTGAAGGCCAGCTGAGATGTCCTGTTCCCCTGAGAGTCCCCGAGGGTCAGTCACAGGGCAGCCAGTGCTGCCAGGGACGAGGTGGTAGTAGCTGTAAGCTCTGGGAGTGTGACCACGAGGACTGGCCTCCAGTGCCAGAAAAAGGTCAACGGTCTACGCTGGGCAGCACGAGTGAGTAGACACCAAGCCCCCACCCCGAGACCTTTCCATCTCCATGCGACAATTTCCCCCCCCCCCCCCCCCAATTCCCTATGTACTCCCCAACCATCCCTTTCCCCACCCTTCCCTTCAACCCCTCCTTCACGCAACCCAATGTGAACCATGCATGTGGCTAATGATGCCCTCTCTGTCTCCTCAGGAAAAGCTCTCCCCCAATAGTTGGGAATGGGCTAAGACTGGAGGGAGTGTGCCAGACATAAGAATCCTCACCTCCATTGAGGAACATGCCCTAGAATTGACTGGGGTGGCTGAGGACAGAGCGGTCGCCCACGCGGTGACTGGCAGAGGCTGCAGAGGCAAAACAGCAGTCGGAGGGCTGCTGGATTCCAGGACCCAGCTGGGTCACAGCTTGATGCTCAGCCTCTGGAACAGCGTTACCCAGAGCTGATGGAGATGATAGGGAACGACCGGGCCATTCAGAGGGAGATGTCAGCGTCACTCCAGCAGATCCATAGCCGATTGAAGGAGTCCCAGAGGCTACGGACACAGGGGATGTTGCCGGCAATGCGTAGCACCGAAGCTAACACTGCGAGGATGGCGACCGTAGTGAAGAGCCTGGTGTATGATGTCGGCACGATCGGTTAAGGTATCACAAAGTTGGTGATGGCAATGGCTGATGGTCTAGGCAGAATGTCCGACTCACTGGGGGATGTGACCTAGCACCATGCTGATCTTGATGAGATGCTGTGGGATGTGTCCCACTCTCATACGAGAATGGCCGAGGCGCTGCGGAGCGTGTCCCAGTCTCAGGTGGGCATTGCCGAGGTGCCGCAGAGCATGGCCCCCAATCACTGAGTTGTATTGCCGAGGGTGTCGACACGATGGTGCAGACATCGGGGAGCCACCAGGGCTGGCAGAGCCAGATGATGCAGGGGCAGCCAGGGCTCGACCAGCTGCCCCTCCATCCCAAGGTGAACCCCAGGGCCCAATACACACCGATTAGGAGGAGGGGGTGCTGGGTGCCAAACAGGACCCGTCCCATGGAGTGGTGACGGTGGCCACCAGCAGGGGGAGGAGAGGGGACAGCCGGGGCTGAGAGGGGGCACCATTGGGAGAGTGGGGAATTGTAAATCATACAATTCAGTAGCCAATGAAGCGAGGAGACCTAATTTTGGGGAAAATAATCAATTACCTTTAGGATCAACTACCTTTCCCTAGTAAGGCTTGGCCTCCAAAAGGACTCAGAGGTTCACCATTCCTGCGTATTCGCAATAAGCAAACCTTAAGAGGGTTGAAGCAGAGTAGATAAGGGGAAACATTTCCACTGGCAGGAGGTCTGTAACCAAAGGACGAGAGAATTAAAATGTTGTCAAAAAAACCCACGTCCATAGGAACATGGAGGCCATACAGCCCCTTAAGATATTCAACTGGATCATAGCTGATCTGTACATACGTATCGTAGCTTCGTCAGCCTGCCTTGGCCCTTTCACTCTTCTAGTCTTGCCTCACAAAAATCTATCAATCTCGGTTTTGAAATTTTCAATTAATCTATCACCACAGTTATTGGGAGAATTCCAGGAATACACTATCCTTTGGGTGAACAGATGCTTTGTGACATCGCCCCTGAACGGCGAAGATCTAAGTTTAAGGTTACCCCCCTCATTCCGGGAATGTTTTTCTCTATCTATCAAATCCTCCTTTTTTTTACTTGGTACGATCTTCACCCATTTGAAGGGGGAGTGAAAGCAGATCCAATAATAGCCTGCAAAAGCTGCTCTGCATAAGTGAAAATTGAGCGACTCTAACCATCAATCACATTCTTAGCTGTTTTATAGGAACAGGAGTAGGTCATTCAGTCCCTCGAGCCTGCCCTGCCATTCAATGGGCTCATGATTGAACTGTGACCTAACTCCATATACCTGTCTTTGGCCAATATCCCTTAATACCTTTGCTGAACAAAAATGTATCTATTTCAGATTTAAAATTAACAATTGATCTTGCAGGAATTGCTGTTTGTGAATGAAAGTTCCAAACCCCTAGCACTTTTGTGTGCTTCTAATGTCTCTCTTGAATGGTTGGGCCCTAACTTTTAGGCCACGCTCCCTAGTTCTAGGATCTCCAACCAGTGGAAACAGTTTATCTTTCTCAACTGTGCTTTTTCCTGTTAATATCTTGAATACTTTGATCCGGTCACCTCTTCACCTTCTAAATTCTAGAGAAAACAGGCCTGATTTGTGTAATTTCTCCTCATAACTTAACCCCTAAAGTTCAGGTATCATTCTTGTAAACCTATATTGCACTTTCTCCAAGGCCAAAATATCCTTCCCAAGGTGGGGTGCCCAGATAATAATAACAATCTAATAATAATCTTTATTGTCACAAGTAGGCTTACATTAACACTCTGCAATTAAGTCACTGTGAAAATCCCCTAGTTGCCACACTCCAGCACTTGTTCGGGTAAACTGAGGGAGAATTCAGAATGTCCAGTTCACCTAACGAGCACTTCTTTCGGGACTTGTGGGATGAAACCGGAGCACCCGGAAGAAACCCACGCAGACACGGGGAGAATGTGCAGACTTCGTGGGCACAGACAGTGACCCAATTCGGGAATCAAACCCGGGTCCTAGGCGCTGTGAAGCAACAATGCTAGCCACTGTGCTACCGTGCCACCCTAGATCGGCGCACAGTACTTCAAGTGGGGTCTAACCAGGATTTTGTAAAGCCGAAGCATAACTTCTGCGTCCTTATACTCCAGTCCTCTAGATATAACGACCACCATTTCATTAGCCTTCTTGATTATTTTCTGCACTTGTTTGTGGCATTTTAAAGATCAATGCACGTGACCCTCAGGTCTCTTTGGGCATTCACTGAATTTAGCTTCAAGCCATCTAGAAAGTACCCTGATCTATCTTTTTTTGGTCCAAAATGGATAGAACAAAGAACAAAGAAAATTACAGCACAGGAACAGGCCCTTCGGCCCTCCCAGCCTGTGCCGATCCAGATCCTTTATCTAAACCTGTCTCCTATTTTCCAAAGTCTACTTCCCTCTGTTGCCGCCCGTTCATATACCTGTCTAGATGCCTCTTAAATTATGCTATCGTGCCCGCCTCTACCACCTCTGCTGGTAAAGCGTTCCAGGCACCCACCATCCTCTGCGTAAAAAACTTTCCACGCACATCTCCCTTAAACTTTCCCCCTCTCACCTTGAAATCGTGACCCCTTGTAACTGACACCCCCACTCTTGGGAAAAGCTTGTTGCTATCCACCCTGTCCATACCTCTCATAATTTTGTAGACCTCAATCAGGTCCCCCCTCAACCTCCGTCTTTCCAACGAAAACAATCCTAATCTACTCAACCTTTCTTCATAGCTAGCACCCTCCATACCAGGCAACATCCTGGTGAACCTCCTCTGCACCCTCTCTAAACCATCCACATCCTTCTGGTAATGTGGCGACCAGAACTGCATGCAGTATTCCAAATGTGGCCGAACCAAAGTCCTATACAACTGTAACATGACCTGCCAACTCTTCTACTCAATACCCCGTCCGATGAAGGCAAGCATGCTGTATGCCTTCTTGAGCACTCTATCAACCTGCGTTGCCACCTTCAGGGTACAATGGACCTGAACTCCCAGATCTCTCTGTACATCAATTTTTCCCAAGACCCTTCCATTGACCATATAGTCCGCTCTTGAATTTTATCTTCCAAAATGCATCACCTCGCATTTGCCTGGATTGAACTCCATCTGCCATTTCTCTGCCCAACTCTCCAATCTATCTATATTTTGTTGTATTCTCTGACAGTCCTCCTCACTATCTGCAACTCCACCAATCTTAGTATCATCTGCAAACTTGCTAATCAGACCAGCTATACCTTCCTCCAGGTCAGTTATGTAGATCACAAACAGCAGTGGTCCGAGCACAGATCCCTGTGGTACACCACTAGTCACCCTTCTCTATTTTGAGACACTCCCTTCCACCACTACTCCCTGTCTCCTGTTGCCCAGCCAGTTCTTTATCCATCTAGCTAGTACACCCTGAACCCCATACGACTTCACTTTTTCCATCAACCTGCCATGGGAAACCTTATCAAACGCCTTACTGAAGTCCATGTATATGACATCTACAGCCCTTCCCTCATCAATTAACTTTGTCACTTCCTCAAAGAATTCTATTAGGTTTGTACGACATGACCTTCCCTGCACAAAACCATGCTGCCTATCACTGATAAGTCTATTTTCTTCCAGATGTGAATAGATCCTATCCCTCAGTATCTTCAACAGTTTGCCTACCACTGACGTCAAGCTCACAGGTCTATAATTCCCTTGATTATCCCTGCTACCCTTCTTAAACAAAGGGACAACATTAGCAATTCTCCAGTCCTCTGGGACCTCACTCGTGCTCAAGGATGCTGCAAAGATGTCTGTTAAGGCCCCAGCTATTTCAACCCTCGCTTCCCTCAGTAACCTGGGATAGATCCCATCCGGTCCTGGGGACTTGTCCACCTTAATATCTTTTAGAATACCCATAACTTCCCCCTTCCGTATGACAACTTGACCTAGAGTATTTAAACATCCATCCCTAGCTTCAACATCCGTCTTGTCCCTCTCCTTTGTGAATACCGATGCAAAGTACTCATTAAGAATCTCACCCATTTCCTCTGAGTCCACGCATAAATTCCCTCTTTTGTCTTTGAGTGGGCCAATCCTTTCTCTAGTTACCCTCTTGCTCCCTACGTACGAATAAAAGGCTTTGGGATTTTCCTTAACCCTGTTGGCCAAAGATATTTCATGACCCCTTTTAGCCCTCTTTATTGCGCGTTTGAGATTCGTCCTACTTCCCCGATATTCCTCCAAAGCTTCATCAGTTTCGAGTTGCCTCGATCCTATGTTTGCTTCCTTTTTCATCTTAGCTAGTCTCACAATTTCACCCGTCATCCATGGTTCCCTAATCTTGCCATTTCTATCTCTCATTTTCACAGGAACATGTCTGTCCTGCACTCCAATCAACCTTTCCTTAAAAGACTCCCACATTTCAAATGTGGATTTACCCTTAAACAGCTGCTCCCAATCCACATTCCCTAGCTCCTGCCGAATTTTGTTATACTCTGCCTTTCCCCAATTTAGCACTCTTCCTTTCGGACCACTCTTGTCCTTGTCCGTGAGTATTCTAAAACTTACGGAATTGTGATCGCTATTCCCAAAGTAATCACCGACTGAAACATCAACCACCTGGCCGGGATCATTCCCCAATACCAGGTCCAGTATGGCCCCTTCCCGAGTTGGACTATTTACATACTGCTCGAAAAAAACTCCCCTGGATGCTCCTTACAAACTCTGCTCCATCTACGCCTCCAACACTACACGAATCCCATTCAATGTTGGGGAAGTTAAAATCTCCCATCACAACCACCCTATTGCTCCTACATCTTTCTATAATCTGTCTGCATATTTGTACCTCTACTTCATGCTCGCTTTTGGGAGGTCTGTAGTAAAGTCCCAACAATGTTACTGCACCCTTCCTATTTCTCAGCTCCACCCATATTGCCTCAGTGCTTGAATCCTCCATCGTGCCCTCCTTAATCACAGCTGTGATATCATCTCTGATGAGTAATGCAACTCCTCCACCCCTTTTACCTCCCTCTCTATCCCTCCAGGAAAGGCTGCCACCGCCTAAAGAACCCCTGTACTGATCCCCTCAGGGCAAATTTCACCTTCTCCAATTTAATGAACCCCACCATATCATTGATCCAGGCCTCCACGCTTGGGGGCCTCGCATCCTTCCATTGGAGCAAGATCCTCCGCCGGGCTACTAGGGACGCAAAGGCCAGGACACCGGCCTCTTTTGCCCCCTGCACTCCCGGCTCCACTGCAACCCCAAAAATTGCGAGTCCCCAGCCTGGCTTGACCCTGGATCCCACCACTCTTGACACCGTCCTTGCTCCCCCTTCCAAAACTCCCCCAGCGCTGGGCACGCCCAAAACATATGGGCGTGTTTTGTTGGGCCCCCCGAGCACCTAGCACACCTGTCTTTGCCCCCGAAAAACCTACTGATCCTCGTCCCAGTCATGTGGGCCCTATGCAGCACCTTGAACTGTATGAGGCTAAGTCTCGCACAGGAAGAGGACAAATTCACTCTCTCCAGGGCATCCGCCCACGTCCCCTCCTCAATCTCCTCACCCAGCTCCTCTTCCCATTTACCCTTCAGTTCCTCCACCGAGGCCTCGTCTACCTCCTGCATCACCCGGTATATGTCCAAAATCCTCCGTCCTCCAACCCACACCCCCGAGAGCACCCTGTCCCGCACCCCACGTGGGGGCAGCAAGGGGAACCCCTCCGCCTGGCAAACGTCCTCACCTGCATGTACCTAAACATGTTCCCCGGGGGGAGCCCAAACTTTCCCTCTAACTCCCCCAAGCTCGCGAACCTCCCCTCCACAAACAGGTCCCTCAACCTCCTAACCCCTACCCTGTGCCAGCCCAGAAATCCGCCATCAATGCTCCCTGGGACAAACCGATGGTTCCCCCGTATCGGGGCCTCCATCGAGCCCCCCACTTCTCCCTTATGCAGTCTTCATTGCCCCCAAATTTTGAGGGTAGCCGCCACCACCGGGCTCGTGGTATACCTCGTTGGAGGGAGCGGCAATGGCGCCGTTACCAACGCCTCCAGGCTCATGCCCACACATGATGCCACCTCCATGCTCTTCCATGCTGCCCCTTCCTCATCCATTACCCACTTACGCACCATCGCTGCGTTGGCAGCCCAGTAGTACCCACAGAGGTTGGGCAACGCCAGCCCCCCCCCCCCCCCCCATCCCTGCCCCGTTCCAGGAACACTCTTCTCACCCTCGGAGTCCCATGCGCCCACACAAATCCCGTAATACTCCTGTTGACCCTCCTAAAAAAGGCCGTCGGGATAAGGATGGGGAGGCACTCGAACAGGAACAAAAACCTCGGGAGCACCGTCATCTTAACGGACTGCACCCTCCCCGCCAGTGACAGCGGTAACATATCCCACCTCTTGAACTACTCCTCCATCTGCTCCACCAACCTTGTGAGGTTGAGCTTGTGCAGGGCCCCCCAACTCCCAGCCACCTGGACACCTAGGTACCTGAAGCTCTTCCCTGCCTGCTTCAGTGGGAGCCTACCAATCCCCTCCTCCTGATACCCCGGATGCACCACGAACAACTCGCTCTTGCCCAGGTTCAACTTATACCCAGAGAAACACCCGAATTTACTAAGAATCCTCATCACCTCCGGCATCCCCCCCACCGGGTCCGCCACATACAGCAGCAGGTCGTCCGCATAAAGCGACACTCGATGCTCCTCCCGGCCCCGCACCAGGCCCCTCCAGTTCCCTGACTCCCTCAACGCCATGGCCAGGGCCAACGCGAAGAGCAAGGGGGACAGGGGGCACTCATGTCTCGTCCCCCGGTACAGCCGAAAGTACTCCGACCTCCTCCTATTTGTGGCTACACTCGCCATTGGGGCCTCGTAGAGCAGCCTCACCCAACGGATAAACCCCTCCCCAAACCCAAACCTCTCCAACACCTCCCACAGATACTCCCATTCAACCCTATCAAAGACCTTCTCTGCATCTAATGCCACCACTATCTCCGCCTCCCCTTCCACAGCTGGCATCATAATAACATTGAGGAGCCTTCGTACGTTCGTATTCAACTGCCTTCCGTTCACAAACCCCGTCTGGTCCTCATGAATCACCCCCGGCACGCATTCCTCTATTCTTGTGGCTAGGATCTTTGCCAGCAGCTTGGCGTCGACATTTAGCAGCGAAATCGGCCTATATGACCCACACTGCAGAGGGTCCTTGTCCCGCTTCAGGATCAAGGAAATCAGCGCCTGTGATATAGTTGGGGGCAAAGCCCCCCCCCCCCCCCCCCCCCCCTCCTCCCTTGCCTCGTTAAAGGTCCGGACCAACAGGGGGCCCAACAGGTCCACATACCTTTTATAAAATTCCGCTGGAAACCCATCCGGCCCCGGCGCCTTCCCCGACTGCATGCTCCCTATCCCTTTAACCACCTCCTCCAGCTCGATCGATGCCCCCAGCCCTTCCACCTGCTCCTCCTCCACCCTCGGAAATCGCAGCTTGTCCAAGAAGCGCCCCATTCCACCCCCCTCCACTGGGGGTTCCGACCGGTACAGTTCCCCATAGAAGTCCCTGAAGACCCCATTAACATCTACCCCTCTCCACACCACCTTCCCAGCTCTATCCGTCACTCCCCCAATCTCCCTGGCTGCGTCCCGCTTTCGGAGCTGGTGTGCCAGCATCCTGCTCGCCTTTTCCCCATACTCATACACCGCCCCCTGTGCTTTCCTCCACTGAGCTTCCGCCTTTCTGGTAGTCAATAGATCGAACCTGGCCTGAAGGCTACACCTCTCCCCCAGCAATTCCTCCTCCCGAGCATCCGCATATCTCCTATCCACTCTCACCATCTCCCCTATCAGTCTCTCCCTCTCCCTCTGCTCCCCCCTCTCCCTATGGGTTCGGATGGAAATCAATTCCCCTCTAATCACTGCCTTCAATGCCTCCCAGACCGTCCCCACTCAGACCTCCCCGTTGTCGTTGGCCTCAAGGTACCTCTCGATACACCCCCGAACCCTCTCGGCCACCTCCTCATCTGCCAGCAGCCCCACCTCCAAGCGCCAGAGCGGACGTTGGTCCTTCTCTTCCCCCAGCCCGAGGTCCACCCAGTGCGGGGCATGATCTGAAATGGCAATGGCGGATTATTCCACATCCTCCACCCTCGAAACCAACCCCCTGCTCAGGACAAAAAATTCAATCCTCGAATAGGCCTTATGCACGTGGGAGAAAAACGAGTACTCCCTGGCCCTTGGCTTCGCAAACCTCCAGGGATCCACCCTTCCCATCTGATCCATAAATTCCCTCAACACCTTGTCCGTCTCCGGCCTCCTACCCGTCCGGGACTTGGATCGATCCAATGGGGGATCTAGTACCGTGTTGAAGTCCCCTCCCCATGATCAAGCCCCCCATCTCCAGGTCCGGAATGCGGCCCAACAGACGCCGCATAAACCCCGCATCGTCCCAATTTGGGGCATAAACATTCACCAAGAACAGGAGGAAAGCTGTTGCTAATGCCCTCACCCCAGACCCCTGACACGACTTTGACTCAATCTGTACCCATGTGGCTCCCGGTTCACTACACCAACCCAACACCTTCTCTGAATTCGCCGCCCAATAATAATATAACAGGATCGGCAATGCCAAGCCCCCTGATTGTCTGACCCCTTGAAGGACTGTCCTTCAAATCGTTGCCACTTTGACCACCCAAATAAAGGACAAAATCAATTTCTCGACTCCCCAAAAGATGACTTAGGAACAAAAGTCACCAAACACTGGAACAGGAACAAACATTTTGATAAAATATTCTTCTTGACCGACCGAATCCTGCCCTCCAAGGTCAGAGGGAGACTACCCCACCTCTGCAAATCAGTCCTGGCCTTTCCCACCAAGCTCGTATCGTTCAACTTACAGAGTCGGGCGAATCCCGAGCCACGTGAACCCTCAGATATCTGATGTGCAAACTCACCAAGCAGAACGGCAACACCCTGTGGTGATATGATTTGCATAGCTGTCTATCATTGGTGCAGAACACCGGCTTACAATTGGCCCTAGTCGGTCATGTGCCTCCCGACCGATTGGTTGAGACCAGTCATGTGACTGCTCTCCGATTGGTTGAGAGGCTGAGTTAACCACGCCTCCTTACCGAAGTATAAATAGTCGAAGCGCCTAGCGGTCGTCCATTTTATTGTAGACAACTGCAGGGCTAAGTTCTAGCTTATTGAAGCCTAACTTTTGTAAAGCAACTCGTCTCTCGTGCAATTGATGGCTCATCACACCCCCGGATTGACTCCTCTTCCCAGGGGAAAATTGATTCTGTTTCTAATCAGTAAGGCTACTCCCCATCTGGTATTATGGTCACCCATATGCTATTTTCCTACACCAAACTTTTCTTTTTTTTCAAGTTATAATCCATCAGCCATCTCTGTGGGACCGCTTGGAACTTGTCGTCACATTTGTTTGTCAAGCTATTCTTCAAATTCATCAGGACTTGGCGCACGTGTGAAATTAATCGATTTTCATTATGTTTCTAAATCAAACTAGCTGATTCTCTATAGTCCATTCTCTACAGTCCAAAGGTTTTATTTTTTCCTTTTCAATTCCCTTTGGAAATGTTATACACAACTTCCGTTGGTGTGATGATTACACAAAATGCTGGAAAAAGCCAGCATGTTAGGCAGCATCTGAGGAGAGAGAAACAATGCTACCGTTTTAGGTCTGCGACCTTTCATTTAGTTTGAAAGGTCACGGACCTGAAACGTGAACCCTGTTTCTCTCTCCACAGATGCTGCCAGAGTTGCTGGGTGCGATTCTCCGCAACGGCAGAGAATCGGGAAGGCTGCCGTGGAAAAGGCCGTCACCCACGGAAACCTCCGTGCCCCCTCCTGGGACCCGATTCCCCCCCCCCACATCGGGGCTAGGAGCGGGGCCCCGGGGGTCTCGGCGGCGCGGCATTGATGACGGTCGTCAAGGCCGCGCGCCAAGAATAACGCGCAGCTGGCACCTGTATGACGTCAGCCGCGCATGCGCAGGTTGGACGGCTCCAACCCGCGCATGCGCGGGTGACATCATCACGCAGACGGCTCCGGCCCGCTCATGCGCGGAGCCTTCTTTTCCCTCAGCCGCCCCGCAAGACGTGGCGGCTTGATCTTGTGGGGCGGCGGAGGGAAAATAGTGCGTCCGTTACGGACGCAGGCCTGACGATCGGTGGGCACCGATCGTGGGCCTTTGCCCTCCTTAGCACGGCCGTGGCACTGCCGTGCCAATCGGGCGCCTAGAAGCCCCAAACGGGCTTCTGGCGCCCGTTTCACGATGCTGGCGACCAGGTGTGGTTGCCGCCGTCGTGAAAAGGTCGTAAACGGCCGGCCACTTGGCCCATCGGCCTCGGAGAATCGCCGTTCGCCGTGAAAAACGGCGAGCGGCAATTCGGGGAGCGGGGCGAGCATGAGGGGAGGGGGGGGGAGAATAGCAGGGGGGTCATAAAAAATGTCGGGAGGCCCACCCGCTATTATCCCAGGCGTCGTGGGGAGCGGAGAATTCCGCCCGCTGAGTTTTCCCCCAGCATTTTGTGTTTTTATTTCAGATTTCCAGCAACTGCAGCATTCTGCTTTTGCTTCGTCATTATCTTTGTTTCTCCCTTCTTCAAAGATGTGACACTCTGCAAGCAAAAGACACATCTTTTTTCCAAACCGAAATGTTTCATCCAACCCAGGGAACCCTCATATCCCCAGTGCGGGTGAGTAAAACGGAAATTGTTTCCATCCCCAATTACGATCCAGTAATATTTTTGCGTGTATGGTGTGCTAAAAGAAGCACAGCTCGGTGTGATGGACTTGTAGTCAAATTGCTTACTGTCACATACTCTTCAGGTTTGCTCATAAGAACACAGGGCTGGATTGTCCGATTATGAGGCTATGTCTGGTTTCACGGCAAGAAAGTTGGTGCCGTCCCCGCACCAATGCTGCGACCGGTGAGGGGCTAGCAGCCGCGCCACGTAATACTCCCGGCTTCCACGGAATAAACGGCCAGAGAATTGCCAGGTCCGTGGCCACGCATGCACATGGCGACGACATGCAGCGGTCGCACCGAACAACATGGCACCGGCCATGTGCGGACCAGCCTGCCAGATAGTGTAGCCCTGGACATTCACTGGATGACGCCGTTTTGGAGGGGGTGTAGCATCCGAAAATAGGCGCCACCCCCCCCCCCCCCCCCCCCCCCCCCCCCGATTCGGTCATAAACAGGGATTCTCCACCCGATTGCCGATATCAACGTCTGGCTCAACGGAGAACCCTGCCCACAGTCTTTTGCGTAAGAAACTGGAAAATTGCTTGAGCTCACGGAACCTCATTCCAGTCACACCATCTCTTTCAGGAACGAGGAGGAAAAGAAGAAAATTAACCTGATCACTTACGTTCACAAGTGGCCTGCAATGATGTCCAAGTAGAATTTTCCATACAGTAAGTAATTGTTGATCTTCCATCCTGGAAAACATAACCTGGATAGCATTCATAAACAACACGAGCGCCCACAGGAAATGATGTTGAAGATAGGAACTCTTCACCTAGGAATCCATTCACTAAGAGTGGAGGTCTATCGCAGTCACCTTGAAAAACAAATCCACAAAGTTTTTGTTCATTGTTTGAAAATCCACCAACAATTTGTCTTTAGGCTGTATTAACTTTGCACCTAAACACTCCCTTCCTCTCTCTTTAGTCAATAAATCAGCATTGAATATTCCATTCCAGTGACTATCAGAGTGGGATCCTGTGCAATTTTCCGATTTGCTTAGCCATTTTTAATCCTCTGGTCTTTTTCTTTTGCCCAACCCTTCCTTATAATATTACGCTACAGATGTTACCAAGCAGGTACAGTAAACAATTAGGAAGGCAAATAGTTCAGCTTTTATTGCAAGGGGCTGGTGCATAAAGGGATGAAAGTTTTGTTGCAGTTATAGAGGGCTTTGGCGAGATCACACTTCGAATGCTGTATCAGTTTTGGTCTCCTTAACTAAAGAAGAAAATACGTGGCTCAGAAGAGGTGCAAGAAAGATTAACTAGGTTCAAGTCAGGGATGAGGGCTGACCTGTGAGGAGAGATTGAGTCAAAGGGGCTTACTTTCCTGGCGTTCAGAAGAAAGCGAGATGATCATAGAAATTTACAAAAAGCAAGCAGGCCATTCAGCCCATTAAGTCCATGCTAACTGACAGGTAACCAACCAGTTTATTCCCACTTTCTAGCTCTTTTGATTCAAGTGAAATCCAAGTACTTTTTAACTATTCTGAGGCTTTCTGCCTCTCCCACCCCTAAGTTCCATAACCCGGCCATCATCACCATTACTGACTGTCCCTCAATTCAAGGATGGCGCGTACTCAGGGTCCTGAGTTTCTGCCTGGATTTTCATGTAACTGAACAGGTTGATTTTCGAGCCGCAGATCTTTGGCAACATTCAGCAGGACATCCCAATGATGTATTGGGATCCGGAGCGTGAGATTTGCTTCCTTTTCTTTCCGTCCCTGCCTCATCATTAAACTGTTTGGACTCAAAGCGTGATGCAGTTTGACGGACAGGTTGTTGCTACTTTGAAAGATTGGCAGCAAGTTTTTCCTAGGCATTGCGAATGCTGCCGTGCATTAAGGAGAGATTCATAGCAACTTATTTGTCCTTCCTGGGACGCTGGCCATTTGAGAGTCAAGAAAACAGGACGAGGTGGCAAGGTGCTTTTCAGCCATTCGGACATATTACTTAGAGATCCTCACCATCCTCTGGGTGAAATAATTTCCCTCAAACCCCTCTAAACCACCTAATACTAAGTCTGAAACGCTGGTTACGGAACCCTGAAGCAAGGCTTTCCTGTAGCCATTCTATCTAGACTATAATTTTTATACCCTTCCGTTACGAGTCTCCTCAGCTTCTTGAGTTCTGAAGAAACCAACCCCAGCCTATCCATCCTTCCTTCATGACCAGAATTCTCCACTCCAGGGCAACATCCTCGTAAATCTCCTCCATACTCCTCTCTAACGCAGTCTCAACTTTCCTATAGTGAGGTGACCAGAACGGCATGCGGTACTCCATTCATGGCCTAAGTATTGATTCATGCAGTTCCAGCATAACCTCCCAGCTCTTATATATATCATCTGTGATTTCACTGAACTGCCTAAGATTCTGAGGGCTTGACAGGAAAGATGCTGAGATGCTGTTTCCCTCCAGCTAAAGAGATCATAACCAGGGTCACAGTCTCTGAATAAGGGATGGGCCACTTTGGACCCAGATGAAGAGACATTTCTACACTTGTTTTTTTTATAAATGTTTTTATTCAGTTTTCATGTTTTATATTGAACAAATTACAAATTGTTAGGAGAGAAAAGAAAAAAAAAAAAAAAAAAACAACAAACAAACACGCAAAAAATTAACATACTATTTACAGGTAAGCATCTTCGTAGTGGTAACTGCGCCCGCCCCCCCCCCCCCCCCCCCCAACATGTTTATTTAGTTTGGTTTTGGGCCTTAGCTAGCCATCGAACCCCCGTACCGAACCTGTAGCCCCTCCCGCTACCTTCCCCCGACTATTCTTCCTCTTGTACATTGGCCACAAATAGGTCCCGGAACAGTTGCATGAATGGCTCCCACGTTCTGTGGAAGCCGTCGTCCGACCCTCGGATGGCAAATTTGATTTTCTCCATTTGGAGAGATTCCGAGAGGTCGGACAGCCAGTCCGCAGCTCTGGGCGGTGCTGCTGACCGCCAGCCAAACAGGATTCTACGGCGGGCGATCAGGGAGGCAAAGGCAAGGGCGTCCGCCCTCCTCCCCAGGAATAGATCTGGCTGTTCTGAAACCCCGAAGACCGCCACTATCGGGCATGGCTCCACCCTCACTCCCACCACTTTGGACATAACCTCGAAGAAGGCTGTCCAGTACTCCACGAGTCTGGGGCAAGACCAGAACATGTGGGCGTGGTTGGCCGGGCCTCTTTGGCACCGTTCACATCTGTCTTCCACCTCCGGGAAGAACCTACTCATACGGGTTCTTGTTAAGTGGGCTCTATGTACCACTTTTAGTTGCGTCAGGCTGAGCCTTGCGCACGTGGAGGTGGAGTTGACCCTATGCAGTGCTTCGCTCCAGAGTCCCCACCCTATCTCCATCCCCAGGTCGTCCTCCCTGCTTGTTGCGTCCAGTACGGTGTCGTCCCTATCTACCAGTCGGTCATACATGTCACTACAGTTCCCTTTCTCTAGGATACTTGCGTCCAGTAGGTCTTCCAGTAGTGTCTGTCGTGGCGGTTGTGGGTACGTCCTTGTCTCCTTTCGTAGGAAGTTTTTGAGCTGCAGGTACCGTAGCTCGTTCCCCCCAGCTAGCTGAAATTTCTCTGTCAGTTCGTCCAGTGTTGCGATCCTGTCGTCCGTGTATAGGTCCCTGACTGTCAGTGTCCCCCCGTCCTGCCTCCACCTTTTGAAGGTGGCGTCAGTCAGTGCTGGTGTGAACCTATGGTTGTTGCAGATGGGAGCCCTGTTCGACATTTTGGTCAGGCCAAGTTGCTGCCGCAGTTGGTTCCAGGATTGGAGGGTGGCTGTCACCACTGGGCTGCTGGAGTGTTTTTGGGGGGGATGGGAGTGCTGCCGTGGCGAGGGCCCGGAGGGAGGTTCCCATGCAGGAGGCCTCCTCCGCACGCACCCACTCAGCCTCTGGCTCCTGGATCCATCCCCTTACTCGCTCGGCTGTTGCTGCCCAGTGGTAGAATTGTAGATTCGGGAGGGCTAGCCCTCCCCTGGTTTTTGTTTTTTGTAAGACCTTCTTTGGGATCCTAGCATTTTTACCCCCCCATACGAACGCCATGATGAGTTTGTCCAGCGCTTTGAAAAAGGCCTTGGGGATGTAGATCGGAATGGATCTAAACAGGAAGAGGAACCTGGGCAGTACGTTCATTTTGATCGTCTGAACTCTCCCCGCGAGGGAGAGCGGGAGTGTGTTCCATCTTTGCAGGTCCTTTTTAACTTCCTCCGTCAGGCTGGTGAGGTTCCATTTGTGGATCCCTTTCCAGTCATGGGCTATTTGGATCCCCAGGTAGCGGAATTTATGTCGGGCTTGATTGAACGGCAGCCCCTTTGGTGCTGCCCCCCCCCCCCCTTGCGGGTGTACTGGGAAGATCTCACTTTTGCTCATGTTGAGTTTGTAGCCCGAGAAGGCTCCAAACTCTTTCAGGAGCGCGATGATTCCGTCCATGCTGCTTTGTGGGTCCGAGATATAGAGGAGCAGATCATCCGCATAGAGTGAGACTCTGTGCTCTCTACCTCCCTTCGGATCCCTCCAATTTTTTGCTGCCCTGAGCGCGATTGCTAGCGGTTCAATTGCTAGTGCGAACAGCAGCGGGGACAGTGGGCATCCTTGTCTGGTGCCCCTGTGCAGCTGGAAGTATTGGGAGTTGGTATGTTGGTCTGTACACTCGCCATGGGTGCGTTGTACAGGAGCTTTACCCAAGCGGTGAACCCTGTTCCAAGCCCGAACCGCTCCAGTACCTCTATGAGGTATTTCCACTCGACTCTGTCGAAGGCCTTTTCTGCGTCCAGGGAGACGATCACCTCTTGTGTTCTCTCCCCGGAGGGGGTCATTATCACGTTCAGCAGGCGCCTGATGTTCGCGGTAAGCTGTCTACCTTTGACAAAGCCCGTCTGGTCCTCTGTGACCACCTCAGGTACACAGTCTTCTAGCCTCTTGGCTAGGATTTTGGCCAGTATTTTGGCGTCTGCATTCAGCAGAGATATGGGTCTGTATGACCCACATTCCGTTGGGTCTTTGTCTTTCTTAGGTATCAGCGAGATTGAGGCCTGTGCTAACGTGGGTGGCAATGTGCCCTAGCTAGCGAGTCTGTGAACATCTCCCGCAGGTGCGGGGCCAGCGCTGTCGCAAATTTTTTGTAGAAGTCCGCCGGGAATCCGTCCGGTCCCGGCGCCTTCCCCGCCTGCATGGAGCTAATGCTCTCCATGATCTCTCCCAGTGCTAGTGGTGCTTCCAGATCCCGTTTTCTGCCCTCTCCCACAACTGGTATGTCCAGTCCGTCAAGAAACCGGTTCATCCCAGCCTTCCCCGTTGGGGGCTCTGAGGTGTACAGCTCTTGGTAGAAGGCCTTGAAGGTTTTGTTAATCCTCTCTGGTTCTGTTTCCAACGTGCCTCTGGTATCTCTGATTTGCGCAATTTCTCTGCTGGCTGCCTGCTTTCTCAGCTGGTGGGCCAACAGGCGGCTGGCTTTGTCTCCGTGTTCGTATAGGGCCCCGCGTGCCTGGCGGAGTTGGTGTACTGCTTTCCTGGTGGAGAGCAGGTCAAAGTTCCTTTGTAATTTTCCTCTCCGCCAGGAGTTCTACGGTCGGGGCCTCGGAGTATTTATGGTCTACCTCCAGTATGGAGTCGACCAGCTTCTGCCTAGCCACCCTTCCTCCCTATCTCTTTGCGCTTTGTAGGCTATGATTTCCCCTCTTAGTACGGCCTTAAGCGCTTCCCAGAACGTGGAGGGTGAGACCTCCCCGTTTTGGTTGATCTCAGTGTACTCCGCTATGGCCCGCGCTATCCTTTCGCTGAAGGCCTTGTCAGCTAGTAAGGCACCGTCCAACCTCCATTTGGGGCGCTGGGCCCTTCCCGTCTCTAGCCGCACATCCATGTAGTGTGGGGCGTGGTCTGATATCACAATTGCGGAGTATTCCACCTTGTCTATCTCTGGAAGCACCGTTTTCCCCACCACAAAGAAGTCAATTCTGGTGTACACGTTGTGTACTGGGGAGAAGAAAGAGAATTCTTTCTCCCCCGGGTGGGCGAATCTCCAGGGGTCTACTGCTCCCATCTGCTCCATATAGTGGCTGAGTTCCCTTGCCATGTTTGAGGTTTTCCCCGTTCTGGGGTTTGATCTGTCCGTCGTTGGGTCCTGTACACAGTTGAAGTCCCCCCCCATGATTAGTCGGTGCGTCGCTATGTCCGGGATTTCTGCCATGGTCTTTTGGATGAAGCTCGTGTCGTCCCAGTTGGGCGCATACACGTTAACTAGGACTACCGGCGCCCCATCCAGGGCCCCGCTGACCATGACATATCGTCCCCCCGGGTCCGTAACCGTCTTTGTCGCCCTAAACATTGTCCTCTTGCCAATCAGGATCGCCACCCCCTGGCCCTTGCCCCATAACAGGAATGATAGGTGTCCCACCCAGCCCTTTCTTACCCGCAGTTGGTCCTGCTCCCTCAAGTGCGTCTCTTGGAGGAAGACTATGTCGGCCCTCATGTTTCTAAGGTGGGTGAGGACTCTAGATCTCTTCACTGGGCCATTAAGTCCCCTTACGTTCCAGGTGACTATTCTGGTGGGGGGCTTCTGCCCCCTTGCTCCTGTGGGTTAACCATTTGTCCGGTGGACGCGCCCCTGCCCTCTGGGGTTTCCCTTTGTTAGGGGGCCGTCCAGGATGTCCACTATCACTGCTCTCCCCATGCGGTCGGGTCCCTGCGCTCCGGGGTTCCCCCTTGTCCCGGGGACACCCGCCATGGCCGTCCACTGTGTGTCCGCCACGCGGGTAGCCCCCTGCACTCCGGGGGGCCCCTTCACCCACAGACCGTACTGGGTGGGTGTTTGCAGCAGTTCCCTGTTTCGAGCCCTTGTCTGTGGCACTTTGTGGCCCTATTCCCTTCTGGCCTCTTTTGTCCCTTCGTCCCTGCATTTCCCCTCCCTGGTCTCTCGCCCCCCGAGTGCTCCCCCCCGCTCTATCCCTTTCGGGGATACCCCTGTGTACCCCTCCATTGCCCCTCTCTCCCCCATTCCTGTCCCCATTTGCTCTCCCACCTTTGAGGGTGATCCCCCCCCTCCCCTGCCTGGCGCCTTCCCCCCTGGGGTGCGCTGCCCTGCTCTGTTGCGCGCCCCCTTCGCTAGCTTTCCTGCTAGCACGGTGGCTCCCCGCTCGGAGGTTGCTGTCCCCCTTCCCCTCTCCCCTCTCCAGTACTCCCGTTCCCTCGTGCCGGGGCCTGGCCTCCCACCTGGAGCGGGCCCTTGGGCATTGGGTTGTTTTTCCTGGGTGCTCCTGCCAGGGGGAGGGGGCTGGCTTTGCCTCGCCCCTCCCCACCCCCCGTCGGCATGACGTATCTCCTTGCCATGGGCCCCTCGTCCCTACTTCCCATGGCGTTTTTCCAGCCCGTGCTCCTCAACGAATCTATTCGCCTCGGCAGGGGCTGTAAAGAAATATTCCTTGTGTTGGTATGTGACCCAGAGTTTTGCTGGGTACAGCATACCAAAACGTACTTTGTTCTTATAGAGAGCTGCTTTCGCTCTGTTGAACTCCGCCCGCTCTTAGCTATGTCCGCTCCAAAATCCTCGTAGATTCTGATGGCGTGCCCGTCCCAATTGCAGGCTCTATTCTCCTTGGCCCAGCGCAGGATTGTCTCCCTATCCCGGTACCGGTGCAGTCTGGCTATAACTGCTCTCGGTTTTTCCCCTTCCTTGGGCTTCGGGCGCAGTGACCGCTGAGCTCTGTCCATTTCCGGTGGGGTGGGAAAAGTTTCCCGCCCCACTAAGGAGCCCAGCATCGCAGCCACGAATGTTGTGGGATTTCTACCCTCTATCCCCTCTGGCAGGCCCACTATCTTAATGTTTTGCCTTCTCGAGTTGATCTCCTGGCCGTCTACCCTGCCCTTCAGGCTCCCCTGTGTTGCACTCAGTTTCGCCATTTCCCTCTCCAGGGACATGACCCGGTCGCTCACGTCAGTCGCTGCCTTCTCCAGCTC
The DNA here is from genome assembly GCF_902713615.1 of Scyliorhinus canicula. Taxonomy (NCBI): domain Eukaryota; kingdom Metazoa; phylum Chordata; class Chondrichthyes; order Carcharhiniformes; family Scyliorhinidae; genus Scyliorhinus; species Scyliorhinus canicula. The sequence continues at coordinate 122,868,841 of NC_052160.1, read as the reverse complement.
TTTAATGGTTGCCCCTTGGGCTTCCAGTATCTTCCCTTGGGCTCCCAGTATCTTCCCTTGGGCATCCACTTTCTCCTCCATTCTGGTCAGAGCCTGCTGCACCCTGACATGGCCCTGGTCATTGCTGCCTGTGCTGCGGCCTCTGTGTCTGCTTTTAACTCTGCCTTGATTGCCTGCAGCTGCTCCCTCACCACCTCGGCAATGGCTTCCTTCCAATTCACGCCCCCTCTAACCCCAGGGGAGAGGTTGCCCGCCCGTCCAGCCCTTTTGGATGCGGCGATACATTCTTCCCGCTGCTTCGCGTGTTGACTCGTTCGCCCAAGCTGGTTTGCCCTTTGCCCCGTCCACCTCCGGTGCCCCCTTTCTCTTGGGTCCCTTCTGGCATTTTTTTCTCCCCCTTCCCCTTCATCGTTTCTTCTCTCCTTGTTCTTCTTTTCCCCCTTTCCGCACCCTATTTTAATTTTATTTATATATTAATATATATATATATATATAAAATATATGTATATATTTTTTTTAAATGAAAAATTTATTTCCCCCCTTCTTTCCTTTACCCCTTTATTTCATCCCTTTTCTCTTTACCAGTTTTTTTGGGTTTTATTTTAAAAAAAGAACAGAAATATAAGTCTCTTTTTTCTTTTGTTTTCTCTCTCCACTCGCCCAGAGAGAGAGAGAGAGAGTCCCTTTGTCCTTGCCACGTGGTGGTCACTGCAGTTGGGGGGAGGGGGAGGGGCGAGTGGGCCGGGGCCCGCTGCTGGTTGGGGGGGGGGGGGTGGTGTCCCCGCTGCTGGGGGGGGGGGGGTTGGTGTCCCCCTGCTGGTTGGGGGGGGGGGGGGGTTGGTGTCCCCGCTGCTGGTTGGGGGTTGGGGGGGGGGAGGGGTTGGTGCCCCGTGCTGGTTGGGGGGGGGGGGGGGTTGGTGTCCCCGCTGCTGATTGGGGGGGGGAAGGTGGTGTCCCGCTGCTGGTTTGGGGGGGGGGGGGGGAAGAGGGCCCGCCGCTGCGGCACCGTTCCCGGCCCGTGTGGGGGGGGGGGGGGGAGAGAGGGGTTGGACCTGCCGCTGCTGGGCCTCCCTGTCGCCGTCGCTCCTCGCCTCCGCCTTCCGCCGCCGCCCGCTCCTCCTCAGCTGCCGCCCGCTCCTCCTCCGCTTCTCCTCCGCTGCCGCCCGCCGCTGCCGCCCGCTGCTCCTCCGTTGTCGCCCGCTCCTCCGCCGTTGCCGCCCGCTCCTCCTCCGCCGTTGCCGCCCGCTCCTCCTCCGCCGTCCGGCCTGTCGGGGGGGTTCCTTCCTCCATTTCTACACTTGTGAAGCTTTGAGTATCTCTGACTGAGAGCGGGGATGTCCAATCATTGAGTATATTCCAAACTGAGACCGGTAGCTTTTTGAAAGTTGCCATAGTCCCTGAGGACCATGGGCTGCTCTCCCTTTTTTTTAAGAGAAAGCTGACTGGCAGTGATTGAACTCGAGGGTCACCACACTGCAGGTGAGGGGCAAGGTTGAGAGACACTGCCTTCATGTGTATTGGCATTGGCATCACTGCATCATACATTGGGCTGACAAGTGGCAAGTTACATTTGTGCCACACAAGTGCCAGGCAATGACCATCTCTTACAAGAGAGGATCTAACCATCGCCCCTTGACATTAAAAGGCATTACCATCGCTGAACCCTAATAATCAAAATGCTGACGGTTACCATTGATCATAAACGTAACTAAACTAGCTATGACCCCCAAAGCCTCTTCACCAAGGAACAAGTCAGTAGTGTAATGGAATACTCTCCACTTGCCTGGATGAGTGCAGCTCCAACAACATTCAAGAAGCTCAACAACATCCAGGACAAAGCAGCCTGCTTGATTGCTCCCTCTTCCACAAACGTTCAAACTCTCCACCTCCGACGAACAGTAGCAGTAGCAGCCGTGTGTACCATCTTCAAGATGCGCTGTAGGAACTCACCAAGGTTCCTCAGGCAGCACCTTCCAAAACCCACAACCACTACCATCTAGGTGAACAAGAGCAGCAGATACATGGGAACCCCACCACCTGGAGTTTCCCCTACAAGTCACTCACCACTCTGAATTGGAAATATATTGCGTTCCTTCATTGTTGCTGGGGCAAAATCCTGGAACTCCTTCCCTAACAGCATTGTGGATGTATGTACACCTCAGGGACTGCAGCGGTTCAAGAAGGCAACTCACCACTATCTTCTGAAGGGCAACTCGGGATGAGCAATAAATGCTGGCCTAACTTGCGACACCCACATACTGTAAATAATATTTTAATAAACCAGCCGTTCAGCCAAGCTGAATGGGAACATCAGCTGCAGAATCAACCCTCTAATGCTACAAGTCCTGTATCCCATTCACACTCCTGTGCAGCGAGGCTCCATGTGGGGAGTGCGCAAAACTATCCCCTGGTTTTTGTGGTTCAAGGAATGAATTTTAATGCATTAACCATTCCATTGAGGAAAAACACAAGCAGCACCAGAGCCAAGATTTATTAGATAGTGGGGTTTCCCTTCCCACCATTCAAAGAGTCGTCTGGGAACACATCCATAGAATAGAATAGAATTCACAGAATCGCTATGGTGCAGAAGGATTTGACCCATCGAGCCTGCACCGGTATCCTCTTAAAAAGCACCCTACCTCAGCGCACTCCCCCTGCCCTATCCCTGTAAACACACCTAACCTGCACATCTTTGGACAGCCAACACTGTCTGCCCCGCAGCCATTTCACGCTCCCAATGCAGCTGGAGGCTGGACTTCCACCTCCCATGTGGCAAAATTCTCCCACCTGAGAGAGATGCTGGCCAATCTGAATGGCTCTCTCGTCCCCTGTAGCATCAGAGACTGTGGACCAGGGCCGGTTTTAAGCCTATTTGACCAATTTTATCAAATTGGGCCCCGCACCTTATGGGTGCCAGCGGCGACAGAGTTACCGTTTGAAGCCTTTTCTGTATTCTAACAGTCGCATCAGGTGAAAGAAGTTTTTCAAAACTAAAACTGATTAAAAAAATACAACTTTCATATTGTCTTTCAAAATTTTAGTATATCAAGCATTTAATGTTTTTTTTTGGTTAAAGACGATTTAACGACGATAAAGACGATAGTAATACTACACGAAATATAAACATACATAAATTTTTACTTTTGTAGAGTAGGGGCCCCGCCATCACTTTTCTAATTGAGCCCGCAATTCCTAGCACCGGCCCTGCTGTGGACAGAGATGTGGACAGGCCTGGGATTGTGTGCAGTCCCAGGAGTCTGTGCCCCAGGATTTCAGGAAGAGGTACGTTTTGGGGATCTCAGGGTAGGGGAGCCCTGGTGGACAGAGAGGATTGGGGGATAAAATTCTGTTCCAGGTGATGCAAATAACAAACTGCAATTGCGGGTGTTGACCAGCAGAGGTAACACTATTCATGGGTCATGTCAGGACATGCATATGGACTGAACCAGGATCATTGCCTCATTGAGCTTCAAGATCTTGATCTGTGAATTTGGGGATGAGTAAATATTATTTAAACTGTCCGCTGAAACTGTTCCTGAGATAACAGGTCACAATGATATTGATACGATGCAAGGTACTTGAGATAAAATAATATCACTACACAGTGCACTAACCTGCTCTGGCTGGTTGTACGCAAACAAGGTGCAATTTCTTAATTTGGCGAGCAGTCACACTTCCACCCACACAACAATCTATATAACCCCCCCTTCCCCTGCAAAAAAGGACGTGTGAGTTACGGGATATAACTCGGAAGCCAGGTTTTATTGAAACAGTAAATCTGTCCCATCACTGATCTACAAATATCCCTGAATCAGCAATAAAGAGCTTACCCATGACCTGGGCCACCCAGAGAACGAGGATCAGTCTCACTGACATTCCCCCAGCAGTTCCCACACGGAATGGGCATGGAAGAGACACAGTCCTGAGTTAAATCGGACGGAATGCTGACAACGCATGCGCACCAACCCTTGATCCAAAGTCCAGATGGCAAAAGGCATCAATCACTTAATCTTCCCATGTGTGTACCGATTCACAGTATCTCTGCCTTAGCCCATGCCCCAAAGTGGAAGCGGCCTGTGCATGTACCACATGATAAGCCAAGTCTCGGATAAGAATCATAGGCGTGTTTATTTAATGTGCACGCGCTATTTAGAATCCCAAATTAAGTAGAAAACATTCAAATTGTATCACTCGGTGAAACTAACTATTCACGCAGTATGGAAATTGATCTGTTTGAATTGACACAGCATTGATCAGCACTGCTGCTTCACAGCGACAGGGACCCGGGTTCGATTCCAGCTTTGGGAAGGAGTTTGCACTTTCTCCCCGAGCCTGTGTGGGTTTCCTCCCACAGTACAAAGATGTGCAGGTTTGGTGGATTAGCCGTGCTAAATTGCTCCTTCGTGTCCAGGGATGTGCAAGTTGGGTTATGGGGATAGGGTGGGGGTTGGTTCAAAGAGTGGAGCTAGGTAGGGTGCTCTTTTGGAGGGTCAGTGCAGATTCAATGGGCTGAATGGTCTCCTTCGGCATTTGCAGGGATTCTATGATTCGTTGAGCTCTGCCCAGTATAACTTACCAGGCCCATATGTGTGACTGCCAAGTGTTACTGCAAGAGTGCCAAAATTTATACTTAGTGGAGCATAATATCCCCAAGCTGGAATATATTTAATTCTAATAATATAATTGCCTGTCAGTGCCAAGTACTGTAAACTCTAGCAGATACGACGTAGCCTGCCGAAGCTTTTATCTTGAGACCCACCCATTCCAGATATTACTCTGGTAAACTTTCTCTGAGCTGCACATTTATACCCCTCCTTAAGTAAGGTGACCAATACTGTACACAGCACTCCAAATGTGGTCTCACCAATGCCCTGTACAACTGAAACATAACCTCCTTACTTTTCCTCTCACAATAAATGGTAACTTCTCTTAGTTTTTGAATCACTTGCTAGCCTTTCACGTACCAGGACACCCCAGATCCATCTGCACCTCAGAGCTCTGCAATCTCTAACCATTTAGATAATGTGCTTCTTTATTGCCCTTGAGAAGGTGCTGATGTTCTGCCTTCTTGAACTGCTGCAATCTATGTGGTGTAGGCACACGCACAGTGCTACTAGGGAGAGAGTTTCAGTATTTTGACCCAATGACAGAAAAAGAGCAGGGATATGTTTCCAAGTCAGGATGGTGAGTGGCCTGTAGAGAAAATCCCAGGTGGCGGTGTTCCCATGTTTCTGTTGAGCTTGTCCTTCTCGATAGTAGTGATGGTAGGTTTGGAAGGTGCTGCCTAAGGAGCCTTGGTGAATTCCTGCATTGCATCTTGTAGATTGTACACATGGCTGACAAACAAAGAACAAAGAACAAAGAAAAGTACAGCACAGGAACAGACCCTTCAGCCCTCCAAGCCTGCACCGGCCATGCTGCCCGTCTAAACTAAAATCTTCTACACTTCCTTCCCTCCATTCCCATCCTATTCATGTATTTCTCAAGATGCCCCTTAAACATCACTATCGTCCCTGCTTCCACCACCTCCTCCGGCAGCGAGTTCCAGGCACCCACTACCCTCTGTGTAAAAAACTTACCTCGTACTTCTCCTCTAAACCTTGCCCCTCGCACCTTAAACCTATGCCCCCTAGTAATTGACCCCACTACCCTGGGAAAAGGTCTCTGACTATCCACTCAGAATTTTGTAGACCTCTATCAGGTCGCCCCTCAACCTCCTTTGTTCCAGTGAGAACAAACCAAGTTTATTCAACCCCTCCTCATAGCTAATGCCCTCCATACCAGCCAATATCCTGGTAAATCCCTTCTGCACCCTCTCTAAAGCCTCCACATCTTCCTGGTAGTGTGGCGACCAGAATTGAACACTATACTCCAAGTGTGGCCTAACTAAGGTTTTATACAGCTGCAACATGACTTGCTAATTTTTATACTCAATGCCTCGGCCAATGAAGGAAAGCATGCCGTATGCCTTCTTGATTACCTTCTCCACCTGTGTTACCCCTTTCAGTGACCTGTGGACCTGTACACCAAGATCTCTCTGACTGTCAATACTCTTGAGGGTTCTGCCATTCACTGTATATTCCCTACCTGTATTAGACCTTCCAAAATGCACTACCTCACATTTGTCCGGATTAAACTCCATCTGCCATCTCGCCGCCCAAGTCTCCAAATGATCTAAATGCTGCTGTATCCTCTGACAGTCCTCATCGCTATCCACAATTCCACCAACCTTTGTGTCGTCCGCAAACTTACAGATCTGACACTGTGCATCAGTGGTGGAGGGAGCGAATGTTTGTGGAAGGGGTGCCAATCAAGCGGGCTGCTTTGTCCTTGATGGTGCCAGGTTCCTTGATTGTTGTTGGAGCTGGACTCATCGAGGCAAGTGGAGAGTATTCCATCACACCCCTTACTTGTGTCTTGTAGATGATGGCCAGGCTTTCGGGAGTCAGTCAATCAATTCACCAAACAATCAGGGAAAGGTGCTAGTTAAATGAAAACATGTTGTTGGCATCTAGTTAAAATATCATCCAATAATAATTATCAAACGTCATATTACAAGCAGCAACAATATAATGCAGTGTTAGTTTGTGTGTGCTCTAAGGTAATCCCACCATACTATTAAACAAATTAGAGAGTATAAATTTTACTTTCACAGCATTGTGTAATATTCTTTGTTTGACAGGAAATATTCCATTAATTATTAATATCAATAACAATGATTTTGATGACTGCCTCAGTCCTCATTTACATGTTCTGCACATTGCATTGCATGGGCATGGAGATAGTACATTTATATCTGGAGGAAATATTCAACATTTGCAACACAGATTAACTGCAAATGATCTTATCCATTCCAGATAAACTGCACAAGATCTTTTCCATTCCACAGAAGTAGATAAAGACTTTCTACTGCTTGGGTGCATGAGAGTCAATATAATTATTTCATAAAACTGGTGTAATCTGATTCTATTTTATCAGTGATCTCACAGGATAGAATAGTTAAATGACTCCTGAGCGACAAAGTGGAATGATTGAACAGCATAGGTCTTCACTGTCGGTGAAAAGCATTGGAGCCCTCAGATGTCTCTGTGCGACACAGCTTTTAAGCAGTCAGAGGACAAAGACTGAATGGCTCAGTATTTTATGTGTTTTTTTTTTAGCAGAATGTTTGAAAACCCTGCTGATTGCTGCATGTCACTACAATATTTTTGCAATATCTGCTATGCAACACAACTTTACCACAATATTACAAAACCTCAAAGGACTCATAAAAGCATCAAGATAGAGTGCGATAATAGGTAGCAGACAGAAGGACAAGTTTGAAGTTAATGAAAAAACTTGTGAGAATTATATGAGCGCTTTATGCATTCCTGCCCTGGCAATCTCACTCCAGAAAGCCTGCTGACAGTAAACTTCCATTAACAAAAGGGGCAACACGGTGGCACAGTGGTTACCACTGCTGCCTCACGGCACTGAGTTCCCAGGTTCAATCCCGGCACTGGGTCACTGTCCGTGTGGAGTTTGCACATTCTTCCCGGGTTTGCATGGGTTTCACCCCCACAACCCAAAGATGTGCAAGGTAGGTGGATTGGCCACGGTAAATTGCCCCATAATTGGAAAAAAAATAATTGGGTACTCTAAATTTATTTTTTTAAATATGCATTAATAGCAAAATAAACAGAGCTCCAGCTATGATTCCATCCTCTGTTCGCAAGATAATTATGGATGGCAAAGACCATCTAGGTCTTTGCCATCATCCCAGAATGACAAAAGGAATGTATGTATCAGGAGCCTGCTCTGCCATTTGATAACTGCCTACATTGTACCAGTGACTACAACTCAAAAGTACTTAATTGGCTGTAAAACGAGTTGAAACATTGTGAAAGGCTATATAAATGAATTTGTTGTCTTTCTCTTATTACACCTGCATGGAATAGGCAGAGTGAGTGTAGCAATGGTGAACTTGGAGGCCCAATGCTGATTCTCTGAGGATAATTCATCGCAGAGCAAGAAACAGATGTCAGGAAAGTGACTGCAAAGAAATCACTATGTTTACAAACAACCCTGTAGCTAACCTCCCCTAAAATCCCCTTCTTACTCTCCTCCAACCCGCTCTGCAACCCTCTCTTAAAGGTCCCACTTCCACCCCCACCCAACCCTATTCTCCAACCCCTAACAAATTCCCCCAGACCTCCTCTAACCTCCACCAAACCACCAAACCTTCCTCTAATCTCCCCCAACTCCCCCATCTAACCACCTCACCCTCCTCTAACGTCCTCGCACCGCTCCCAACCACCTCTAACCTTTTCTAAATGCCCTCTAACCTCTTTCCCCACCCCCTCAAACTCCTCAACCCTCTCAACAACTCAATCCTCCCCAACCCCCCCCCCCCCCCCCAACACACACACAGACACAGCATTCAATTGGTTCTGGAATTTAATCTTTATTGGCACAAGCAGGCTTACATTAACATTGCAATGAAGTTACTGTGAAAAGCCCCGAGTAGCCACATTCCGGCACCTGTTCGGGTACACGGAGGGAGAATTTAGACTGTCCAATTCACCTAACAGCACGTCTTTCGGGACGCGTCGGAGGAAACCGGAGCACCCAGAGGAAACCCATGTAGACATGGGGAGAACGTGCTGTCATGTGAGAGTGCCTTTAAGAAATGGATGTTTAAGCAATGTACCTTTAAGAAATGCAGTGATGTCAGAGTGTGGGTGGAGCTGGGCTTCAGATCAGCCATTTTGAAGTTTTTAGTTTCAGTTTGAGGAGAAAGCTGGGAGTGTCTGTGTGTTTTGCAAAGAACTGCAGGAAGAAAACACAGAGCTGGTCTGTGGATGTCTGCAAATCCAAAGACTATAAATATATTGAATGTAACCTCATGTCTGTTGTTAAAGGTGAAGTCTTTTGGATGTTTAAAGGAACATTTTGAGGATTATTTAGTGTTGTATTATTTTTGGGGTTATCTTTGAAGTAAGGGGTGTTAAGTGATCCAATGTTTATTTAAAAGGTTAAGTTGAGTTCATGGAATAAACATTGTTTTGTGTTAAAAACCACGTGTCCATAATTGTAATACCACACCTGGGGAACAAGCCTTGTGCTTCAAAAGCAACAATCCATTAAAGGGGGAGTTTGGTTGAACTCCATGATACATTTTTGGGTTCTGAAAACATCGCTCCCGTAACAGTGCAGACTCGGCACAGACAGTGACCCAAGCCGGGAATTGAACCTAGGACCCTGGTGTGGTGAAGCAACAGTGCTATCCACTGTGCTATCATGCTGAATTACAGAGCTATAACTTACTATGTGTCAGTCAAAAGCACCCTCATTTTCTGCTGCTGCTGACCTTCACACAGATATGTAGGTTTCTAGAGGGTTCTCCAAAAAGAAAAATTGGAATCATGAAGCTGTCTGCAACAGCGCAGCAACTGAGTGAAATTAACCTGACACTGACAGACCGGGTTGAAACAAATGTGGACCCTCAGCCTGACAGATCCCTGTTTTGTAAAGCCAGTCTTTCAGGCCAAAGGCTCTGGCTGCTCAGTTTGGACAATGAGAATCAGAGAATCTCTACAGTGTAGAAGGGGGCCATTATGCCCAGCTAGTCTGCACCAACCCTCTGGAAGAGCACCATACCTGGACCAACTCCCCTGCCCCTCAAGCTGACCACAGTAAGAAGTCTTACAACACCAGGTTAAAGTCCAACAGGTTTGTTTCAAACACTAGCTTTCGGAGCACTGCACCTTCTCAGGTGAAAGGAAAGCTAGTGTTTGAAACAAACCTGTTGGGACTTTAACCTGGTGTTGTAAGACTTCTTACTGTGCCCACCCCAGTCCAACACCGGCATCTCCACATCATGGCTACCTCAGGCTGAGGTTATTCATGAAGACCCCAACTTCTCAATCCTGGCCCTCATGTGCTGATCCTCAGGTTAAATGGCCACCAGTCAGCTCTCGCTCAGAAGGCCCTCCCTCAGGGGGACTATGGCGACCTCCATTTTCAAATAAGGCACAGGAATCAATTTGCTTACAGTAGTGATTCCACAAGCAAGAACAGAACCAGCGTCCAGCTGTGACTGCTGGTGGTGTCAAAGAACAAACAAAAGTACAGCACAGGAAATGGCCCTTCGGCCCACCAAGCCAGCGCCGACTATGCTGCCCATCTAAACTAAAATCTTCTACATTTCCAGGGTCCCTATCCCTCTATTCCCATCCTATTCATGTATTTGTCAAGATGCCCCTTAAACGTCACTATCGTCCCGGCTTCTACCACCTCCTCCGGCAGCGAATTCCAGGCACCCACTACCCTCTGTGTAAAAAACCTTGCCTCGTACATCTCCTCCAAGCCTTGCCCCTCCGACCTTAAGTGTCCAGTAATGGGATCATTGTTGCTCAGGACCCCATCCCTTTCGACCATTTAAAGCTACTCAAGGAGGCAGATGGGGCCTTTACTTTAAGCTCACATTTTGACATGACGCAGCCAACAATACGGCACTCCCTCAGCACTGCGCAGACTGCTCAGTTTAGATGAGTCAAGTTAAATGCTTCGGGTACATCATGTGCTGTGCTGGCTGACCTCAGCCAGGCGGTAACTCACTGGGTGTGTTCCGATTATCTCAACTACCCTGGGCTGGCCTGGGGGAAATGTCAGCCACAAGTTGGAATGAAGTACTTTTCAGACTTTAGACACGATTCATGCTGAGTTGACAAGTTACTGGAGAGCTCCCAACGCCTGCGGAATGTGGACTGAGTCAGAAAGCCAGAGGCAATCCCCACATCTCCATCAGTGCTGCTCCCTTTCCCGTGGACTCGAGGCATGGCTCAGCGGGGCAGCAGTCTGGCACATTACCAGCGGGTTCTGGACATTTATTGCATCGTCAAATTAGTAGCAGATAGGAAAAGAAACGCGCAGCAAAGGACAGAAGTCTGATCCGGAAACAAGGCTGCAAACCAGGGCGGAGAACAATGCATTTCCAGCCCAGCTGTGTATTCCCAATATTTCCCGTCTTTATTTTATTTTAGTGGCACTGGCTATTTTGCATCACATTGCACAGGCGGAGGTTACAGAGCACCGTGTGGACAAACGCAGCTGAGCAGGGACTTGGTGTCACCGCTGGGTTGGAATGACTGCCAGCAGAGGGAAGTGGTAAAATAAGTTTTTCTAAATAAGAGTTAAAGGAGGGAAGAATAATGCAAAGAAAAAACGCGCATAACTATCTCCAAATATGTGGTGTCAGAGCATATGGGGAGGGGGGGGGGGGGAGGTGATGGCACTGGCACCTCTGTACCATCGGCCACTGTACACGGTATTGCCCATTCAATGCATTTCTTTACATTTATCCTTCTATGGAATGTAGGCGTCACTGACATTTGTGAGCCAATCCTAATTGTCCTAGAACTTGGTGTCTTGCTCGGATATTTCAGAGGCTATTTCACAGAATCATAGAATTTACAGTGCAGAACGAGTCAACCACGCAGCTGTCGGTTGTGCATTGTAGTATTACAGATGTGTAGGTAGTGTATTGTGGTATTCCAGATGTGTAGTTAGTTTATTGTAGTATTACAGATGTGTAATTAGTGTGGTATTATAGATGTGTAGGTCGTGTATTATAGTTTTGCAGGAGTGTAGGTAGTGTTACAGATGTGTAGGTAGTGTGTTGCAGTATTACAGATGTGTAGATAGTGTGTTGTAGTATTACAGATCTGTAGGTAGCGTGTTGTGGTATTACAGATCTACAGGGGCAGCACGGTAGTATAGTGGTTAGCACTGTGGCTTCACAGCGCCAGGGTCCCAGGTTCGATTCCCTGCTGGATCACTGGCTGTGCAGAGTCTGCATGTTCTCCCCGTGTCTCTGTGGTTTTCCTCCGGGTGCTCCGGTTTCCTCCCACAGTCCAAAGATGTGCAGGTTAGGTGGATTGGCCATGCTAAATTGCCTTTAGTGTCCAAAAAGGTTAGGAGGGGTTATTAGGGATAGGGTGGAGGTGAGGACTTAAGTGTGTCCGTGTGTTGGGTTAGATCTGTGTAATGGTTGTAGTATTACAGTGTGTAGGTAGTGTTTGTAATATGAAGATGTGTGTGTATGAATGCTGTAGTATTACAGTGTGTAGGTAGTGTGTTGTAGTATGCAGATGTGTATGTGCTGTAGTATTACAGGTGTGTAGGAAGTGTTGTATATTGCATATGTATAGTAATGTGTTGTTGTATTACAGATGTGTAGTAGTGCATCGCACAAAACCCAGATTTCCCCCATCATGTAGAAAGTCAAAATTGCATTGACAAGTGAACTGGAAGCTCGGCTTCAGCAGCGGACTTATCTAGTGGAAATCATTTGTCACTTGTCTCGAGTTATCCCTCCTCCCAGAAGCCAGTGTGTCCTGCTGTGGTCGAGCGATAAACACACACTCGTTTTTCTTTTTTAATCTTTGGCAGTGTTGCAGTGTTGATAGGAAGCGAAGAGTTTTCGCTGGCGGTTTTGGGGTGGGGGGAGCTCGCCTGCAGCAAAGGGAAAGAAGTTAGTGTTAAACTGGACCCAGATACGAGCAGACCGGAAAGGAACGCCACCCTGAGAGTTGCTGAGCACCAGAATGGAATTGAACCGTCGATAAGGGAATACTTTGGCTTAGTATTGCAGTCAGCAAGAAGAGGAGGAGGAACTCCCAATAATGTCCCAGCGCTTTATTATTCCAGGCGGCGGTTTCTGACCCAGGGCTTGATCGGTGCTTCAACCTGACTCTGCAGCCGGTCAAACCAGGGCGAAAATGTGGCGGACAATCCCCCTGATGGTTGCTGTCTTTGTCGCCGCGTGCACCAGTGACAATCCAGGTAAGGGGGCAGAATTTGGTCCGCTCTCGACATTCCTGCGCCGGTTTTAACGCAGAATTTCAAAACGGACTTCAATGAAGTGAAGACATTAATAATTATCCTTTGCCGCCAGTGTAATTCTCTCCAAGCAATTGTGAATTTCCTTCCTGGCTGATACTGACAGCGTCAATTCACCCTCAAATTTCCTGCCAATTTCGCCCCAATGCCCGCTCCCAGTGTCAAATGATCGGGGGTTTGGAGGGGGGAGGAGGTCACAACAAGAAAGTAGCAACAGTCAAACTCACCGATTGTTGATCTCAATAGAACATTCAAGTTTCACATTGTTGGATCATTCGTTGTCTTATTTGAAATTCCTCCTCCATCCGATGCGATAATAACCCGCTTCAGGAAGGAGAAAATGCAATGCCCCTCTCCCAGGATGAATACCGATTTTTTTCAAAATTAACAAAACAGAAATGGGATGTTGTTCCCTGCCTGAAGTTCTGATCAGAATTTGAAGAGGATCTCCATCGCCAGCTATACACTGGGGGTGGGGGGCAGGAGCGCTATTTTGTTTTTGGCCAAAATTCATGCGGCCAGAGGGGGTGGATGGACGATTGGGGGACAAATGCAGGCAAGGTGGGTTTGCGGTACTCACACACAAGTAGCTTAGACATCTCCCCAGTCTCTGGTCTGCAGGTGCTGGGGAAATTCAAACATCACCTTCCTATTTCCCCTGCAATTCAGCTTTCTAATAATTCCCGCAAACAACGGCACATCCTCAATGAGCACTTCCTGCCAGGGAATGGTAACAACATTGAAAATGTAAGTTCAAACAATCCTGTGACGGTACAGCCCCTTTCACATGGACCAGGAACATTGGAAAATACAATATGATACCCAATGTGAGGGCAGATGACTGAAAGCTTGGTCAAAGAGGTAGGTTTTAATGTGTCTGAAAGTGGGCCGCTAGAGTAAGGATTAGGGAAGTAATTCCAGGGTTTAGGATCAAGGCAGTCCATCGGAAAGGATGGATCAGTTGAAATTAGGGATGGCAGAGTTATAGAGGAATGCGTGTCTGCGTGGGTTTCTTCCGGGTGCTCCGGTTTCCTTCCACAAGTCCCGAAAAGATGTGCTTGTTAGGTGAATTGGACATTCTGAATATTCCCTCCCTGTACCCGACAGGCACCAGAGTCTCGAGGATTGTGGGCAGGAGGGAATGACAATGATAGGGAAGGGTGAGGCAATGGAAGGATTTGAAAACAAGGATGAAAAAAGGGCGGCACTGTAGCACAGTGGTTAGCACTGTTGCTTCACAGCACAGGGGTCCTAGCTTCGATTCCCGGCTTGGTTCACTCTGTGCGCAGTCTGCACGTTCTCCCCGTGTCTGCGTGGGTTTCCTCCGGGTGCTCCGGTTTCCTTCCACAAGTCCCGAAAAGACGTGCTTGTTAGGTGAATTGGACATTCTGAATTCTCCCTCCGTGTACCCGAACAGGCGACTAGGGACTTTTCACAGTAACTTCATTGCAGTGTTAATGTAAGCCTACTTGTGACAATAATAAAAATTATTATTAATTATTATTATTTCAAAATGGAAGCGTTGTTTCCGCAGGAGCCAGTGGAGGCCAGTGAGTGGGGGTGGGGTATGAGGTCTGGGTGGAAGATAGGACATGGACAGCAGCATTTAGGATGGCCTCACGTTTACAGAGGGTTGAATATGGGAGGATGGCCAGGGGTGAGTTGGGATAGCCAAGTTCAGGGGAGAACAAAGACTTGGAGGAGGGGTTTGAGCAGTGGCTGAGCTGAGAAACGGACAGAGTCAAGCGAAGTTACAAAGATGGAAATAGTGCCCGCTTCCCCGTACCTGCAAGTTCCCCTCTCATTGGCCAATCTCCACCTCACATTGGCCTATCACGAGGGCCCGCCTTTGATACTACCCCCTGGCACAGGTTGACACTGCAATGGTGGCACTGCCAGGGAGGCAGTGCCAACCTAGCAGAGCCAATCTGTGCCAGGCACAGTCCGCTCCCCCAGGAGTTATCAGAGGGATCCCCTTGACTGAATCCTGTATTTAAAAAGCTTTGTAAATCTCATCTATGTGATGTCATGTTGGCAAGGTTTGACTATTTTGTCCTTAGAATATAATCGATTCCCTACAGTGCAGAAGGAGACCATTCAGCCCATTGAGTCAGTGCCAACCCTCCAAAAGAGCACTGTACCTAGGTCCAGACCCCCGCCCCATCTCTGTAACCCCATCAAACAAGTGCCGGAGTGTGGCGACTAGGGAGCTTTCACAGTAACTTCATTGCAGTGATAATGTAAGCCTACTTGTGACACTATTAAAAATTATTATTATTATAACCTGCACCCATCTTTGGACAATAAGGGGCAATTTTATCATGGCTCAGAACAGTGGGGTGGCCAGAATTGGATACAATACTCCATTTTGCGCCAATCTCCTTTATTTTGTAGGTTTAACATAATGTCCTAGTTTTATACTGTGTGGCAAAAATCTTCCGAGGAGAGGCAATAAACATCAGATTGACACTTCACTCCTATGTTTCTCACCCCATCACCGAGTTCTGTATTCCTGGCCTGAATTTCCAATCCTGGCGTCTTTAGTAATGGCGAGCGGAGCTCAAATCTAACTGTTTTTGGTAGGACAGAATCCTCAGGAAAAGCCAGACCACAGCCCATTGCATGGTCATGTGCACAACACTAGCTGCAAAATTCTGGTAAGAGGGATGGCACGGTGGCGCAGTGGGTAGCACTGCTGCCTCACGGCACAGAGGACCCGGGTTCCGATCCAGGCTCTGGGTCACTGTCTGTGACCCTTAAAACCAAAAATATGCAGGTGAGGTGGATTGACAATGCTACATTGCCCTTTAAATGGAAAAAAATAATTGTGTATCTAAATTTATATTCAAAAAAATATTCTGGTATGATTCTGGTATGAGTTAAAACTACTGTTAATAGAGCCATTTCCAGCTCTGTATGTCACAGTAGAAAATATGTTTCAGAAGTAGATTATTAATTATCCCGTGACCAGCATTTCCAAATCAAATTTGTTGCAATTCTTAATTTAGTTATCTTTGAACGAGCACCAACCTCTGGCTACATCCAAAAATGTTCAATCTCTTCCTTAACTCTCCGACAGTGTTCACCTCTTACCCCTGACATTGTTCACCTGCTCCTTCACCCCCTCCCACAGCCCTGACTATGTTTGCCCTATTCCGTACCTCTCCCTCACCCCTCCCTCACCCCGTGACACTGTTTTCCCGATCCCATACCTTTCCCTCACCCTCTCACTCACCCCACCCCCCCATCCTCTTCTCTCTTCTCTCCCCTCCCACACCCCTGGCAGTCTTCACCCTCCTCGCTCACCCCCTCCCACAGCCCTGGCAGTCTTCACCCTCCTCGCTCACCCCCTCCCACACCTCTGGCAGTCTTCACCCTCCTCGCTCACCCCTCCCACACCTCTGGCAGGCTTCACCCTCCTCTCACCCCCTCCCACAGCCCTGGCAGTCTTCACCCTCCTCACACTCCACCCACACCTCTGGCAGTCTTCACCCTCCTCGCTCACCCCATCCTGCACCTCTGGCAGTCTTCACCCTCCTCGCTCACCCCCTCCCACACCTCTGGCAGTCTTCACCCTAATCGCTCACCCCCTCCCACACCTCTGGCAGTCTTCACCCTCCTCGCTCACCCCCTCCCACACCCCTGGCAGTCTTCACCCTCCTCACTCACCTCCTCCCACACCTCTGGCAGTCTTCACCCTCCTCGCTCACCCCCTCCCACACCTCTGGCAGTCTTCACCCTCCTCGCTCACCTCCTCCCACACCTCTGGCAGTCTTAACCCTCCTAGCTCACCCCCTCCCACACCTCTGGCAGTCTTCACCCTCCTCGCTCACCCCCTCCCACACCTCTGGCAGTCTTCACCCTCCTCGCTCACCTCCTCCCACACCTCTGGCAGTCTTCACCTCGCTCACCTCCTCCCACACCTCTGGCAGTCTTCACCCTCCTCACTCACCCCATCCTGCACCCCTGACAGTCTTCACTTTCCTCTCTCACCTTTCTCTCTCACCCCCTCCCGCACCCTCTGACATTGTTCACTCTCTCCCTCATTCCTCCCTTACCCCTGACAGTGTTCACCTCCTCTCTGACCCTCTCCGACACCCTACATTGTTCACCCACTTGCCTCACCCACCTCCCTTACCTCCTCTCTTACCCCTGACAGATTTCAGCTTCCCTCATCCCTCACAAATCCTGCCCTCCCGCTCACTCTCCAACAATTCTTGTGACATCGGCTGATCAGGAGGCAGGGATTCCAGAAGGTTCTGGGGACAGAGGTTTCAGTGAAGGTGGTGAGATTGGGGAGGGTGTTGGGAAGCGGGTAGTGGGATCAGCATTTCAGTGGGTGCTGGAGTGTTTTGCCATTCAGTTGACTTCATATCTGCTATGAGAAACACAGAGTAATTATAATGTGAACAGCCCAGGTTTCTGTGGTTCTGACCAATCAGGGAGCAATCTAGACAGGGTGAAACTGGCAATCCAAAGTTTAAATATCCAAGGAAAGTCTCGTGGATGTGTGCACATCTGGACTTGCTAATGTTCCTGAGGCGCAGGAGCCACATAAACTGAGTCAGAGGCTGCCCCTCCATATCAGAGCATTTGGACCCCATCTCTATTTATAAAGGCCAGAATCCTATGTGCTTTATTACCTGTTTTGTTCACCTATTCTGCAACCATCATTGATCATTATTGAATTAATACTACCAACTTCATCATTTAAACAAATAACGTATTTGAATTACCCTTAAGAATTCATCTTGCAGTTGACATATAAATAAATATTGTCTTTAACATTATAAAGCTGGTTATTGCAAAGAGTTTTAAAACTGCGTTTGAGGAACATATGCTGACATAAATTATTTGAACCCCAAGGAGACCACACTATCATGGTTCCACCTCAAATATGGTCTAGATTTCATTCCTATTTTCAGTGTCACTGCCATATAATTGCACTGCAGACACACACATTCGTTGTGGTTCTCCAAAGCAACGTTGCTTTGCCAACTCTGAAAACTCCATTGCTGGTAACCAATGTGACATATTTTAGTTACATTTTGCACTCAATTAATTGAAAGACATTGGGCGCGATTCTCCCAAAACGGGAGAAATCGTAAAGCTGGCGTCAAACCCGGGCGGGTTTGACGCCAGCGCGCCCCTTCCCGACCGGGAACCGATTCTGGTCCCCGGACGGGGCTAGCAGCCCGACGCCGTAGGCTCCGGCATGACGGGCTTAATGAATATCGTTAAACCCGCTTGCCGGAGTTAGCGCCGGCTGACGCGTCATATGACGTCAGCCGCGCATGCGCGGATTGGAAGACTCCAACCCGCGCATGCGCGGATGACGTCATCGCGTATTTGCGCGAAACCCGCGCATGCGCGGGCCGGGTTGCCCCTCAGCCGCCCCGCAATGGATACTGCGGGGCGGCGGAAGGATAAAGAGTGCGCGGGCAACGGGCCCGCTGCCCGCGATCGGTGCCCACCGATTGTGGGCCCACGGCACCCTTGGCACGGCCGTGGTACTGCCGTGCCAATCGGTGCCATGGTTATGAAAAGCGAGTTTGTGACGCCGTTTTTACGAACGGCCAGACCAGGTATGTTTGCCGTTCGTAAAAATGGCGTAAAGGGCTGGGACTTCGGCCCATCGAACAGCTGTGAATCGCTGCCGGCCGTAAAAAAACGGCGGCAGCGATTCAGGTCGGGAGTTGGGCAGGGGGTGGGGGAGAATAGTGGGAGGGCGGGAAAAATGTCGGGAAGGCCCTCCCGCTATTCTCCGACCCGTCGTGGGGTCGGAGAATTTCGCCCATTGGACTGGATTCTCCGTTTCAGTGGCTGAGTGCCGGCTGAAACGGTGAATTCGCGGGTGTTTAACAACGGCAAAATCGGTGCCGAAACCTTACTGATTCTGGGACGGGTGAGGGGCTAGCAGCAACAGCGGATGAAACTCCCCGTTCCTGCGCTGAAAACAGTCGGAGAATGAGTCCCTGGCCGCGCATGCGCACGGCGACAACCTGCAGCGGTCGCGCGGTACAACACGGCGCCGGCCGTGCACGGATACGACCCGGCAAATGTGACCCCGCAGGCCACACCCTGGTCACCCCCTGGCCAGCCCCCACCAGTCCTACCAGCTGTCGCGGAAGCTCCCCCCCCCCCCCCCCCCCTCCCGTGGCCAGCAGCCACAGTCCGAGCTGCCACACCGGGTTCCCGACCACTCAGACCATACATCCCACGCAGGCGAGAAGTTGGTCCATCGGGGGCAGAGCATCATGGAAGGGCCTGCTGATGCCACCAAATCTGAAATCAAAACAGAAAATGCAGCATTTGCTATCATTGGCTCTTTGCTTCATTATCAATACATTGTCCCTTGAAGACATGGGAATCGGTTACCATTCTGATGAGAACCTGTTCTACCTCTCTCCAGTACCTTTGTGTTATCAGACTGATTGTTGGCCACCCAGTGTTCATGAGCTGTAACATTTGCTAATTAGACGTTAGTAAGGCTGAAGCATCGTCTTAGGTGCTAACACAAACACTGTATCCTTGCAACTGATTCTATCCTACCATTTCCTCAGGCCGAATCAAAGTTCCTAACCCTGTGCTGAACTTCCAGACCCCATATCCTCTCCATTGTAAAGACTGTCTGTCTCCCCCTTCAAAACATTCCTTTCCTTCATTCTTGCCTCCACTTGTCTGCTGCTGAAACCTTCATCCACACCCAAAAAACCAGCAGACTTGACTATTCCAATGCTCTCCTCAACTCCCACCCTGTGCCCTCTGTATACTTAAGCTCATTCAACACTAAGTTCCACCCGCCCTTCACGTGCTGAGTTACATTGGCTCATTAGCCTCCAACGCTTCCATGTTTAGATTCTCAGTCTTATTTTACCTTGGTACTGCAACCCTGGCACCCAGGTAGTGCCAAACTACCCATGTGCCAGGTTGGCACTGTCAAGGGCTGTGGCCTGAGGGGGGACCATTTCCATAAAAAGGGGGTATGAAGGGGCCTCATAAAGGTTGTGGGGGACGGTGAAGAAGGGGTGGGGAGGCCTGAAAAGAGGGGCCCTTCAGCCATACCATAGTGGGGTATCCTCACTTGATGGGGGGTGAGGTAATGTTCATGTGTGTGGGTGGTGACATTGCCTGTGGATGGGGCAGTGTGGGGTACCCCCAAGCTCACTTGGAGATCGGGGCATATCTCTGAGGAGCTGGTCTGGCCAGCGCGTTCAGGCCCCAGTAATGAAAACATTTCAAAGGGCGTGATCGTATTGCCTTGTTGCGCCATCTCAGTGATGCAACAAGGCTGTTAAATTTTGTGAGAGGCCTCTCGGGAGATTTATGATGCTCGGGACACCTCGCGAGACATCGCAATCTAGATCTCGCCCTCACAGGGCAGGATCCAGATTTGCATTTTTAATTGAGCAGTTAGCTTCACTTAAATAAGTCTGTGCTAAAGAAGCCTAAGGCCCAGGATTGAATACCGGCACCTCTGAGAGCTCTCCGTGGTGCCATTTAGTACTAGTTTCCATAAAGGTGGACCAGGCGTAACAGCCTTTGTGGGGGTCTCCCAAGCAATCGGTGGCCCTTGGGTGGTCGGGGTCTGGGCAGGGTGATACCCTGCCTCCCGGGTACCTTGCCACTGCCACACAGGCACTCTGATAGTGTCACCCTGGCCCTGCTAGGATGCCCAGATGGCACTGCCAGACTGGATTGGGCGCTGCCAGGTGGCAGGTTGGCAGTGCCAAAGTGTCCGGGTTTCAGGTTTGCCATGCCAGGAATCGCGGCCAGTGGTACCCAGCGCTTATGAGGTGGGGAGAGGGGAGGCTTGAGAACCCTCTAATCGGTAAGTTGGGGGGGGTCCGGAGGCCACGTTGGAGGGTCGAGAGATTGGGGCAGCATTTAAAAATGGTACCCATGTGCCAGGTTTGCACTGTCAAGGGCTGTGGCCTGAGGGGGGACCATTTCCATAAAAGGGGGGTATGAAGGGGCCTCATAAAGGTTTGTGGGGGACGGTGAAGAAGAGGTGGGGAGGCCTGAAAAGGGGCCCTTCAGCCATACCATAGTGGGGTATCCTCACTTGATGGGGGGGTGAGGTAATGTCCATGTGTGTGGGTGGTGACATTGCCTGTGGATGGGGCAGTGTGGGGGACCCCCAAGCTCACTTGGAGATCGGGGCATCCTTTCAAAATTGTGGCCTGATCTCTGAGGAGCTGGTCTGGCCAGCGTGTTCAGGCCCCAGTAATGAAAACATTTCAAAGGGTCGCTCTCGATGCCACAGAACTGATTATTTTTCGATATATCGCGCCTTAAGTGTGGGATTGACCGGAAAGAAACTCCCAAGGCCCAAAAGAAATAACTAAACCAAGAGTTGTGTGGGCTTGCCAACAGGAAATGACTCCAGTGCCGTCTTGACGG
Organism: Scyliorhinus canicula; assembly: GCF_902713615.1. NCBI lineage: Eukaryota > Metazoa > Chordata > Chondrichthyes > Carcharhiniformes > Scyliorhinidae > Scyliorhinus > Scyliorhinus canicula. The sequence goes on along the minus strand of NC_052160.1, from coordinate 122,847,556 downwards.
AGAGCAACTCTCAACTCTCCAAGACCAAATAAAACCTGGCAAAGTGCTGTTGAATCGTGGGGTGTTCCCCTGCTCTGCAGCCGCCGAGAACACTTGCTGACCACATCCAAAATGGGACATCGATTTATTTTCCCATTGCATGGTGCCCATAATATCAGCGGACATTTTGATGTGGTTTCCAGTTTTGCTGAACATGTTACTCATTTAACAGTAAAAGGTCTTTCACAGCCACAGCTGCTAATAGGTAATCTCTCTGGTATTACAGTGAATGAAGGTCAGAGGAAGTGGAAAACAGAGAACCTACATTTTTCCCCTTTGTAATTCCTGTTTATTGCAATATGTAAGTCTGTTTAGTCAGAGCCAAAATATAAGGCACTGGTCACCTTCCTCCTCAAAATTGTTTTTCATAGATTATCATAGAATTTACAGTGCAGAAGGAGGCCATCCAGCCCATCGAGTCTGCACCGGCTCTTGGAAAGAGCACCCTACCCAAGCCCACAACCCCACCCTATCCCCATAACCCAGTAACCCCACCCACACTAAGGGCAATTTTGGACACTAAGGGCAATTTAGCATGGCCAATCCACCTAACCTGCACATCTTTGGACTGTGGGTGAAAACCGGAGCACCCGGAGGAAACCCACACAGACACGGGGAGGATGTGCAGACTCCGCACAGACAGTGACCCAAGCCGGAATCGAACCTAGGACTCTGGAGCTGTGAAGCAAGTGTGCTATCCACAATGCTACCGTGCTGCCTGTGTTTATGCTTGCAATTTTGATTATTCTCTCAGACTAGCTCCAGCTATCTAGACTTCTTTCTGTCCTGTCTATTTTTGCAAAAATAACACTGAATTACCAGGAACTGGCTGCAAAAAACAAAATGCAGAGCAGGAATGTTGAATAAAATGGGTTGAATTTTAGACTCTTCCGCCAGGTGAGTTTGGTGGCAAGGGTGCTGTAATCGGGCAAGGTGGCGGCAGGTCGAGTTCTCGCCTCACCACGATTAAATCCGTTGTGTGAATGCCTGTGGGTAGCCTTGCTACCCCACTGAGAATTGTGGCCTTTAAGGGACAATTAAGAGCGTCTACCCAGCTCTGCAAATATTAACACAGCAGCAGGCCTGTCACCATGCCGAGAGCATGGCACACAAACCTGTGTGAATTGCGAATTAGTTCCCAGGAATGGTGGTGGGGTCGGCGGGGGGGAGTCGTTTGTTAAAAGGCACTCGGTGAGGGATCCGGAATCGTAAATGGAGGGAGCCCTCTGAGAGTAATATCCTTACCCTTGTTGCAGGCACGGTTCCACTCCCCGCCCGCCTCCTCCGCCACCCACCCAACAAAACCCCTCTCACCATCACTGTCTCTGCCCTATAGGTTGCTGTGTGATCCCCTGCCTTCTGACAGAAGCTGACGTCTCCTGTTGGCACTGCTGATGAGGGTAGCATTTGGTGGGCGGGACCGAATTCAACAAGACCACTCAGGGAGAGAGCAGGTATTAGCGCATCTAGGCCAGGAAATAAGTCTTTCCATATTACTTTCTTCTACCTTTACATTTGACTGGCTCGGAATTAGCATTTGTGAAAGCTTGAGACAGATCAAATCCTCATCTTCTTAGTTGTGTTAAAAAGCAAGAGAGAATAATTTACATTACAATGAAAAATGAAACCTAGGCCTCTGGGTAATAATAATCGCTTATTGTCACAAGTAGGCTTCAATGAAGTTACTGTGAAAAGCCCCTAGTCGCCACATTCTGCCGCCTGTTCGGGGAGGCCAGTACGGGAATTGAACCGTGCTGTTCTAAACCAGCCCCTACACGATACATGATAGGACTCACAATGTGCTGTATTAACATGAGGAATATGTTCCATTAAAACAGGATGTGCGTGACTGTGTTTAAAATAAATTGGCTGCATTTGTCCATTCAATAAGAAGTTCACCAAAGTTTGTACTTTTCACTGACATTTTATTCTTTCATTTTTAGCTATTGCTTAGCTATTAAGTTATACGGTATTTATTCTGAGACCTATTTGCACTAAATTGGATAGATATCTAGTTGTTTAGACCAAATTCTCTTTTAAACCCGTGCCGTAAAAGTTAGTATTTTGTTAATTATTTTTGGTTCGTTTCTTCAGTCCATTGTCGATATTGCTTCGTGTTGCAGCCCTTTTGTTTACACTTACATTTATCCCTGGGATGGGAACGGGACTGGTAAAGCCAGCCAGCGCATCTTGCCCATTCCTGATGTGCTGGTGACAACTATGTAGATTGTTCGTCCATTTAAGGGGGCAATTAAGAGCCAACCACAGTGTTGTGATCTGAAGACACATATAGGCAAGGCCAGGATGTCAAGTTTCTTCCCCCAAAGGACCTTCGTCAACTCGTTGCATTTTTCCTGACAACCAGTAGCGTCACCATTGCCATGACAAGAATTTATTTTTATTCCAAACATATTTTATTTTATGTATTTATTTATTTATTTAGCGTGGCAAATCCACCTACCCTGCACATCTTTGGGTTGTGGGGATGCGACCCACGCGGACACAGGGAGAATGTGCAAACTCCACACGGACAGTGACCCGGGGCCGGGATCGAACCTGGAACCTCGGTGCCATGAAGCAGCAGTGCTAACTACTGCTCCACTGTGCCGCCTAACTGAATTTAAATTCCCCCAATTATCATGGTAGGAATTGAACTTGTGGCTCTGGATCATTAGTCCAGACCTGTACATAATCATTGCGCTAGTGCAGAGGTGGGCAAACTACGGCCCGCGGGCCGCATGCGGCCCGCCAAAGGTCTTTATGCGGCCCACCAAGATCAAGTCATTAAAAATTTTTTTTTAAATGTTTTTAAATTTAAGGTTAATGGGGGGGGGGGGGGGGGGTGCTGTTGGGTTACTGGTATAGGGTGGATACGTTGACTTGAGTAGGGTGATCATTGCTCGGCACAACATGTTTCATGTGAAGTTTCTACTTTAAATATTAATTAATACATATTAATTGCTTTTTTTTCTTTAAAAACCTTTTATTTTGGCTATTTTAAATATTAATTACTTTACTTAATATGCTATGCGGCCCTTGAAAATTGTGAATTTCTGAATGTGGCCCTTGCACGGAAAAGTTTGCCCACCCCTGTTCTAGTGTATTTGTGGACAAATACAGGTTGCATTCCTTGTCGTTCATGTATATTTGTTGCACAATAAAACTGCTTAACCGTTTGATAAACATAATTATTTTACAATTTTTATTATACTATGCACAGATCGGTGCAACAATCCTCCGACCGTGGCATCTGCTGACGTAAAGAATGAGTATGGCATTCAGCAAGAATTCACTGTGGGCCGATACGTTCACTACGAATGTTTGCCAGGTTATACTTGGAATAACAGCACACCGAATTTTGTCGTTTGTCAAGCCAATTTCACTTGGTCAGAGCCATTAATAAGTTGTATGCGTAAGTATCCATCAAAAACATCTCTTACCGTTTCTCTTTTCAGTTTGCTTATTCAAGAGAGAAGTACTTTTTTTCATTTGCTTATGGGATGTGGGCATTGCTGGCGAGGCCAACACTTATTGCCTATCCCTAATTGCCCTTGAGTGGATGGTGGTGAACCACCTCCTCAAGCTGCTGCATTTAAATAATACTTTTCAGAGCACCAGGCGTCTTGAATGCTTTACAGATAATGATGCACTATTTTAAAAAAATCTAGAGTACCCAATTCATTTTTTCCAATTAATGGGCAATCCACCTACCTTACACATCTTTGGGTTGTGGGGGCGAAACCCACACAAAACGGGGAGAACATGCAAACTCCACATGGACAGTGACCCTGACCTGGGATTGAACCTGGGACCTCGGCTCCGTGAGACTGCAGTGCTACCACTGGGCCACCGTGCTGCCCGATAATGGTGCACTTTTGAAGTGTGGTCACTGTTGTAATGTTGGAATAATGACAATAGCCTAGATTTTCCATACCTCACTCTCAGGTTTTGAAGCAGGTATTAGGGGCGCGATTCTCCGCTCCCCACTCCGGGTGGGAGAATCGCGGGAGGGCCGCTCTGGCATCCCCCGCGATTCGCCCACCCCCACTCGGAGAATCGCGCTCGCCGTTTTTCACGGCGACCGGCGATTCTCCGGCCCGGATGGGCCGAGCGGCCTGATGACCCCGACGGGTTCACGCCGGCGGCAACCACACCTGGTCACTGCCGGCGTGAACATCGCGCGAAAGGTGAGTTTGGGGCCGTCGGCTGTTGCGGAGAATTCCGCCCTAGGTGTCTGATCATAGAAGATCACATCCATTGCACACCAATGGAATCATTAACTTGTAGTGCACAAATTCAAGTCTGCTCACAAATATATCTTCCGAGATTTAAATATCAGTCCTGGGTTCAGTTGTGTCTCAAAGTTCTTAACTCTTGAATCCAAAGGCCTAGCCCTCCACTCAGAGGCTCGAGAACATAACATAAATTCATATTTCTTCTTATTACTGTGGGAGTGCTGCACTGTCTTTTATAAGAGATGTTAAACTCAGGCTCCATTTGCTTCATCAGGTGAAAATAAAAGATATTAAGGCACTATGAAGGAGAACGTTTCTATGGTGTCTTGACAAACATTTATTCCTCAATCCATATCACCATACAGACAGATTATCAGGTCCATTCATTGGATTGCTGTTGGTGCAACTTGCTGTTCTGCATTCGAACAGCAAGTATACTTCAAAATATTCCAAGCGATTTTAAGCATTTCTACACATTCTGAGGTCATGTAAGCTTTTTTAATATAAGCTTTTTCTTCTTGAAGGATGGTGTGAATTAACACAGAACCATACAATCCCTACAGTGCAGAAAGAGGCCATTCGGCCCATCGAGCCTTCACCAACCCTCTTCAAGAGAACCCCACCTAGGCCCACTCCCCTGCCCGTAGTCTCACCTAACCTACACATCTTTGGAACTGCAAAGCAATTTCTAGAAGGGCCAATCCACCTAACCTGCACAGCCTAGGACTGTGGGAGGAAACAGGAACACCCCGAGGAAACCCACACAGACATGGGGAGAATGTACAAACTCCACTTAGATATTCACCCAAGGCTGGAATTAAACCCAGGTCCCTGGCGCTGTGAGGCAGCAGTGCTAACCACTCTGCCACCCTGCTGCCCTATACAAAATTCAACATTAACAAAATTCAGCAAAGATTACAGTTCAGTCAATACATGTCAAATTCTTTTAAATTATGACATTCAATTATTGAGTCCAACATAATTTTAGAAGTTTCTTTTATATTATAAATTAACACTTCAAGTTCAGTGAGAACATATTAGTTTCATGGGTTTCAGTACTAGCGAAAAGTAATCCATAGAATTGGGATTTGTGTATACAATGAAATGATGTTAAAAGATCTCTTTGTCTATGTTTTGCACAGCTAAAGATTGTGGTGACCAAAAGATATGCCGAATGGTTACTACACAACTACAGGGAAAACGTATGGGAAAGTGACAACTTACCACTGCAATAAAGGGTAACGATTCATTCACAGCATCACAGATTCATCAGAGTGATCAGAGATGACCCCACTGTAATTGGCAAATTGGGATTACTGAGCTATATGAGATGGCAAGCTCACAGCGATGGGAATAAATTTGGGTGGGCATGTTTGTGACAGACTATGAAACAATATATGTGCCAAGAGGATAGGGTAGGGGGAATAGGACTGATTAGATTATTCGTTGGACGAGATCTAGATTGTGCCGGGTAGAGTGAGTCGGGTGACTTGTGATCAGCTTGGCACCCGACATGGAGCCCGTTTTGCGGTTCTCGCGTGATTCATTTGTTGCACCCAGATCCACGTCTGGCACGACAGGATCGCTGAATCGCACCCATTATCACTGTTTTCTCTCCCCAGATGCTGCCTGACCTGCTGTACATTTCCAGCATTTTCTGTTTTTTATCTATATTTCCACTTTTGCTGTGACGTCCAGCTCTCCCCATCTCCCACCCTCCAGTTATCAGCTACTTGTGTGGAATCAGTTCTGGATGAGCAAAAAAGTCCTCCAACCGAATCTTCTTGTCTTTGCTCCTCAATTCTTAACCATTGACTGCATCCCTCTTCCAGGCAACCATCAAAGAAACATCCAAACTGTTTACAAATATGTCAACCCTGAGATAAGGTTGCAGCCACATATTTCTATCTGAACCAAGACCAACTATTTCCCTTCCAGCCTCACTCAACTCAGCCCCGCCTCACTTATCGGCTGCTGAAATTCTCATGATGCCTTTGTTAATATAGCTCGACTATTCCAATCACGCCTGGTCAGCCTCCTATCGTCGACCCTCCATGAGCTTAAATTCACCTAAAACTCGGTTGCCTGTATCCTAACTTGCACCAAGCCCCTGTCACCTATCACCCCTGCTGAATTCCATCAGCACCTGCTTAAGCAACACCGCCATTTAAAATTATTATCCTTCTTTACAAATTACCTGCAGCAATATCCTGTTATGTGGCTTGAGGTCAAATTTAGTTTGATAACTCTTTTATGACGCAGCTTGGGACTTTCTAGTTTTAAAGGTGCTTCATAAATGCAAACTAAAACTTCTATCCAGAGTTAATTTGGCGTTTGCGATGGATTTAATGATAGGCCGGCTTCGCATTGAATCTCTCAATGCTCTGAAGTCAAAACAACTCTGATCCCTCATTTTAAAAACAAAGTTCATTTATAGGTTGGTCTTGCTGCTGGGCCGACATTTGTTGCTCTTGAACTGAGTGACTTGCTGAGCCATTTCAGAGTCAACCGCATTGCTGTGGATCTGGAGTTACATAAGTGCGACGGCATGAGTGAATCAGATGGGCTTTTACAACAGTACAATGAATGGTCCAGATTCGTATTGAATTCACATTTCACCATCTGTCCTGGTGGGATTCGAACCTGGGTCCTCAGAGCATTCCCCTGCAGCTCTAATTACTGCTCCAGTGACAACTGAATATACTCTAAATCATAGTTTAGAATGGACTGTGCATCAATCTTTTCTAACAATTCAGAGACTTTTCATTTACCCAATGCTTTTCTTGTTCTAGATATCGCCAATTTGGCAAAAGCAATGTGTTGTGCACTGTTCGTGGATGGGATAAAATAACTCTGTTCTGTCAAAGTAAGTAACTAATTTCATTGGTTGCAGAGATTCACATCAGATTCAAGGATTTGTCTTTGAAAAGGTATTAGTATTAAGTGTTGCAAGAAATAATTTTTCATTTTAATTTCCATCTATTTCCTCACTTTAGTCTTGGTTCCCTTATCTATGGAAAGATATACTGACATTGGCGGCAGTCCAGAGAAGGTTCACTATGTTGATCCTGGAGATGAGGGATTTTCTTATGAGGAGAGGTTCAGTAGGTTGGGCCTGTCTCATTGGAGTTCAGAAGAATGAGAGGCGTCCTTATTGTGACATATTGGATTCTCAGGCAGCTTGACAGAGTAGATGCTTAGATGCTGTTTCCCCTAGGGGAGGGTCTATGACACGAATAAGTGGTCTCCTATTATGATAGAAAAGAGGAGGAATTTTTTCTCGGAGGTAGTGAATCCTGTAAATTCTTTACCACAGATGACGAGGTGTTAAGTATGTTCAAGGATGATACACATTTTAATCAGTAAGGGAATCGAGAGTTATGGGGATAAGGCGGGAACGTGGAGTTGAGGATTATCATTTCAGATCAGTCATAATCTCATTGAACGTTGGAGCAGACTCAATGGGCCAAATGGTCTACCTTCTGCTCCTAAATCATATGGTTTATTATTATTGTTTAAGATTAGAGTACAGTGCTGTTTGCATACTGGAGTATAAGATATTAGAGGTGGAAAGACCTATATTGTGATTTTCGAGAGACTGGCGATGGCAGTTAACTCTGTAGTGATATCATGGTTTGTGGTAATTCACCGACTGACCACTAGGAGTCTCATTAGTATATATGTGAATGTTAGAGTCGGTGACCTCAGACTAACTGGAGAGCTGAGAGAGAGAGAGGTTGCTTGTGCACGATCAACTGTTATTCATCTGTTGTTTTTGTATATGGCCCACAGTTAATGTTCATAAATTTTTATAGCTTTAGCTACAAGTGTTCTTGTAATATAATCAGGCCATCCAACAAGAAATTACAAACGCCGAGTTAACTGAACAATATAAATGAGCAAATACCTGGGTGTCTTTTGGTGCAATGACAGTGTCCTTACCTTAGGGTCAGAAGTTCGGGTTCAGTTCCCATTTCACACTCAGAAAGTCACAGAAGTGCCCACCATGTAACCAAACCAGTTGGATTACCAATTGCAAAGCATTCCTATATGGCAGGTGGTAGAGAGGAGGGTTTTCTGGTCAGCCAAATGGCAGAAGGCATGACAAACCAACTGTCGTACTTTTGCCAAACATAATCATGGACCAATCCATGGAAGTCTGTGGTTACTAACTCCCTCTTCGAGCATGGTACCTGGAGGAGGACAAGGAGGAGAAGATACTTACAGTGCTAGCTGGCCTGTGCTGCGGCAGCATTATAATTGTTCTGAGCACAGTCCAGTCAGGAGGGAAGGATAAATTGGTCAGGGTTGTGGGTCTCACGAATATTTGAGTAACATTGCATTTTTGAACTCACTTTCGGCTGTTTGCAAACCGTGAAAAGGGAACAACTGTCAAAGAACTGTCTCCAGCAGCAATTGAGCCTCGAGGGAAAAAAATCACATGTTCAATGCTCCACTGAGCAGTGCGTCTGAAATGGATGTCTAAATGATACATTCCCAAATGCAGTTTGCTGTCTGTGACTAGTCTGACTGACAGTGCGTTTTCCTAGTTAGGTTAGATGATGCTGTAATTGTATCACAAATAGCAAACTCAAACAGGAATGGAAGAACGTCTATAAATATATCGCACAGTACATGTAGATGCCAGTTGGCTATTTTGCTGCTACCAAATGCTGGCATACACTGTTAGGATTTCTGTCATGAACAACACCAATTGACAACATGATATAAATTAAGTCAATAGAATGGATTGATGAAGTAAACAACAGCAGGACCCTACCAAGAGGTCTAGAACGAGAGACCTCAGAAGCAAGATTGAACGAAAAAGATTAAGAATAGAGGCAAGAGAATTTTATTTACAAAGAAATTTGTGAGAAATAGAATCCAGCACCAGATTTAACAATTGAGTCAGAAACTAGTTAACTTCATGATTAGAGTTGGTAAGTGCATGAATGAGAAAAAAGGTTGAAGAGCTATGAGCGCAGAGTGGGCAAATGTGATCAGAAATATTTATGTGGAGGGTAAACAGTGACATGAACATTTCGGCGCAATGGTTGGTTTCCATGCTGTAAGTTTTATGGGCGGGATTCTCCGTCCAGCGACGCTGGAGATGCCAAAGCACAATTGCGGAGAAACGTACATGAGAGAAATTGTGGCTGGTGGTCGGACGCCTGACGGAATGCCATGCTCTGGTGGCTCGACAGCTGCGATAATGTATTCTACTCCGCATGTGCAGTAAGCGCTGTTGGCATATCATTAACGGGCCCGACCAGTATCCTCCGGAGCTTGTGATGCCCCGCCTCCGCCAGGTTTTAAAAATTGGTTAACTGCCGCTATGGTTGCGAGGGAGAGAGGAGTTAGGCCATAGTCCCAGAGGCTCGACCGTGGCTGACGTCCTGCCACTGGCAGGGCTGGATGGGGTGGGGTGAGTTCGGGGGGGGGGTGGGGGGGGGGGGGGGGGGGGGAGGGGGGGGGGGGGGGGGGGGGGGGTGGGGGGGGGGGGGGGGGGGGGGGGGTGGGGGGGGGGGGGGTGGGGGGGGGGGGCGGGGGGACTATTACTTTGCTAAAAGCACCAGTGTAACAAGCGCATCAACTTCCAAATAACCTTCAAAATAATTCCTGTTCTAAAAATGCCCATGAATTCATGCCTTGCACTTCAATTTATGTTGGACAGAGTTTTTTTTTAAATGGCTGAAACTTTCCTGCCCTTGCATATTAGAACACTCACGGTTGACGCTGCGATCGAACACTCAAGGTGATTTCAGAGACACCTATCTGGGAAATCACTGACCTTCAGTGCCTAAATTTCCATTTGTCTAAAGGAATACAGAGACAATCTGCCGCAGTGGGTTCCATGCTTGTGGAAGGGGTTGGGGGGGGGCGGGGGGGGGGGGGGGGGGGGGGGGGGGAGGGATGTTCAGGTCAGGAGCGGGGAGGGTGTGTTGGGTCCCCTGGGTGGGGCGTGTTTGTGCGGGATGTCCTGTGCGAGGCTAGGTCTGGGATTTTCAAACAGTCACTCTGGACTTAGAAGTGATTTTTTTCCCTCTAATTCTTTACGAGTAACGATCAGAGTAAAACCATTCACTGCTGACGATTTAAATCAATTCTGTCAGATGATTCACAGCCCGGCGAAATTACCCAGAGGAAGCTGGGTAATTGCCGCGTAAACCCTTACATGGGAACTACCAAGGATTCCCAGTCCATCATGGGGTACCCCCTAAATGCAACGCTGGGGAACCTGGAGATTATGGGTCATAGTTTCATATAAAATAACATATAGAAAGTAATTAGGGTCAGCTACATAAAAGCAGAGAGCTGCATTTCCTCAAAATACAGGGCGTTACGAAGTCAGATAGGTTTGCCGCATCGCTCCTTTTAACCCGTCCCAAAATAATGGCCTGTGAATGGAATGGTGCGAACAAATGGCGCGCCGCTTGGGGACGTCACATTCTGTGCCCATCTGCCTCCATTGGGGCCTCAAATCCAGCCCTGCATTTCCACTAGGCCGGCGTGTCATATTGTCACCCAGATACATCTCTCAATGAGTTTAAGTTGAATGCTGTCATTTATATGTCGTGTTTACAGCACTAAAATTGTTCTTGCATGCTACCATTACGTGGAATTTATTTCTATTTCAAAATATATTACCCACAGATGTCTCAGGGAGTGTTCATTTTCCCCTAACATGGCATTCTTTAACTGTATGAGGTCGATAATAATTATTTTCCATCCATAAAGTACAGTCAGGAAGCTGTGACTGTATTTATAAATTCCATATGCTAAACTCCTTTTATATATTGCAAAAGTTAGCAAGTTGCCAGTGCTTTCAACGCTTACTGTTCTGATTTGTTATTTAACTATTGGAGCAGTGGGAAGGTAGTCAGTGTAATCCTCAGGTATGCCAGTAATGGTTAGAAGCGGTTTTATTTTTCCCCAGTCATTGATTCTGTTTCTTAGCTTTGTTCCACATTTCATTAGTGAGGATATCTTTTTGTCCCCACCTAAATGCCCAATAGGCCAGACTGAATGTAAAATTTCCACTTTGCTAATGTTATTTCATGTTCACAGAATTTACAGTGCAAAAGGAGGTCATTCGGCCCATCGAGTCTGCACCAGCCCTTGGGAAAGAGCATTCTACTTAAGCCCTACTTAAATCCACACCTCTACCTTATCCCCATAACCCAGTAACCCCACCTAACCGTTTTGGACACTTAGGGCAATTTAGCGTGGCCAAGCCACCTAACCTGTACGTCTTTGGACTGTGCAAGGAAACCGGAGCACCCGGAGGAAACCCACACAGACACGGGGAGAACGTGCAGACTCTGCATAGGCAGTGACTCAAGCCAGGAATCGAACCTGGGACCCTGAAGCAACGGTGCTAACGTCTGTGTTACCGTGCCATCCACCTTTGCCACTGTGCCACCCTTACTGCCCTCATTAACAATATGCATATAAGTTGTTCAATATATCATATTTATTTTGACCCAGATTCAAGCTTCCTGGAATAGCAACCATTTGAATTGGGAGAAGAAATCCAAAAGGATTCCAAATGTAGACACCAATCTTGCTGATTTTCTGATATTCCCTGTTCCCAGATGATCCAGTCCACCTGGGCATGGTGTCATGTGAGAGTACCTTTAAGAAATGAGTGTTTATAAATGGGTGTGTATATAAATATCTGTAGTGAGAGTACCTTTAAGAAATGGGTGTTTACTACTGCAGTGATGTCAGAGAGTGGGTGGTGCTGGGCTGCCTGTCAGCTTTTATTTTCATTTTAAGCTGTTTGTTGCAGGGTGTGTTTTCAGTTTCATTTTCAGTGTTGGAGCTGAAGCCAGACAGAGCACGTGTACTGTTGATCTCTCTGCCTTGATCATTTGGTCAATTCAGAATTATGAATGTTCTCAGTCGTGAATGTAAACCTAATGTGTCTGTTAAAAGGTGTTTATTTTGTCTCCTGGATGTTGTTTGAGAAGTTATTAAGGATTACTTAGTGTTGTATTCTTTGGGGGTTCTATTTGAATTAATGGTTGCTAAGATGTTCACTGTATGTTTTAAAAGGTTAACTTGAGTTCATAGAATAAACATTGTTTTGCTTTAAAAAATACTTTTCCATTTCTGTTGTACCACACCTGTTGAGTGGGCCGTGTGCTCCCCATACCACAATCTATTAAAAGTTGTGGGTCAGGTTAAGTCCATGATGCACTTTGGGGTTCTCTAAACCCTGGCCCATAACAATGGGCACAGGAAAATTTCCCTTTTTTTAGTCCTTGGAACCAAAAAAAGACCATTCAGCACCTTGAGCCTTTATGATATTTAATTAGATCATGGCTGATCTGAATGTTAACTCCACCTATCCATTTTGGTTCCATAACTCATAATACCCTAACCTAGCAAACAAAATCTATCAGTCTTAATTTTAGACTGACCAGGGAACTGGAAGAGAGATAGTAGCTTGTGCATGTTCATACTGTTATTCATCTGTTGTTTTGTATATATTTGACCCACAGTTAATGTTAATAAATTGTTTATCAGTAGCCAAGTCTTCTTGTAATATAAATCGGGCCATCCAACAAGAACATTACAGCAGGAATTTGAGGTTAAGGTTACAGTCAGATCAGCCATGATCGTATTGAATGGCAGAGGAGGCTCGAGGGGCCGAGTGGCCTTCTCCTGATCCTAATTCATGTGACGTTTTTTAAGACCCTCAACCACTATGAAAGCACAGGGAAGTATGACCTTGCATCAGAACTAATATTTGTATCAAGAAAGATCATTCTTATATCGAGAGGTATCTCAGAGGACCGGAATTGTGGAGGGGAGGATGGGGGCAATAAGCATTTTGACATGATAGGATTGTTAGGTAATTAGGTATGACATTGAAACTTGGATGGTCCACTCAACCTTTCAACCTTCTGAGGTGGATAAACTGAGTAACATTTCTTGGGTTATGTATGGGTGTGGTCAACATTATTCTTATCCTAGAGTGGAATCATAGAATCACTACAGTGCAGAAAAAGGCCAATCGGCCCATTGAGTCTGCCCTGACCCCCCCCGAACGAATACCCTACCTAGGCTCAATCTCCTCCCAATCCTTGCCCTATCCCTGTAGCTCCACCTAACCATTGGACACGGAGGGGCAATTTTAAAATGGCCAATCCAACTAACCTGCATATCTTTGGAATGTGGGAGGAAACTGGGGCACCCAGAGGAAATCCACGTAAACACGGGAAGAACGTGCAAACCTCACACAGGAAATTGGAGGTCGGAATAAAACCTGGTTACCCTGGCGCAGTGAGGCAGCAGTGCTAGCCAATGTGCCACCCTGAAATAAATCACTACACATTAGAAACAGTACAGCACAGAACAGGCCCTTCGATGTTGTGCCGAGCAATGATCACCCTACTTAAACCCACTTAACCCGTATACCCGTAACCCACCTATCCCCCCATTAACCTTACACTACGGGCAATTTAGCATGGCCAATCCACCTAACCTGCACATCCTTGGACTGTGGGAGGAAACCGGAGCACCCGGAGGAAACCCACGCACACACGGGGAGGACGTGCAGACTCCACACAGACAGTGACCCAGCCGGGAATCGAACCTGGGACCCTGGAGCTGTGAAGCATTGATGCTAACCACCATGCTACCGTGAGGCCCCATTTCTTGGGGTTACAGGAATAGGGTTGGGGCACGGGCCCAGGTAGGGTGCTCTTTTGGAGGGTTGGTGCAGATTCGATGGGCTGAGTGGCCCCCTTCTACACTGGAGGGATTCTATGATTCTTTGATACAGCACTGAAGCAAATACTTCCCCTTTCATCGCTGAATGTTCAGAGATCTGAATTGAGTAGAGAGAAAAACAGAGCTGACAATATATTTCAGTATTGCTAAACCTAAGATGCTCATAGCAGCTGCTTGCAGTGTGACTCTGTCTCTGTAGTAACTGAATACTGTTGCTATATGTGGAAATAATCTTCACAACTTAATGGAGGCAATAACTTTCATGGGTGATGTGAGCTCGCAGATCTAAAATGTTTTGGCACATTTCTCTCTGAAACAATTATTAGAATGGGTGACCATAAGTACCTTCTCCTGACTAAACACAAAATGAACCAGAAAAAAGTTAATGGATCCTGGGCAGGCTCAAACAACCTTTTTTATTCAGGATTTAAATGGTCACATAGGATTTTATGACGAAGGGCTCCGTTTTAAATGAAACCCAATCAAAATGTTATGTTTACACATCACAGCCAATGGGGAATGTGACAACATTCCATTTTGACAACCAGGTCCAAAGGAAAATGTCCACTGTTATGCGCAATATTTGTTATCTTTCTGCATGCCGCAGTAGCTGGGGTTTTTCATATAAAGACTCATTAATATTAACAGAGGGTGCAGGTTTATAGGTGGTACCCTGGCTCTCCCCGTGGCACTCGGGCACCTTGACATTGCCTGGCTGGCACCTTGGCACCACCACCCTGGCACTGCCATAGTGCTAGGGTGGCACTGGCAGGAGCGCTGACAGGGCGCCAAGGTGTCACTGCTAGGTGCTCAGATGCCAGAGTGGCACTGCCAAGGGTCTAAGGAGAGCGATGCTCATGAAATAAAGGATGGGGGGGGGCAGTGGAGGGTGGAGGTTTAAAGACTGGCATGTATGTGCTCCGGAAGGTTGAGGGGGTGCAGGGCGGGGTCCCAGAGAGCAGTATCCCAAAACAGGCTGCAGGACGGTCTGAAAAGAGGGGCCCTCAGTAACTCCATGGTGGTGTGTCCTCACTGGAGGGATGTGTTTGTGGTAATGCCCATGTGTGTGGGGGTGCCCTTTCCATCGGTGGGGGGTGGGCACCCTTAGAAGGGGCAACCTTCCAAAATGGCGGCCTGATCTCTGAGGAGCCAGTCTGGGCAGCGAGCTCAGCTCCCAGTGATGAAAATAATTCGAAGTGTGGGCTTTCCCGGAGAGGAACTCACGAGGGCCCAGAAAAATGACTATGTGCCATTCGATAGCGGTCAGGTGTTCGCCAATATGGTTGTTGAGGAGTTCACGGGAAATGTCGCTCGCTACGGCACTTCAAACTTGTCCCATTCAATCACGCCCATGTCTTTTCCAGGAATCTCAAAATGCTTAAAAAAACAGGGCCAATTATTTTTGTCGGAAATCAAATAGTAAAATTCAAGTCCACTAAATAAATCAACAATGGTTACAGCTTAAACTTTTTCTCTTACAGTTATTACCTGTGCTCCTCCGAGCTCTATTAGCAATGGAAATGTGACTCAAAGAGATCGGTGGATATACGGAAGCAGATGCAAAATATTCCTGCGTGCTAGCTACACTCTGATGGCCAACATACCATTAATTGCACAGACACTGGAAACTGGAGCCACAAAGCACCCACTGTCAAGGTAATGTACTTTAACATAAACAGAGAAATTCAATTGTATGGTTAGTCGCAGAGAAAAGTTCTCGTTAGTTATAAACGATGGGGAATTTTGGGATTTGAATATCTTTCTGGCTTTGTTCTGTTCTGTTCCAAAGTTATAAAGACATGAGGCAGCCAGCTGGAGTATTTAAGGCACAATGAAGTGTTATACTGTTGTCTCAAATCCCTTGAACACCATTCAGTTCATGAATTAAATTTCAAACACATCTTTGTGCGATACTTTTCAAACTTCATCCAACAACATTTTTAAAATCGTTTTCAAACAAGAGTAAATAAAGTGCAGTTTATAAAATGTAAATCTCAATCACAAATTATGCCATATTTCTTTATGGCTCTCTGATGGCATAAACTATTGCCCAGGCGTGACAAGCTCAAAGTGAGCAGGAAGGTCAAGGCGAGAAGTGGTATATTGGACAAGTGACAAACAGGAGGGTTGCTGAATGGGTCAGAGGTGGTAATCGGATGAGGGTTGGCGACGTGTGAACCGCGGGAAACAGACACAGGCGTCAAGTGGCCTTTGGGCCACATGCTCAATGCTGCAGTTCCACCTGGTGGAGGTTTGGGTTTCGACGGTGCTGTCAAAGGAGATTTGTCAGTTGCTGCAGTGCATTTTGTAGATGGTACACACTGCTGCCATGGCACACTGGTGGTGGACGGAGGTGAATTTCTAAGGAGGATGGGGTGCTGATCAAATGTGCTGATTTATCTCAGATTGTGTCAATCTTTTCGAATGTTAGATCCAGGATATCAAGGAGAATAGGCCTTCTCTGCTTCATAAAGGTCTTGTGGGATCTTTCACCAGACACCAAGCAAGCAGGGTGTCAGTCTGTGGCATATTGGACAAATGGCCCCTTTTGGTGGTCACTTGCTTCCTCCCACTCACCCCCCCAGGCGCCTTATACCAGAGGGTATAAGCTTACATTGCAGTATCTGTTGGATAATCAATTCTCTCTTCCGGAAACTCAAAATGCTAAGAAAACAGGGCTGATTACTTTTTACTTTTGTCGAAAATCGATCAGTAACATTCTTGTATATTTGCAAAATATTGTCCACTCTGTGTCGTGTTTTCTTCCTGCTAATTACCACCAAGAACTCTGAATGCCGACAGGAACATAGTTATGGTCAGCAAGTGTGGTTTTCTATGGGTTTATTGGTAATATTCACACAGATCGACATGGGTCACAAGTCATAATGCAAACACCTGCTGTGTCATCCACTAAATGAATAGACAATGGTTACAGCTTAAACTTTTTCTCTTACAGTATTACCTGTGCTCCTCCGAGCTCTATTAGCAATGGAAATGTGACTCAAAGGGAAAGCTGGATATACGGAACAGATGCAAAATATTCCTGCCATGCTGGCTATACTTGATGGTCAACGTACCATTAATTGCACAGACACTGGAAACTGGAGCCATGAAGCACCCACTTGTCAAGGTAATGTAAAATGTAAATCTCGATCACAAGTTATTGCCATATTCTTTAAGTCTGCCTGTCTTCACTTGTGCCAATGTTCACTTTGACTGGCTCTCTGGCGGTGTAAGCTATTGCCCAGGTGTAACAAGCTCATCCTGAATCCTTGTCCTGGCTGCTGTGGAGTGTTACATGATAGTAAGGTGTGGGAACATGCTTTCAGTCTCATACACAATTATGGGTGACAGTCCAGTGCTGTACTGAGGGAGTGCTGCTCTGTTAGAGGTGCTATTGTTTGGATGTGATGCTAAACTGAGGCCCTATCTGCTTGCTCTCTGACATGAATGATTATACGGCGCCATTTTGAAGCAGAGAAGACCTATTCTTCCTGAAGTCCCATCCAACATTTATCCTTCAATCTTTGCCACAAAAACAGATTATTTGGTCATTGTTTTTGTTACCTGCGTGGTAGGTAACATGTGCTACTCAATCCTTGGTTAATGAAGAGGTGTTCTGAACCTCGATGAAGAAGACTCAAACTCGTCCAGTAGTAACAAAAGGTTCATTGAGTAACTATAACAATAATTGCATGAGTTCTTTACTTTAACTTTGATACTAGTGATAAGGTTAACAAGATCTAACTACAGTAACTATACTTAACTCCACGAGCCATCTGAACTAGTCTGCTATTGCCCTGGTCACAGTGCACCCCCAAGAGAACCAGAGTGGTTGCCTTTTATACCCGTTGGTCAAGCCCTCTAGTGATCATGTGGTGCTACTGATTACACATTAAGCCCTTGTTTAGATGCACATACAGAGATCACTACAGTCATCATCATGTTGTTGTTTGTGGGAGCTTATAATATGCAAATCTCCTAAATTTTTCCATTGCTCAACTACCAATGGGACACAAAGACAGTGATTACACTTCAAAAAGAACTTCACTGGTTAAACCATTTTGGGACAACCTGTGATGGCAGACGAATGTTTATGAATGCAAGTCTTAATTGGAGGCTTGAAATCCTACACCCCATCCTCCTCCTTAAACATTCAATCAGTCCAGCACCAGTGTGCCGTGGCAGCAGTGTGCACCATCCACAAAATGCACTGCAGCAACTTGCCAAACCTCCTTTGACAGCACCTTGGAAACCCAAACCTCCACCAGCTAGAACAACTTTTACCAACTTTTACAGATGCATGATGGAAAGCATCCTATCGGGCTGCATCACAGCCTGGTATGGCAACTGCTCGGCCCAGGACCGCAAGGAACTTCAGAGAGTCGTGAATACCGCCCAGTCCATCACACGAACCTGCCTCCCATCCATTGATTCCATCTACACCTCCCGCTGCCGGGGGAAAGCAGGCAGCATAATCAAGGATCCACCCCGCCCGGCTTACTCACTTTTCCAACTTCTTCCATCGGGCAGGAGATTCAGAAGTCTGAGAACACGGACGAACAGACTCAAAAACAGCTTCTTCCCCACTGTCACCAGACTCCTAAATGACCCTCTTATGGACTGACCTCATTAACACTACACCCATGTCTGCTTCATCCGATGCCAATGCTTATGTAGTACATTGTATATCTTGTGTTGCCCTATTATGTATTCTCATGTATTTTCTTGAATTCTGTTTAATTCCCTTTTCTTCCCATGTACTGAATGATCTGTTGAGCTGCTTGCAGAAAAATACTTTTCACTGTACCTCGGTACACGTGACAATAAACAAATCCAATCCAATCCAATCCAATATCAATTAGTAACATGCTAGTATTTTTGGAAAATATTGTCCACTCTGTGTCCTGTTCTTGGGCTGCTTTATTCCTGCTAATTACCACCAAGACCTCTGAATGCCGACGGGAACACAGTTATGGTCAGCAAGTGTGGTTTTCTGTGAGTTTATTGGTAATGTTCACACAGATCGACATGGGTCACAAGTCATAATGCAAACACCTGCTGTGTCATCCACTAAATAAATGGACAATGGTTACAGCTTAAACTTTTTCTCTTACAGTTATTACCTGTGCTCCTCTGAGCTCTATTAGCAATGGAAATGTGACTCAAAGAGATAGGTGGATATACGGAACAGATGCAGAATATTCCTGCCATGTTGGCTATACTCTGATTGGTCAACGTACCATTAATTGCACAGTCTCTGGAAACTGGAGCCATGAAGCACCCACTTGTCAAGGTAATGGCTGCGATTTTCCAAAAAGGGAAACAATACCCCGAGTGAATTTGCGCAGCCGCGTTTTTGAAACACATGTCCATTCAACGCGACTTGCTTTTGAATAAAGGTGAGGCTGCACATCACCCCCTTTTTGACAATGGGGAACTCCGCTCGTCGGAACTCCCCATTGTAGCGCAAGATTGGGATGCCATTTTTAAATGTCGTCTTGATCTCTGAGGCTCTGAAACCTCTCCTCCCCCCCCCCCCCCCCAACCGACCTACCCCGTTTGTGAGGACCAGCACCAAACGGTGCTCGCCCGAGGTCACTTAAGGCGAATGGGTTGAATCCCAAAGCCTCAGTTACCTCTGGAATCTGCACATTTGTGTAAGGCCTACTCCCTCTCGCTAATATACAGATTTTCTAAAAGCCGATCTTGCCCATTGTGGGCAGGATTCCCTTTGCAGTGTCTCGCGAGTTTGCGTTGAATCCCACGAGGCATTGCGAGCCGGGGAGATCCCGGGAGTGGGGTCACCTGACTTTCATCGGCCACGCTTCGCCGCGGCGAGCTGCTTTTCCAGTGCAGCATGGTCGGAAGACGCGCCCAATGTATTATGACATAAAAGAGAACTTCAATTGTACTGGTTATTAGCATAAAAAGTTCTCATTACTTTATAAATGATGGGGAATGTTGGTATTTGCATATCTCTCCCTCGACTGTGTTCTGTTCTGTTTACAAAGCATACAGACATGTGGATGCCGGCTGGAGTATTTCAGGCCTTGGTTGAAGTGTTGTACCATTGTCTCAAATCACAGAACACCATTGAGTTCATTGAATTACATTTCTAACACATCCTTTGTGCGATTGCTTTTCAACCTTCATCCATCAACAGTTTCTTAATCGTTTTCAACCAAGAATGAATAAAGTGCAGTTTATAAAATTTCAATCTCTATCGCTAATTATTGCCATATTTCTTTAAGTCTGCCGGGCTTTCACTTGTGATTCTCTTTGATTCACTCCCTGGTGGCACAAGCTATTGTGCAGGCACAACGAGCTCTTCCTGAGAGCTTGTCCTGGCTGTTTTGAGTGTTACATGACAGTAAGGTGTGGGATCATGCTTTCAGTCTCATACGCAATCTAGGGTGACAGTCCAGTGCTGTACTGAGGGAGTGCCGCACTGTTAGAGGTGCTATTGTTTGGATGTGGTGCCAAACTGAGGCCCTGTCTGCTTGCTCCCTGACATGAAAGATCCCACGGCACCATTATGAAGCAGAGAAGACCGATTCTCCCTGATATCCCAGCCAGCATTTATCCTTCAATCTATGCCCAATAAAAGATTATTTGATCATTATCATATTCTTGTTTGTGGGAGGTTGTCATGCGCAAATTTCCGATATTACATTACAATTCAAAAAATGCTTCACTGGCTAAAACATTTTGGGATAACCTGTGATTGCAGCGGAATGTTTATGAATGCAAGTCTTAATTGGAGGCTGGAAATTCTGCAGCTGGTCCTCACCTCCCGAACCGCCAAATCCAAGTCACAAGTCAGGATTGTGAAGGAATGGACTCAACTTGCCTGAATACGTGCTGATCTAACAGTCCTTCACTCCGACCACCTCCAATGTGCAAGTGACACCAGTGCGTTCCATCTGCAGAATTATAGAATTTACAGTGGAGAAGGAGGCCATTTGGCCCATCGAGTCTGCACCAACCCTTGGAAAGAGCACCCCACTTATGTCCACGCCTCCACCCCATCTCCACAACACCACCCAACCCTTTTAGACACTGAGGGTAATTTAGCCTGGCCAATCCACCTAACCTGCCCATCTTTGGACTGTGGGAGGAAACCGGAGCACCCAAAGAAAACCCACGGACACACGGGGAGAACATGCAGACTCCGCACAGACAGTAACCCAAGCCGGGAATCGAACCTGGGACCCTGGTCCGGTGAAGCAACTGTGCTAGCCACTGTGCCTCCGTGCTGCACTGCAGCAACTTGCCAAATCTCCATGATGGTACCTTCTAAAGCCAAATCTCCAACAGCTAGAACAGGGTATTCAGCATATGGCCCAAAGGCTCCTTGAGGTTTACTGTGGCTCACTCGTCAACCCCCACCCAATCACCACCTCTCACCCATTCAGTGGCCCTCCCGTTTGTCACCTGTGCCATATGCCACTCCTCTCCTTGACCTTCCCGTTCGCAGCCCCTCTTGATGGTCACCTGCTTCCTCCCTCTCTCCCCCAGGTTTTTCATACCAGAGGGTATAAGCTTACATTGTAATTTCTGTTGGAAAATCAATTATGATCCAGAAACCCCAAATGCTAAAAAAACAAGGTCAGTTATTTTTGTCCAAAATCAATCAGTAACATTCTCGTATTTTTATAAAATGTTGTCCGCTCTGTGTCCTGTTCTCGCGCAGCGTTCCTCTTAATCAGCACCAAGGACTCTGAATGCCGGGCAGCATGATAGCACAGTGGGCAGCACTGCTGCTTCAACAGCTCCAGGGTCCCGGGTTCGATTCCCAACTCGGGTCACTGTCCATGTGGAGTTTGCACATTCTCCCCATGTTTGCATGGATTTCGCTCCCACAACCCAAAGATGTGCAGGGTAGGCGGATTGGCCATGCTAAATTGCCCTTAATTTGACAAAATGAATTGGGTACTCTAAATTTTTTTTTTTTAAAAGAACTCTGAATGCTGACAGGAACATTGTTATGGTCAGGAAGTGTGATTTTCTATGAGTTTGTTGGTAATGTTCAGTCAGATCCACATGGGTCACAAGTCATAATGAAACACCTGCTGTGTCATATACTAAATAAATGGACAATGGTTACAGCTTAGACCTTTTTCTCTTACAGTTATTACCTATGCTCCTCCGAGCTCTATTAGCAATGGAAATGTGACTCAAAGAGATAGGTGGATATATGGAATAGATGCAAAATATTCTTGCCATGCTGGCTATACATTGGTTGGTCAACATACCATTAATTGCGCAAACTCTGGAAAATGGAGCCATGAAGCACCCACGTGTCAAGGCAATGGACGCAATCTTCCCAAAAGGGAACAAAGTCCACCAGCGACTTGCTTTGAATAAGGGGCCTGAATGGGGTGAACAGTGGCTTTAATCGACTAGAACAGTGCCTGCCTGCGACTGCTCTGCTAGTGGGAGCCGCCTACAGGGCAGCTGCTCTTTATACCTCCCCTCAAGGGAGCAGAGCCAGGGGCGGAGCCCACAAGGGCACCAACATGATGCAATCTGTGTAATATCGTACAATGGTCCATAGGTGGAGCCCACATGGGCAACAGCGTGATACAGTGTAATACAGTGGTGAATGTTTAGTACAATACGTTCACCACATGGGGAACATGCAGCTGTGGCTGCACTCAGCCCCATTTTTGATAATGGGGAGATCTGCTCACCAGAACTCCCAGTTGTAGCATGAGATCAGGAAGCCATTTTTAAATGACATACCGAACTCTGAGGCCCTGAAAAAACTCCCTGACCTACTCCGTTTGTGAGGACCAGCACCGAACTGCGCTCGCCCGTGGTCTCTGAGGCGGAGTGTTTGAATCCCAAAGCCTCAGCTACCTTGGGAATCTGCACATTAGAGTGAGGCTTGCTGCCTCTCACTAAAATGCAGATTTGCTAAAAAGTGATCCTGCCCATTGTGGGCCAGATTCCCTTTGCAACGTCTCACGAGTTTGCGTTGAACCCTGTGAGGCTTTGCGAGCTCAGTAGATTCTGGAAGCGGGGTCACATGACTTTCACCGGCCACGCTGCGCCGCGGCGAGCTGCTTTTCTGGTGCAACATGGTCAGAAGACGCGTCCAATGTATTATGCCATAAAAGAGAAATTCAATTGTACTGGTTCGTAGCATATAAATTTCTCATTACTTTGATTATGATGGGGAATGTTGGTATTTGCATACCTCTCTCTCGACCGTGTTCTGTTCTGTTTACAAAGCATACAGACATGAGGTTGCTGGCTGGAGTATTTCAGGCCTCCATTGTCTCAAATCACAGAACACCACTGAGTTCATTGAATTACATTTCTAACGCATCGTATGTGCGATTGCTTTTCAAACTTCATCCAACAACAGTTTTGTAAATCATTTTCAGCCAAGAGTAAATAAAGTAAAGTTTATAAAATGTAAGACCATGAGACCATAAGACATAAGAGCAGGATTAGGCCATTCGGCCCATCGAGTCTGCTCGCCATTCAACCCTTCGTCCGAAATCGATCAGCAACATTCTTGTATTTTTGTATAATGTTGTCCGCTCTGTGTCCTGTTCTTGGGCTGCTTTCCTCTTCTTAATCAGCACCTAGAATGAAAAATGAAAATCGCTTATTGTCACGAGTAGGCGTCAATGAAGTTACTGTGAAAAGCCCCTAGTCACCACATTCCGGCGCCTGTCCGGGGAGGCTGGTACGGGAATCGAACCGTGCTGCTGGCCTGCTTGGTCTGCTTTATAAGCCAGCGATTTAGCCTTGTGAGCTAAACCAGCCCCTGTTAGGGGGCTAGAACTAGAACTCTGAATGCTGACAGGAAAAATAGTTATGTTCAGCAAATGTGGTGTTCTATGGGTTTATTGGTAATGTTCACACAGATCGACATGGGTCACAAGTCATAATGAAACACCTGCTGTGTCATCCACTAAATAAATAGACAATGGTTACAGCTTAAACTTTTTCTCTTCCAGTTATTACCTGTGCTCCTCCGAGCTCTATTAGCAATGGAAATGTGACTCAAAGAGATCGGTGGATATACGGAGCAGATGCAAAATATTCCTGCCGTGTTGGCTATACTCTGATTGGCCAACATACCATTAATTGCACAGTCTCTGGAAACTGGAGCCACAAAGCACCCGCTTGTCAAGGTAATGTACTTTAACATAAACAGAGAAATTCAATTGTATTGGTTAATAGCATAAAAAGTTCTCATTACTTTAAAAACAGTGGGGAGTTTTGGTATTTGAATATCTCGCTTGGCTTTGTCCTGTTCTGGTTACAAAGTTATAAAGACATGAGGCTGCTAGCTGGAATATTTCAGGCCACAGTTGAAGTGTTATACTGTTGTCTCAAATTATTGAGCTCATTGAATTATATTTTTCACAAATTCTTTGTGCGTTTGCTTTTCAAACCTCATTGAATAACAGTTTTCTCATCACTTTCAACCAAGAGTAAATAAAGTGTAGTATATAAAATGTAAATCTTTATCACTAATTATTGCCATATTTCTTTAAGTCTGCATGGATTTTTCTTGTGCCAATGTTCTCTTTGACTGGCTTTCTAGCGGTTTAAGCTATTGCCCAGGCACAACAAGCTCTTCCTGAATCCTGGGCCTGGCTGCTGTGGAGTGTTACATGATAGTAAGGTGTGGGATCGTGCTTTCAGTCTCGTATGCAATCAAGGGAGACAGTCCAGTGCTGTACTGAGGGAGTATTATTTGGATGTGAGGCCTGGTCGCTTGCTGTCTGACATGATAGATCACGGGCTGGATTTTCCGATTCTGGGCTATGTCCCCATGCCGGCGTGGGAATGGTGCCATTTTACGACAGGAAAACTGGCGACAAATGGGCACCGATTCCCCGTTTTGCTGGGATCTAGGAGGACAGCAGCGTAGAGCACCCGACTCTAGATGCCAATATGCCCAGGAGAATTACTGGGTCCGTGGCCGTGCCATTCTTCATGGCGAATGCCACTCGCGGACCCCGCCCATGAAACAGTCCCCCCCCCCCCTTCAGCCCGCTCGTTCGCCCTGGGCCACCTCCCCATAGTGCGCCCAGCCCCGAATAATGAGCCCCCCTGTCCGTGGATCGGCCCTCCCCACACTGTGGCAGCGCTGGACTGAGTCCGCAGTTGCCACGCCGAGTTCCCGACTGGTGAGACCATGAGAGACCCACGCCGTCGGGAACTTGCCCGGTCGGGGGCGGAGCATCGGCGGGCAGGCCTCAGGTAATATCCTGAGGCCGTCAATACGTGGTGCGGCGTACTCGTAGAGTATGCCGCTTTGGAGGGGGTGGTGTAAACTTGGATTCTCGAGCCGGAGGCCGGATACGATTTTGCCGTCGGCGACCGGCGAATCCAGCCTCCCATTTTGAAGCAGAGAAGACCTATTCTTCCTGATTTCCCAGCCAACATTTATCCTTCAATCTGTGCCATAAGAACAGGTTATTTCATCATCATCATGTTGTTTGTGGGAGCTTGTCGTATACAAATTTCCTATATTTGTCCGTTGTTCCATTGGCGTTGGAAATGGAACTGAAAGAGAAGTGTTTGCACTTCAAAAAGTATTTCACTGGCTAAAACATTTTGGGATAACCTGTGATTGCAGCGGAATGTTTATGAATGCAAGTCTTAATTGGAGGCTGGAAATTCTGCAGCTGGTCCTCACCTCCCGAACCGCCAAATCCAAGTCACAAGTCAGGATTGTGAAGGAATGGTCTCCACTTGCCTGAATACGTGCAGACCAAACACTCAAAAAGCTGGACACAATCTGAGACAAAATGCACACTTCATCAGCACACCATCCGACTTAAATATCCACTCGGTCCATCACCAGTGTGCCATGGCAGCAGTGTGCACCATGCACAAAATGCACTGCAGCAACTTGCCAAACCTTCTTTGACAGCACCATTAAAACTCAAACCTTCACCAGCTGGAGCAGCGGTGTTCAGCATGTGGCCCAAAGGCGCCTAGAGATATACATCTGTCTCCTGTGGCACAGTTGCCAACCTCCCACTTGGTCACCAGCCCTCATCCATTCTGCCACTCACCCATTTGCCACTTGTCCTGTATGCCACTTCTCTCCTTGACCATACCGCTTTCAGCCCCTTGTGGTGGTCACTTGCTTCCGCCCTCTCACTCCCCAGGTCCCTCAAACCAGAGGGGAAAGGCTCACACTGCAATTTCTGTTGGTTAATCAAATATTATCTTTTCCAGAAATTCAAAATGCTAAGAAAACTGGGCCAAATATTTTTGGCGAAAATCGATCAGTAACATTCTAGTATTTTTGTAAAATATTGTCCACTCTGTGTCCTGTTCCCAGGCTGCTTTATTGCCTCTAATCACCACCAAGAACTCTGAATGCCGACGGGAACACAGTTATGGTCAGCAAGTGTGGTTTTCTGTGAGTTTATTGGTAATGTTCACACAGATCGACATGGGTCACAAGTCATAATGAAACACCTGCTGTGTCATCCACTAAATAAATGGACAATGGTTACAGCTTAAACTTTTTCTCTTACAGTTATTACCTGTGCTCCTCCGAGCTCTATTAGCAATGGAAATGTGACTCAAAGATATCGGTGGATATACGGAACAGATGCAAAATATTCCTGCCGTGCTGGCTATACTCTGATTGGCCGACATACCATTAATTGCACAGTCTCTGGAAACTGGAGCCATGAAGCACCCACTTGTCAAGGTAATGTACTGTAACATAAACAGAGAAATTCAATTGTACTGGTTAGTCGCAGGAAAAGTTCTCATTACTTTTAAAACAATGGGGAATTTTGGCATTTGAAAATTTCGATCTCGGTTTTGTTCTGTTCTGATTGCAAGTTATAAAGACATGAGGCTGGAATATTTCAGCCTATGTTTGGAGTGTTGCACCATAGTCTCAAAGAATACCATTGAGTTCATTTAATTACGGGTGCGATTCTCCGGGAAAATTTCTAAGTTCATTTGAGGTGGGTTTTTCAGGGAGTTTCCGCCAGCCCATGTTTGAAATGTTATACCATGGTTTCAAATCATAGAATACCATTGAGTTCATTGAATTATATTTCTAACAAAATGCGCGATTGCTTTTTAAACTTCATCCAACAACAATTTGTTCGTCATTTTCAACCAATAAAAAATAAAGTGCAGTCTATAAAATGTAAAGCTCGATCACAAATTATTGCTGTATTTCTTTAAGTCTGCCTGGCTTTTACTTGTGCCAACGTTCTCTTTGACCAGCTATCGGGTGGCTTAAGCTGTTGCCCATGTGTGACAAGCTCATCTGGAACCCGCATTCTGACTGCTGTGGAGTGGCGAGCACAATCCTCCGGCCTCGTTACACTCACGCTCGAGCGTAACGAGGCCCGGGAATAGCGGGAGAGGCCAAAGAAAACGGGAACCGCGCCAGGCGACAAACTGTTTGCGATGCAACCGGTCTGCTCATGTAGGCGAACCATAGCGTGGCCAGAAACCAATTATCACCACTTAAGCCCCATTTCCATACAATTAACGAGAGCCACCTGTCAACCAACGGCCTACTGTCATTTGCCGGCCTCCCCAGCAAGTGCGTCTGTGGGGAGCCAAGGAGGGGAGTAACAATCTTTGCGCACAGGTAAAGAGACTTGGGGTGCTGGCCTTGCCACCCCAGTTTCGGCGGGGATGGGGGACCCTCCTCAGAGGTGGGCCCCATAAGAGGGTGGGGGGGGAGGTGCCGGGAGGGCAACTGGGGGGCAATTGTTTGCGGCCCCGCTGTGCCCTTGCCCGTCTGCCCCCTCGATCACCCATAACCCCAGTGACTGCTGAGGCCTTTGGCCGTGCGGCTGAAGGCTATCGCTATTAGGGAAGTGCCAATCGCAGTTAAGTGAGCGCTTGACACATGACAAGTGGATTCCCGTGGGTCGGTGGGCCATGTGCATGTGGGAGTCATTGCCTAGCATTCTAATCAAACCTTGGTGCCTGGACACTGTGTGGGAATCAACACCACACACGCAGCAGCCAACATCCAAACACCCAGGGTTAGGGCACAGCTCCCGGACACGACCATGGCCAGAGGGTGGGTTGGTGCCACGGGGAGGGGAGGTTGTCTGGAGAGACAGGCAAAAGTTCCGGGGGGTCAGCCCGCATTGCAGAAGCAAGTTACAGAGGTATCATAATAGTTGTGCAAAATGTTGTTTAATGTGCTGTACAATACCCCATTTCTGAGAGTCCTGCGCCCCCAACGCCCATTGCCCCCTACCCCACCCCTACCTAACGTCTCCCCCCTACCCCAGTGCCCTCAGTGATGTTCAGTGGCCCTCCTAGCTCTACCACTACGCCTTGGTGTTTCCCCAGGATGCACATCTGAGATGGGGGAAGGCAGCTGCTTATCCCGTACCATGGCCTTCGATGCCCCTGGCACACGCACAGCTGTACCACCCTGTGTGCTGACGCAGACGCAGCTACAGCAGAGGGGTGGAACTCTGGGGTGCTGGTGGCCACCGTCACCGTACCCCATGGGTGGGTCCGCGAGATTGACTCCCTACTGAAGGACAGATCTGAGGCGTTCAAGCCAGACGACCCTGACCTAGACAAGAAATCCAGGTACGACCTCCGCAAAGCCATCCGAGATGCCAAGAGAGAATATCAAACCAAGCTGGAGTCACAGACAGACTCTTGGGGATTGTGGCAAGGAATAAACAACATAACGAGCTACAAAGCGAAGCCGAGCAGTATCTCCGGCAGCAGCGCACCCCTCCCCAATGAACTCAAGGCGTTCTATGCTCGGTTCGAGCAGGTAACCATCAATCTGCTGTCGAGTGCCCCAGCAGCCCATAACTCACCGATACCCACCATCATAGTTTCTGAAGTCCGATCAGCCTTCCTGAAAGTGAACCCTCGGAAGGCAACGCGCCCGTACGGGATCCCTGGTCGTGCACTCAGAGCCAGCGCGGACCAGCTGGCAGAGGTGTTCGCGGACATCTTTAACCTGTCCCTACTCCACTCCGTGGTCCCCACATGCTTCAAGAAGACCACCATCATACCAGTGCCAAAGAAGAACCAGGCAACGTGCCTCAATGACTACCGTCCGGTGGCCCTGACTTCAGTCATAATTAAGTGCTTCGAGAGGTTGATCATAAAGTGCATCACCTCCATATTCCCATACGCCTTGATCCACTGCAATTCGCATACCGTTGCAACCAGTCCACAGCAGACGCCATTTCCCTGGCCCTACACTCATCCCTAGAGCATCTCGACAACAAGGACTCCCACATCAGACTCCTATTTATTGACTACAGCTCCGCCTTCAACACCATAATCCCAGCCAAGCTCGTATCAAAGCTCCAAAACCTAGGACTTGACTACCCACTCTGCAACTGGATCCTCGATTTTTTGACCAACAGACCAAAATCAGGAAGAATGAACAGCATCACCTCCTCCACAATAGTTCTCAATACCGGGGCCCCGCAGGGCTGCGTACTTAGCCCCCTACTCTACTTCCTGTACACACATGACAAAATTTGGTTGCAACTCCCTCTCCAGGTTTGCTGACGATATGACCATAGTGGGCCGGATCTCGAATAATGACGAGTCAGAATACAGGAGGGAGATTGAGAACCTAGTGGAGTGGTGCAGCGACAACAATCTCTCCCTCAATGCCAACAAAACTAAAGAGCTGGTCATTGACTTCAGAAAGCAAAGTATTGTACACACCCCTGTCAGCATCAACGGGACCGAGCTGGAGATGGTTAGCGGTTTCAAATTCCAAGGGGTGCACATCTCCAACAATCTGTCCTGGTCTACCCACGTCGACACTACCACCAAGAAAGCACAACAGCGCCTATACTTCCTCAGGAAGGAAACTTGGCATGTCCACATTAACCTTTATCAACTTTTACAGATGCACCATAGAAAGCATCCTATCTGGTTGCATCACAGTCTGGTATGGCAACTGCTCGGCCCAAGACTGCAAGAAACTTCAGAGAGTCGTGAACACTTCCCAGTCCATCACACAAACCTGCCTCCCATCTATTGACTCCACCTACCCCTCCCGCTGCCTGGGGAAAGCGGGCAGCATAATCAAAGACCCATCCCACCCGGCTTACTCACTCTTCCACTTCTTCCATCGGGCAAGAGATTCAGAAGTCTGAGAACACGCACGAACAGACTCAAAAACAGCTTCTTCCCCGTTGTTACCAGACTCCTAAATAACCTTCTTATGGACTGACCTCATTAACACTACACCCTGTATGCTTCATCCGAGGCTGGTGCTTATGTAGTTACATTGTAAACCTTGTGTTGCCCTATTATGTATTTTCTTTTATTCCCTTTTCTTCCCATGTACTTAATGATCTATTGAGCTGCTTGCAGAAAAATACTTTTCATTGTACCTTGGTACACGTGACAATAAACAAATCCAATCCAATCCAATCCAATCATTGTCGGCGCCACCTCCTGCACCCGGAGTCTCTGCAACTCCTCCAAGGGGCTATGGATTTGCTGGAGTGAAGCTGACATCTCCCGCTGCATGTCCCAGCCGCACCCAGATGTCTCCATCAGCTCCGGGAAACTCTGTTCCAGAAGCTCAGCATCAGGCTGGGATCCAGCAGACCTCCGTCTGGTGTCTTGCCTGGGGATTCCTGCCTACACCAGATGTACATCAGCAGCAGAGTGGTGCTCACCAGATAGTGCCCCAGACCACTAACATGTCCCACTGAGGTGTGTGTATCTGCGGTGCTGGAAGGTGGGGATGACAGCTATGCCGCAACTATAACAGTTACGTCTTCGGAGCTCTCCTCCGAGATGGTCTCCTTGGAGTCAGGAGAGGGGGCCGCCCAGGATGGGCCGGCGCTAGACCTGTGGTCAGGGGGAGGGATGGTTCAGTCAGTAAGGCACTAACTACTCACATTTGACAGGTTTTCCGGGTGGAGCCTGGTGGTTTCTCACCTCTGCGGCGTCTGCCAGCCTCCGCGTGGGTGACCACCCTGACCTCAGCCCACTAGTCACCTCCAGGGCACGTGAAGAAGGTGAGCATTCTCACATCCGGCACCCCTCCGCCGGTCTGGGCTCTCTCCCGCCGATTATGGGAGAGCTTTTCCTGAGGAGACACAGAGAGGGCATCGTTAACCACAATATGGTTCACAATTGTCGGGGGTGGGGGGGTGGTGTGAAGGGCAGGTTGGGTTGAAGGGAGGGTTGATGGGGTGGGTAGAGGGAGTGCTGAAGGGGAGGGTGATAGTAGGGGGTTTGGGGGTATTCCCTTGTGGGGTTTGGGACATTGGTGTCGACTCACTCGTGCTGTCGGTGTAGGTCATTGACCTTCTTCCAACACTAGAGTCCAGTCCTCCTGGTCACACTGCCCAAGCTGACTGCTGACGCCGCCTTGTCCCAGGCACTGATTGCCTTGTGGCTCACCCTCCGGGGCCTTTGGGGAACAGGACATCTCTCCTGGCCTCCAACACATCCAGGAGGCTCCACAGGTCAGCATCCCCGAATCTTGGGACTGGTCTCCTCGGCGCCATTGTTGCGAGCTGGTTGGGGTTGGCTGAGCAAGTGCAGCCTAAGTGCTGCTCGACGTTGTTAGCGGGGGGCTGGCGAACGCAGTCTGCCTGGCTTTCACTTGTGCCAGTGTTCTCTTTGACTGGCTCCCTAATGGCATAAGTTATTGCCCAGGCACAACAAGCTCATCCTGAATCCTGGGCCTGCATGTGGTGGAGTGTTACATGATAGTAAGTTGTGAGATCATGCTTTCAGTCTCGTACGCAATTGACTCCAATGAAAAATGAAAATCGCTTATTGTCACGAGTAGGCTTCAAATGATGTTACTGTGAAAAGCCCCTAGTCGCCACATTCCGGCACCTGTTCAGGGAGGCTGTTACAGGAATCGAACCATGCTGCTGGCCTGACTTGGTCTGCTTTCAAAGCCAGCGAATTAGCCCAGTGCTAAACAGTGAGTGGGCTGGATTCTCCGCCGTTGGGATGCTCCATTTTGCCGGCAGCCCGGTGTTTCCCGACGGTGTGGGGCTGCCCCAGAATGGGAAACCCCATTGACTAGCTGGCGAAATGGAGCAACCCACTGGCATGCTGAACCAGAAATCTGGGGCGGAATTCTCCGACCCCCCGCAGGGTCGGGGAATCGCTCGGGGCCGGCGTAAATCCTGCTCCCGCCTTGGCCGGAATTCTCCCCCGGGAATTTCCGGGAGCGGGAATCACGCCCCGCCGATCGGCGTACTCCCCGCGGCGATTCTCCGGCCCGTGATGGGCCGAAGCCCCAAACGTGGTTTAAACCACCTATGTGCCGGCGGGATTGGCGGTGCGAGCGGGCCCACGGGGTCCAGGGGGGGCGCGGGGCGATCGGACCCCGGGGGGGTGCCCCCACGGTGGCTTGGCCCGCGATCGGGGCCCACTGATTGGCGGGCGGGCCAGTGCCATGGGGGCGCTCTTTCTCTTCCCCAGCCGCCACGGCCTCCACCATGGCGGAGGCAGAAGAGACCCCCTCCACCGCGCATGCGCCGGTGGTGACGTCAGCGGCCGCTGACGCTCCGGCACATGCGCGGACCTGTGAAGGCCTTTCGGCCAGCCCCGACGCCGGGCGGCGTAGTGCCAAAGGTCATTGGCGCCAGTTTTGGTGCCATTGGCGGAGCAGGAGCCACTCCGGCGCAGGCCTAGCCCCTAAAGGTGCGGAGAATTCCGCACCTTTGGGGAGGCCCGACGCCAGAGTGGTTGGCGCCACTTCGCTACGCCGGGACCCCCGCCCCGCCGGGTAGGGGAGAATTTTGCTCCTGGTGTTGCGGAACGGAGAATCCAGCCCGCTGTGTCTGAACGCATGGAGAATTCACAATATTGTAGATGAACTAACAGCATGAATTAGTACACACGGTTATGATATGATTGCTGTTATGGAGACATGGCTGCAGGGTGATCAAGGCTAGGAACCGAATACCCAAGTGCATTTGACATTTAGAAAGGACAGACAAAATTGAGAAGGTGGTGGGGTAGTTAAGGATAAAATCAGTGCAATAATGCGAGAGGATATTAGTTCAGCAAATCGAGATGTAGAATCAGTCTGGGTGGAGCTGAGAAACAAGAAGGAATGGAAAGCATAGTATGGGTTGTCTACATGCACCCAAACAATAATAGCAAGGCAGTAGATGCCATTAAAAAGGACATATGAGATGCAGGTGACAAGGGTGCGACAGTAATCATGGGTGACTTTAATCTACAGACAGATTGGGCAAATCAATCAGCAACAGTACAGTGGCAGTTTACTGGAGTGTGCACAAGACTTCTTTTCGGCCAGAATGTTGCGGAACCAATTAGGGGACATGATATCCTTGATTTGGTATTATGTAATGAGGCGGGACTAATTAATAATCATCTTAGACATCGCGCCTCTGGGGGTGTTGGGGAGGTTGTTGAGGTTGGGGAGGTCAGGACGTTGGAGAGGTCGGGGAGGTCATGTCGGGTCGGGCCAGGTGGGCGATCAGTCCAGGTCAGGGGGGAGGCGGGGTCAGGATGGTGGGTGGGGGGGGGTCACTGGGTCAGGTGCGTGGTTTATGTGGTGGGTTCCCTGGGTGGGGGGGGGGGGGGTCGGGATTTTGTGGGGTGTCCAGAGCAAGGCTGAATCCGGATTTTTAAATAGTTACTCTGGAGTTAGAAGTGATTTTTTTTCGTCTCACTCTTTCAGAGTAACCAACAGGATAACACTGACAGAACCATCCAAACTTAGTGATTTAAATCACTTCTGTCGGATGATTCCCAGCCCAATCATATGGTCCAGAGGAAGTTCGCACTTCTGGGCAATTGCCGGGCAATAGCACTTTCACTAAAATTGT
Source organism: Scyliorhinus canicula (assembly GCF_902713615.1). NCBI lineage: Eukaryota > Metazoa > Chordata > Chondrichthyes > Carcharhiniformes > Scyliorhinidae > Scyliorhinus > Scyliorhinus canicula. The sequence goes on along the minus strand of NC_052160.1, from coordinate 122,813,733 downwards.
TCTTGCATGTTACCAGTAAGTAGAATTTATTTCTCTTTCAAAATATATTACACACAGATGTCTCAGGGAGTGTTCATTTTCCCCAAACATGGCATTTTTTCACTGTATGTGGTCGATAATAATTATTTTCCATCCATAAAGTAGAGCCAGGAAGCTGTGACTGTATTTATATAAATTCCATATGCTAAACTCCTTTTATATATTTTATAAAAGTTAGCAAGTTGCCAGTGCTTTCAATGCTTACTGATCTGAGCATGTTATTTAACAATTGTAGCAGTGGGTCGGTAGTCAGTGTAATCCTCAGGACGTGATCCTCCAGCCACGCTGCGTCGGAGAAGCAGCACGCCGCGGCGCAACGTGGCCGTTGAAAACCTGGAGTCCCTGCTCCCGTGGTCTACCCGGCTCGCAATGCCTCGCAAGATTCACCGCAATCTCGGGAGACATTGGGAGGTAAATCCTGCCCATAATGGGCAAGATCACATTTTAGCAAATCTGCATATTAGAGCGAGGCAGTAAGCCTTACTCCTAATGTGCGGATTCCCGAGCTACCTGAGGCTTTGGGATTCAATCCCTTCGCCTCGGGGAGCTCGGGCGAGCGTTGTTTGATATTGGATGAGATGAAACGGCACTTTGGGGGGGGTGGAGCCTTCAAGAGGATGGGAGGCTCCAGCTGCATGCCCTTTGGGCAGGTGGTGTCCTAGCACTCCTGGTGCCACCTGGGTACCCTGTCAGTGCCAGCCTGGGTGCCCATCCTGGCACTGCCAAGGTGCCCAAATGACATTGCCAGCTGGTGGGACACTGCAAGCTGCACGCACCATTGGTTCGGGTTTGCCTGGCATAGGTGTTGGGGTGCCAGGGAACCCTGTCTTGTTATATTTGGGCTGGGTGGGGGTCAGGCATATATTTGGGAGCCTCGGAAATCAGGACACCATTTATAAATGCTTGGTGTACAATGACTTGTCTATTGCTTCTTAAATTTGCTTAATAATCTCAATCAAGGAGGAAGTTGGATGCAATGTTTTATGATGTAAACAGAGATCCTATGATTTAAAAATAATTAATAGAATGTGACTGAACATTACACAGAGAGGGCGAGATTTACTGGCTGCGTTCCACCCAAACAGTGGCGCGACATGGCTGGTAGATGTCGGGTGAGACCTCCCCTGGACTTCTCTACGAATGTTGCGCCTTGCGAGATCTAACCAGGCTCGCACTTAACCATGCCGATGCCGGATCTAACCTGCTCCCAGCATCTGTTGGCGTCCCCAGAGACACCCCAGCCGGGTGCCGATTTGTACTCATCCACGCACCCAGGCGAAAACAGCTGGGGGTTCTCCTCGGCCATTGGAGGATCAGGATTGGACAGTGTGATCTCCTGGCTCTCCCCCAAGCACCCAGGCACTTTGGCACTGCCTTTGGTCAGGGTCTGAGGGGGGCATGGCCAGGAAAGGAGAGATGGGGGGATGTATGAAGGGGGGGGGGGAGTTTGAAGGGTGGTGCCCCTTGAAGGGGGCGCCCGAAAGGGGTCATGGGAAGACCTGAAAAGAGGGGGCCCTCAGTGACCCCCATAGCAGTGTGCCCTTGCTTGGGTGCGTGAGTGGGGTAATGTTCATATGTGGGGGGGGGGGGGGGGGGGGGGTAACATTGCCTGCAGCTGAGGAACCCTCAAGCTCACTTAGAGATCAGGGTACCCTTTCAAAATGGTTGTCCAATTTCTGAGGAGCTGGCCTGGTCAGCGAGTTCACTCTCCAGTGATGAAAATATTCTAAGTGTGGGCTAACCCAAAGGGAATCTCCCTCGGGCTCGAAAAAGTGTGGTTAGATAGCGGTGAGGAACTCAGAGCCGGGTAGAAACTCCCAGCCAAACCCGCCTGAAATGACACTGAGAAACTTTTCCGTCAGGCCACAGCCATAGGGCGTGAATTTCTGGCCATTCACGTTGGCAGGGATATTACAATCCCGCCAATGTCACATCCCCGGGAGTGGTGTGTTCAATGGGAAACCCCATTGACAACAACGGGACCAAAAGTTACTGCCCCTCCCCCCCAGCCACTAGCGAGCCACCCTTTGCCACTGCGGAAGACGCTGCGGAGGGGGGAGGACAATCCCACCCAATGTAAGGTGGGTGAAAATACACTTGAAGATACTCTGAATTCAGACATACCGATGAAAATGATGTGATGATGTTAAAGTTTACAATCCGACTATAAAAGTGGCAGAAAGGATGTTATACTTCAGGCTAGAACAAGTGGAGCAGTCCAGCATTGGGACCAGCAACAGGGCCTCAAGACAGTAAATTAAACGGATCAAATGGTCTGTAACATTCATACCTTCCCATTCCCTTAACTATCGTATGATGAGCATAATTTAACACCTTCTGCAGGTAAGTGAAACTGATAACTGACTGCATCACAGTGGGTGTGATTTTCCAGCCTTTCCCATCCGCGGCATCTTCCAGTCCCACCAAAGGGGACCACCTGTGACAGGACGGGCGAGCTGCAGAAAATGCCATTGTCATCGGTGGGACCAGAAGATCCTGCCAGCGGCCGATGGTGAGCCGCCTCAGCAGAGGGAAAACATACCACTGTGGGGGTGGGGGGTAGAGGCCACTGCAGATTACCTGCCTTTTTGTGAGAAATGTGGTTATCGTTCAATTTCTGTGGAGCCCAGAGGAGCAGGAATGTTTCCACAAGGATACTGTGGACCAGATTTCTCGGCTTCATTTGTCATCATCACTACTGCTGCACACTTATCCACCCCAAACTCCCCACAGGGCTTACACACAGCTTGCTGTTTTCATGCAGCTAAAGTTCAAGACCTAATTTTGTTCGGGCTATGAGAGGACATCTTCATCCTGCACTGTACGTTTAAATGAAGCAGCATGAGTTAACTTTCTTAGCTAAAATGTTGGCTCTGCACAGTGTTCAGACTCCCGTACGAGAATCTCAACTATTTGCAATTTGTAAGACTAAGAGACAAGAGGCGTACTAAGCCACAGGAGTAATAGCACTGACCAATAGATATCTTTTATGGTCAAATAAATGTCAATTTAACACAGAATTAGCCATATTAGCAACACAGTAATAGCTTTCCATTTAACAGTTAAAACATTTCTTAAATAAATGGGGGGGGGAAAAATTAACTGTCTATCTGCACCTGCTACTATATATTCAAATTAAGCAGCCAAATACAGTTCAAATGCCACTTACGAATAAAGTTAACAATTAGGGTTACTTGTGTCACTGTGCAGACCTTTGGAGAGAGACCCTTTCAAGTGTAACCTGAAAAACCTTCTGTTTTCTCAGATTAAAATCCTATGGCAAACAGAAAAACTAGACAGACCTGGCTCCTTCCACTAAGATGTCCCATGATCTGTTTATTTACAACTAAACACAATTCCTCATAAATTATCTACATCCTAGGGAACCTCCTAAACATAAGCAATATTTCATTAGCCATCTATGTGTAAACAATTAAATGGTTAAAAATCAATAATAACCTCACTGTTACGACCCCTTAACCACAGTTTTAGTAGACACACTGCCTGTATGTATTTTAAACCAGGGTTTTTAATAACATTACTGCAACATAGTATAAAATATTTCATAGAACAAGTTATGACATCCATCACAACAGACTGTGATTACAATCACTCATTGTACGAATAGCCTAATCAGAGCAATTGTGTGATTTTATCTTTCAGCCCTTCCTGATCATAAAGAACAGTTTTCAACTCCTTCTATCATCTCAGCTACGAGGGCACGTGAAACAACACCTCAAAATAACTACATTACCATGGATAGTGGAGACATGAACCATTTGCTTTCATCACTTCCTAGCCGTGGGTCTTCATTGCATGTTAACATCTTGAACTTCTGGAGCTGTATATTTATGTTTCAGTCCCCATTTCCCTGGCATTCACTGGGCCTCATTGGCTCCCAGCAACCGCTCAAATTTACTTGTGTTCAAATCCCTGTGTGGTCTCACCCCAGCCTATCTTGGCAACCCCATCCAGCTGAGGATCCTATGCATCTCTGATTTCCTATGCTCTACCTGTGCCTTCAGCTGAAACTCTAAAATTCCTTCCCTAAACTTTCCAACTCACTTTCTCTGTCCTTTTCTTTGAGGTACTCCTTAAAACCTTTGCCGAAGCTTTTGACCAGGCTGTCCTAATATTTCCTGACATGGTGGCAGCTCATAATGCTTCTGTGAAGCACCTTGGGGTTTTTAAATATGTGCATAATATAAATGCATGCTATCAGCGTGCTTGAGAGAGAAGGACACCTGTGCCTGTCTGACAGGATTGGTGGCTGAAACATCGCCAGGAACGGAAGAGGAGAGGAAAAGATTGTCAGGGTGAACTGAAAACATAGGAGGGGCAGTAATGCTCTGTGAATGGAAAATTGTAGATAATGCAGGGCATGTGGGAAAAAATAGTTATCTGGGAAAAGTGCCCCTTCAAAAGGGGAGGTGAGAACCTTTGTTGAAAGGAAATAATTTTTGAGAGAGTTTGGAGAAGTGATACTTCATCTGGTTTTCTGGAAACCCAACATCAGTTCCTTTAAACTTTATTTTAAATTGAAAAGCTATCAATGATAAAATTGTTGAAAATTATATGGACTGCACATTTTAAATTGGAAAAAGGAGAACGTGTTCTGAGGTCAATGGCCTGAGTGCCCCCAATGCACCACAAATTGGTGCAGAGGAAAGGACGCACACCAATATACCACTGAAATCCATATGATCACATTGACACACCACTGAAATCCATATGATCACACCCATATACCACTGAAATCCATAGGATCACACATTACCACTGAAATCCATTTGATCACACCCATATACCACTGAAATCCATATGATCACACCGACATACCACATAAATTCTCCAGAGCAACATTATCCTACTGTCACCGAAACCATTTTGATTTTAAAAAACCTATTGTTTAATAACATTAACTTTCGGGAATAATTTAAACCCTCACCATCATTACCCATTCCTTATTGTTCACCAAGTCTGCATAAATAAATTAACATTTCATTAGCCACTGATCAGAGTTTCCCTGGTGAGGGCTAGGTGCTTCTCGAATAAAACTGGCAAAGCTGTGCAGGTTAGGTGGATTGGCCATGCTAAATTGCCCCCAAAGGTCAGGTGGGGTTACTGGAATAGGGCGGGCGAATGGACCTAGGTTGGGTGCTCTTTCAGAGGGTCGGTGCAGACGATGGGCCGAATGGCCGTAGGGATTCTATGATTTACAGGCTTGTTTTTTAGTTTGATCCTTTGGGAAGAAGAATGTGCCGAGCATACCAGGTCTAGATTTCCAGGTGCTCCCTCCCATGTCACGTGGTTGATCCATAATCTCTTCTGAAATGTTTAGCAAGCCACCAAATGCAAACTATTAGATATTTACGGATGGAAAATAAAGGTAGCACCCTGAGAACAAGTGCGAAAGCATGTCGGACACCGGAGCATGTCTAGTTGCTGTGAAGCTGAGCTTAACAATGAGTCAACACTTTCTGGAAGGGAGAGGAAGGGAAGGGAAATGAGAAGTTGCTTGGATTATTTCTTATAACTTTTAGATGTGCTTTTACATTTCAGATACTACTCCATATGAACAAAAGCAAACAGATATTTCGATAGCCACAACTGCAAACACAATAAACAAAACAATACCTCCAAACAACTCTCCAATTCCTACAAATAGTTCCAACAAAAGCTTAATGCTTTCGGCAGTTCCGAACTGTGAGTATCTATTTCGGATTGACCTGTAAATTATTTGTCATTGGCCTCTTTTAGTCTGCCATTCCAAAATGCTGGTTAGGCCCCAACATATGCACTGTGCTCACTCCTGGGGACCATGGTTTAGAAAGAATGTCAAGGTCTTGGAGCGAGTGCAAAGGTTATTTCTATGAAAACAGTACCAGTGATGCTGAACTTCAGTTATGTGGAGAAACTGTTTAACTAATTGGAAGACATGGGTGGAGCTTTCAGGTTCTTGCCTGTCGAGGGAACTGTCGTGGGTGGGACAGATGAGTAAAAGGTGCCGTGAGACCAGAAAACCTTGCCCCAGACTTGACTAATTTACAGGAATTTTTTAGAGGGAGTAACAAAGTGGATAAAGGGGAACTACTGGATGTTCTGTATTTAGATTTGTAAAAGGTATTGAGAAGGTGCTACATCAAAGGGCACTATGCTAAATAAAAGCTCATGATGTAGGGGGTAATATATTAGCATGGATAGAGAACTGATTACAGAGAGCAGTGATACATGGGCCATTTTCGGAGTGCCACAGGGATCAGTGTTGGGGCATGAACTATTTACAGTTTATATCAGTAACATAGATGAAGGTACCGAAGGTATGATTGCTGAATTTGTTGATGCTACAATGACAGGTCGGAAAGTAAGTTGTGAAAAGGATATAAGGGTCGGAGAATCACAGTGTGAATCCCGCCCAGCTACACCGACGCCGGCTGCCGTATTCTCCAGTGCCAGTTTTCGGGCGGGGATCATGCCACGCCGGTCGGGGGCCATTGGCAACAGCGCCCCCGGCAACTCTCGGGGCCCCGATGGGCCGAGCGGCCGTCGGTTTATGGCAAGTCCCACCGGCGTGGATTGGACATGGTCCCACACGGCGGGAGCTGGCTGGTAGGCCGGCTGGTGTGGTCCTCGGGGGGGCGCGGGGGATCCGGCCCCGGGGGGGGGAGGCCCTACGGTGGGCTGGCCCGTGATAGGGACCCACCGATCTGCGGGCGGGCCTGTGCCGTGGGGGCACTCCTTCCTTCCGCGCTGGCCACTGTAGGGCTCCGCCATGGTCGGTGCGGAGAAGACACAATATTCAGTCTCTGTAACAATTATTTTTCCACGTATTTCACACAGCGCCCATGGTGGCCTGTTTCTGATTCGCTCGTCCCGCCATTTAATGGCTACAATCAGAGGGTTCACAATTTAAATGCCTCCCCAGCACTGTTCAGCACTTGGACGTTCCAAGTGCAGTCAGGGGATGGTTGCCATAAAGACAGCACCATGGTTCACGAAGGGAGTACTTCACCAAGGATCCAGCAGAGGCGGGAGACCCTCTACCTTTGTTCGTGCAGGCGTCCTGCCAGCAAGGTGACCATCCCCCACCTGGCTGGTGAATAACAGCTCACTCCATAAGGGGTCAGGGCTACGGCGCCGAAAGAAGGTGAATGACCTTCCTCGAGCAGCTAGGGTAAGTCTTCCTCCTCACAGTTGCTCCCTGAACTGACCCTGTGGATTCACCGGTTCCCACCCATTTTCCAGCTGCCATTCTCAGCGGAGATGTCGCCATATGCCCAGCAAGGAGGTCATGGGAAGCGCTGCCTGCAAACTACCATCCTAGACCTAGAGGCTCACAGACGTGATAGTCAATAAGGCCTGCGCATGAATCCACCCCCCCAAGATGCCAAGGTTGAACTCCACCCCCACCCCAAAAATAATGTATTTTATTACCAATATGTATCAAAACAGGTTACAACACATAAACACCCCGGGAAACATACTTCCCAGCAATCAACTGCACAAATTTTCCCCCCTTTTTCACCCTCCTCCCCTCTCCCCCCCGTGATGAACAGCTCCTCAAACACGGTCACAAACATCCCCCACCTTTTCTCAAACCCCTCTGTTGAGCCCCTTAACTCATATTTTATCTTCTCCAGATGCAGGAAGTCGTACAGGTCGCCCAACCAAGCCGCCAACCCCAGTGGCGATGCTGACTGCCACTCCAGCAAAATTCGCCACCATGCGATCAGAGAGGCGAAGGCCACATCAACAGCCTTCCCCCTCTCCCTGAGCTCCGGCTTCTCTGAAACCCCAAATATCGCCACCAAAGAGTCCGTGTCCACCTCCTCCTCCACTACCCTGGCTAAGAACGCAGACACTCCTGCCCAGAATCTTCCCAATATTTTGCAACCCCAAAACATGTGCGCCTGATTTGCTGGCCCCCGCCCACACCTCTCTCACTCATCAGCTACCCCCTGAAAGAACCCACTCATTCTCGCCCGAGTTATATGCACCCCGTTCACCACCTTAAACTGTATCAGGCTCACCATTGCACAGGAGGAGATCCGTTTACCTTACGCAGTGCCTCACTTCTTACTCCCCAATTGATCTCCCCTCCCAACACCCCTTCCCATCCGCTCGCCTCCCTGCCCCCCTAGCCATGTGTATATATCCCCAATTCTTCCTCCCCTTCCAAATCCGGAAGCAGTAGTCGCTCCAGCAGGGTGTATCCCGGCAAACGAGGGAACCTACTTCAGACCTTTTGCGCAAAGTCCCTAACCTTCAGATACCTGAACTCACTCCCCCTCGGCAGCTCTACCCTCTCCCTTAGCTCCTCCAGACTGGCGAACCCGTCCTCCAAATACAGATCCCTCACCTTAGCCAGCCCCACTTCCCTCCACCTCCTGTATACACTATCCATCCCCCCCACTCAAATTCATGATTCTCGCGCAGCACCGTTAAAACCGACATCCCTTCCACCCGAAAATGTCTCCTCAACTGATTCCATATCTTAACTGTGGACTGCACCACCGGGCTCCCTGAATAGCTACTTGGTGGCATTGGCAATGCTGCTGTCACCATAGCCCTCAAACTAGACCCCTTACAAGATTCCTCCTCCCACTCTACCCCTCCTCCTTCCCACCATTGCCGCGCCTTATCCAAATTCACTGCTCAATAATAATGAAGCAGGTTCGGCAACGCCAACTCCTTCTGCTGCCTCTGCCTCTGTAGCAGGGTCCTCCCCACCCACGGCACCTTCCCCGTCCATACAAAGTCCGAAATAATCGTGTCCAATTTATGAAAAAAGACCTTTGGTATAAAGATCGGGAGAGCCTGAAAGATAAACAAGAACCTCGCCAGAATATTCATTTTCACTATTTGGACCCTCCCCGTCAACGTTAAGTGCAGTGTATCCCATCTCTTAAGGTCCTACCTGGCTTCCTCCACCAGCTTTGTTAAGTTCCACTTATGGAGCCCCGTCTATTCCCTTGCTACTTGAATCCCCAAATACCTAAACCTTTCCCTCGCTACTGTAAATGGCATCCCCCCCAAGTTTGCCCTCCATCTCAGCTCGTTCACCAGGAAAACCTCGCTTTTCCCTACATTCATATTTACCCTAAGTACCTTCCAAACCTCCCCAGCAGGCCCATAATCCTTCCCATACTCTCCAGCGGATCCGAAACATACAGCAACAGGTCATCGGCATAGAGCGACACCTGATGCTGCCTCTGTCCCCTCATAATCCCCTGACCCTCGGCCTACCCCCTGAGAACCATCGCCAATGGCTCTATGGCCAAGCCCTAGGTTGAACTTATCTGGGTCCCCTTGCATCCTCAATGCTGCAGCCTCTGCAATCAATATCCTGGAGGGTGATGATTCCCGCAGGATTTTGTGCCCGCATTGCCGGTCTCGCTGAGGGCTGGCACAGACTCAAAATTCCACCCTTGGAATCAACTGGCCTACTCCTGCTCCTAATTTGATTGTTTGTATGTTCCCTTGAGCAGAGAAGGTTAAGGGGAGATCTAATAGATGTGCTCAAACTGAAGAGTTTTGACGGAGTAAAAAGATTCCCAGAGGTTTTCCGATTTTGAGGCTTTGTCCGGGGCATGTGTCTAGTATTACGACCAAAAAGTCGGCGGCGCCCCCACACCAATGCGGGGACTAGCATCTGCGCCACATAAAACCCTCAACCTTCCCTGCAGATACGGATGGAGAATTGGCAAGTCTGTGGCTACGCATGCGCACGACGGAGACCTGCGGTGGTCGCGCCGTGCAACATGATGCCAGCCACGCGTGGACCCGGCCTGCCAGATAGTTCCCCCTTGTAACCCCCTCCCACCCTCGGACCAGCCCCCACCAGTCTCCCCGGCTCCAGCCTAAGCCTCCCTGGCCAGTGGAACGGTTCCCCCCCCCCCCCCGACTGTGCCGGAATTGGATACAGTCCGCAGCCGCCACGCGAGGTTGATGAAACCTCAGCCCACAAGTGATCCATGCCGTCGGGAAGTCGGGCCATTGGGGGCGGAGCATCGGGGGAGGGCCTTCAAATTACGCCCTGAGGCTGTGTCAACGGCGTGCGGGATACTCACCAATAATGCCGTTTTGGATCGAAAACAGGCTCCGCCCTCGATTTCGCTGTCAAAACGGATTCTCCGGTCAACCACCGAGTGCGAGTTTGGTGTCGGCAACTGGAGAATCCAGCCGAGGATCTATGTACATTTGGAAGTGAATGGTCTTATTAGCGACAGACAGCACGGTTTTGTACAAAGGAGGTCATGTCTCACTAATTAAATTGAATTTTTGAGGAGGCGACAAAAATGTTTGAAGAGAGAAGGGCTGTGTAAGTTGTCTACATAGACTTTAGTAAAGCATTTGACAAGTTCCCTCATGGCAGGCTGGTGCAAAAGATTAAATGACATGGGGTCGGAGTGAACCAGCTAGATGGATTCAGAATTGGCTTGGCCATTGAAGACAGTGGAAGGGTGTTTTTCCGAATGGAGGTCTGTAACTAGTGGTATTCTCCAGGGATCAGTACTGGGACCTCTGCTCTTTGTAATATATATAATTAACTTGGAAGAAAATGTAGCTGGTCTGATTAGCAAGTTAGCAGATGATACTAAGCTTTCAGGAGTTGCGAATAGTGATGGAGTGTCAGAGAATACAACAGGATATAGACAGGCTGCAAAATTGGGCGGAGAAATGGCAGATGGAATTTAACCCGGACAAATGCGAGGTGATGCATTTTGATAGATCCGATTCAGGTGGGAGCTATAAAATAGATGGAAGAACCATCAGGAGCATAGAGACACAAAGAGATCTGGGCATGCAGGTCCGCAGTTCCTTAAAAGTGGCAGCACAGATGGAAATGGTGGTAAAGAACCATGTGACATGCTTGCATTTATCAGACGGGGTATCGAGTATAAAAGCTCGCAAATTATGTTACAGTTATATAGAATGTTGGTTAGGCCACATTTGGAATACTGAGTCCAATTCTGGTCACCACACTACCAGAAGGATGTGGAAGCTTTGGAGAGAGTACAGAAAAGATTTGCCAGGATGTTGCCTGGTATGGAAGCTTTCAGCTATGAGGAGAGATTGAATAAACTGGGATTGTTCTCCCTCGAGAGACAGAGACTGAGGGGCGACCTGATAGTAGTTTATAAAATTATGAGGCGTAGAGATAGGGTGAACAGTTGGAGGCTTTTTCCCAGGGCGGAATTGAAAATTACAAGGGGGCACAAGTTCAAGGTGAGGGGGGATAGGTTCAGTGGAGATGTGTGGGGGAAATCTTTTACACATGGGGTGGTGGTGGCCTGGAATTCACTGCCAAGTGAAGTGGTTGAGGTAGATACGTTACTGACCTTTAAGACTTACCTGGATAGGCAAATAAACAGGCGGGGTATGAAAGGTATAGGCGGTTGGTCTAGATAGGACATGAGATCGGCGCAGGCTTGGAGGGCCGAAGGGCCTGTACCTGTGCTGTGCTGTTCTTTGTTCTTAAATAAGGGGCTGGTTTAGCACAGTGGGCTAAACAGATGGCATCTAATGCAGGACAAGGCCAGCAGCACAGGTTGAATTCCTGTACCGGCCTTCCCGAACAGGTGCCGGAATGTGGCGACTAGGAGCTTTTCACAGTAACTTCATTGAAGCCTACTTGTGACAATAAGCGATTATTATTCTTAAATAAGAATAAACAATTTTCACTGGCTGTAGGGTATAGTGGACAGGTTTAAAGTAATTGGCAAAACAGCCAGGGTTAGATTTCATTTTATACAATAGGTTATTATGATCTGAAATCCATTGATTGAAAAGGTAGTGGAAGCAGATTCGGTGGTGGCCAGAATTCTCCGGTTGCTGGGATTCTCTGTTGCCGCTGGGTTTCCCGGCGATGTGGGGTGGCTTCAATGGGAAATCCCATTGACAGGTGGCGGGAGTAGAGAATGCTGCCGCCAACGAACAGTGAGCTGTCCAGAAACACGCGGCTGGGAAATCGGAGAATTCCGCCCTGTGGATTTTAAAAGAGAATTGGATAAACACCTGGAAGGCAGGAATAATTTCTGTACTCTGGGGGTAGTGCAGGGGACTGCAACTAATTGGATAGCTCCATCAAAGTGGTAGCACAGGCTCGATGAGCTGTATGGCTGCAAAATACTTTGGCCGAAATATTCCAGAAGATATGACCAACCAGCAAAAGGTTCATCGGCTTTGAGAGAGAATTGTGGGACTGGAAAATCCCACCCCTTTAAGGGGGCAAGTTCCGGGAGAGTCATATGACCCAATTGGCCAATGGGGCTCGAGCAGGTGAACCCTGGGGTCGCAGCGTGGTTTTGCAGTTAGTTAGGAGTTTGGAGTCTTGGAACATGGCAGATTTTATTTCACTGTCTGCATATAATTTCTTGTTTTAATCAACCCTTCATTCGTTAACTTGCCTGGTGGTCGCCCGTCTGTCAGGATACTACACTGCAAGTCGAAGACCTTTCGAGTCAGAGGGATGAATGATAAACAAATGGGGAAAAAATCGCACCAATGATGAGTGGGAAATGATCTGTGGTGAAGGCTAAGCATATAGGAGTAAAGGAGAGAGGACTTTGCTTTCATCTTCAGTTATACTTAGGAGTGCTTGATGGCGACACATTAAAAAGTGATTTCTCCTCACCTCTGTGAGCAGATCAAATTACCCCTCAAACAATTTTCATTGATAATTTTCTCCCCATCCCATCTGTGCCAGGATATTGCCTGTATGTTGATGTTTGATTCCGACGGCACTGATTACCCAGGGATAACCTCACTAAAATAGCGACGATGTACGTCTGAGCCTTGACAAGTGTTACTGGGAGGCAGGCTGACAATGGTGCGCGTCACTATGATCCTACCACGGTATTTGCCTGCCCTTTGCACTGCCATCACAAATAGCTGTCAACAAATTAAAAGGCAACATCATACGGGGTGAATGGGTAGTGCAGTGGTAACGTTATTGGCCTCCTGAGGAATGAGTTCATATCCCAGTACAGCAGCTTAGAATCAATTCATGAACACATCTGGAGTAAAAGGTTAGCTTCAGTCACGGTGACCATGAAAGTACAGAAAGGTCCATCTGATTCACACATGTCGTCGAGGGAGCCCGAAATCTGCCATCCTCACCTGTGTGGGGAACCATCACTCGTGTGGGGTTTTTTTTCTCCCCAGAACTGCCAACTAATGACCAGAGGATGTTCTCACCATCCAATCCATGATAGTGGTTGAGGTCTCAAAGCTGGAGGACCAATTGGAGCAGCTCCAGCACTGAAGATGTAGACATTGCCAGTTCAACTTAAGTGAGGGACAAGCGGCCCAAGATGGAGGAGGCCTCTCTCCAACTTTTGAATATTAAAATTTGATTAAAACAAGAAACTATATGGAGACAGCGAAATAAAATCTACCATGTTCCAAGACTCCAAACTCCTAACTAACTGCAAAACCACGCTCAGCCCCCAGGCTTCACCTGCTCGAGCCCCATTGGCCAATTGGGTCATATGACTCTCCCGGAACTTGCCCCCTTAAAGGGGTGGGATTTTCCGGTCCCAAAATTCTCTCTCAAAGCCGATGAACCTTTTGCTGGTTGGTCAGATTTTCTGGAATATCTCGGCCAAAGTATTTTACAGCCATACGGCTCATCGAGCCTATGCTACCACTTTGATGGAGCTATCCAATTAGTTGCAGTCCCCTGCACTACCCGCCTGTGGTGGTGGGCAACCTGTGGGCCAGATGCACTACATCAGGTCTTAGTGCGGCACACAAGACATTTTGTTGCCCGTTGCCACGTGCAGAATTGCCAGATTCTGCCCGTGTCATTATTTTTCCCAACACTATGACAAAAGCGATATGCACATTAAAAAAAGCAAGGGCACATGAAGTGAGGTGCAAGGTCGGCATGGTAGCACAGTGGTTAGCACTGTTGCTTCACAGCGCCAGGGACCCTGGTTCGATTCCCGGCTTGGCTCACTATCTGTGCAGAGTCTGCACGTTCTCCCCGTGTCGGTGTGTGTTTCCTCCGGGTGCTCCGGCTTCCTCCTACAATGGGATGTACACAAGAGCCACGATAAGAATGCAATTTTTACTAGCAATTGGCCCTCTGTCTTATTTTCAGGTGACCTTTTTGGGAACAATGCAGCTTTTCCATGATTTAAATTGCAAAATAGTCCATATGGATTGTGAGGACAGAAATTAATTCAATGGGATGATTCCTAAAGTCTGTTTTTCTTGGTTATTTGCAGATTCCTCCAATGGGTACTGGAAAAAATGGATATGTTTTGGTAAGTATAACAACGGGAAACTACTCAAAGGATTACTTAAAAATATCGATTAATCAATTTTTCAAATGATGCATCTAGCAAATTATAATTTTGACAAAACTTGTTAAAGACATTACATCCCTTTAAATGATTTTTTACAAAAAACATTGTGTGAACATGAACAAGGAGCAAGAGTAGGCCATTCTGCCTCTCGAGCCTGCTCTTCCATTTAATGGATCTGATATTACCTCAAGTCTGTGTCCTGCCTACCCACAAAAACCTATCTCCCCCTTAGTTACCAAGAACCTATCCACCTCTGCCCTAAAAATATTCAAAGTTTCCACCACTATTTTAAATGACCGACCCTTTATTTTTAAACAGTGACCCTGAGTTCTACATTCTCCCACCAGTGGAAATATCCTCTCCACATCCACTCTGTAAAGACCCCTCAGGATCTTATGTTTCAATAATGACTTATCTGCTTTTTAAAAATGTTAATATTTAAAAAGTTGGAGAGAGGCCTACTCCATCTTGGGCTGCTTGTCCCTCACTTAAGTTGAACTGGCAAAGTCTACATCTTCAGTGCTGGAGCGGCTCCTATTGGTCCTCCAGCTTTGAGACCACAATCACTATCATGGATTGGATGGTGAGAACATCCTCTGGTCATTAGTTGGCAGTTCTGGGGGAAAAAAAACACACGAGTGATGGTTCCCCACACAATGCGGCCTCTCTGCCCCATTTGATTTGAACTGTCTGCAGGGTAAATCCTGCCACTGGTTGCAATGACTCAGCACAGGGGACTGGCACAGGATCAATGATATGACGATAAAATCAAATTACTGCGGATTCTGGAATCTGAAACAAAAACAGAAAATACTGGACAATCTCAGAAGGTCTGACAGCATCTGTGGAGAGAGAAGAGAGCTAATGTTTCGAGTCTGGGTGACTCTTTGTCAAAGCTGGGGAGACCTGGAAATGGGGTCAGGTTTATACTGTTGTGAAGGGAGGGTGGCGTGGAGCAGTGGGGCTGGATAGGGGGCCAGTGATAGGTGCTCATTAACAAACATGTCGGGATGGGCAGCACAGTGGCACAATGGTTAGCCCTGCTGCCTCACGGCGCTGAGGTCCCAGGTTCGATCCCGGCTCTGGGTCACTGTCCGTGTTAAGTTTGCACATTCTCCCTGTGTTTGCGTGGGTTTCACCCCCACAACCCAAAGATGTGCAGGGTAGGTGGATAGGCTACGCTAAATTGCCCCTTAATTGGAAAAAATGAATTGGGTACTCTAAATTTATATTAAAAAAACAAAGATGTCGGGGACAGAAAGACAAAAGGAATGTAATTGGGGTGATTAAGGCTAAGGCACATAAGGAGATTAGAATTTGTGAATGGCTGAACAAAGGTGAGCAGTGTGTCAAAGGGCAACTAGGAACACGGAACAGGTGGCCCAAGTGGGGGGGGGGGGGGGGGGGGGGGGAACGGGACAAACAGATCAATGGAAGAAATGAAAATAAATTGATAGAAATAAAAATGGGGTGAAAATGGAGGAGAGAGTTCACAGTCTGAAGTAGTTTGACTGAATGTTAAGTCCGGAAGGCTGTAATGTGCCGAATCGGAAGAGGAGGTGCTGTTCCTCCAGTTTACGCTGGGCTTCATTGGAATGTTGTAGCAGGCCAAGGACGGACATGTTGACATGAGAACAGGAAGATTGACAAAGGCGGGGCTGTTGTTGTCTGGCGTACTGACCTCTACGTCACAGAGGCTGAATGGCCACTGAGCATCAAGCCATTATTTGCAGAACTGTCACTGACCTCATCTCCTTAGGCGATCTTCCCACCACAACTTCCAACCTCATAATTTCCCAAACGCTGACAGAACGCTTCTACCCCATTCCCCAAAACCACAAACAGGACTGTCCCGGTAGGCCCATCATGTCAGCCTGTTCCTGTCTCACTGAACACATTTCTTCCTGTCTTAACTCCTCTCTTCTCTTGTCCAGTCTCCTCCCACCTACATTTGTGATTCCTCCAATGCCCTACATCATACCGCAAGTTCCAGTTCCCTGGCCCTAACTGCCTCCCTTCACCATGGTTGTCCAATCCCTCTATACCTTCATTCTCCACCAGGATGATCTGAGGGTTCTCTGCTTCTTCCTCAAACTGAGGTCTGAACAATCCCCATCCATGACCACTCTCCTCCATCTGGCTGAACCTGCCATCACTGAATAATTTCTCCTTTAACATGTCTCACTTCCTCCAAAACAAAGATGTGGCTATAGGTACCTGCATGGGTCCCAGTTTTGACTGTCTCTTTATGGCAGGGGTGGGCAAACTACGGCCCGTGAGCCGCATGCGGCCCGCCAAAGGTCTTTATGCGGCCCACCAAGATCAAGTCAATTTATTTTTATTTATTTTTTTAATAAGGTTAATGGGGGGGGGGGGGGGGGGGGGGGGGGGAGCTGTTGGGTTACTTACTGGTATAGGGTGGATACATTGACTTGAGTAGGGTGATCATTGCTCGGCACAACATCGAGGGCCGAAGGGCCTGTTCTGTGCTGTACTGTTCTATGTTCTATGTTCTATATGAGGCGCCCAGAATCATAACCGGGTGAAGTAATTATTTTACTTAATATACTGTGCGGCCCTTTAAAATTGTGAATTTCTGAATGTGGCCCTTTCACGGAAAAGTTTGCCCAGCCCTGCTTTATGGGGTGTGTGGAACATTCCTTGTTCCAGTCCTACTCCATCCCATCCCACAACTCTTTTATCAGTGCATTGGCGATTGTTATGGTGCCACTTGATGTTTCCGTCTGGACCTGGAACAATTTATTCATTTTGCTTCCAATTTCCACCCCTCTATCACCTTCACATGATCCATCTCCGACACTATGTTTCTCTTCCTTGATCTTTCTATTTTGATTTCTGGTGAAAGACTGTCCACTAATATCCATTACACACTCACTGACTCCCACAGCTACCTCGATTACAGCTCTTCACACCCCACATCCTGTAAGGACTCCATTCTATTCTCCCAGTTCCTTTACCTCCGTCGAACCTGTTCCAAAGATGCCGCTATCCAAAATGGTGCTCTAACAGGTCTTCATTTTTCCTTAATCGTTGTTTCCCGCCACTGTAGTCAACAGGGCTTTCGACCATGTCCGACCCATACCACTCATCTCTGCTTTCACCCCTTCCCCTCCCTCCCAGAACCAGGTTAAGGTCGTCACTTTTCACCGCACCAACCTCCACATTCAAAGAATAATCCTTCGCCATTCCACCAAGTCCAGTAGGTTGCCACCACCTAATACAACTTCCCCTCATTCCCCCTATCAGCATTCTGCAGGGACCATTCACTCCGGGATACCCCGGCCCACTCCTCCATCATCCCCAACACTTCACACTCTTTCCATGGCACTTTCCCATGCAATTGCAGAAGGTTTAATACCTGCCCCTTTACCGCCTCTCTTCTCACCATCCAAGGGCCTTTCCAAGTGAGGCAGCGCTTCACGTGCATCTCCTTCAATCTGTATATTGCATTTCTGCGCCCAATTCGGTGCACTCTACATTGCAGAGACCAAACGCAGACCGGGTGACTGTTTTGCAGAGATTCGCAATGGGCGCGATCCTACAGCCAAGCTGCGCTGGAAAAACAGCCCCCGGGATCTACCCGGCTCGCAACGCCTCGTGAGATTCAACACAATATCGCGAGACGATGCGATGTGAATCCTGCATTTTGTAGCAAATCTGCATATTAGAATGGGGCAGTAAGCCTTTCTCTAATGTGTAGATTCCCGAGATACCTGAGGCTTTGGGGTTCAACCCATTCGCCTCGGAGACTCGGGCAAGTGCCTTTTGATACTGGTCCGCAGAAACCGGGACCAGACGGAATGGCACTCGTGGGGGTGTCTCCAAGGGGGTCGGAGGCCCCCAGGTGCATGCCTTTTGGGCTTGATGGTGCCCTGGCACTGCTGGTGCCACCTGGATACACTGGCAGTGCCAGCCTGGCACCAATGCAGTGTCAATTGGGTGCCCAGGTGGCATTACAAGCTGCCAGATTGGCACTGCCAAGCTGGTATTTTATGCGAGCGCACAATTGAGCCAGGGATGTTCGGTATGGGTGTTGGGGGGGGGGGGGGGGGGGGTGCGACTCTCTCCTATAGTGCCTTAGGGCTGGTTGGAGGTCAAGAATTCTTTGAGGGAGGGCAGCACGGTGGCGCAGTGGTTAGCATTGATGACTCACGGCGCCGAGATCCCAGGCTCGATCCCGGCTCTGGGTCACTGTCTGTGTGGAGTTTGCACATTCTCCCCGTGTTTGCGTGGGTTTCGCCCCCACAACCCAAAGATGTGCAGGGTAGGTGGATTGGCCACGCTAAATTGCCCCATATTTGGAAAAGAATGAATTGGGTACTCTAAATTAAAAAAAAAAAGAATCCTTTTGGGGGTCTCAGAGATCGGGACGCTATTTAAAAATGGCACCCTGAACACTTGCCACACTTGGGAGCTCTGGTGAGCGGAGCTACCCGCTGTACAAAATGGGACGATGTGCGGCCTTGGCCACGCTCTCCCCTTTCGGCATCCTTATTCAACGTGCGTCACTGTGAGTGCTGGGAAACACGTGGCTAAACGCGCTCGCTTGGAGACTTTGGTCCCTTTTAGGAGAATCGCGCCCACTGCCTTCTGCTCCATCAGTGGTGGCTACTTTTTCAGTCACTATACTCCTCTGCAACTCCCTCCAATTCCTTACATTGAACGCTTGCTGAAAATCCTCTTTCACCCCCCCCCCCCACCCCCTTCTCCCCCAACTATGTTGTCAGCTTTCCTATTTTAGTTCTTGCTCGGCATTCAGTTTGATCCTCCTTAATGTGAACTACTCTAAAATATCTTCTTATGTGTAGGGACTCTTAAATAAATGTAAGCTTGTTGTTAAAACATTTGTTTTACAAAATGTCCTTGTGCTGGATTTTTAAGGTGGCAGGATTTCCTGCCTGACCACATGAAGAGTCAATGGAGAATGCACCCCTGTCGATACTGGTAGCCCCACCACCATTTAACACTCCAGAGCTAAGGGTGAAGTTTCCATCCCCACCTAGGGAGGAAATGCTGCCTTCGAGAGCTGCTGACTGATCCGATCAGCTGGCAGCTCTGCAGTCCCAGCAGCACCAAGTTTGAGCTGTAGCCACTGCAGGCAGTCCCCGGGGAAGAGGAGGTAATGGAAGCTGATGTCGGGTGGGGGGAGGAGGAAGGTGGGTTTTGACCTGGTGGAGGGGTGCCTCTTATCGCCAAAGAAGATTACCCTCTTGCCTGACTCCAAGCTGTGGGGCTACCCACCTGACATGGGATTCCCCTCGCCGGATGTTAGATAGTGGCGGAGGCAGGGTGATGCACTGAAGTGGCCACAGTTGGGCACCTAAGAGCCTCAATAGGCCCAAGAGTGGCAGGTAGGCAGCAGGCTGGCCTCAAACCTCGCTGGCAGGCCCCTTATGTTTTAACGTCAGTCTTTCAATGTGTGAGAACATGTATTCGTTTCACAGTGAAACCCAGATTTTAGTTGAACCCACTTTGTGGAATAGGGCACATTCTGTTTGCACACCATCTGTTTTACCCAGTCCGATGTTCCACTCCATTGACTTCCATAGCCTTTGGGACGGTGAAGTACGTGTCTGGCCCTAATACACCAGGTCTCATCTTTCTTGTATCAATTTCAGGAATCGCGGCTATCATTGTTTCTACCGTACTGCTTATAATCAAGGTTATTTGTGACCGAAGAAAATATGGGTGAGTGTAAGACTTCCTTCATTGTTACATTTCCAGGCACTGCTTTTGTAAATTAGGTGACATGGTCAGCAATAGAAACTGGCAAATCATTGTACATTTCTGAATGCCTGCACTCCTATCCACTATTTTGAAGAGCAGGCTAGTTCTTCCTACTGTCCTGGTCAATATTTAACCCTCAATCAACGTAATTGAAAAAAAAACAGATTTTCTGGTTATCACATTGTTGTTGTGGGTGCTTTCTATGCCTGCTGTTTCTCCTACCTTAGAACAGTGACTATACTTCAAAAGTATGGCTATAAAGTTCTTTGGGAGGACATAATATTGTGATAGGTGCTTTATAAATGCATGTCTTCCTATCTTTTCACATACTTCATAGGAACACAAAATTGCACCTGCAACACGGTCAGCTGACATTGAAACAGCTGATTGTTCTCCGGATCCTATCCACCTTATTACCACATTCGCCATTAGGATAAAGTAATTCTCTGGTTGGCAAGCAAAATCTGCAAGTACAAAATCACAGCACCTTGCTCAACCCTGGATTCAGCACAAGCCTCAACTTTTGATCCAATAGGACTGGTGACATCTGTGTCTACTGCATCCTCCTTATTGGAAACCATTCTGAGAAATGTTCCTGAATTTAAACATTGTTATATAAATGCAAGTCAGTTTTACCTCAGAGGAATCCCCATAATTCATTTGAAGGTTCACTGCTGAAGGTTCAGTCCCAACAAATAGTTTATCATTGTCCCTGGATGTGCCACATAACTGACCTCACTTTCTGCTGGACCCCTTCCTCTAACGGACTACATTGAGAAAATAATGATATGTTGATTTTCTTTTAGTTTCAGTGATGCACTTTATCTTACGTCTTAATATTTGCATCACAAGATATTTGGCAGTTGCAGTGGAATGCTCCAGAATTTTAACCGCAGTCGATATGTTTAGGTAGTCAAGAGATACAGAGAAACTGCTTTCATATTGTGTTTGCCTTCGGATCTTATTCAGGCAGGAACAACTGAAAGTGAAGTGCTTTGCCTGTTGCTGGGGGAGGCAGTGGTATTGTTGCTGAACTAGTAATCCAGAGACCCAAGGTAATGCTTTGGGGACCTGGGTTCATATGCCACCACGGCAGATGGCGAGGTTTGAGTTCAACAACAATCTGGAATTAAAAATCTCATGGTGACTATGAAACCATTGTCGATTGTGATTAAAACCGGTTCACTAATGCTTTTTAGGGAAGGAAATCTGCCATCCTTACCTGGTCTGACCTACATGTGACTCCAGACCCACAGAATGTGATTGACTCTTATTTGCTGTATTTACTTTCAGTTTGTGGAAAAGCTTTTGCAATAGCTGGTTTCTCATATGTTACCTTTCTTTTCTGCCTAGATCCTATAAAACAGGGAGTCAATTCCCAGAATATCACAAGGAGACTGAACGAGCAACAATTAATTTTATTGGAAATAGAAACTGCAGTCTTTTATGATGAATGTTCTTCAACCTTGGGGGAAATACTATTCCAGTCCTTTCATTTCAATGGATCAAACTCGTAACGTTCTCCATGACTAAGGAGAGAAATCAGAAAGCAGTGTGATATTACTGCTACTCCTGAAACTTTGAAGTCTGTATATAAAATATTGAAATTTATTTGCTCAAAAATTAACTTTCAATGGGAATTATTTTAAGAAACCTAAATGTTCTACTGCACCAAATAACCCCAATTATGTAAATATACGCACCGAGATCGCAATTTTGGTAAACATTGGATAGCAGTGGTTCAAAGAATGGTTTAAGAGTCCTTCCTATTGATTTCCTTTGTCCCCTTTCTTTTCTTCTTCTGTATTATTATTTTGATCCTTGTACCCATAATTCTTGATACAGCCTGCTTGCCAGGACACTGTCTTCCCATGTGAGGCTTTCTAAGAGAACTTAGCAGAAATATTTAGACCTCGGAAGTGAATGGAACTCTGTCGCCTGCTTGCTGAAGTGGAAGTACTGCTCTATTGTTCTGAGAGCAGTGAGTACCTGGCACATACTTTGCTGTAAGCCTGAAATTATGCTGAGTCTGCAGAGAAAGTAGACAACCTTGTCAGGGAAAACAATCACAAGCCTGCAAGGAAGAAGTACCAAAACAAAGGCCTGAACCTCAGAAAGACTTTGAGTAGAAGGTATCCCAGTGCATCAAAGACCCTTATCTTTTTATTTTTATAGACATTTTCTTTCCTTTTTTGCCACCTATTCCCCTCTGTGTTGTTTGTCTGTGTGTGTTGTTTGTCTGTGTGTGGGGTGAGTTAGGAAGGGGAGGGGGGGGGGGGGCATTGGGCAAGGGCTAGTAGATAGTCAGTTGCATTTTTTGTCCATTTAGTTATAATACTGTCCATAATGAAAGATTACTTCTGTTAAAATTGCAAACCTGGTGACCGTAGTTTATTGGCCTCAACCAGAAACCTTGGGTATTTTCCATAAAATCTAATTCCACCTGTGTTGCGGCTCTGGGTCAAGTAGGGCTGGAATTGATTACACACAAGCCCAGGGCATTGTTCCAACGGGCGCACCTTTTTTTTTCTAAATTTAGTGCATCCAATTATTTTTTTCCAATTCAGGGGTCAATTTAGTGTGGCCAATCCACCTAACCTGCACATCTTTTGGGTTGTGGGGGTGAAGTGAAACCCATGCAGACACGAGGAGAACGTGCAAACTCCACACTGACAGTGACCCAGGGGCGGGATTCAAACCCAAGTCCTCAGCGCCGCAGTCCCAGTGCTAACCACTGCACCACCATGCTGCTCCTAACAACAGGCACACCTGCAGGTGAGGGATATGAGCGATATTTCACTGCAATTTGTGGTGTAAGACATGCCCACTATCAGGTACAGGTTACAAATACTGAGATTGCTTGCCTATAGAGTATTGCCTGTGACAAATTCCTACAGTGCAAAAGGAGGCCATTCAGCCCATCAAGTCTGTATTGATCCTCTGAAAGAGCAGCCTATCTAGGCCCACTTCCCCGCCATATCTCCATAACCCTGCAACCCTACCTGATCTGCACATCTTTGTGATGCTAAAGTGCAATTTATCATGGCCAATCCACCTAACCTGCACATTTTTGGACTGTGGAAGGAAACCAGAGCACCAGGAGGAAACCCACGCAGATACGGGAGGAAGTGCAAACTCCACAAAGACAGTCACCCAAGGCCAGAATTGAACCCGGGTCCCTGGCGCTGCGAGGCAGCAGTGCTGACCATTGTGCCACCATGCTGCCCTGACAGGGATGTCCAAAAATCAGGTACCGGGATACTCGGCTTTGCCAGCAGCACACCCATGCCCATGGATGCGCCGATGGCGTGGGATCGCCGCAATGGGAAACCCCATTGGCTGGCTGCCGGAACAGAGGATCCCGCTCCCAGCGGGAGAGCCCCTGCAGGAAAATGGGGCTGGCGAGACGGAGGATCTCTGGCAATTTGGATCATTAAATCATAATTTTTATGATAGTTTCATGATTTTTATGTAAAAAAATGCAAACTTTAGAAAATTCTTGCAAAACCAATCGAGGCTAAAATGTTCTCTAAGTTTCCAAGATGCACTCTTGGGCCAAATATTGGCAAATGAACTGCCTTGACGCACTTTAACTGCGCAGAAAAGATTTTAAATGATCTTAATGATCTGGATCCGGGGACCAAATATAACATTTCCAAGTTTGCAGAAGACATTACATTAAATACGATTGTGTGTTGTGGGGAGATGCAAAGAAGCTTCAAGAGACTTGGTGTGTGGGTAAAAACGTGGCAGATGGAATACAATGTGGAAAAATGTGAGGTAATCCACTTTGGTGGGAGAAGCAAATGTACAGGGTATTTCTTAAACGGTGAGAGATTAGAAAGTGTAGATATGCAAAGGGGCATTCATGTCTTTGTCAATTAATCACTGAAAGCTAACAGATAGATGCAGCAAATAATTAGGAAGGCTAACGGAATTGTTAGTCTTTATTGCAAGAAGATTTGAGTACAGGAGTGGCAAAATCTCGATTTAATTATATGGAACCTTGGTGCGACTGCGCCTGGACTACTGTACGCAGTTCTGGTCCCCTTGTCCAAGAAAGGAAATTATTGCCATTGATGGAGTGCAACAAAGGTTCATCAGACTTGTTCTCGGGGCGGCAGTATTGTCCTATGAAGAGAGATTGGACAAACTGGGCCTGTATTCTCTAGAATTTTGAAGAATGAGAGCTGATCCGATTTAAAACGGCAAAATACTTAAAGGAATAGACGGGGTGAACGCAGGGAAGATGTTACCCTTGGTTGCGGAGTCCAGAACCAGGGGCACAATTTCAAAATAAGGAGCCACCTTGGACTGAGGTGAGAAGAATATTTTTTACTCAGAAGGTTGTGATTCTTTAGAATTCTCTACCCCAGAGGGCTGTGGAAGCTCAATTACTGAATATGTTTAACACAGAGATAGATAGGTTTCCCATAAAAGGATGTGGAGATAGTGTGGGAAAAAGACATTCAGGTGGATGAGCAGTCATGATCACATTTAATGGCTGAGCAAGCTTGACGGGCTGAGTTGCCTTCTTTGCTCCAATTTTCTTCTGATAATACTGAAGAAAACTCTACGGCTCATCTGACAGACATAATAAGTAATGTGCTTAAATGTTTCTAAAATATCTTTCCTGGACTAACCACCTGCTTTGTGCAACCTCACTCCTATTATCTTTTGCTAATGTCCCTGATTTTGTGTCGATCTGAAACAAATTAACGAGGTCCAAGTGATTTATTAGCTTAAGGATGTTGAATAGTGTGAGCCCTCAGTCTTCTCTTGTTTAGAGTGAATACTCCCGAGCTCTTTGTTTGCTCCTTACAATAATCGTTATTAGTGTCACAAGTCGGCTCACATTAACACTGCAGTGAAGTTACTGCCAAAGTCCCCTAGTCGTCACACTCCAGCGCCCGTTCAGGTACGCTGAGGGAGAATTCATAATGCCCAAATTACCTGACAAGCACGTCTTTAAGGACTTGTGGGAGGGAACTAGAGCGCCCGGAGGAAACCCATGGAGACTCGCGGAGAATGTGCAGATTCCGCAGAGACAGTGACCCAAGCCGGGAATCTAACCTGCTTCCCTGGTGCTGTGAAGCAACAGTGCTAACCATTGTGTTACTGTACCGCCCTATAACTAAGTGCTTTAAATTAGATACCCAGGTGCTTGTCGTTTTCTTCACTGCCTCCATTTTCTAAATACCCTCACTGGCGACAAGAATTTCACATAATACACCAGGATGTCTCCATTCCAAAGCCTGGTACCAGCCTCCCCGAACAGGCGTCGGAATGTGGCGACTAGGGGCTTTTCACAGTAACTTCATTTGAAGCCTACTTGTGGCAATAAGTGATTTTCATTTCATTGTAATCAACTCATTGCTTCCAGATATTTGCACTTGACTCCTCTAATCATTGATCTAAAGATCTGGTTAGCTATCTTAATCCACCAGGACATTGCACTGTTAGTGTCAGTGAGCGATCTACCAATACCCAGTACTTTTGTTGTGTACTGTGGTCAAAGCTATAAAACTTTTAGTCCTATAATATTTGCTTTTCTAACCTTGTTACCTCGTATTTTATGGTTGGTTTGCACTGTGCCTTGGAGTGGTTGGATGAAGGATCAAACTTGTCAAGTTCTTGTGCATGGCGAGGAGAACATAGGTATCAAAAAAACCCTGGGCTCCTCTTACATGGGTAGGCACCTCAAAGGTAACAGTGGAACCAATCTTTAGACTGGAACAAGTGGATGGCAGAGAGGATCTGAAGAATGAAGAAAAACAATGTGGAGGGGGACAAATTATTGCAAACTGCAGTTACTTCAATGAATGACTGAAATTTTCTAAATGCTTGTTTTGCATCAACATCGAACAAAGAGGTCAATTTGCAAAGTTTCTGCAGGTTTAGAGATATAAGATTGTATCACTGATCATATACATTGCCATCATCATTATTTGAGAGTGTCAGTTGGAGAGATCCCATGCCATGAGATGCAGTTCAGTGTAATGCTGCTGTATAAATACAGATAAGCTGTACTATTTTGTTCAGTTTCTCAGTTTCAAATAATAAATGGCTACTTCAATTATGAGCCACGAAATTATATTAATTATATCTTTAAAGGTATATCTGAAGAGGTTTTTTTCTCCTACTATTTGAGTTACATCTCCGTATGAATAACTTAAGGGCAGCACGGTGGTGCATTGGGTTAGCCCTGCTGCCTCACGGTGCCGAGGTCCCAGGTTCGATCCCGGGTCTGGGTCACTGTCCGTGTGGAGTTTGCACGTTCTCCCCGTGTTGCCTTGGGTTTTGCCCCCACAACCCAAAAATGTGCAGGCTAGGTGGATTGACCATGCTAAATTGCCCCTTCATTGGAAAAAAATAATTGGGTACTTATTGGGTACTTAATAATATAAGAGTATGAATAGCTTACAAATCATGATCCTTCTCTGATGTGGAAAAGGACCAGAGCTGACTGTGGGCCTGAGAATGCTCATCCTCCCTTTTTTTAAATTTGTTCCCGGGACGTGGGCATCGCAGGCTTTCCAGCATTTATTGCCCATCCCTAATTGCCCTTGAGGAGCAGTTAAGAGTCAACCACATTGCTGTGGGTCTGGAGTCACATATAGGCCAGACCAGGTAAGGATGGCAGATTTCCATCCCTAAAGGACTTTATGCGTGTCAACAATGGTTTCATGGTCATCACTGGGCTTTTAATTCCAGATTTTAAAATTTAATTCAAATGTCACCATCTGCAATGAATGGATTTGAACCTGGGACCCCAGAGTACTCTGGATTATTAGTCCAGTGACTAGTCCACTGCGCCACCACCTCCCCTGAC
Organism: Scyliorhinus canicula; assembly: GCF_902713615.1. Taxonomy (NCBI): domain Eukaryota; kingdom Metazoa; phylum Chordata; class Chondrichthyes; order Carcharhiniformes; family Scyliorhinidae; genus Scyliorhinus; species Scyliorhinus canicula. The sequence continues at coordinate 122,786,799 of NC_052160.1, read as the reverse complement.
CAGGATCAGAAATAACCAACTCACACTTCCTGAGTCCCCTGGCTACCCTTCCTCTGATCTCAGCCGCCCATACATTTGTACTTGGTGTATGGGTAACACCAGCAGCTCACCCCTGATTGACTCCACTGAGGGCATTAAATGTCAGCAGTGCAAAACAGCCTTGCAATGAATTCTCAGTCAAATTTTCACTGCACGGCTTTTATTTTTTCTATTGACTTGGAACACTTGTTAAGTTTTTTTTAAGGTTCAAAGCAAGCAAAAGTGGGAGTCGGATGAGGAAACATGTCTCCAAACAGAGTCTGAACTTTCATTCTGTGAACTTAAGCGGAAAGATAAGGCGTGGTGAAAAATCTGCTGCTGAATCACTCTGAACCTGTTCCACGGTGCTGGCATTGACCCCATGACAACGCTGAGTGGAAACCAGAGACATGTGTCGGCCAGACAAGCAAGGGTTAGCAGGTTCCCTTCCTGGAAGGGGATTAGTGAAGAAGTTGACCACAAATTATATGATTTATTAAATTCAGTCTCACAATTTTCCACAGGAGGACTTCAACACATGTAGTTCATTACTGTAACCAAAAGAGAAAATGCTGGAAAATCTCAGCAGGTCTGGCAGCATCTGTAAGGAGAGAAAAGAGCTAACGTCTCGAGTCCAGATGACCCTTTGTCAAAGCTTTTCCAGCATTTTCTCTTTTGGTTTCAGATTTCAGAATTCGCAGTAATGTGCTTTTACCCAGTTCATTACTGTAACCACATCAGCATACCCTTGTCCCTTGATTTTCCACCTCCAACTATTTGGAAAAATGCTGGGAATCCCAGAAAAAAAGACCCGTGGACTGAATTGTGGGGATTCTCTGTTTTGCCGGCAGCCTGGGGGTTTCCTGATGGAGTGGGGCTGCCCCACAACGGGAAACCCCATTGGCCTGCTAGTGAAGCGGAGAATCCCAAAGGCGTGCCGCACCGGAAACCTGGTGCGGCGGGACAGAGAATCCCGCTCATGGCTCTGGTCATGTTAAGTCCATTCCATGCACTTCGACACACGTTTGGAAATATTCTGAAGGGCAGCAGAGTGCATGGGCATTATTTAACTAGAAATCAAATGCAACTGCACAATGGTAGAGTGAAGGAGCAGCCTCGCTCCAGACAGCAGGAGGAAATAGGTTCGGATTCGGCCTCACCAAGTTCCCAGCCACTTTGTGAGGGCTACATTTCCATCTACTGATTCAGAGAAAACCTGTGTCAGGATGGGTGAAAGTGAGGTGTGTGTGTTATGTGTGTGTGTGAGAGAGACAGGGGAGGTGGGGGTTTGCAAATTGAGGAGTTAAAAACCTTAAAAGATGTTCCAATGCTTCCTCATATCCCACATGTTCCTTCATGCAATCTCTTTTCCCCCATGTCCCATCCATGTTCCCTCATATCCTTCATTTGTGATGACTGACCATTTAAAGGCAGCAATGTGAGGAGCTGTTATTTTCAGCTGCTGACGCTCTTGTCAGTTTGATTGGGGCGACCTGTAAAATGGCTCTTTCAGAGGCTGAGTTTCCTGGTTGTTGAAATAATTCGGGGTGGTTTACAAAGGGTGGTTAAAATAAAACTTTTGGAATTGGCGGACAAGTTGCAGTTGAATTTATCAGCTGGGGCGAGGAAGATAGAGATAATTAAGACCGCTCAGCATTTAAGCATGGCAAGAATCAATGGAATTAGCTGAAAATAAAATTACAAATGAAACAATATGAAATAGCAAAAAGAAACAGAAAGAGCTTTTCAAAGGGAAATTGAAATAAGGAAACGTGTTGTGAAATGAAATGAAATGAAAATCACTTATTGTCACGAGTAGGCTTCAATGAAGTTCCGGCGCCTGCCCGGGGAGGCTGGTACGGGAATCAAACCGTGCTGCTGGCCTGCTTTAAAAGCCAGCGATTTAGCCCAGTGAGCTAAACCAGCCCCTGGAAGTGGAAAGATAAACAAGGGAAGAAAGGGAAACGGAGAGCGAGAGAGAGAATATCAACTTAGGTTGGACTTGGAGGCAGAAGTTCAGAAAATTCAAGAGGGAGGAGTAACCATTCACAGTCCAAATCCTAGTCAGGATATATTTAAATATGTTCAAGCACTGGCACAGTTGGAGGAGAAGGATGCAGAAGCATTTTGCATCTATTTTGGGAAAGTAGCTAAACAATTGAATTGGCCAAAAACCACATGGGTATTGTTGGTTCATTAAAATTAGAAGGTAGAGCTGGTGAAGTATTTGCATCATTGTCAAAGGAAGAATCTTTGGATTTGGATTTATTGTACACGTGTACCGAAGTACAGTGAAAAGTGTTCTGTGTACAGTCCAGATTGTTCCATACTTGAAAAACATAGGACATACAATAAATACACATGTAAATACATAGACATAGACACCGGGTGAAGCAGATGGAGAGTAGTGCTACTTAGAAGGGACGATGCGTGGAGAGATCAGTTCAGTCCATAAGATGGTCATTCAGGAGTCTGGTAATAGCGGGGAAGAAGCTGTTTTTGAATCTGTTAGTGCATTTTCTTGGACTTTGTATCTCCTGCTAAAGAGAGAATAACCTGGTTGGGAGGGGTCTTTGATTATGCTGCCCACTTTGCCAAGGCAGCCGGAGGTGTACTCAGAGTTAATGGATGGGAGGCAGGTTCGCGTGATGGACTGGGCTGTGTTCACGACTCTCTGTAGTTTCTTACTGTCTTGGGCCAAGCAGTTGCCATACCAGGCTCTGATACAGCCAGCTAGGATGCTTTCTATGGTGCATCTTGAAAAATTGGTAAGTCTATGTTGAATTTCCTTAGTTTCCTGAAGAAGTATAGGCGCAGTTGTGCTTTCTTGGTTGTAGCGTCGATGTGGGTCGACCAGGACTGATTGTTGATGATGTGCACACCTAGGAATTTGAAGCTGTAAACCATCTCCACCTCAGCACCATCGATGCAGATAGAGGTGTGTACGATACTTTACTTCCTGAAGTCAATGACCAGCTCCTTAGTTTTGCTGATGTTGAAGGAGAGATTGTTGCGTAATCTAAGGTTAATATAATTAATCTGATTAATCTAATCTAAGGATTATGATGAGGTGAGAAAAGTAATTTTAAGGGCATATGAACTAGTGCCAGAAGCCTACAGGCAGAAGTTTAGAAGATAAGGAAAGAACAAGGTCAGACGAAGATACAATTTGACAGAATCAAACAAAGTAATTTTGATAGGTGGTTAAGAGCATTAAAAATAGGTCTGATGTATGAAGCTCTTAGGGAAATGATAATTCTGGAGGAATTTAAAGATTCACTTCCCTCAGTAGTGAGAACTCATGTGGAAGAGCAAAGAGTTAAAACTGCTAGACTGACAGCAGAAATGGCAGATGATTTTGAACTATTTCATAAATCAAGGTTTGTTTTCAACAACATTTTCAGACTGTGAAGTGTAGAAACTGCGGGAATAAAAAATCCACAGCTAGTCAAGGCAAATGAGGTATAATTTGGGACATTAAAGAGATTTTGTCTCAGGTAAAAATGGAAATTTATGTGAGAGATATAAGAAAACTCAGATTTTTTCATTGTAATAAAGTTGGACACACAATGTCTTTGTGTTGATACCTTAAGAAAAGTACTGGGAATACAGATGGCTGTATTCTCCGTTCCTGAGATGAATTGTTGGTGCTGGGGCTGTATTCATGGACTTCTATGACAGCAAAACTATCATCTGGACAGATTCAACAACCATTGAGGGACTAGCATTCGTACCACATGGAAGACAATCGATTCCAATGAGAAATGGTGCCTGATTTGCAAATGACACTTAGGAGGCTGACAGGCTGCAGCCACATATACACACTTCACTCCCCACACACCCATCCCAGCCAATAAGATGGCACTGGTTGCACAGAAGCACGCCAATATGGCTGATGGGTCAGCTGGGGCCAGAGGGCACCTGGGAGGCGGTGGTCTGGGGGGCACCCATACGACCCATGGACCTAAGTTCACAGTGGGCAGTCAGCGACATGTGCAGCTGCATGGCTGCCTTGCCGGCTGAGGCAATGATGTTCTGTGCCCATTGATCCTGACCTCACAGCCCACCTCCTGGCCACCCCCCAGCTACTCCCCCCCTCCCCCCCGGCCCTGGCAGATGTCCCTGGCCAGCTGCACAACTGTCAACAAACTATGGCGATGTTGGATACTTTCCGTACCCCCTTTCTACCCCTCAATGGGATTTTCCTTCGGTGCGATTTTCATGGGGTGTTTCCAGATTGTTTGGTAATGAGATCACAAAGCCAAGGTTAAGACCGGAGGAGTAGAAACCAAGTAGTAAAGATAGGGAGCCTCAGGTTCAGTTATCAGAAACAACCTTTGACCAGATGGTTGATAAAGAACAAGAGCAGATGATGCAGATATGAACGGAAATAGAGTCTGAATGTACGCCAGAGTGTCTTCACGTTAAAAATAATGTGTTAATGAGAAAATAGAGGCCATTACATATTCAGGCAGATCGGAAATGGGCAGAAGTTGATCAAGTTATAGTACCAGTGGGTTATAGAAAGGAGGTGTTGCAGGTAATGCATGGGGTTCCAATAGGGCCGTATTTAAGAGTAACGAAAACTCAGGCGAAAATACAAAAAGATTTTGATTGGCCTGGACTGCATAAGGATGTGGTTGACTTTTGTCATACATTTCACACATGTCAAGTGATAGGAAGACCTCAAGTGGTAATTATACTAACACCCTTAAAACTCACTCCAGCTTTTGAGGAACCGCTTACTAGGGTCCAAACTGATTGCGCGAGTCTGCATCTTAGGACAAAAATTGGGAATCAGAATTTATTGACCATAATGGATGTGTTTACTAGATTTCCGGAGGCCATTCCATCATGAAATATTCCATCTAAGAGGGTTGTAGAGGAGTTAGTCAACTTTCTTGTCTACCAGGTACAAACTCACAAGAGAAATCCAATTAGATCAGGGATCAAATTTTATGTCAAAGTTATTCAGGTAAGTTATAGATAGCTTTGGGGTAAATCAACTGCCTATTATCCAGAATCGCAAGGAGCATTGAAAAGGTGGCACCAAACACTAAAGACCATGTTGAGGGCCCATAGTCAGTATTATCCCGAGGATTGGGAAAAAGGAATTCCATTGGTACTATTTGCAATTAGGGATGCACCTAAATCCTTTTATTAAAAAAAATTATTCACATTTTTCATTTTGTACAATGGAAAATAACAGAACAGAATAAAACTCAAATTCACATGCACAGAAATCTTGGGGAAAGAACAGAACTTGTGTGCATGATTCCCGGTTGGGTCACTGTCTGTGCGGAGTCTTCATGTTCTCTCCGTGTCTGCGTGGATTTCCTCCAGGTTCTCCGGTTAGTTCCCACAAGTCCCGAAAGACGTGGTTGTTAGGTGAATTGGACATTCTGAATTCTCCCTCTGCGTACCCAAATAGGCGCCAGAGTGTGCCGACTAGGGGATTTTCACAGTAACTTCATTGCAGTGTTAATGTAAGCCTACTTGTGACATCAATAAAGATTATAGATGATTATAACTTATTGAGTTAGCTTCCAGAGGAGAATCAGAGGAACCTGAAAGAGCTATTACAAATTCATGGAGCTTTATGTAGGAACAACCTAGGAAGTACAGGGTGATTATACATGATGTAGATGTAAAAAGTTCTGTTCCAATTAAGCAACATCCATATAGACTGAATTCATTCAAGTTGACGAGGGTTCAAAAGGAGATTGAAAGCATGCTTAGGAATGATATTGAATAGGGCAGCATGGTGGCGCAGTGGGTTAGCCCTGCAGCCTCACGGCGCCGAGGTCCCAGGTTTGATCCCGGCTCTGGGTCACTGTCCGTGTGGAGTTTGCACATTCTCCCCGTGTTTGCGTGGGTTTCGCCCCCACAACCCAAAGATGTGCAGGCTAGGTGGATTGGCCACGCTAAATTGCTCTTAATTGGAAAAAACGAATTGGGTACTCTAAATTAAAAAAAAAGGAATTATATTGAAATAAGTTACAGTGAGTGGAGCTCAGCATTTGCGATGGTTTCAAAACCAGGTGGAATGCAACGATTCTGTGGAGATTATCGGAAAGTCAATGCAGTGCCAAAGTCAGATTCATATCCTATTCCGTGTTTGGACAACTGTATTCAAAAGGTAGAACAAGCAAATTTCATTACCAAAATACGAAAAGGATACTGGAAAGTAACTTTATCTGAAAGGAAGAAGGAAGTTTTGGCTTTTGTCACACCAAATGGTCTGCACCAGTTTAAAGACATGCTGACTGGGATGAAAAATGCACCCAGCAACATTGGAAAGATTAACCAATAAAGTCATTTCTGGACTAAAGAAATGTGCAGTGTACATAGACAATCTGGTGGCATTCACACATGGAAGAAGCATTTGAAGAAATTAGATTTCTGGGCATGAGTGGTTTCTACAGGATATTCCTGAAAAGTTTAGCAGTGTGGTTGCTCCACTGACAGCTTTTGAAAATGAACAGGAAATTTCAATGGACGCCAGAATTTCAGGAGACATTTGATAATTTGAAAACTGTGTTGAGCACAGCATCGGTTTTGGTGACACCACATTATGACAAACAATGTTAAGGTGGCCACTGATGTGTGATGTGGCCATTGGTGCTGCATTACTACAAGAGGATGACAAAGGGATCGAAAGACCTGTTAGTTAGTTTTCAAGGAAATTCAATATACATCAAAAGACGTATTCAATAGAAAAAGAAAATTGGGTTTGGTATTGGCAGCATTTTAACATTTATGTTTCTAATAATTCATTAGAGACAATTATTTATATCGACCATAATCCCTTAAAGTTTCTAGAGAGGTTTAAAGATCGGAATGCAAGACTGTTTAAATGGGCTTTATTTTTTAAATAAAGTTAGAGTACCCAATTTTTTTTTTCCAAGTAAGGGGCAATTTAGCATGGTCAATCCACCTAACCTGCACATCTTTAGGTTGTGGGGGTGAAACCCACGCAGACACGGGGAGAATGTGCAAACTCCACATGAACAGTGATGCAGGGCCGGGATTCGAACCGGGGTCCTCAGTGCCATAGTGCTAACCACTGCGCCCCATGCCGCCCCTTAAATGGAGTTTATTGCTACAACCATTTAACTTATAAATTATACATGTAGCAGGAAAATAGAACCAAATTGCAGATGCTCTATCGCGACTTTGAAATGGGAGAAGAATGGAACATCAAACATTGATAAGCCTTTGGAAAGTGAAGTCATGTTTTCATATCGCTGGTTCATTTATTTTTAAGGGGGGAGGTGTGATGAATATAAAAAATTGTCAAATTTTATAGCTTGTATTTTTGAGGTAATGTTAAAACCTGGGTTAAAATGCATACAGCCAGTGTGTTTATTGGAGGGGTGATTAAAAGTAAGATAGATAGATAGATAGAGAAATACAGCACAGAACAGGCCCTTCGGCCCACGATGTTGTGTCAAACTTTTGTCCTAGGTTAATCATAGAATTTTGGACACTAAGGGCAATTTATCATGGCCAATCCACCCAACCTGCACATCTTTGGACTGTGGGAGGAAACCGGAGTACCCGGAGGAAACCCACGCACACACGGGGAGGATGTGCAGACTCCACACAGACAGTGACCCAAGTCAAAATCAATTGTGAAGCAATTGTGCTATCCACAATGCTACCGTGCTGCCCTTAAGAAGAAATTAATCTACACTCCATTATTCTACCCTAATCCATGTACCTATCCAATAGCTGCTTGAAGGTCCCTAACGTTTCCGACTCAACTACTTCCACAGGCAGTGCATTCCATGCCCCCAATACTCTCTGGGTAAAGAACCTACCTTTGACATCCCCCCTATATCTTCCACCATTTACCTTAAATTTATGTCCCCTTGTAATGGTTTGTTCCACCCGGGGAAAAAGTCTCTGACTGTCTACTCTATCTATTCCCCTGATCATCTTCTAAACCTCTACCAAGTCACCCCTCATCCGTTCTAATGAGAAAAGGCCTAGCACACTCAACCTTTCCTCGTAAGACCTACTCTCCATTCCAGGCAACATCCTGAAAAATCACCTTTGCACCTTTTCCAAAGCTTCCACATCCTTCCTAAAATGAGGTGACCAGAACTGCACACAGTACTCCAAATGTGGCCTGACCAAGGTTTTGTACAGCTGCATCATCACATCACGGCTCTTAAATTCAATCCCTCTGCTAATGAACGGCAGCACACCATAGGCCTTCTTCACAGCTCTACCCACTTGAGTGGCAACTTTCAAAGATCTATGAACATAGACCCCAAGATCTCTCTGCTCCTCTACATTGCCAAGAACCCTACCGTTAACCCTGTATTCCAAATTCATATTTGTCCTTCCAAAATGGACAACCTCACACTTGTCAGGGTTAAACTCCAGCTGCCACTTCTCAGCCCAGCTCTGCATCCTATCTATGTCTCTTTGAAGCCGACAACAGCCCTCCTCACTATCCACAACTCCACCAATCTTCGTATCATCTGTAAATTTACTGACCCACCCTTCAACTCCCTCATCCAAGTCGTTAATGAAAATCACAAACAGCAGAGGATCCAGAACTGATCCCTGCGGTACGCCACTGGTAACTGGGCTCCAGGCTGAATATTTGCCATCCACCACCACTCTCTGTCTTCTATCGGTTAGCCAGTTCGTTATCCAACTGGCAAAATTTCCCACTATCCCATGCCTCCTTACTTTCTGCATAAGCCTACCATGGGGAACCTTGTCAAATGCCTTACTAAAATCCATGTACACTACATCCACTGCTTTACCTTCATCCACATGCTTGGTCACCTCCTCAAAGAAGTCAATAAGACTTGTAAGGCAAGACCTACCCCTCACAAATCCATGCTGACTATCCCTAATCAAGCAATATCTTTCCAGATGCTCAGAAATCCTATCCCTCAGTACCCTTTCCATTACTTTGCCTACCACCGAAGTAAGACTAAGTGGCCTGTAATTCCCAGGGTTATCAGTGATCGTGCTGGGGAATTGTTTTGCTAATATATATATATTAAAAGCATTTCACCTGTTTGCAGATAGATAGCTAATGTAATATTGTTGCAGTTTGAACCTTGCTAAATAAATCAAGGTACATCTTGTAACAAGAGACAAAATGATGCTGTGTGCTTTGAGTGAAGCTGGTGAAGCTGGGAGGGGCCAGGTCTGTCTGGAAAACAATGGTTGCTTACAGGACTCAAATGGTTGCTTACACGACTCAAAGGTAAGCAGAAGGTTCACAGATTGGTCCGAAAATGTTTCTGTCTCTAAGGACCCTGCACCAATTATTTATTAAAAAGTGGTATTTGAAATATATGGGTTTGCTTAATTGGAACATGGTGGCAGGTATCCGGAAACAAGTTGTAATTGTTAACCGTAAAGCTATATCCTTGCTGCTAATGTGTTTAATTCTGTGCTCAAAATTAAGTTTGTTTTTAACATAAAAGCTGTCTAGTGACCAGTATCAACACTCCTATGGTGCAGTAACATTTCCTCACAGTTTTACCAAATGGAAATAATTGGGTTCTAGTCTGGGTTCTTAACTAAAATTGGGGTTCTTGTCTGGACCCATAAAACTTTGATGAACTGTCTCCAAGACGTGGCTCAATAAGCAAAGTTTAGACAGCTGCAGAGGGGACTGGGAGCTTTGTTTGACATCTGTATTACCTTGTAATAGCTTATTCTTTATTTAATGTAGGTTTTCAATGCCTGTGTGGTTATTTGAACAAGATTAAGAGTCTGAAGTGGATGAAAGATACCAATATTGATCCTATAAGTGGATATAGTTAACACTTTTAAGAGGTTATAGGCACAGCAGGTTTTTCAACGTTTATTTTTAAAACGTCTGTTTATATTATAAGACCGTAAGGCACAGGAGCAGAATTAGGCCACTCGGCCCATCAGTCCGCTTGCCATTCAATCATGGTTGATATTTTTCTCATCCCCATTCTCCTGCCTGCTCCCCATATTGTCAGCTTCATGATCCTGTGAATGACTTGCCAATGGTTCAATGATTTTTCACACAGTTAATACTGGGAGAGTGGATACTGAAGCTACATGGTTGAGCATGAAGGAGTATGGAGTAATGGAAGGAGTATGGAAGAAGCAAGGGGATAAAAGAGGATGCATGGGGCAATATCAGGGGACATGGAAGGGGCATGTGGAATATATAAGCGCATGGAGGACATGAGGGGGCATGGAAGGAGAATTGGGGTGAGAGGGTGTGGGAATGTCAGGGGCATGCAAGTGACACAAGAGCACATGGAGGGGGAATGCGAGTGGGTGGGGGAGTTCAGAGTCGTGAGGGCCAGGATTCTGTCAGTCATCCATAGAACTGACCTGCTGTCCCACAGAGAGGAAGCAACCTTTCGAACAGCCTGCCATGTCACCCTGTTACCTCCATCGCTACCATGAACCTACCTGGCAATTGGTAGGCCAGAAGCTTTCCCATCCACACTTCAAAGAGGCAAAAATTCTGAGAGAGTGGGAGGAAGTGATGGGTTTGGGACTGCAAGGTCTGGAAACAGCCCGATTCATGTTTCCTGAAGCAAAGGAGGTGGGGCCCAATGAGTATAACAGCTTCACCAGAAAGTAATTTTTCGTTTCTTTAAATAAACCACCAATGGTCACTCTGGCAAGTGGCCTGTGCATAACCACTGTGGAACAATACTGTCCCCCTTGTGATTGATGTAGATATTTGTCCATTCATGTGTGCTCTCTCGATCTTCTCAAAGGCAGCCCAGACTCTTAGTAAGAGGATGTCCGGCATGAATTATTAAACTACTTTAATATGCAAGGTGTGATTATACAGAGAAATAGTTATGATCAGGTATAATTTGCTTTTAACAGAATGCAAAATAATGAAATCACACTTTTGCACAACAATGCAAAATCTTGCTAGGCAAAATGCATTGTAATTAATCCCCTGCATTCTAACTTTATTGCAACCTTTGTTGGACCTCATTGCCAGAACAGCATTCTATTTCAGAGGCCTGCCTTAGTGGCTTCCTGATCCGAGTGTCTGATTTGTTTTCTCCCATCAGAAAGGAACACAGATATGAATGCTATGGATGTGAGATATTCATCAATTACCAAGTTGGGATAATGAATTGTGTATTACTTACATTTGTACAGAAATCAACTTGCGTAACCATTTTATGGTGAGTGACTTTAATCCAGCAGAGGTGGTGCAGACAGTCAGAAATCCTGGAGTTACTTTTTGTAGGATGTGGGTATCACTGTCAAGCCAGCATTTGTTGCCCTTTGCTATTTGCCCATCAACTGAGTGGCTTGCTGGGCCATTCCCCAGAGGGCTGCAGATCTGGACTTGCATGTCGGCCAGAACAGACAAAGGCGGTAGATTTCCTTCCCTAAAGGATACTAGTGAACCAGGTGGGTTTTTACAACAGCCGACAATGACTCCACTTGCATTTTTCACCACCTGCCGCTGTGGGATTCGAATCCAGGTCCCCAGAGCTTTACCCCGGCTGTCTGGATTACTTGTCCCGTGACAATACCATTATGCCATGAAGGTAAAAGCAAATTACTGAGGATGCTGGAATCTGAAACTAGAACAGAGAATACTGGACAATCACAATCTGATTCTATTTCCAGTTCTCCATGGGCAGCACGGTAGCACAGTGGTTAGCACAGTTGCTTCACAGCTACAGGGTCCCAGGTTCGATTCCCGACTTGGGTCACTGTCTGTGCGGAGTCTGCACGCTTTCCCTGTATATGCATGAGTTTCCTCCAGGTGCTGCGGTTTCCTCCCACAGTCCAAAGATATGCAGGTGAGATGGATTGGCCATGATAAATTGCCTTTAGTGTCCAAAAGGGATGGGTGGGGTTACTGAGTTTCGGGGATAGGGTGGAGGTGTGGGCTTGGGTAGGGTGCTCTTTCCAAGGGCCTGTGGATACTCGATGGGCCGAATGGCCTCTTTCTGCCCTGTAGATTCAATAGCTTTGACAAAGAGTCATTCAGACTTGAAACATTAGCTCCCTTCTCTCTGATGTTGTCAGTTCTGTTTTTGACCATTTTGCCACTACCTCTCCTTTAACAATGCCAGGATCCCACTATACAACTGTAACTTGCTCTTATGAACAAGGCACCTGACAAGAGCTAGCTAGTGGGGCCTTTCTTTACTTATGAATGTCAGGTGTCAATGAATTTCCTCTGGGCCCCACAGATTTAGACATGCCCTACCCTGGATTTCTCCTCCCCAATTTTCAAACTACAAGACCACCACAAGGCACTGAAGAAAGTGAAGCTGTCACTTAGGTTGTATAAATGCAGAGCCTCTGAGCAATGTCATTTTACACCAACTCCTCAAATGACTTCAGCATTTAAATAAAGCATTTAAAAAATAGACCGTATGTCAGCTCCAGTACAGGTGTGTCAGAAATTAATCCACCTAGGACAGGCACCTTGACCGAAATCAATAGGGAGTTAAACTCTAGTTCCAGCTGGGGTTTCTTTCCCGCTTCAGTTTGTTTTAAAATCCAGCATTTAAAACTTGTGCCTTCCCCTCCCCAAAAAAATCATGTCGACAGAAAAATGGTTTAAAAACCTCAAAATACAGGTAATACGCAAGATTATTAAAAAAAATTAAAGTATGATATGCAGTTGGTTTGGCAGTTGCTAATAACTTGGAAATTTTCAGATTGCATAAGATGAAACGCAAGATTTTTAAACTTTCGTGCTGTTCAGAACCTTTTCAATAAGTTCCACAATGAATTTGGATAATTTAAGGCTTTCTTTCGAATAGTTGAGAAGATTTTGTTGTTTTCTGATGATGTCCTCTAGGTCATCAATGTTTCGACGTCCCAGTAATAGAATGCTTTTCAGGTCTGAAATTGGATCAACTGTTGGAAAAGTATTAAAATTGGAAAAGATTACTAACAATTTGAAAATGCTGACTTGTCACCTGGGCAGAACACATCATCTGCGACACAACAGTGAGTGAAAAATAGTGCAGGATCGACCACAGAGCTGTTGCAGCTTATTTTGTTTGATAATGAGTGTCGTTGAGACATGTTTCACACTGTTGTTGATGCACGGTGTTGTAATATGCCTTTAAGGGATAGCAGCTTTAAGGGAAGTGTGACATGTGGTTCAGCCTCAGTTTCACTTTGGCCCGGAGCAGAACACAACAACACAGCCCTGCTGCTCTGATGTCCTTGAATTTTCTGCCCCTGTACATCTGTTCATGTGTGCCTGCCCTGAATAAATGATGCTGCAACGTGCTCGCACAATGCCTCTGAGAAACTGGTGTCTTTATATCATTATAACACAAGGATGCCCCAAAACACCAGCAGCAGATACCCTGGATTTCCCAAGATCCAAACCCTGAATAGATGGGTACCAGCCAATATTATTGGCAGGTTGGATGGGTGTAAAATTATTAAGCATGCCTACCAGGAATTCAGTATGCACCTGCAGTAATTAGTGCAGATGTTCAGCTTTAGTGGAATAAAAATCCATGTGGTTGATGTACAAAATGTCATACTGGAGCATGCAGGGCCAAAGGATTTATGCTGATGGACACCTCAATCTAGAGGAGTCCTGCTTTGCAAAACAATGGAGTATTTGAACTTGTTGCTCTTTGTTGTTCAAGGCGCAATTCAGCTTGGGTTGTGCAAAAATGACACAGTCACCTGTTTCATGCAGCAATGCACTTCCGATTGACTGACACAGTGGGTGCCCTCACAGGCCTTTTGGAAAGAGCAGCCTTTGCATTCAGTATTCTGAAGAAGAATCAGATTGAACTCAAAACATTAACCCTGTTTCTCTCTCTCTCTCTCTCCACAGATGCTGTCAGGCTTGCTGAGTATTTCCAGCAATTTCTGTTTTTATTTCAGATCTCCAGCGCTTGAAGCGTTTTAGTTTTATTTTTCATTCACTTTAGCAAGAAGTATGCAAGTGTTAAGTTTAAGGTCCTTCCCCCATACATGTGCAACTCGCGAGCTACAGCCTCCAAATCAGTGTTCCTCGAAAGGCCCAATTTGAAAAAAATAATTCCTGGGCTGTGGATGTCGCTTGCTGGACCAGCATTTGTCGCCCATCCCTAATTTCCCTTGAACTGAGTAGTTTACCGGGCCATACAGCGGACATTTAAGAGTTAACCACATTGATGTGGGTCTGGAGTCCCATGTAGGTCAGGCCAGCGAAGGATGGCAGATTTCCTTCCCTAAAGGGCATTAGTGAACCAGATGAGTTTTTACAACAATCGACAATGGTTTCATGGCCACCATTCGACTTTTTATTCCAGATTTATATTCATCTGCTGTGGTGGGATTTGAACCCGGTTCCCCAGAGCATTACCCTGGGTCTCTGGATTACCAGTCCAGTGACAGTGCACCACTGCCTCCCCATATCTATCCGATTGCAGTAACAACAGGCCTGTGTATCCCTGCTGCAATCCGGCTGTACTTTCTTGCCATCTCAAATATTCCCCTGATCCTTCTATAATTGGTCTATTTTCTGTCGGACTCCCAGTGAGATATCTATTATATTAGGGAAATATTAAGAACAGAAATGTCGACTTCTGGTGACGACGATGTGTCGAGCAGTCGCACGCTAGATGGCTCTCCCCCCGTGGACCCAGAAAATAACCACTTTTCAATGATAACGCGCCAAAAAAAGACGCAGCAACTCATTCCCCAACCTCAGTAAGTCAGAGGAAGGAAGAAAGGAAGAGTGAATATAGGGAAAAATGCCCTGAAAAAGCTAAACTAGAGGCAGAGCAGAGGCTAGGAGTGGAAGGGGCCAGGAATGGCCACACTCAGATGAGCCAAGCATCGCACGAGGCAGCGGAACGCAAGTTTCGCTGAAGTAAAAGGAGTAAGGCAGACACGAACAAGCTTCCCCTGCGCTAGGGGGGAGCTGGAAGGCATCCTTCACTGAGGCACTGACGGAGCACCAACAGGAGATAAAGGCGGAAGTTCGGGCTCGGATCAGGGTTCACCTCCTGTACAACGCTCCCATAGCGTGCGTGCGGACAAACAACATCAACTCCCAGTACTTCCAGCTGCACCACGCAAGGAGGCCCGCTGTCCCCACTGCTGTTCACTCTAAAGATTGAACCACTCGCGATCACTCTCAGAACAGCAAAAAACTGGAGGGGAATCCAAAGGGGTGACAGAGAGCACAGAGTCTTGCTCCATGCGGATGACCTGCTCTTCTACATCTCGGACCCACAAAGCAGCATGGAAGGAATCATCGCGCTCCTGAAAGAGTTTGGTGCCTTTTTGGGCTACAACTCAATATGAGCAAAAGCGAGATCTTCCCGGTGAACCCGCATGGGGGAGGGGCAGTGCTGGCGGGATTATCATTTAGACAAGCCTGACACAAATTCCGCTATCTGAGTATTCAAGTCGCTCACGACTGGGCGGAGGTTCACAAGTGGAACCTGACCAGTCTGACAGAGGAAGTCAAAAAGGACCTGCAAAGATGGAGCACACTCGCACTCTCCCTGGCAAGGAGAGTGCAGATGATCAAAACGAACGTGCTGCCCAGGTATCTCTTCCTACTTAGATCTATCCCAATCTATATCCCCAAGGCCTTTTTCAACTCACTGGACAAATTAATCATGACGTTTGTATTGGGGGGGGGGGGGGGGGGGGGGGAAGAATGCTAGGATCCCACAAAAGGTTCTACAGAAAACAAAACAAAGTCCAGGGGAAGGCTAGCCCTCCCAAACTGGGCAGTGACAGCAGAAAGAGTAATGGGATGGATTAAGGAGCCAGAACCGATTTGGTGCACGCAGAGCAGGATACCTGCAAGGGGACTTCGCTCCGAGTCCTCGCCACTGCGGCACTCCCATTCCAACCCAAAAAACACTCCAGCAGCCCAGTGGTGGTAGCTACCCTCCAGACCTGGGACCAATTATGGCAGCAAAGCCCCAATCTGCAACAACCATATGTTTGTGCCAGCGCTCAGTGACGCAACCTTTAAAAGATGGAGGCAGGACGGGGGGACACTGACAGTCAGGGACCTATACACTGACGGCAGGGTCACAACCGGATGAACTGGCGGAGAGATTCCAGCTAGCTAAGGGCAATGAACTCAGACATCTGCAGCTTAAAAACTTCCTATGGAAGGAGACAAGGATGTACCCGCGATCACTGTGATGGACACTACTAGAGGAGTTACTGGATGGAAATGTTTTAGGTAGAGAAAACTGTAGCAACATGTACGAATGACTGACAGAGAGTGCTGACACAGTACTGAACGCGACGAGGAAGAAATGGGAGGAAGACCTGGAGCTCGAGATTGGGTGGGGAATCTGGAAAGAAGCCCTACATAGGGTCAACTCCACCTCCACATGTGCAAGACTCAACCTGACGCAACTAAAGGTGGTGCATAGAGTCCACTTAACAAGAATCCGAATGAGTAAGTTCTTCCCCGAGGTGGAGGATAGACGTGAACTGTGCCAAGGAGGCCCAGCCAACCACACCCACATGTTCTGGTCTTGCCCCAGACTTGCAGGGTACTGGACAGCCTTCTTCAAGGCAATGTCCAAATTGGTGGGGATGAGGGTGGAACCATGCCCGAAAGTGGCGGTCTTCAGGGTTTCAGACCAGCCAGATCTATTCCTGGGGAGGAGGGCGGATGTGCTTGCCTTTGCCGCCCTGATCGCCCGCCGTAGAATCCTGTTCAGCTGGCGGTCAGCAGCACCACCCAAAGCTGCAGACTGGCTGTCCGACCTATCGGAATTTATCCAAATGGAGAAAATCAAATTCGCCACCCAGGGGTTGGAAGATGAGCAATTTACCCAACTGTTCCAGGGCCTGTTTGTGGCCAACGAACAAACAGATAAATAATCAAGTAGCCAAGAGCCAGGGAAAGTAGCCAAGATGTGAGAAAACAGAAGGAGGGGGGGAGGACCGGGGGAGGGGGGGGGGGGGGAGCAGTGCAAGAGGGGGTAGCCAAACACAGCAGAAAAGAATGGGGAGCCGCAGAGAGGGGCGGGGAGGGGGGCAGGGAAGGGGTGAAGAAGGAAGGACAGGGGCAAAGAATAATAGAGGGGAGCCAGAGGGAGGGAAAGACGAGGGAACACAAACTGGAAGGAGAACACGGGAAATGACCACAACGAACACAGCAGGGCAACAGAGAGTAAGAAAGTAGAGGGGAAAGCAATGACAGATGGCTGAGGCGGAGGCAAATACACAACAACAACAACTGCGAAAACCGACCGGGAGAAGCAAGCAACATCAGGGACGCTGCCCAGGTGCCCCGCTCACCCAGTTTTGTTTTGCTTTGCTTGTGCTGTACATATTTTCTTTTTTGAAAAAAAAGACAGAAAAGGGGGGAAAAACACCCCCCCCCCCTCTTCCCCAATGACATATACAACGTAATTCTATCTCCGTTGCTTCTATATATCTATATACTTCCGCAGTTTTTATTTTCTCACTCCTTTTTTTGATGTAGTGCTTTTGTTTTTATTATCTCTTTTTGGTTTCTCTTTGTGTACACATCTAAATATACCATGTATAAAAAAAACCTAAAAATATTTTTAAAAAAGGAACAGAAATCTCCGTCTCCTGGGTGACCGTTTGCCCTATTGCACCAATAAACCGTTCCAATTTGTTCCCTTAACTGCCAGGAGTCAATTTCTCCGCCACATTGCAAGTTGGTGATAGCCTTTTTGAGCATCATTGGATTTAATAAGAATAAAAATAATATTATTATTATGTCACAAAGCAGCTATTAGAGCTTGGTTTGTTCCTGAAGGCTTTTGTTTATCTGACCCTCTTGTTCCATTTGATGAGGATAGATCTATTTACATACTAGTCTGTGATGCAGCCAGATATGGTGCTTCTGTAAAAATTGGTAAGAGTCAATGTGGACATGCCAAATTTCCTTAGTTTCCTGAGGAAGTACAGGCGCTGTTATGTTTTCTTGGTCGTAGTGTCGACGTGGGTGGACCAAGACAGATTGTTAATGCCGTGCAAACATCGGAATTTGAAGCTGTCAACCATCTCCACCTTGGCACCATTGATGTAGACAGGGGTGTGTATGATACTTTGCTTCCTGAAGGAAATGACGGCTCTTTAGTTTTGCTGATGTTGAGGGAGAGATTATTGTCTTTACACTGCTCCACTACATTCTCTATCTCCCTCCTGTACTCTGACTCATAGTTGTTCGAGACCTGAACCTCTACGGTTGTATCATCAGCAAACCTGCAGATGGAGTTGCAGCCAGATTTCTCTGTACAGTCCTGTGTGTAAAGAGAGTATAGTAGGGGGCTGAGCCTTGCAGGGCCCCAGTATTGAGCACTATTGTAGAGGAGGTGTTGTTGTTTATCCTTACTGATTGTGGTCTATGAGTCAGGAAGTTGAGGATCCAATTGCAGAGGTAGGAGCCAAATCCTAGGTTTTGGAGTTTTGATATGAGCTTGGGTGGGATTGTGGTGTTGAAGGCGGAGTTGTAGTCGATGAATAGGAGTCTGAAGTAGGAGTCCTTGTTGTCGAAATGCTCCAGGGAGATGGTGTCTGCTGGGGACCGGTTGTGGCAGTATGCGAATTGCAGTGGATCTAGGCATTCTGGGAGTATGGAGTTGATGTCCCTCATGACTAACCTCTTGAAGCACTTCATAACGATCGATGTCAAGGCCACCAGACGGTAGTCGTTGAGGCGCGTTGCCTGATTATTCGATGGCACCTATGATGGTGGTTTCTTGAAGTAGGTGGGACTTCAGAACAGAGTAGGGAAACATTGAAGATGTCTGTGAACACACCCGTTGGTTGGTCCACGCAGGATCTGAGTGCATGGCCAGGGACTCCATCAAGACCCGTCGCTTTCCAAGAGTTCACTTTCAAGAAGGCCGATCTGACTTCAGAAGCTGTGACGGTGGGTATAGGTGTGTCCGAGGCTGCTGGGGTATTTGACAGTGGTTTGATGCTTTCCTGCTGAACCGAGCATAGAATGCATTGAGTTCATCGGGGTGAGGTGCGCTGCTGCCAGAGATTCTATGCAGCTGTGCTTTGTAGCCCATTATGATGTTTAAGCCTCGCCACAACCGATGAGTCCGTGACGTTTGTCTGTGACTCTAGCTTAGTCTGATATTGTCTCTTGGCATCCCTGATGGCTTTGCAGAGGTCGTACCTGGATTTCCTGTATAGGTCAGGGTCGCCTGCCTTGAATGCCTCAGATCTGGCCTTCAGTAGGGAGTCAATCTCCCGATTAAACCGTGGTTTCCGGTTGGGGACCATAAGCACTATCTTCTTTGGCACACAATCTCCTGCACACTTTCTGATGAAGACCGTAACGGTGGTAGTATACTTGTTTAGGTTGGCCGCTGAGTTCTTGACAATGGACCAGTCCACTGACTCCAAGCAGTCGCGTAGGAGATCATCTGTTGCCTTGGCAAACATTGTTCGGCCTTACTAACCGGATTTTCCCCTTAAGTTTCTGCTTGTATACCTGGAGAAGGAGCACCGTGTTATGGTCCGATTTTCCGAAGTGCGGTCTGGGGATGGATGTTTATGTAGCAGTGGTTGAGGATGTTAGTGCTGAGTATATAGCCCAATCCAACGTGCATGCCTGTCCCTGGATCTGAGGTCGGAGCACTGCCTTGTCCCAACTGTGCCAGCAAAGTGGATCCCCAGGGATTTCTGAACTATAGGGTGGAAGCTCACTGTAATATTTCAGGAGGAGGGTTGGGAAAATTTTTGCTGTCCTAAATATAGGAATAGCAGTGGACTATCCCAATTCTCCTTGCGGAAATCCCCCAACAGATAGCTCGCCTTCCAGTTTCCTGATCGATTAGGGAAGGCGGGAGGCGGGACTTGACTGTTTTCAGTGCAAGCATTTCTGGTAAATGGGACCACTACATGTTGCAGAGCAGCTCCACAGCACTTGGAGTTTTGAGAATGCAGAACGTACAGCAACACTGAGGGGGCCTGTGAAGTGTTCCTGCAGGTTCAGCTGAGGGAGCTCAGACGCTCCAATGAGGTGATCTCTCCCCAGGATGGGTGGAAGAAGTTTGCCTCGCCATACAAGCAGGCATGGATGGAAGTGGCTCAGAAAGTCAGCAGCAGGAATGTGCTCCGTCTATCCTGGAGACAGTGCACCTCGGGCTTCCAGGACAATTGGGAGGGGCAGGAAAAGTGAGTGACATAACGGAGAGGTGCGAAACCCCATTCCGGTCTTCCCAGCATTCTCCTACACAGCACGCCTCAGAATAGGACAGTTTCAGCCCCACTCATTCCTCTCTCTGCAGGTCTACCCCGGCTGAGAAATCAACGGAGTTATGGGACAGAGCTTAGAAAATCCAAATTGTATTATGAAGTTCACCTGACCTACAACCTTTATTTATTTATTTTTAAAAAATCTTTTTATTGGCATTTTCAACATTATGTACATTGACATTCGTGTTTATTTATTGTACAGTGTATCTTACTTTACTTTATTTGCAGATTGCTGCCGTCTAGTTCGGTGTGTTCTCCTCTCCCCCCCTGCACCACCCCCCAGCCTCCAGCCCAGCTTTCCCTAACCCCTCCCCGTCTCCCCCCCCCTTGCCATCCTCCCTGGCCGATCCGCGGATTGCTCCCCCTTTTCCTTGCTCCCCCCACCTTCTCTTCTCCCTTTGTCGCCTTCAGCCATTTTTTTTGTGGATGAGTGCGGGGGAGGGGAGGGGGGTACCCCCCTCCCCTCGTGTTGTCTCTTTTTGCCCGTCCCAGACTCTCTGCTCCCTTTACTCCCCCTCCCCCCTGGGTTGTTCGTCCCTGACATTCCTTCTTGTCTTTTGTTTCTGTTTTCCTCTCTAAACCTTCCAGTTCCCCCTCTACTGGCTGTTGTTGGCCTCAAACAGGTTTTGGAACAGATCGACAAATTGCCCCCATGCAGTAAAGAAGCCTTCCTCCGACCCTCGGATGGCGTATTTTATCTTCAGATGGAGAAATTCCGAAAGGTCAGAGAGCCAGTCTGCAGCTTTGGGTGGTGATGCCGATTGCCAGCCGAGCAGGATTCCCCATGTGTAGCTCTGGCTGCTCTGATACCCCTGAGGCACTCTCAATTACGACGCGAAAGTTAGGTCAGTAATCAAAGGCTTTAATAAGCAGTGAACAATGGCAGCATCCAAGAGAAGTGTGCTCGCAAAATGGAGTCTCATCTTAAATACTGTTTCCCAGGGGGCGTAGCCAGAGGCGGAGTCCCCCAAGGTTCCAAGCCTCTTAAAGGGGCAAGGTATTCCGATCATCACAACCCCGAAGATTGCCACATTTGGGCATGGCTTCACCCTCACCCCCACATCTTGGACATTGCCTTGGAGAAGGCTATCCAGAACCAGGCAAGTTTGGGACAAGCCCAGAACTTGTGGCTGTGGTTGGCCGGGCCCTCTGGCACCGTTCACATTTATCCTCCACCTCCGGGAAGAACCTGCTCATTCAGGTTCTGGTCAGGTGCGCTCTGTCGATCACTTTGAGCTGCATGAGGCTGAGCCTTGCGTAGGAGGAGGTGGAGTTTGCCCTGCTCAGTGCTACGCTCCAGAATCCCCAGCCTACATCTGCCCCCAGTTTGTTCTCCCTTTTCCGTCTGGTCTCGTCCAGTGGTGTTCGGGCTCTGACCAGTAGCTGTCTGTATATTTTCCCACAGAGTCCCGTCTCCTTACTGTCCGTGGTCATCAGGTCCTCTAATAGTGTGGTCTCCGGAGTCCTGGGATATTCCATTGTCTCTTTGTGGAGGAAATGTTTATTTATAAGTGTCTCATTTCCTGTCGGCAACTCCCATTCCTCCGTCAGATCGTTCAGTGCCGCTAGCCTGTGCCCTGCGAAGAAGTCCCTAAGTGTCAGCATTCCCCCATCCTGTCTCCATTTTTTAAACGTTGTGTCTAGCATGGCTGGCTGCAACCTGTGGTTGCCGCAGATGGGGTAATGGGGGACATCCCGTGATCGTCTGCACTCTCCCCGCAGGGAGAGTAGGAGTGAGCCCCACCTCTGTAGGTCCTTTTTTACTTCCTCCACCAGGCTGGTCAGGTTCCACTTGTGAATCTGTGTGGAGTGTTGGCTATCTGGATCCCCAGGTATCGGAATCTATACTGGGTTATTTTGAACGCGAGTCCCTCCAGCTCTGTCCCTCCCCTGTTTGGGTTCACTGGGAATGCCTCACTTTTGCCCAGCTTGAGTTTGTAACCTGAGAAGGTTCTGAACTCTTTTAGGATCCGCATGATTGCCTTCAGTCCCTCCTGTGGCTTTGAGACGGAAAGGAGCAGGTCATCTGCATAGAACGAAACTCCGTCCCCTCTTTCGATGCCATTCCAGTTTTTCGCACCCTGTAGGGCTATTGCCAGGGGTTCTATTGCTAATGCAAACAGGAGCAGGGAGAGTGGGCATTCTTGCCTTGTGCCTCTTTGTAGCTGGAAGTATTCAGAGCTGGTGGTGTTAGTTTGAACTCTTGCCTTGAGAGTGTTGTAGAGGAGTCTCACCCAGGCGGTGAATCCTGCTCCTAGCCCAAACCGTTTCAGTACCTCGAGGAGGTACTTTCATTTGACTCTGTAGAAGTCCAACGCAAACCCATCAGGTTCCGGCGCCGTCCCCTCAGATCACAGCCTTCAGTGCCTCCCAGAATGTGTTCCGGTTCCCTGTTCCAGTTGTTAGTCACGTAGTTGCCTATGGCCTGCGATGTTTTTTGGCAGAAGGCCTTGTCGGCCAGCATATCCATGTCCAGCTTCCATGTGGGGCGCTGGGCACGGCCAGTTCCTTAGCCATGTCTGTCTTTTTCCCCTTTCTGGGGTTTGATTGGTCAGTCAGCGGGTCCTGTACACAGTTAAAGTCGCCCCCCCCCCCCCCCCCATAATCAGTTGATGCGTGTCAATGTCAGGGATTTCTGCCATGGTCTTTTTTATGAAGTCTGTGTCGTCCCAGTTGGGAGCGTACACATTTCCCAGTACTACCGGTGGCCCCTCCTCCAGGACAACGCTGACCATGACGTACCATCTTCCTGGGTCCGTAACCGTCTTAGTCTCAGTAAATCTCGTCTTCTTGCTGATCAGTATGGCCTTTCCCTTGCCCTCGTCCCGTAGCATGAATGGCACGTCTGTCCCACCCAGCCCTTCCTGACCAGTAACCTGTCCATTTCCCTCAGGTGTGTCTCCTGCAGTTAGACTGTATCCGCCTTCAGGCTTCTCAGGTGGGCAAAGACTCTGGATCTTTTCACTGGGAGATTAAGTCCCCTTACGTTCCAGGTGACTAACCTAGTGGGGGGTTTCTGACCGCACCCCCACCACCCCGGTCCTATGGGATCAACCGTACTTACCTGTTGGATGCATCCCTGCACTCCGGGGTTTCCCTTTGTTAGGGGGCTGTCCAAAATGGCCGCGGTTGCCTCTCTCCCCATGAGGTCGGGCCCCTGTGCTCCGGAATTTCTCTTTGTCCAGGGAGCACCTAACATGGCTGCCAACTGTGTGTACGCCACGTGGGTGTGCCCCTGCACTCCGGGGTCTCCTTTGTTTAGGGACGCTCCAAAGTGGCTGCTTGTGGCACCATCTTGATTCCTCGGCCTGCTCCATGCCTGCTGGGGCCTGTGTCTGTCTCACTGCCACCCTTTCCTATCCTTCTGCCCTTTTTTTGTTCCGTGAGCTCCCCCCCATTCCCCCCTTCCCCTTCCTGTCCCCCCTCCCTTTCCTCCCCCTGTATTCACCCCAATTTCTGCCCTGCCACCCCCCCCCCCCCCCCCCCCCCTTGGCCAAACGC
Organism: Scyliorhinus canicula; assembly: GCF_902713615.1. Classification (NCBI taxonomy): domain Eukaryota; kingdom Metazoa; phylum Chordata; class Chondrichthyes; order Carcharhiniformes; family Scyliorhinidae; genus Scyliorhinus; species Scyliorhinus canicula. Next base: position 122,763,078 of record NC_052160.1, on the reverse strand, counting down.
TCCCTCTCCCTTGAAAGGTGCGCCGTGGCCCTTTTATTTTTTTCTTCCCATGCCAGCCCTCCCTGCTAGTATGGTGGCTCCTCACCCTAGGCTGGTCTCGCCCTGTCTCTGTTCTGTCTGCTCATCTCCGTTCCCTTCCTCGCCCCTCTCACCTGACTCCCCCTATCCTCGCTTCCCTCTCAGCGTCCTCTTCCTTTAGTTCGGGAATGAGGCAGCACTGCCCCACTCAAACACAGAGTCCATACAACATATCTTGGACCTGTTTCGTCTGCCACTTTCCATCTTTTTCCACACTGCCCTCACCATTGCTGTGTCTGTTACTTCTCTATATTGTTGGTTTTGACGAACTCCTCAGCCTCCGCCGGGGTGTTGAAGTAATGTTCTTTTCCTTTATCGGTTACCCAGAGTCTGGCCAGGAACAACATGCCAAATCTCTTGTAGAGCGTCGATTTTGCCTTATTGAATTCGGACCTTTTTATCGTGAGGTCAGCCCCAATGTTCTGATAGACCCTTATTCTGTGTCCTTTTCACGAGCACGACTTTATCTGACGGGCCCACCTCAGCATCTTTTCTTGGTCCTGGTAGCGGCAGCTTCGCAATGATTGCTCTCGGCTGCTCCGCAGTCTTGAACGGACAGACCCGTGTACCCTGTCGCATTCTGGGGGGTTTGGGAAGCTGTTCCTCCCTACCAGGTTGCCCAGCATGTGGGCGATGTAGGCTGTTGGGACCCGTCCCTCCACCCCCTCTGGCAGACCCACAATATGGACGTTCTGTTGGCTGGACCTGTTTTACCTGGTCGTCTTCCTTTCCCCTCAGGTTCCCTTGGGCTGCCACCAACCTCTTCACCTCGGTCTCCAGAGCCACACTCCTATCACTCTGGTTGGTTGCCGCCCTTTCCAGGTCCAGGATCGTCCTTTCCTGGACTTCCACCTTCTTTCCCAGGCCATCTATTATGCGCTGGAGGGCGGTCATCGCTTCCGTCACCACCTGATTCACCACCTCTTTCATCACCACCTGAAGTTCCATTTTGACCGCCTCCCACACGGCAGCCAGTTCTTGTTTTAGGAATGCTTGCCAACCCTCTCCTGGTGTAGAGGGGAGGCGTCGATGCCTGTTAATGCTCCTCTGTTCGGGTCGCCGGTCGCCCCCTCTCTTATTTCACCCGGGCCTCCGACTTGCCTCGTGCACCCGCCGGTCCATCTACTCTTTGCTCCTGCCCCTTGCCGCTGCTTCTGCCTTCTCGCCGGCCCCTTGAACTACCATTTGCCGGCATCTTCCCTTCTGCTTCTGCTTCCTCGCTATTAGTGTCGTTTGGGTTTTTCGCAGTTTTGGGTGGCTTTTTGAGCCATGAATCCGGGAAAATTTGCTATTCTGGGTCCGATTGGGAGAATAGCCACCTGATGTGCGTTCGTTCAGCACATCACCACCACCGGAAGTCAACCTACAACCTTTATGTTGAAATTGGCTAAGATGAGCACAAGAGCCTTCCCTTCAGGTGTGATTTGTCAGTCTTCCTAGACACTTTAATCAAAACAAACTTTATTCTAAGAACTTAGTTAACATATATATATAAGCACACAGCAATAATTTTATCAATTACAAACATAAAGGCACTACACAGCTACAGTAATCTATGTATAAAACTTAATGAATTCCCCCTTAGCTGTTCCAATTCAAAAACAAAATCCAATAAACCAAAAACCCCTTTTCAAGAGCGTGGCCCAGAACTCTGCAGTCTCACATGAGTGAGACAGTCTTTCCCAGAGATTCTGATCCTGTCTCACCAGCAGATTTAACTCCTTCCGGAAAGTAAACTATATCTTTTCAGTTACCAAAGCATGTAACTATAATCATTGGTTTTTTTTCATGGAAAAACTCTTTAAAATGAAACCATAGAAAGACAGGAAATAAACACATTTTTCACCCTCTGAGTCCACAGCAGTCAGACAGAAAATGAAACTGAAAAACCTCACAGCCTTAGCTCAGCTCCACCCACAAAATGACATCACTGAAGCCATGTGATAAGACAAAACCTTTCTTAAAGAGACACTCCCACGACAACGGGTTTTACCCCACATCTCAGAGTTACCCTTCAGTAACAGTCCTCTTTACTTGTCTGCACATACACCATCGTGACCACACACCGCCTCTGCTTTCTTCCCTTCAGGAGGTGACAATCTGCACTTTAGTGAGAGGCAGATGAAAATGTTTGGGAAGAGTGATGCAGGGTTGAGATTGTGCCTCAGCGGTGCCTTATTGGCCATTGGCAATAAGTTCCACTTGTAGGTGATGTGGCATGAAGATGTGAATGAAGGTTCAAGTGACCATGACAGCTGGAGCGTCTTGAGGAGCTGACACTCACAGGTCAGAATAGTTGATCCTCTGCCTTTGACCCTGTGTTGGGAATGATTCCTGTTTTCGAATGAATCTCAGTGGTCATGCCCTCTTCCCTATGGAGGGATTGTAACTGAGGAGAAGGAGGTTGGAGCATATTCCTGTGCCTTAGACCCTCACATTAGACCCTGGCAGGGAGGCAATGGGGCAGATGCACAAACTGCTAACATGCCATTCTGGAGGCTGGTTATTGGGATGTCCACCTGGAGGAGGGCGAGGTGCTGGTTGGGTGAAATATCTTACAGACACTTGGCAATTGCCTGTCACACTGCGATTTACTCCGAGACAGAGGGTGTGCTTTTCACAGCAGCCTCACAGCTTGTCAGTATCACTGAGGATTTCCCTCCCACTGTGCTCTCCTCTTTTCTAACCACTTGGAGGAGGTAGAGAGTGAGACATCTCAAGCTGTTGAAAAGATGGAATCCATTTGCAAATTCCGTCTGAATTGCCTTCTTAACAACATTAATTCCCTTCCGACCTGATCTGCAGGTTCACTCTTAACCCATCCCGGAGAAAGAAGGTTGGGATACTGATTCCACAACATTGTTGAATCCATCCCTGAACACTTCCTCCACCAGCCTGTGAAAAGGCCCCTCACATATAAAACCGCTATTAAAATTTTTTTTTATTATGTCATTACGTTATGAGGTTTCCATGTGGTTTCTTACCTCTTTGGCAAGTGGGTATAGGTGGTACAAATCTTCCATGTTCGTTGCATACAATTTCATTTTCACCCAACAGTCTGAACCCCTTATCGCATTTGAATGTTGCCGTTGCTCCATATTGGTAAACACCCTTACGTGATGTTACTATGCCATTCGGAATCGTCCAGAGTGAATGACATGTGACTGCAAGAGAGGAACGTATTAGGCTTCATGGGGTAACCAGTTATTGTCGATAATTATATTGTTACATTGGGACAGAAAATTATTTCTGTTCATTATTTTCTGAGTTGATGTGATTTGCTTTAGAAGAATCTGCATCGTCATCAAATTGAATGAATTCACCCTGGTTTTAAGTTGCATCCTCTTTTTCCCCCTCACTCTGTCAGTATGCCTATTCTACAGTGATCTGGATTCATGATTTAATGGATTGGCTTTAACACCTGACATAACATCCCTCCACCTACTTTAATGCCAAGATGTGCCTGTGACTAATGCATAACTTTGTATTCTCCTACTGCTCTCGGTATTCCTTAAGCTGCTGCATTCTATAAGTGGCGGTTCTCCCTTTGGCATGTGAGGAACCCTCCCGGTGAAGTCTGGCTGCCACATGTGGGACTGGAGGGGGTACTCTGTCACACAGAAGGGCCGGCCCACAGAGACAATTCCTGTGCTTACCAAGTGTCTGAACCCTGAGGCCAAAGACCCTGGCAAACCTGATCGCACTCACCTTGGTCTGATGTCAGGGTCCCGGACTGGTTGCTGTTGCTGCACTGGCCACTATTGGTGCTCCAATTGGCTCGCACCAATGAGCACGCTAAAAACCGGTACTCCCATATCAGGGCGGCAGAAACGGCACGGCAAAACCCCCACGATGCGGAACGGGTGCAGGCCATCAAACAAATGCAAGGCCTGAGTCTTGATGAGAGTGGCCATTTTGCACGCTTTTCCCGGGCTCCAGCATATGCGCGCCATGACCGAGGGGATGGCGAGACCGACGACCAGCCCGCGCAAGTGCGCATGTCTTCGACCGCACTGCGCATGCGCGTTGGCGCACGGAACGTCCTGACGTTGGCGTTTTGACGTGTCCGAATTGTGGCTCCGCTCATTTAAAGTGGCAATGTCCGTCAAAATCACAACGCTGTCTCCAGTGTGGCAAGCTATGCCACTACGCAGCCCTTTGCAGATCTGCTCCACTGCCCAGCACACAGCGATCCCAGCTACAGCGCAGGAGCGTCCGATCCGTACAGCAGCCCGTGACAGACTCCGACCCCGACAGTCTACCAGATCCCAAAGCTGAGTGCCTCAAATCCCCATTCCGGGTGAGCATCATCACGAAGCATGCGCTGCCTTTATCAACGATGGTGAAACAACTCCCAATAATGTGCACTGATCTGGACGATGGTTAACAAGGCCCGCATACGTTTTAAGCTGGACACCGGCTCTTCAGCAAACCTCATTTCAAAGTCGGACCTCGACACCATCCGCGTCAGACCAAACATTCTTCCACCGGCCTGTCAGCTCCTCGACTACAATGGCAATGCCATTGCTGCCAGTGGCTCATGCCAGTTTGCGGTGTCCAATAGGTCATTAAAAGCAACGCTGTGATTTGAAATCGCAGGAACCAACAGAGCTTCCCTGCTCGGTGCTCGGGCCTGCAAACTTCTGAACCTAGTGCAGCGGGTTCACACCATGTCGTCCACACAGGCAACAGCCTCACCAGATGATAACTTCCAGGCTCAACTCGATGACATCATATCACAATACCATAGCGTGTTGGAAGGCATGGGCACACTCCCATATGATACAAAATCCGATTGAAGCCAAATGCCACCCCTGTGGTTCACGCACCGCGTTGGCTGCCGGCACCCCTCATGCCGCCTCAAGCAGCAGCTGCAAGAGCTCCAGGACCAGGGCGTCATTTAGAAGGTCACGGAACCCACGGACAGGGTTAGCTCCATGGTTTGCGTCAAAAAGCCGTCTGGGGAACTTCGAATCTGTATCGACCCCAAAGATTTGAACAGCAACATCATGAGGGAACACGACTCAATACCTAAACAAGAAGAGCTAACCAGCGAAATGGCTCATGCCAAATTCTTCACGAAGCTGGACGCCTCCAAGGGGTTTTGGAAAATACAGCTGGACGCGTCCAGTCGCAAGCTGTGCACATTCAATACCCAGTTCAGTCGTTACTGTTACAACCGAATGCCCTTTGGCATCATCTCTGCCTCAGAGGTGTTCCACCCCATAATGGAACAAATGATGGAGGGCATCGAGGGGGTGCGAGTACACCTCGATAATGTCATAATCTGGTCCAGAACTCCTCAAGAACACATTGATCGCCTCAAGCGGGTGTTCCACAGTATCCATGAGCATGGCCTCCGACTCAACAGAGCCAAATGCTCGTTCGGTCAATCAGAAATCAAATTCCTTCAAGACCACATTTTGCAGCAAGGCGTGCAGCCGGATGCGGACAAGGTTACGGAGATCAGCGCCATGAAGACCCCGGAGGACAAGAAGGCGGTCTTCCACTTTCTGGGAATGGTCAACTTCCTTGGGAAGTTCATCCCCAACTTGGCGTCACACACCACAGCCCTTCGCCATCTTGTTAGAAAAACGACGGATTTCCAGTGGCTGCCCGCTCATGAGCAAGAGTGGCGTGAGCTAAGCGCAAAACTCACCAAGGCCTCGGTGTTGGCGTTTTTCGACCCCGCCAAGGAAACAAAAATATCCACCGACGCGAGCCAGGATGGCATTGGGACAGTGCTCCTCCAACGGGATGACTCCTCCTCCTGGGCCACAGTTGAATATGCCTCTAGAGCCATGACGCCCACGGAGCAACAATACGCTCAGATTGAGAAAGAATGCCTGGGCCTCCTGACAGGGATCGACAAGTTCCATGATTATGTGTATGGCCTCACCAAATTCACGGTCGAGACGGACCACAGGCCATTCGTTCACATCATCCAAAAAGACCTCAATGACATGACGCCACGGTTACAACGCATCCTCCTCAAGCTACACCGCTACGATTTTGACCTGGTGTACACCCCGGGCAAAGAGCTCATTGCTCTCTCCAGATCTATCACCACACCGTGTGAGCAGACTGACTTTGTCTGTCAGATAGACCTGCAGGTGCAATACTGTGCCTTCAACTTTCCGGCCTCTGATGAAAGGGTCGTGCAAATTCGTGATGAGACGGCCAGGGATCCTCTGCTCCAGCGGGTAATGCAGCACCTCACGAATGGGTGGCAAAAGGGGCAGTGTCCCCAGTTTTACAATGTCAAGGATGATCTAACGGTGGTAGACTGCATCCTTATGAAGCTTGACAGAATTGTGATCCCACAGAGAATGCGTGATTTGGTTCTCGGCCAAATCCATGAGCGCATCTGGGGGTCGCAAAATGTCGCCGTCGAGCCCGAGAGGCAGTATACTGGCCAGGCATCAGCCACGATGTCACCAACACGGTCCTCAATTGCCCGACGTGTCAAAAATTCCAGCCGGCCCAGCCTAAAGAGACTCTACAGCAGAATGAAATGGTGACCTCCCCATGGTCCAAAGTTGGTGTTGATCTGTTCCATGCCAAGGGCGTGACTATTTCCTCCTAGTGGACTACTTTTCCAACTACCCCGACGTGGTCAGACTGTCTGACCCCACGTCGGCGGTGGTGATCATGGCATGCAAGGAAACTTTTGCCCGACATGGGATCCCACTCACGGTGATGAGTAACAACGGCCCCTGTTTTTTCAGCCAGGAGTGGTCGGATTTTGCCCGACTGTACAACTTTCGGCATGTCACATCCAGCCCCCACTACCCCCAGTTGAATGGGAAGGCCAAAAAAGGGGTCCACATCGTTAAAAAACTATTGTGCAAAGCTGCTGACTCGGGTTCCGATTTCAACCTGGCGTTGTTGGCTTATAGAGCGACTCCTCTGTCCACTGGGCTGTCCCTTGCGCAGCTCCTCATGAACCGCACGCTGCGAACGACGGTTCCGGCTAGCCACATTCCGGACCTTGACAACTTCCCGGTCATACAGAGGATGCAGCAGTCTCAGGCCCAATGCAAATCAGCATACGACGCCCATGCCACAGATCTCCCCGAGCTGGTCCCCGCTGACCGAGTTTGTGTTCAGCTGCCTGACGGTGGCTGGTCCGCCACAGCTGTGGTGGTCAAGCAAGTGGCCCCGAGATCGTTCCTCGTTCGCATGCCTGATGGCTCCTTTCTCCGGCGCAACAGACGGGCACTGTGCAGACTTCCACGCCCGCCACCCGACTGTGACGTCCAGCCTCGCACACTGCTTCCTCAGGACGTGCCCTTCCATGAGGCCACCGATCTGCCAGTTATTCTACCGACCTCTACGATCACCGCATTGGAGGCAGTTCTGCCCGTTCAGGTTCAGGTGGCCCCTGACCCACCCTTGAGACGGTCAACCAGAATTCGTCGCCCGCCACAGAGACTGAATTTATAAACTGAATGTTGCATTACCTTGTTATCTCATCGTTTTGACATCTGTACATATCATTTTTCTCATGTGTTATCTGTCCTCTATCTGACTAGACAGCTTCCCATGTATATAAATTAGCATAGTCTGTATATAGTCAAGTTCCTGCACACATATTCATTATTTATTGACCAGAACACATTTTTTTTTAAAAAGGGGGGAGATGTCATAATATACATCCATGTATATGATGGAGTGCAGACAGGCAGCGATTGACACACATCATGACCAGTAGGCACACAGAACACAGCAGCCAATCACCAGACAGGACGCGACCACTATAAAACCAGAAGGCACCAGTTTTCCCGGGATCCAGCCTCTAAGACAGTCAGAGCTCATGAGCAGCATCTAGTACAAACACCATGTGGTAGTCAGTTAGTCTGGTCAGGTTAGCCTCACGTCTCCAGTCAAGTCAGCATAGTGTCAACCCACAGTTAAGCATGTATTATAGTTAGTTGTTCAATAAAATCGTGTTGCATTTCATCAAGTGTTGGAAGTCTGTCTCTCTCTACACTGCATCAAATGCAGTCCAAATAGATGCAGCCTGCCCAACACATCCATATAAACAGCCACGGCGGTTAAAAAATGCCCATTTTTTGCGTTTCATTGACACCCTCGTGCACATTTCAGGTAAAATACGTCTCTATGCCTTGTGCCTCTACCCAACTTCCTGGAAATATCAGCTGAAGACAAGGGAATTGTGTTCCCACTATTAAATTAATTGTACAATGAGTATGATTTGTACTGGGCGGCACGGTGGCGCAGTGCTTAGCACTGCTGCCTCATGGCACTGAGGATCCGGGTTCAATTCTGACCCCGGGTCACCATCCACGTGGAGTTTGCACATTCTCCCAGTGTTGCGTGAGTCTCATTCCCACAACCCAAAGTTGTGCAGGGTAGGTGGATTGGCCATGCTAAATTGCCCCTTAATTGGAAAAAAAGAATTGGGTATTCTAAATTTATTTTTGAAAAAGAGTATGCTTTCTACAAAACTCAGCCTTACTTCCTTACTGTCAGGTTATTACCCCCAATGATGGCACGACTATATCAGTCACGAGACAGCTTGCTGAAGGCTACTTTCTAAAAAAATTAATTTAATGCAGCGTCTCCCCGAACTGGCGCCGGAATGTGGCAACTAGGGGCTTTTCACAGTAACTTCATTGCAGCCAACTTGTGGCAATAAGCGATTATTATTCTGTGGGCAACACTGCCCCATATTTCTTGCCCGTTCCTAATTGCCCATGAACTGAGTGGCTGAGGCCATTTAGGAGGGCAGTTCAGATCCACCACTTTGCTGTGGATCTGCAATCACATGTGGATTTGGTCAAATCAGGACAGCCTTCCTTCCCTAAAGGGTATCAGTAAATCAGATGGGTTTTTATGACAATCAATACCTGCAATGCCAGATTTTATTAATTGAATTTAAATTCCAGCAGCGACTATGGTGGAATTTGAAGCCAGACTCCCAGTATATTAACCCAGGCCCCCGGCTACTAGTCCAGTGACATTAACACTAAGCCACCATCTCGTCGTGACCCTGAATAATTTGTTCATCTTCCCCAAGTGACTGTCTTGGGGAATACATCTATTTCTGGCTTCCGCTCTGCTCTTACATTCAGCTGATGGGTGGAGTGGAGTGAGTATTGCAGATGCGCTCAAGCAGATAGAGATAGCCCAATCCATCCATGCAGATCCCTCTGTTCCCGGAGTTGAGGTGGGAGACCTGCTATGTCCCACTTTTGCCGGCAAAGTGAATCCGAAGGAATTTCAGACCTGAAGAGTGGCATCTTAACGTAATATTATTTGGGGCCCGAACATACCTAAATGGGGACTGCAGTTAGAAGGAGGTAAAAGCCCAAACGCAGTTGCTACAGGCAGAGGAACAGCTATCTCGACATAAGTATCAGGACCTCAAGAGGCTCCGGGCCAGGCTTTCACTTTCTTGATGCTAACTACCCTACCAAGTGGAACAGGTGGGTGTGCATTGCGAATGGCCAACAAAGTGCCTATGAATGGAGGCGTCATCCTCAACCTGCTTCATGCCTCCCTAACCACGTATCTCTGTGTCTCCCCAAACTGATGGTGTGTGTCCAGAGCATTAACTGTTTATTGAGAATGTCTCTGAGGTATGGGTGCGAGAATGTTGACATCGACAGAATGTGAGGTCCCTGCAGAGAGAAGAATGAATGGAGTTAATAGGTGTCTTGCCCTGGGGCGTGCTGTGTAGAAGAACATTAGGAATGCAGCAAAGGGGTTTTTTAATTTATTTTTCCTGCCTTCCTGGATCGGCTTGTTGCATTGCCTCCATGTTAGAGGAAGCGCACTCCAGCTGCTGATTTCCTCAAATACTTCCATCCACGCCTACTTTCCTGATGAGGCGGTCCACTTCCTCCCATCCTTAGGAGTGATCACCACACTCTCACCCCTCAACCCATTCAGCTAATCCTCTAGTTTGTATATTGATAACCAGGATCAACCTTCCTCGGTCCTCGGCATTGGCGGCCAGCACGGTGACACAGTGGTTAGCAATGCTGCATCCCACGTCCAGGGGATACTGGTTCAATTCTGGCTTCGGGTGACTGTGTGGAGTTTTCACTTTCTCCCCATGTTTGTGTGGGTTGCCTCCGTGTGCTCCAGTTTCCTCCCACAGTCCAAAGATATGCAGGTTAGGTGGATGAACCATGCTAAATTGCCCCTCAGTGTCCAAAAGGTTAGATTGGGTTACGGGGATAGGGTGGAAGCATGGGCTTAAGTCGAGTGCTCTTTCCAAGGGCCGGTGATGACTGGATGGGCCAAATGGCCTTATGCGCTGTACATTCTATGATTCCCATGAAAGCTCTGCATGAAAAGAATGTCTTCAGATCACTTGCCAATTTAAAAGTGATGACTGCTCTCAGTAGAGAATTTAAATCTGCTGTCTTTGTTAAAGAGGGTATTTGTCTTATGGATGTTGCTCGGAAAGATTAAGGGTTACTTATAGAGTACTGTATTTTTGGGGGGAGTATTTGAGTTGATAGTTGCCAAGATGTTTACTGTGTGTTTATAAAATGTTAACTCGATTCATATAATAAACATTGTTTTGTTTTGAAAGTACTTCAGATCTCTGTTGTATCACACCTGTAGAGTGGGTCCTGCTGCTCTTCATAACTAAAATCTATTAAAAGTTGTGGGTCAGGTGAACTCCATGATACACTTTGGGGTTCTCTAAACCCTGGCCCGTAATAGTGGCCCTGTGGCATGTGCGAAGTCCACCCAATAAAACCTGGTGGTCCGATGAGAGCTTGGAGGGGTCTTCCACATTAGCACTCTACCAGACCAAAGGGCTGGCCCATAGATACACCCCCTGTTCTTACCAAGTGCCCTCCTAAACCTATGGCCCAGGCTTGTCTGAATGACTTTGGCAAATCCGTGCCCACTTACCTTGGTCTGATGTACACGTTCAGCAATTATGCTGCATTTTCTTGTCATCCAAATGTTCTTCCTGATAATTCTACATCTGATGCATGTTGCATAGGACTCACAATGTGATACCTATTAAACTAATGGGGAATAGTCAGAGAATTGTAAACAACTCTCCATCTCCTAGAAGATCGTTTGCCCTATCACACCAATAAACATTTCCAATTTGTTCTCTTAACTGTTCAGAAGCCAATTGCTTCGCCACACTGAGTTGGTGACTGTGTTTTTTTTTAGAATAATTGAATTTCAGATAAGCCTGAAGGAGTGGTGGAGGCGGGAACCCCCACAACATTTAAGAAGCTTTTAGATAAGTACTTGAAACACCACAGCATGCAAAGTTATTGACCAATAGCTGGAAACTGGTTTTGGAGTACAGAGGTGTTTGATGGCCGGAACAGACGCAATGGGCAGAGGGCCTCTTTCTATGCTGTAAAACTCTATAGTAAGAAGTCTTACAACACCAGGTTAAAGTCCAACAGGTTTGTTTCAAACACGAGCTTTTGGAGCACGGCTCCTTCTTCACCTGAGGAAGGAGAAGTGCTCTGTAAGCTCGTGTTTGAAACAAACCTGTTGGACTTTAACCTGATGTTGCAAGACTTCTTACTGTGCTCACCCCAGTCCAACGCCGGCATCTCCACATCGTAAAACTCTATGACCAACTGAGATCACCAAATTTAGGAGCACTTTTATCACCAAATGTATTAGCAGCATTTTGGAAATAAATAGACATGGAGGTTAAACACAGTTCATTTTTTACAGTTCTGAAAATCATTGACATTTGAGTGCATATTTTAAAATGATGTGACTCTGCATTTTGCTTCTACATAACATCCTGGAGATATGAGCTGAAGTCAACGAAGTTCAATTCCCGATATTAAATTCATTGTGTAATAAGTATGAATTATTCAACACTCAACCTCACTTCCTTACTGTCAGGTTATCACCCCCAATGATTACACAACTATATCAGTCATGAAGCAGCTTGCTAGAGGTGACATTTTAAAAAATATATATATATTTTCATGGAATGTGGGCATCGCTGCCCCACATTTGTTGCCCGTTCCTAATTGCCCATGAACTGAGTGGCTGAGGCCATTTCAGAGGGCAGTTCAGAGCCATCCACATAGTTGTGGATCTGGAGTCGCATTTAGAGCACATAGGTAAGGATGGCAGATTTCCTTCCGCGTAAGATATTGAACCAGATGATAATCAATCATAATTTCAATTTCATTCTTTTTAATTTGAAACTGCTGTATGGGATTTGAACACAGGTCCTGAGTATATTAGCCCTTGCCTCTGGTTACTAGTTTAGTATTACACTTAAACATTACCACTGAGCCACCATCTCGTCATGACCCCGAAGGTGTTTGTTAATCTTCCCAAGTGCCTGTCTTGTTCCATTGGGGATGGGAATACATTTATTTCTGGCTTCCCCTCTACTCTGACATTCAGCTGATGGTGGAGTGAGCATTGCAGATGCGCTCAAGCAGACAGAGATATTGAATTGAATTGGATTTGATTTATTGTCATGTTTACCGAGGTACAGCGAAAAGTATTGTTCTGCATACAGTCCAGGTAGATAGTTCCATACATGAAAAAACATAGGACATGCATAAATACACAATATAAATACATAGGCACTGGCATCGGTTGAGCATATGGAGAGTAGTACTACTCAGTAGAGAAGATGTGCGAAGAGATCAGTTCAGTCCATAAGAGGGTCATTCAGGAGTCTGGTAACAGCGGGGAAGAAGCTGTTTTTGAACCTGGAAGTGCATGTTGTCAGACGTTTGTATCTCCTGCCTGGTGGAAGGAGTGGGATGAAAGAATAACCACGGTGTGAGGGGTCATTGATTATGCTGCCCGCTTTCTCAAGGCAGCGGGAGGTGTAGACAGAATCAATGGAGGGGAGGCAGGTTCGTGTGATGGATTGGGCTGTGTTCATGACTCTCTGTCGCGTCTTATGATCTTGGGCCAAGCAGATGCCACACTAGTCTGTGATGCGGCCAAATAAGATGCTTTCTATGGTGCATCTGTAACAATTGGTAAGAATCAATGTGGACATGCCAAATTTCCTTAGTTTCCAGAGGAAGTATCAGCGTTGTTGTGCTTTCTTGGTCGTAGGGTCGACGTGGGTGGACCAGGACAGATTGTTGGTGATGTGCCTTGGAATTTGAAGCTGTCAACCATCTCCACCTCGGCACCATTGATGTAGACAGGGGTGTGTACAATACTTTGCTTCCTGAAGGCAATGACCGCTCTTTAATTTTACTGATGCTGAGGGAGAGATTATTGTCGTTACACCACTCCACTACATTCTCTATCTCCCTCCTGTACTCTGATTCATCGTTTTTGAGACCCCAACCTCTACGGCTGTATCATCAGCAAACATGTAGGTGGAGCTGGAGTCAAATTTTGCTGCACAGTGGTGTGTGTAAAGGGAGTATAGTAGGGGGCTAAGTACGCAGCCTTGGGGGCCGCAGTATTGAGGACTATCGTAGAGAAGGTGTTGTTGTTTATCCTTACTTAATGTGGTCTCTGAGTCAGGAAGTCGAGAATCCAATTGCAGAGTTGGAGCCAGGTCCTAGGTTTTGGAGTTTTAGATAGATAGAGAAATACAGCACAGAACAGGCCCTTCGGCCCACGATGTTGCGCCGAACTTTTGTCCTAGGTTAATCATATAATTTTGGACAATTTTTCATGGCCAATCCACCCAACCTGCACATCTTTGGACTGTGGGAGGAAACCGGAGTACCCGGAGGAAACCCACGCAGTCACGGGGAGGATGTGCAGACTCCACACAGATAGCGACCCAAGTCGAAATCAAACTTGGGACCCTGGAGCTGTGAAGCAATTGTGCTATCCACAATGCTACCGTGCTGCCCTTAAGAAGTTAACCTGCAGTCCATTATTCTACCATAATCCATGTACCTATCCAATAGCCGCTTGAAGGTCCCTAACTTTTCCGACTCAACTACTTCCACAGGCAGTGCATTCCATGCCCCCACTACTCTCTGGGTAAAGAACCTACCTCTGACATCCCCTCTATATCTTCCACCATTTATCTTAAATTTATGTCCCCTTGTAATGGTGTGTTCCACCCGGGGAAAAAGTCTCTGACTGTCTATCTATTCCTCTAATCATCTTATAAACCTCTATCAAGTCGCCCCTCATCCTTCTCCGTTCTAATGAGAAAAGGCCTAGCACCCTCAACCTTTCCTCGTATGACCTACTCTCCATTCCAGGCAACATCCTGGTAAATCTCCTTTGCACCTTTTCCAAAGCTTCCACATCCTTCCTAAAATGAGGTGACCAGAACTGCACACAGTACTCCAATGTGGCCTGACCAAGGTTTTGTACAGCTGCATCATCACCTCACGGCTCTTAAATTCAATCCCTCTGCTAATGAACGCAAGCACACCATAGGCCTTCTTCACAGCTCTATCCACTTGAGTGGCAACTTTCAAAGATCTATGAACATAGACCCCAAGATCTCTCTGCTCCTCCACATTGCCAAGAACCCTACCATTAACCCTATATTCCGCATTCATATTTGTCCTTCCAAAATGGACAACCTCACACTTGTCAGGGTTAAACTCCATCTGCCACTTCTCAGCCAGGCTCTGCATTCAATCTATGTCTCTTTGAAACCTTTTGATATGAGCTTGGCTGGGATTATGGTGTTGAAGACGGAGCGGGAGTCAATGAATAGGAGTCTGACGTAGGAGGCCTTGTTGTCGAAATGCTTCAGGGATGAGTGTAGGGCAAGGGAGATGGCATCTGCTGTGGACCGGTTGTGGCGGTGTGCGAATTGCAATGGATCTAGGCATTCTGGGAGTATAGAGTTGAGATGTCTCATGACTAACCTCTCGAAGCACTTCATTACGATCGATGTCAAGGCCACTAGACGATAGTCATTGAGGCATGTTGCCTGGTTCTTCATTGGCACCTATGATGGTGGTCTTCTTGAAGTAGGTGTCAACTGCAGAACAGAGTAGGGAGAGGTTGAAGATGTCCATGAACGCACCAGTTGGTTGGTTCGCGCAGGAGCTGAGTGCATGACCAGGGACTCTGTCAGGACCGTTGCTTTCTGAGGGTTCACTTTCAAGAAGGCCGATCTGACTTTGGATGCTGTGACGGTGGGTATGGGTGCGTCCAGGCTGCTTTGTATTGACAGCGGTTTGACTGTTTCCTGTTCGAACCAAGCATAGAATGCACTGAGTTCATCGGGGAGGGGTGCGCTGCTGCTGGAGATTCTATTCGGCTTGGCTTTGTAGCCCATTACCTTGTTTAAGCCTTGTCACAACAAATGAGAGTCCGTGATGTTTGTCTATTACTCTAGCTCAGTCTGATATTGTCTCTTGGCATCCCTGATGACTTTGCAGAGGTCGTACCAGTATTTCCTGTGTAGGTCAGGGTCGCCTGTCTTGAACGCCTCAGAATTGGCCTTCAGTAGGGAGTGACTCCCCCAATTAAACCGTGGTTTCCTGTTGGGGACCATACGTACTATCTTCTTTGGCACACGATCTTCTACACACCTGCTGATGAAGTCTGTGACGGCGGTGCCATACTCGTTTGGTTTGGCCGCTGAGATCTTGAATATGGACCAGTCCACTGACTCCAAGCAGTCGCGTAGGTGATCATCTGTTGCCTCGGCCACATTAACCGGATTCTCCCGCTTAATTTTCTGCTTGTATACCAGGAGAAGGAGCACCGACTTATGGTCCGATTTTCCAAAATGAGTTCGGGGGATGGATCGTACGCACCCCTCAATGTTTGTGTAGCAGTGGTCGAGGATGCTGGTGATGAGTATACAGCGCAATCCAGCTATGCATTTCCATCTGTCCCTGGATCTGAGGTCGGAGCACTGCCCTGTCCCAACTGTGCCAGCAAAGTGGATCCCCAGGAATTTCTGAACTACAGGGTGGAAGCTTTTTGGAGCTTTATGTAATATTTTTGGAGGAGGGTTAGGAACATATTTGCTGTTGGGGACCTAAATATAGGAATACCAGTGGTTCACCCCAATTCTCCTTGTGGAAAGCCAACAACAAATAGCCCTCCTCCCAGTTTTCTGATCGATTAGGGAAGGTGGGAGGGATGACTTGACCGTTTTCAATGCAAGCATTTCTGCTAAATGGGACCACTACATGTTGCATGTGGAGCAGCTCCACAGCACTTAGAGTTTTGAGAATGCAGAACGTACAACAACACTGAGGGGGCCTGTGAAGTGTTCCTGTAGGTTCAGCTGAGGGAGCTCAGCGGCTGCAATGAGGTGATCTCTCCCCAGGATGGGTGGAGGAAGATTGCCTCGCCATACAAGCAGGCATGGATGGATATGGCTCAGAAAGTCAGCAGCAGGAATGTGCTCCGTCTATCCTGGAGACAGTGCACCTCGGGCTTCCAGGACATCGGGAGGGGCAGGAAAAATGAGTGATTTAATGGAGAGGTGCAAAACCCTATTCCGATCTTCCCAGTGTTTTCCTGCACAACATGCCTCAGAATAGGACAGCTTTCAGCTCCACTCATTCCTCTTTCTGCAGGTCTACCCCACCTGAGAAGTCAATGGGGGTTTCCCCCCATGCCTCAGAGTTACCGGTTGTCTTTACTTGTCTGCTGAAGGGCCATCATGGCCACTCACACCGTTCTTTCTTTCTCCCCTTACAAGAGATGAGAGCCTGCAATTTGGTGAGAGGCAGATGAAAATGGTTGGGAAGAGTGATGCAAGGTTGGGATTGTGCCTCTAGTGGTGCCTCATCAGCTATTGGCAATCCGTCTGTTCCACTTGGTAGGTGATGTGGCATGAAGGCGAATATGAAGGTTCAGGCGGCCAAGACAGCTTGAGAGTCTTGAGGTACTGACACTCAAAGGTCAGGATGGATGAATAATTGATCCTCTTCCTTTGACTGTGTTGGGAATGATTCCTCTTTTCGAATGAACCTCGGTGGTCATGCTATCTTCCCTATGGAGGGATTGTAACTGAGGAGAAGGAAGCTGCAGCATATTCCTGTGCCTTAGCCCCTCACATTAGACCCTGGCAGGGAGGCAATGGGGCAGATGCACAAACTGCTAACATGCCACTCTGGAGGCTGGTTGTTGGGATGTCCAGCTGGAGGAGGGCGAGGTGCTGGTTGGGTGAAATATCTTACAGACACTTGCCTGTCACACTGCGATTTACTCCGAGACAGAGGGTGTGCTTTTCACAACAACCTCACAGCTTGTCAGTATCACTGAGGATTTCCCTCCCACTGTGCTCTCCTCTTTTCTAACCACTTGGAGGAGGTAGAGAGTGAGACATCTCAAGCTGTTGAAAAGATGGAATCCATTTGCAAATTCCGTCTGAATTGCCTTCTTAACAACATTAATTCCCTTCCGACCTGATCTGCAGGTTCACTCTTAACCCATCCCGGAGAAAGAAGGTTGGGATAATGATTCCACAACATTGTTGAATCCATCCCTGAACACTTCCTCCACCAGCCTGTGAAAAGGCCCCTCACATATAAAACCGCTATTTTTTTTTCTTTTTATCATGTCATTATGTTATGAGGTTTCCATGTGGTTTCTTACCTCTTTGGCAGGTGGGTATAGGTGGTACAAATCTTCCATGTTCGTTGCATACATTTCCATTTTCACCCAACAGTCTGAACCCCTTATTGCATTTGAATGTTGCCGTTGCTCCATATTGGTAAACACCCTTACGTGATGTTACTATGCCATTCGGAATCGTCCAGAGTGAATGACATGTGACTGCAAGAGAGGAACGTATTAGGCTTCACGGGGTAACCAGTTATTGTCGATAATTATATTGTTACATTGGGACAGAAAATTATTTCTGTTCATTATTTTCTGAGTTGATGTGATTTGCTTTAGAAGAATTTGCATCGTCATCAAATTGAATGAATTCACCCTGGTTTTAAGTTCCATCATCTTTTTCCCCTCACTCTGTCAGTATGCCTCTTCTACAGTGATCTGGATTCATGATTTAATGGATTGGCTTTAACACCTGACATAACATCCCTCCACTTACTTTAATGCCAAGACATACTTCCTGAGGGGCAGTGCCCGTGACTAATGCATAACTTTGTATTTTGCTAGTGCCCTTAGTATTCCTTAAGCTGCTGTATTCTACAAGTGGTGGTGCGCCCTTTGGCATGTCAGGAACTCTCCCAGTGAAGTCTGGCAGACACATGTGGGACTGGAGGGGGTATTCTACCTCACTGTAGGGCCGACCCACAGAGATAATTTCTGCGCTTTCCAAGTGCCCGAACCCTGTGGCCAAAGCCTTTCCAAATAACCCTAGCAATCTGATCCCACTCACCTTTGTCTGATGGTAGGGCCCAGGACTGCAGTGAGCACTCCCAGTGAGCCAGAGAAGACAGAGCCAGAGTGAGACACATCGAAGAGTGAGTTTGGGAGCTGGGAATTTGAAAGGAGGTGGAAATTCGAGACTGGATGGGGAGGAGGTGCATTTTAACCCTTGATTTGTTACACTCAAATTTCCAGTGAGTGGCCTTGCGCTGCTGCAGGTGACTACATGGGAGAGAGCTGATTGGTGACTTGTAGGTAAGCCCTTCATATCGGGAGTAGAGCTGAACAGGAGAAATCCGGAGTGCAGTCTGAGAAGGTAAGTGGTTCTTTGTAAATCAGGTGGCTCGTGTCCTTAACCCTTTATTTCCTAGGTTCACAGGAATAGATTCTGAGCTACCCACTGGAGTAGATTCTGAGCTACATTTTGAAAGGTGAGAGTTTTGTTCAGTGTTTTTTTTTCTTTCTCACACTTACGAGAGGGTAGCAAGCTAGACTCAGTCACCTCGGCAGTCAAGTGATTGGCTGGTGACTGGTAAGTAGTTTTTCCTTTCATTTTTCTCTTTTTCTCTTGGTATTGTAGTTGCTGTTGTAAGGTAATTTAAGGGTTAGGCATGGCAGGAGATCCCAGACCCATGTCATGCTCTTCGTGTGCGAAGTGAGAGTTCAGTGACGTGTCCAATGTTGCTGGCTCCTTCACGTGCAAGAGGTGTGTCCAGCTGCAGCTCCTGTTAGACCACTTGATGGCTCTGGAGCTGCGGATGGACTCACATTGGCGCATCCGCGATGCTGAGGAAGTCGTGGATAGCCCGTTTAGCGAGTTAGTCACACAGCAGATAAGGAGTACTGAGGGAGACAGGAAATGGGTGACCACCAGACAGAGGAAGAGTAGAAAGGCAGTGCAGGGGTCCCCTGCAGTCATCTCCCTCCAAAACACGTACACCATTTTGGATAATGTTGAGGGAGATGGCTCACCAGGGGAAGGCAGCAGTAGCCAGGTGCATGGCACCGTGGCTGGCTCTGCTGTGCAGGAGGGCAGAAAAAAGAGTGGTAGAGCTACAGTAATAGGGGATTTGATTGTAAGGGGAGTGGACAGGCGTTTCTGTGGACGCAAACGAGACTCCAGGAAAGTATGTTGCCTCCCTGGTGCAAGGGCCCTGGATGTCTCAGAGCGGCTAAAGGGGGAACTTGAACAGCCAGCTGTCGTGGTGCATACAGGCACCAACAATATAGGTTAAAAAAACAGGATGACGTCCTACATGCTGAATTCAGGGAATTAGGAGATAAACTAAAAAGTAGGACCTCAAAGGTAGTAATCTCAGGATTGCTACCAGTGGCATGTGCTAGTCAGAGTAGGAATGACAGGATAGACAGGATGAATGCGTGGCTTGAGGGATGGTGCAGGAGGGAGGGATTCAGATACCTGAGACATTGGAACCAGTTCTGGGAGAAGTGGGACCATTACAAATCGGATGGTCTGCACCTGGGCTGGACTGGAACCAATGTCCTGGGGGGATTGTTTGCTAGCCCTGTTGGGGAGGGTTTAAACTAATGTGGCAAGGGGATGGGAACCAATCAGGAAGTCAGAGGGTAGTAAAGAGGGGACAGAATCAAAAGCTAGTAAGGGGAAAAGTGGAACGCAGAGAAACAGATTGAACTGCCTAGTATGATCGGGAAGTGGGAACCAGAGCAGTAGGTCAGTGGGAGAAATAATGAGGGAGAGCTACAGACTAAGGGCAATAAGATTAAGAGGAAGAGCAGGCAGGGAGTGGTTGGTCAATGTAGTGGGGCTGGTGGGCTGAAGTGCATTAGTTTCAATGCGAGGTGTATTTCAGGTAAAACAGATTAACTTAGAGCTTGGATTAGTACGTAGAATTATGATGTTGTTTCCATTACAGAAACTTGGTTGGAAGAGGGACAGGATTGGCAACTAAACATTCCAGGATTTAGATGCTTCAGGCACGATAGAGGGGGATACAAAAGGGGTGGGGGAGTTGCATTATTGGTTAAGGAGAATATCAAAACTGTGCTGAGGGAGGACCCTTTGGAGGGTTCAGGCAGCGAGGCAATATGGGTAGAGCTCAGGAATAGGAAGAGTGCTGTCACAATGTTGGGGGTTTACTACAGACCTCCTAACAGCCAGTGGGAGATAGAGGAGCAGATATGCAGACAGATCTTGGAAAGATGCATAACCAATTGGGTTGCTATGGTGGGTGATTTTAACTTTCCCTATATTGACTGGGACACACTTACTGCTAGAGGCATGGATGGAGCTGAATTTGTAAGGAGCATCCAGGAGGGTTTCTTGAAACAATATGTAAATAGCCCAACTCGGGAAGGGGCCATATTAGACCTGGTGCTGGGGAATGAGCCCGGCCATGTGATCAAAGCTTCAGTCGGAGATCTTTTAGGGAACAGTGATGATAATTCTGTAAGTTTTAAACTGCTTATGGAAAAGGACAAGAGTGGTCCTCAGGTGAAGTGTTAGACTGGGGGAAGGCTAATTACAACAGCATTAGACAAATTCTGGAGAGTGTTGACGGGGCGAGGCGGTTTGAGGAACAATCAACATCCGGTATGTGGGAAGCTTTCAAATGTCAGTTGATTAGAATTCAGGACTGGCATGGACCTGTGAGGATGAATGATAAGGGTGGCAAGTATAGGGAAGCCTGGATAACGAGGGATATTATGAACCTTGTGAAAAAGTAAAAGGAAGCGTTCGTAAGGTCTAAAAGGCTTCGCACAGTTGAAGCCCTTGGAGAATACAAAGCAAGTAGGAAGGAACTTAAGGTAGGAGTTAGGAAGGCTAAAAGGGGTCATGAAATGTCATTGACAAACAGGATTAAGGAAAATCCTAAAGCGTTTTATACATATGTAAAGAGCAAAGGGTAGCCAGAGAAAGGGTGGATCCATTCAAGGATATCGGAGGGAATCTATATGAAACCAGAGGAAATGAAGAGATACTAAATGAATACTTTGCTTCAGTGTTCACCAAAGAGAGGGACTTGGTGAATGAGGAGTATAGGGTAGAGTGTGTAGATATTCTGAGTCAGGTTGATATTAATAAAATGGAGGTGTGGGGCATCTTAAAAAGCATAAAAGGCCTGATGGGATCTACCCCAGAATAGTGAGGGAGGCAAGGAAGGAAATTGCTGGGGCCTTGACAGTAATCTTTGTATCCTCATTGGCTACAGGTGATGTTCCAGAGGATTGGACGTAGCCAGTGTTGTTCCATTGTTTAATAAGGGCAGCAGGGATAGTCCAGGAAATTATAGGCCAGTGATCCTTATGTCAGTGGTAGGGAAATTATGGGAAAAGATTCTTAGAGATCGGATTTACTCACATTTGGAAACAAATGAACTTATTAGTGATGGACAGCATGATTTTGTGAAGGGGAGGTCGTGCCTCACTAATTTGATCGAGTTTTTTGAGGAAATGACAAAGATGTTAGATGAGGGAAAGGCAGTAGATGTTGTATATATGGACTTCAGTGAAGCCTTTGACAAGGTACCTCATGGTAGACTGGTACAAAAGGTGAAGCCACATGGGATCAGAGGAGAGCTGGCAAGTTGTATACAGAACTGGTTTGGGCAGAAGAGAGGGCAGCAGTAGAAGGGTGCTTTTCTGAATGGAAGGCTGTGATTAGCAGCGTTCCACAGGGATCAGTTCTGGGGCCTTTGTTGTTTGTGGTATATATAAATGATTTGGAAGAAAATGTAGCTGGTCTGATTAGTAAGTTTGCAGACGACACAAAAATTGGTGGAGTTGCAGATAGTGAAGAGGATTGTCAGAGGATACAGCAGGATATAAACTGGTTGGAGTCTTGGACAGAGAAATGGCAAATGGAGTTTAATCCGGACAAGTGTGAGGTAATGCACTTTGGAAGGTCCAATGTATGTAGGAATTACAGAATAAATGGTAGAACTCTTGCGAGTACTGACAGGCACAGAGATCTGGTCATGCATGTCCACCGATCACTGAAAGTGACAACGCATGTGGATAAGGTGGTCAAGAAGGCATACGGCATGCTGGCCTTCATCGGTCAAGGCATTGAATATAAAAATTGGCAAGTCATGTTGTAGCTGTACACAACCTTAATTAGGCTTCATTTGGAATATTCTGTACAATTGTGTACAATTCTGGTCGCCACACGACCAGAAGGATGTGGATGCTTTGGAGAGGGTACAGAAGTGGTCTACTAGGATGTTGCCTGGTATGGCGGGCATTAGCTAGGAGGAGAGGTAAGATAAACTCAGTCTGTTCTCACTTGAACGACAGAGGTTGAGAGGCGACCTGATCAAGATCTACAAGATTATGAGTGGCATGGACAGAGTGGATAGTCAGATGCTCTCCTAGGGTAGGAGAGTGAAGTACTGGGGGAAATAGGTTTAAAGTGCCTGGGGAAAAGTTTAGAACAGATGTGCGAGGCTCGCTTTTTACACAGAGGGCGGTAAATATATGGAACACGCTGTCTGGGGAGGTGGTGGGAGGAGGTATGATAGCGGCATTTAAGGGGCCTAGCCAAATATATGAATAGGGTGGAAATGGAAGGATACGGACTCCGTAAGTGCAGACGGTTTTAGTTTAGGCAGGTACAATGGTCAGCGCAGGCTTGGCGAGCCGAAGGGCATGTTCCTGTGCTGTATTGTTCTTTGATTGCTGTCGCTGCACTGGCCATTGTTAGTGCTCCAATTGGCTAGCAGTTTATGAAGGTGAGATACCATCTCTAAAAGTGATGGGATCCCTGACACCAGGTGCTCTAGGATTGGGTGCAAGTTGTATATAATGAGATACCTATTAATTTAAGGGGAACAGTGAGAGATGAGATTTATAAACAACTCTCCACCTCCTGAATGAGATTTTGCCCCAGCACACAAATAAACATTTCCAATTTGTTCTCTTAACTGTTCAGAAGCCAATTCCTCCATCAAACTTCGGGTTGGTGACTGTCTTTTTGAGCATTGTTGGGTTTCAGATTAGAGTAACAACTAAGATCACACAATTTTGGAGCACATTTATCACCTGGCGTATGAACAGCATTAGGGATATAAACAGACATGGTGGTTAAAAAACGTCTCTATGTCTTGTGTCTCTATCTAATGTGTTGTAAATATCAGCTGGAGACAAGTAAATTGCATTTCCGCTGTTAAATTAATTGTGTAATGAGTATGATTTGTACAGGGTGGCATGGTAGTTAGCAATGCTGCGTCATGGCGCTGAGGACCCGGGTTCAATCCTGGCCCTGGGTCACCATCCGTGTGGAGATTGCACATTCTCCCCATGTTTACGTGGGTCTCACCCCCACAACCCAAAGATGTGCAGGGTAGGTGGATTGGCCACGCTAAATTGCCCCCTAATTGGAAAAAGAAGAATTGGGTATTCTAAATTTATTTATTTTTTAAAAAGAGCATGATTTGTACAAAACCTCACTTCCTTACTATCAGGTGAGTAATCAGTCACGAGACAGCTTGCTGAAGGTTACTTTTTTGAAAAGTTATTATTTTAATGCAATGTGGGCATCGCTGCCCCACATTTGTTGCTCATTCCTAATTGCCCATGAACTGAGTGGCTGAGGCCATTTAGGAGGGCAGTTCAGATCCACCACTTTGCTGTGTATCTGGAATCACATGTAGACCTGATCTATTCAAGCCAGCCTTCATTCCCTGAAGGGTATCAGTAAATCAAATGGGTTTTTATGACAATCAATACCTTCAATGCCAGATTTTATTAATTGAATTTAAATTCCAGCAGCTACTGTGGTGGAATTTGTAGCCAGACTCCCAGTATATGAACCCAGACCCCCGGCTACTAGTCCAGTGACATTAACGCTAAGCCACCATCTCACCGTGATGCTGAAGGTGTTTGTTCATCTTCCTAAGTGCCTGTCTTGTTCCATTGGGGATGGGAATACATTCATTTCTGGCTTCCCCTCCACTCTGACAATCAGCTGATGTGTGGAGTGAGCATTGCAGATGTGCTCACGCAGATAGAGATAGCCCAATCCATCCCAGCAGATTCGTCTAGTCCTGGTTTTGAGGTGAGTGACCTGCTCTGTCCCACTTGTGCCGGCAAAGTGAATACGAAGGAATTTCAGACCTGCAGACTGCAACCTTACCATAATATTATTTGGGGCTTGATCTACCCAAATGGGGACAGAATCCTGTTGGACCAGCGATTACCTGGGTGTTTCGCAGTGCTAAAACACCCTGCTATCTAACGCCCATCCGGCTAGGTCGGGGTGGCGGGCTCAGCAGAGAACGCACGACTGAGGCCATACTTAGTGCCATTTTCTACACTGAGGAGCTCTGCTCTCCCCCGCACACCCCCACACCTGTTCTGGGTACCCCTCCAGCCTGATCACTGGTGGGCAAAAACTGCCACCTTGGCACTGCCAAGCTTGCACAGGTGGCATTGGCAGTGTGGCAGGCTAGCACTGCTCAGGTGCCCAGGTGGCACCAGCAGTTCCAGAATGCCACCCTGCCCAGAGGGCATGCACTTGGGGATGTCCGATCCCCTTGGGGATCCCTCATATGTCCCGTTCCATCTGGTCCCCGTATATGGAGATCAGCACTGAACGGCACTCGCCCAAGGTCTCCAAGGCATGAAAGGAGATCTGACGCCTTTGTTAGATCTCGGGACACATACTAGAGCGAGACTAGCCGTCTCATTCTAATGTGCAGATTTGCCAGAAAGTGATCCTGCCCACAATGGGTGGGAGTCACATTGCGATGTCTCACAAGATCGCATTCAATATCGCGAGACATAGCAAGCCAGCCAGGTAGATCGCGGAAGTGGGATCTCCCGGCATCAACCGGCCGCGTGGTGCTGCACCGTGCTTATTTTCAGGCGCAACGCAGCTGGTAGATCCCACTTTGTTCGAGGATTGGGAATATTTTCGTGTTAGGAACCTGAATAGAGGAACGGCAACGGATCATCCAATTATTCCCTTGCAGAAGGTCCACCAAAGATAGCTCATCTCCCGGTTTCCCGAACAACTAAGAGGGCGGGATGACTTGGCTGGTTTGTCTGTGGAACAATTTCTGTTAATAGGATCACAGCAAGTTGCAGAACTGCTCCACAGCACTTGGAGTTTTAAAGCTGCAGCACTTATAGGAATAATGAGGCAGCGGGGAAGGTTCTCTGCAGGTTCAGCTGAGGGAGCTCAGAGGCTGCAGTGAGGTGATCTCTCCCTAGGATGGGAGGAAAAGGACTGCCGCGCCATCCAAGCAGGCACGGATAGAAGTGGCCGATAACTGGGCAGCACGGCGGCACAGTGGTTAGCACTGCTGCCTCACCGCTCCAGGGACCTGGGTTCAATTCCGGCCTTGGGTGACTGTCTGTTTGGAGTTTATACTTCCTCCCTGTGTCTGCGTGGGTTTCCTCCGGGTGCTCCTATTTCCTCCCAGAGTCCAAAGATGTGCAAGTTAGGTGGATTGGACATGCTAAATTGCCCCTGAGTGTCTAAAAGGTTAGGTGGGGTTATGGGACTAGGGTGGAGCCGCGGGCTTAAGTAAGGTGCTGTTTCCAAGCAGAATTGATGGGCCGAATGGTCTTCTTCTGTACTGTAAATTCTATGATTCGATGAAAGTTAGCAGTAGGAATGTTCTCCGTCTATCCTGGAGGCAATGCAGGAGGGCAGGATAAGTGAGGTGGCAAACCCCTCACTGGCCTGCCCCACCTGAGAAGACAACGGGTTTTCCTCCAATGCCTCAGAGTTATCCTCCACTAAATGCCATTTTTACTTGTCTGCACACACACCATCATGACCACTCACACTGCCCCTGCTTCCTCCCCTTGCAGGAGAAGTGAGCATGCAATTTGGCAATATGCCTGTTCCACTTGGAAGGTGATCTGACGTCAGGACGAAGAAGTTTATATTTTTTTTAAATTTAGAGTACCACTTATTTTTTTCCAATTAAGGGGCAATTTTCCGTGGCCAATCCACCTACCCTGCACATCTTTAGGTTGTGGGGGTTAAACCTACGCAAACACGGGGAGAATGTGCAAACCACGAATATGAAGGATCAAGCGGCCATGACAGCGTGAGCGTCTTGAGGTACTGACACGCACACAGGTCAGAATAGTTGAATAATTGATCCTCTTCCTTTGACCCTGCATTGGAAAATGTTCCTGTTTTCGAATGAATCTCAGTGGTCATGCCCTCTTCCCTATGGAGGGATTGTAACTGAGGAGAAGGAGGTTGGAGCATATTCCTGTGCCTTAGACCCTCACATTAGACCCTGGCAGGGAGGCAATGGGGCAGATGCACAAACTGCTAACATGCCATTCTGGAGGCTGGTTGTTGGGATGTCCAGCTGGAGGAGGGCGAGGTGCTGGTTGGGTGAAATATCTTACAGACACTTGCCAATTGCCTGTCACACTGCGATTTACTCCGAGACAGCGGGTGTGCTTTTCACAGCAGCCTCACAGCTTGTCAGTATCACTGAGGATTTCCCTCCCACTGTGCTCTCCTCTTCTCTAACCTCTTGGAGGAGGTAGAGAGTGAGACATCTCAAGCTGTTGGAAAAATGGAATCCATTTGCAAATTCCCTCGGAATTGCCTTCTTAACATCATTAATTCCCTTCCGACCTGATCTGCAGGTTCACTCCTATCCCAGCCCGGAGAAAGAAGGTTTTATTCGTATGTAAGGAGCAAGAGGGTGACTAGAGAAAGGATTGGCCCACTTAAAGACAAAAGAGGGAATTTATGCGTGGACTCAGAGGAAATGGGTGAGATTCTTAATGAGTACTTTGCATCGGTATTCACAAAGGAGAGGGACAAGATGGATGTTGAGGCTAGGGATGGATGTTTAAATACTCTCGGTCAAGTTGTCATACGGAAGGGGGAAGTTTTGGGTATTCTAGAAGACATTAAGGTGGACAAGTCCCCAGGACCGGATGGGATCTATCCCAGGTTACTGAGGGAAGCGAGGGTCAAAATAGCATGGGCCTTAACAGATATCTTTGCAGCATCCTTGAGCACGGGTGAGGTCCCGGAGGACTGGAGAATTGCTAGTGTTGTCCCTTTGTTTAAGAAGGGTAGCAGGGATAATCCAGGGAATTATAGACCTGTGAGCTTGACGTCAGTGGTTGGCAAACTGTTGGAGAAGATACTGAGGGATAGGATCTATTCACATCTGGAAGAAAATAGACTTATCAGTGATAGGCAGCATGGTTTTGTGCAGGGAAGGTCATGTCTTACAAACCTAATAGAATTCTTTGAGGAAGTGACAAAGTTAATTGATGAGGGAAGGGCTGTAGATGTTGTATACATGGACTTTAGTAAGGCGTTTGATAAGGTTTCCCA
Organism: Scyliorhinus canicula; assembly: GCF_902713615.1. Lineage (NCBI taxonomy): Eukaryota > Metazoa > Chordata > Chondrichthyes > Carcharhiniformes > Scyliorhinidae > Scyliorhinus > Scyliorhinus canicula. The sequence goes on along the minus strand of NC_052160.1, from coordinate 122,735,453 downwards.
TGGCAGGTTGATTGAAAAAGTGAAGTCGTATGGGGTTCAGGGTGTACTAGCTAGATGGATAAAGAACTGGCTGGGCAACAGGAGACAGAGAGTAGTGGTGGAAGGGAGTGTCTCAAAATGGAGAAAGGTGACTAGTGGTGTTCCACAGGGATCCGTGCTCGGACCACTGTTGTTTGTGATCTACATAAATGACCTGGAGGAAGGTATAGGTGGTCTGATTAGCAAGTTTGCAGATGATACTAAGATTGGTGGAGTTGCAGATAGCGAGGAGGACTGTCAGAGAATACAACAAAATATAGATAGATTGGAGAGTTGGGCAGAGAAATGGCAGATGGAGTTCAATCCAGGCAAATGCGAGGTGATGCATTTGGAAGATCAAATTCAAGAGCGGACTATATGGTCAATGAAAGGGTCTTGGGGAAAATTGATGTGCAGAGAGATCTGGGAGTTCAGGTCCATTGTACCCTGAAGGTGGCAACGCAGATTGATAGAGTGGTCAAGAAGGCATACAGCATGCTTGCCTTCATCGGACGGGGTATTGAGTACAAGATTTGGCAGGTCATGTTACAGTTGTATAGGACTTTGGTTCGGCCACATTTGGAATACTGCGTGCAGTTCTGGTCGCCACATTACCAGAAGGATGTGGATGCCTTGGAGAGGGTGCAGAGGAGGTTCACCAGGATGTTGCCTGGTATGGAGGGTGCTAGCTATGAAGAAAGGTTGAGTAGATTAGGATTGTTTTCGTTGGAAAGCCGGAGGTTGAGGGGAGACCTGATTGAGGTCTACAAAATTATGAGAGGTATGGACAGGGTGGATAGCAACAAGCTTTTCCCAAGAGTGGGGGTGTCAGTTACAAGGGGTCACGATTTCAAGGTGAGAGGGGGAAAGTTTAAGGGAGATGTGTGTGGAAAGTTTTTTACGCAGAGGGTGGTGGGTGCCTGGAACGCTTTACCAGCGGAGGTGGGCACGATAGCATCATTTAAGAAGCATCTAGACAGGTATATGAATGGGCGGGTACAGAGGGAAGTAGACCTTGGAAAATAGGAGACAGGTTTAGATAAAGGATCTGGATCGGCGCAGGCTGGGAGGGCCGAAGGGCCTGTTCCTGTGCTGTAATTTTCTTTGTTCTTTTCTTTGTTCTTATTGTTGAATCCATCACTGAACACTTCCTCCACCAGCCTGTGAAAAGGCCCCTCATACATAAAACTGCTGTTGTTTTTTCCTTTTTATGTCACATGGTTTCCATGTGGTTCCTTACCTGTTTAGCGGCTGGGTATAGGTGGTACAAATCTTCCATATCCGTTGCACACACTTGCTTTTTCACTCAACAGTTTGTAACCCACATCGCATCTGAATGTTGCCCTGTCTTTATAAAAGTGAACACTCCTATGGTAGGTTCGCCATTCAAAATATTCCGGGGTGCAAATACCCTCTGATTTGGCTTATTAACAACATCCGACTTCATCTACAGGATCATCCCTAACCCAGCCCGGAGAAAGGAAGTTGGGATACTGATTCCCAACATTGTTGAATCCGTCCCAGAACACTTCCTCCACCAGCCTGTGAAAAGCCCCCCGTATATGGAAAACTGCTTTTGTTTTTTTTTATTATCTAAGGAGGTTTCCATGTGGTTTCTTACCTATTAGGCAGGTGGGTAAAGGTGACTGAAATTTTCCATCACTGCGGCATTCTCTTTTATTTCCACCCTGTATTTTGTAGCCCTCATTGCATCTGAATGTTGCCCTTTCTCTATGTAGGTAAACATGCTGTTGTGACATTACTTCGCCATTCAAAATATCCTGGGGTGCATCACATGTAACTGCAAAAGAGGAACGCATTAGTCTTCATGGGGTAACCAGTTATTGTCGATAATTATATCGTTACATTGGGACAGAAAATTATTTCTGTTCATTATTTTCTGAGTTGATGTGATTAGAAGAATCTGCATCGTCATCAAATTGAATGAATTCACCCTGGTTTTAAGTTGCATCCTCTTTTTCCCCTCACTCTGTCAGAATACCTTTTCTCCAGTGATCTGGATTCACGACTTAATGGATTGGCTTTAACACCTGACATAACATAACTCCACCTACTTTAATGCCAAGACATACTTCCTGAAGGGCAGTGTCCGTGACTAATGCATAACTTTGTATTCTGCTACTGCTCTCAGTATTCCTTAAGCTGCTGTATTCTATAAGTGGTGGTGCTCCGTTTGGCATGTGAGGATCTGTCCCAGTGAAGTCTGGCAGCTACATGTGGGTCTGGAGGGGGTACTCTGTGTGTTGTTCCTTGTGCTTTAATAAAACTCGTAGTCTTAACGTTGAAGTAGTTGCTTCAATGTGAGTTTGTTTGTCTCTTCAGTGCTTAATCCATGTTACATCTGTGCTGCCAGTCTGTCTTGCTACCAGCTCCCGTTCCTGTGAAGTGTGTCCTGACCTCCTGTGCTCCCTCTAGTGCTTGCTCAGTTGTATTGCATCTACACAGATATACAGGGTGCAATTCTCCGACTCCCACGCCGGGCGGGAGAATCGCGGGGGTGCCCCGGCACCCGCACGCGATTCTCCCACCACCCCCCAAAACGGCATGCCGCGTTTCACGACAGACCGCTCGGAGAATTGCCGCTCGCCGTTTGTAGCGGGCGAGCGGCGATTCTCCGGCCCGGATGGGCCGAGCGGCCTGCCCAATACGACGGGTTCACGTTGGCGCCAACCACACCTGGTCGCTGCCGGTGTGAACAGCGCGCGAACGAGCACCGGGATCGAGCACTGGGAGGGCGCTCAGTAGGGGTCTGGCCCGCCATCGGTGCCCATCGATCGGCGGGCTGGCGTCTATAAAGGACGCGCTCCTTTCCTCCGCCGCCCCGCAAGATCAATCCTCCATGTCTTGCGGGGCGCCAGTGGGGAGGACGGCAACCGTGCATGCGCGGGTGATGTCATTTACGCGGCCCTGGCCACGTAATTTACGCGCCGCTGCTTTCACGTGGCGCCAAGGCCTGATGCGCGTAAATGACGCAGCGCCGCTCCTCGCCCCCCACCCCCCTCCCCCCTCCCCCCCCGGGGTGGGAGAATAGGGGGCGAGGAGCGGCCTCCGACGCCGGAGTGAAACACTCTGGTTTTGTCTCCGGTATCGGCACTTAGTCTCCCGTTGGGAGAATCCCACCCACAATTACCACATCCCCCCTTTTTCTATACATATTTTGTGTACATTGATAAAGAAAATTATACAAAACAGTTAGATTACTTATGATACGTGTATCTGTACAAGTGATGATGATATTGGATATTTTACAAAGCCAATTAATATTAATGAGTCCAATCTTAATAAAAACATTTATGAGTTCATACTTGATGAATTTGTTTGTTGAGTTTTTTCTTTCTCGTTGTTGATGTGGTGATATTGATATTGCAACTCTGTTGTGAATGTTGTCGGTGTTCTTGTCTCTTAAGTAACCAACAAGTCATCCCGAGGTGTTGAATGGTCGAACCACTGATGTTGACTGACATGGACTGTTTTCTGTGCTTTTGGTATCGATTTAGTGTGTCATCTGCCTTGAAAGCTGGTGTGCTTGCTTGTTCTGGAGCAGATGTGAATTTGTGAGATTCGTTGTCATGCCAAGGCATGTTTGTAGTCTCGTCATTGTTTTGCAGTGTGCTGTGGCATTGTCCTTCATGTGCAGACTTGTAACATTTTGTACAGGTCGTTGTTTCATTGTTGTTGTTCCTGTCGTTTTTATCTTTGTTGCTTTCATTGTCGTTCTTGTTGCTGTTTTTGGCATTTCTGTCTTTGTTATTTTCATTGTCGTTCTTGTTGTTTTTGTCGTTTCTGTCTTTGGTGTTTTCATTGTCATTCTTGTTGTCGTTTTTGTCATTTCTGTCTTTGTGGTTTTCATTATTGTCCTTGTTGTCATTTTTGTCGTCTCTGTCTTTGTTGTTTTTGTTGTCGTTCTTGTTGCTTCTGTTTTTGTTGTTTTTATTTTCGTCATTGTTCTTGTCGTGCTTGTTGTTTTTGTTATGCTTGTTGTTTTTGTTGTTGTTCTTGTAGTTTTTATTGTTGTGTTTATAATTGTTGTTGTTGCTTTTGTTGTTCTTGTTTCTGCAGTGCTTCTTGCGATTTTTGTTGTTCTTGTTGTGCTCAATGAGTGTTCTGTGTGGATAATTTGAGTCATTGTCACAGTTATTGGTGCGAGTGTCCTTTGTGGTATCTGTTACATTGAGCGTTTCATCTGGAGAATGGTGAAAATGATCTGATGTTGCATTGATGTTGGTGACATCAGTCATTTGTGGTGGATTTGATTCTTCTTCTTTGCTTCCTTGGTACTCCTCTGCTGGAGTCATTTGTGGTGGATTTGATTCCTCTTTTTTGCTTTCTTGGTGCTCCTCTTCTGGAGTCAAAATCTTCACGATTTCATTCTCTTGTGGGTCTTGGTGCTCCTCTTTTGGAGTCAAAATCTTCACGATTTCATTCTCTTGTGGGTCTTGGTGCTGCCCTTCTGGAGTCAAAATCTTCACGATTTCTATTGACGTGGTCTCTCTGGACTCATGAGTAGCCCTACTCTGTGCTTCTGCACAGACAAGCTGAGATCTGTCAGTCTTGCTGTGATCCTGCACCTCCTGTATGTTGAGTGTGATCACATTGTCACTGTTTTTGCATGAAGTGGGTAGACTTACATTGTCTGCTTCTTGATTATGTGAGCTTGGTAGACGTTCATAGTCAACTTGTGGTTGCTCAGATATGGTGGGTTGACCTTCATGGTCTTGCTCATGAATGGCGTTCGCAATGGAGTGTTTGTTTGCTTCCATTTTGGCGAGCTGTCTGTGGAGGCTTGCGTCGCTCCCTCTATGGAGTCTTTCATCGCTCTCTGTGTGGAATCGTGCAGTGTTCTCTCTGTGGAGTCAATCTGTGCTCTCTCAACCGGGTCGTTCTGTGCTCTTTGTGTGGCATTGTCTTCTTCTTGGGTATTGCTGCCATCCAGTGTCTCCGCGATCTGCCATGGCATCATGGTATTGGATTCATCTACCATGAATAGAGTCGTGTTGAGCTTTGCAACCATGTTGCTGATGCTGTGATCAGCATATCTGAATAACTCAGCCATATCTGATTAGTATTGTACGAAAAACAAATCATCTCTTTTTGTTTCAGATTTGTTATCGTTCTCTTCACTTCGGGTGGTGCAGACTGCTTGTTCCAGGGTGTTGTTAAAGTTATCTTCCACTGCTGTCATAAGTTCAGGCATTGTTCTGTCTTTTGAGGTAAGACAATTGGGTTTTACAGCTTTAAGTTTCTTGTTTTCAATTTTCGGGCATTTCCCTTTTAAGTGGTCAGTGTCCTGTGACGGCATGAGGCGCAAGACATCATCCGTAGGAATCAATTGTGCACGCGCAAATCAATCTTCCTTTACTCTGCGCTTTTTTGTCCATTGTGCATGTGCGACTTTGGTTTCCTGCGCATGCGCAGATTTTCGTCTTTTGTTCCACGGAGACTGTGAAATGTGCTCAGATGCCATTGTACAGTATTTTTCAGCATTCTTGCTTTGTAAGAAGTTCAAGTTACTTTTATCTTTCGATCTGGACTTTTCAGTCGTGATTTTCAGAGTTAATCCTTTCTGTTCTGGTTTTGATTATTTGAGTTTTGCATCATTCATTCCCTGTGCAATTTGGTCTCTGGGCATTAAATGTTTTAAAGCAGCCTTGTTACTGAAGTTGCAGTAATCTTCAAAATTTTTCAGTATTACTTCTAATTTGGTGCTGTCTTCATCTTTCAAGTATTTAAAGCAATTATAGATTTTTCTAGCTTACTGACCCGCTGTTGCGGGTAGCAGCGCTATTTTTGTTGCATCAGAGACTGCTTTCATATCATTTGCTACAATACATATCTTGAACATTTGTTTAAAGTTTTTCCAGTTATTACTTAAACTACCAGTTGTTTCCAGATGCGGTGGAGGTCCAAATTGCAGTAAATCAGCGAAGTCTTCCAACGTCTTTCTTGTCATTTTGATCTTTTTGTGTCTGCAGCTTGTGTAATCCTATAGTAAGCCTTCTGAAGCCACTCTTGGTACCATGTATTGTTGCTTGTGTCTTAATAAAGCTTGTAGTCCAGATGTTTCACTCGGGGCTTGATGCAAAGAACCGTGGGGTGGCAATTTTGGTGGGTAAGAGCACGTCGTTCGTCGCGTCCAAAGTTGTGGCGGATAGTGCAGGTCGATATGTGATGGTGAGTGGGAGACTTCAGGGGGAGCAGGTGGTCTTGGTTAATGTTTATGCCCCCAACTGGGATGATGCGGGCTTCATGCAATGTAAGCTGGACCTGATTCCGGACCTGGAGACAGGGAGATTGATTCTGGGTGGGGACTTTAACACGGTGCTGGATCCGGCTCTGGACCGCTCGAAGTCTAGGACGGACAGGAAGCCGGCAGCGGCCTCGGTGCTGAGGGGGTTCATGGATCAGATGGGAGGGGTGGACCCTTGGAGGTTTTTGAAGCCGGGGGAGTAGGGAGTTCTCCTTTTTCTCCTATGTTCAAAAGGCGTACTCCCAGATTGACTTTTTCGTGCTTAGCAGGGCGCTGATCCCGAGAGTGGTGGGGGCGGAGTATTCGGCGATAGCCATTTCTGATCATGCTCCACATTTGGTGGACCTGGAGCTGGAGGAGGGGAAGGATCAACGCCTGCTGTGGAGGTTGGATGTGGGGCTTTTGGCAGAGGAGGAAGTGTGCGGTCGGATCCGTAGGGGTATCGAGGGGTATCTGGAAACCAATGACAACGGGGAGGTGCAGGTTGGGGTGGTCTGGAAAGCGCTAAAGGCAGTAGTTAGAGGGGAGCTGATCTCTATTCGGGAGTACAGGGAGAGGGGGGAGAGGGTCGAGAGGGAGAGGCTGGTGGAGGAGATGGTCAGGGTGGATAGGAGATAGGGGCTTCTGAGGGAGCGGCGCCGTCTCCAAGCGGAGTTTGACATTTTAACCACCCGTAAGGCGGAGGTGCAGTGGAGGAGGGCACAGGGAGTGGTGTATGAGTGCGGGGAGAAGGCAAGCCGGATGTTGGCTCACCAGCTCCGGAAGCGGGAGGCAGCTAGAGAAATTGGGGGAGCCACGGATGTGGGTGGGAACTTAGTGCGGGGTGGGAAGGACATCAATGGGGTGTTCAGATCCTTTTATGAGGGGCTATATCGGGCGGTACCCCCCGGGGAAGCAGGCGGGATGGACCCCTTTTTGGATAAGCTGGAGTCCCTAAGAGTAGGGGACGAGCGGGTGGAGGGTTTGGGGGCCCCAATTGAGTTGGAGGAGTTGGTGGAGGCACTGGGACGCATGCAGACAGGGAAAGCGCCAGGGCCTGACGGGTTCCCGGTGGAATTTTATAAGAAATTTTCAGATTTGCTAGGCCCGCTGCTGGTGAGGACCCTGAATGAGGCCCGGGAGCTTTGCCCCCGACGATGTCCAGGGCAATTATCTCTTTGCTCCTGAAGCGGGACAAGGACCCCCTTCAGTGTGGTCTTATAGGCCGATCTCACTCCTTAACGTAGATGTCAAGTTGTTGGCAAAGGTGCTGTCCAGGAGGGTGGAGGATGTGGTCCCGACGGTGATTCATGAGGACCAAACGGGGTTTGTAAAGGGGAGACAATTGAATGCCAACGTGCGGAGGCTCCTGAATGTTATGATGATGGCGCCGGTGGTTGGGGAGTCAGAAATAGTGGCGTCCATGGATGCGGAGAAAGCTTTTGATAGGGTGGAGTGGAGTTACCTGTGGGAGGTGTTGCGGGGGTTTGGGTTTGGTGAGGGGTTCATTAGCTGGGTGAGGTTGCTGTACAGCTCCCCGGTGGCAAGTGTGGTGACGAATGGAAGGAAGTTAGAGGACTTTCGGCTTTCCAGAGGGACGAGGCATGGGTGCCCCTTGTCTCCCCTGCTCTTCACGTTAGCAATTGAGCCCCAGACCATGTCGCTGAGGGACTCGAAGAACATAGAACATAGAACAGTACAGCACAGAACAGGCCCTTCGGCCCTCAATGTTGTGCCGAGCCATGATCACCCTACTCAAACCCACGTATCCACCCTATACCTGTAACCCAACAACCCCCCCCTTAACCTTACTTTTATTAGGACACTATGGGCAATTTAGCATGGCCAATCCACCTAACCCGCACATCTTTGGACTGTGGGAGGAAACCGGAGCACCCGGAGGAAACCCACGCACACAGGGGGAGGACGTACAGACTCCACACAGACAGTGACCCAGCCGGGAATCGAACCTGGGACCCTGGAGCTGTGAAGCATTTATGCTAACCACCATGCTACCCTGCTGCCCCAAGAGTTGGAGGGGGATTGTGAAGGGGGGGGGGGGGGGGGGGGGGGGGGGGGGAGAGGAGCACCGGTTGTCGCTGTATGCAGATGATCTGCTGCTGTATGTCGCGGACCCGGCTGAGGGGATGCCAGAGGTGCTGAGGATACCTGAGGAGTTTGGGGACTTTTCGGGATATAAGTTAAATGTGGGGAAAAGCGAGCTGTTTGTCCTGCATCCGGGGGGTCAGGAGAGGGAGATAGGGGAACTCCCATTGAGGAGGGCTGCGGGGAGCTTTAGGTATCTTGGGGTCCACGTGGCTAGGACCTGGGGGGGCTATGCATAGGCTTAACTTTTCGAGGCTGGTGGGGCAGATGGAGGAGGAGTTCCGGAGGTGGGATGCGCTGCCGCTCTTGTTGGCGGGCAGGGTTCAATTGGTTAAAATGACGGTGCTCCCGAGGTTTTTGTTTCTTTTCCAGTGCCTCCCCATGTTGATCCCGAAGGCTTTTTTTAGAAGGGTGAATAAGTCGATTCTGGGGTTTGTGTGGGCGCGGAATGCCCCGAGATTAAGGAGGGTATTTTTGGAGCGAAGAAGGGAGGTAGGGGGCCTGGCACTGCCCAACCTGTGTGGATATTATTGGGTGGCGAACGTGGTGATGATTCGCAGGTGGGTGACGGAAGGGGAGGGTGACGCATGGAAGAGGCTGGAGGTGGCATCCTGTGCAGGTACGAGTCTGGAGGCCTTGGTGACGGCCCCACTTCCACTCCCCCCGGCAAAGTACTCCACGAGTCCGGTGCTGGTTGCGTCCCTCAAAATCTGGGGACAGTGGAGGCGGCATAGGGGGGATGTGAAGGCCTCAGTTTGGGCCCCTATACGGGGCAATCACCGTTTTGCGCCAGGGAGAACGGGTGGGGGATTTGGGAGTTGGCACAGGGCAGGCATCAGACAATTTGGGGACCTCTTCTTGGATGGGAAGTTCGCGACTCTGGAGGAGCTGGTGGGGAAGTGGAACCTCCCCCCGGGAACGCTTTTAGGTATATGCAGGTCAGGGACTTTGTTAAGAGGCAGGTGGAGGAGTTTCCGCGGCTGCCGCCAAGGGGGGTGCAGGACAGGGTGCTTTTGGGGACGTGGGTCGGGGAGGGAAGATCTCGGCTATCTACCAACTGATGCAGAAGGAGGAGGAGGCCTCAGTAGATGAGCTCAAAGTGAAATGGGAGGAAGAGCTACGGGAAGAGATTGAGGATAGGACGTGGTCGGACGCCCTGGAGAGGGTGAATTCTTCCTCCTCTTGCTCACGGCTCAGCCTAATTCAGCTGAAGGTGCTGCACAGGGCTCACATGATGGGGGCAAGGATGAGCCGGTTTTTTGGAGGGGAAGACAGGTGTGGGAGGTGTTCGGGAGGCCCGGCAAACCACACCCATATGTTTTGGGCATGTCCGGCTCTGGAGAGGTTTTGGAAGGGGGTGGCGGGGATTTTGTCGGAAGTGGTTGGGTCTAGGGTCAGGCCGGGCTGGGGACTCGCGATTTTTGGGGTAGCTTCGGAGCCGGGAGTGCAGGAGGCGAGAGAGGCCGGCATTCTGGCCTTTGCGTCTCTAGTAGCTTGGCGTAGGATTCTGTTGCAGTGGAGAGATGCGCGGCCCCCGAGTTCGGAGACCTGGGTCAACAACATGGCCGGGTTCATTAAGTTGGAGAGGATGAAATTTGCCCTGAGGGGGTCGGTACAGGGGTTCTTTCGGCGGTGGCAGCCCTTTCTCGATTTCCTGGCGAAGGGGTAGAGAGTGGTCGGTCTCTGCAGCAACTGGGGGGGAGGGGGGGGGAGGGGGGGGGGCAGGGGCGTGGGTTTAGTGATGGTTGGGGGTTGTGTTATGTTATTTTCTTCTTTCTTGTATTGCTATTTGTTATTATTTATTTTGGGGGGGAGAGTTCTTTTCTTGTTTTGTTTTGGCGTGGAAACACGCCTTGTTTGTTTTAAATTGCGGGGAGAAAATTTGTTATTGTTATTAAAAAACTTGAATAAAAATTATTTAACAAAAAAATAAAGGTTAGGTGGATTGGCCATGCTAAATTGCCCGTAGTGTAAGGTTAATGGGGGGGATTGTTGGGTTATACGGGTTACGTGGGTTTAAGTAGGGTGATCATTGCTCGGCACAACATCGAGGGCCGAAGGGCCTGTTCTGTGCTGTACTGTTCTAAGTTCTAAAGCTTGTAGTCTTAAAGTTGAAGTAGATGCTTTATTGTGAATTTGTTTCTCTCTTCAGTGCTTAAACCATGTAGATCTGTGCTGCCAGTCTGCCTTGCTACCAGCTCCCCTTCCTGTGAAGTGTGTCCTGACTTCCTGTCCGTGTGAATTTATATCTCTCCCCTGCTCCCTCTAGTGCTTGCTCATTTGTATGGCATCTACACAGATATACAATCACCACACTCTGTCCCACAGAAGGGCCGGCCGACAGAGACAATTCCTGCGCTTACCAAGTGTCCGAACGCTGTGGCCAAAGCCTTTCTAAATGACTCCGGCAAACCTAATCTCACTCACCTTGGTCTGATGTCAGGGTCCAGGACTGGTTGCTGTTGCTGCACTGGCCACTATTGGTGCTCCAATTGGCTCGCAGCTCTTGGAGGTAAGATACCATCCCTAAAAGCCATGGGGTGCCTGACACCAGGCAGTTAATACCTAGTGTCCTGGTTCCCCCAAAGTGACTGAGCAGGAGGGGGGGGGGGGGGGGGGGGGGGGGGGGTGGGGGGGGGGCATGCGTCCCCTCGGCGTTCCGGTGCTAGGGTGGGGGGGGGAGAGAGAGTCCCCTTGGCATTCCGGTGCCGTGGTGCCACGGCTCAAAAATTCAGCCTGTGCTGTGCAACTGGTGAATTACAGACAAATTCCTTTGTAGCTTATCGGTTATCAGTCACCAGGGTGACAGCAGACGTGCGTGTGTGTGTGTGTGCACATTCAGCTATTATGCTGCATTTCCTTGCCGTTGAAATATTCTCCTCGGTATTTCTACATTTGGGCACGTGTGGTGTATGAAGGAATACCTTTTAAATTATTACATTAAGGGGAACAGTGAGAGCAGAGAATTGTAAACAACTCGCCACCTCCTGGATGAGCTGTTGTCTCAGCAGACAAATAAACATTTCCAAATTGTTCTCTTAACTGTTCAGAAGTTAATTTCTCCGTCAAACTCCGGGCTGGTGACTATCTTTTTGAGCATTGTTTGGTTTCAGATTAGACTAGCAACTAAGATCACACAATTTCGGAGCACATTTATCACCGGGCGTATGAACAGCATTCAGGATGTAATGAAATGAAATGAAAATCGCTGATTGTCACAAGTAGGCTTCAATTAAGTTACTGTGAAAAGCCCCTAGTCACCACATTCCGGCGCCTGTTCGGGGAGACTGGTACGGGAAATGAACCGTGCTGCTGGCCTGCCTTGTCTGCTTTAAAAGCCAGCTATTTAACCCAGTGTGCTAAACCAGCGCCAGTATAACCTCATATAATCAGCCACGGCAGTTAAAAAATGCCCATTTTTTGCGCTTCAGTGATACCCTCCTGCACATTTCAGGTAAAATACGTCTCAATGCCTTGTGCCTCTACCCAACTTCCTGGAAATGTCAGCTGAAGACAAGGGAATTGTGTTTCCGCTATTAAATTAATTGTACAATGAGTATGATTTGTACAGGGCGGCACGCTGGCGCAGTGCTTTGCATTGCTGCCTCCTGGCACTGAGGACCCGGGGCCAGGATTGAACTCAGGTCACCGTCCATGTGGAGTTCGCATATTCTCCCCGTGTTGTGTGGGTCTCACCCCCATGACCCAAAGATGTGCAGGATAGGTAGATTGGCCACACTAAATTACCCCTTAATTGGAAAAAAAAGAATTGGGTACTCTGAATTTAGTTTTTTTAAGAGTATGATTTGTACAAAAGCCAACCTCACTTCCTTACTGTCAGCTTATTAACCCAATAATAATAATCTAATTATCTTTATTATTGTCACAAGTTGGCTTACATTAACACTGCAATGAAGCGTTTGTGAAAAACCCCTATTCACCACATTCCGGTGCCTGTTCGGGTACACAGAGGGATAATTCAGAATGTCCAATTCACCTAACAAGCACGTCTTTCAGGACTTGTGGGAGGAAATCAGAGCACCCGGAAGAAACCCATGCAAACACGGGGAGAATGTGCAGACTCCGCACAGAGAGTGACCCAAATGGGGAATGAACTTGGAACCCTGCCACTGTGAACCCTGCAACAGTGCTAACCACTGTGCTACCATGCGCCCCGATGACATGACGATATCAGTCATGAGACAGCTTGCTGAAGGTTACTTTTTAAAAAATTATCATTTTCATGTAATGTGGGCATCGCAGACCCACAATTGTTGCCTGTTCCTAATTGCCCATGAACTGAGTGGCTGAGGCCATTTCGGAGGGCAGTTCAGATCCATCCACATTGCTGCTGATCTTGGATCACATGTAGACCAGATCAAATTAAGACAGCCTTCCTTCCTTAAAGGGTATCAGTGAGGCACCAATCCCATTTTTTTGACAACGCTGTATTCTCTGCCCAATTGCGGTTCTCAGTGCCAGCATTGGGCAGCGGAGAATCCAGCCCAATGAGTTTTCAACAGCGATCTGAATTTATTCAGTAGAAGTGGTTTACACATTTGATTCCACAACCAGCAGAATTAACATTAGACTCATTCGTTTATGCTAAATTGTATTGCTTTGGCATACACTAACGTTAATTGTTTGGAAACTTCAGCATGAATTACCGCATATAAATAGACATAATATATTTTTATGTATTTTGGTATTGGCATCGATACTGAGAACATTCTGGGCCATGTTTTTCCAAACATAAAATGCTGAAACATGGCACAGAAATACTCTTCACCAAATAACAATTACCTACCTATTTGACAGGAAGGCAGAGGTGGCATAAATGTGTTATTCTCCTTGCATTGAGAGAAAGTCTGGTCAAATGTTTTATAGCCATAGTCACATGCGAAGGTGATTGTTTCATACAAGGCGTATACATCTTGTGGATTTATTACTCTTCCATTATTAATATTCCATGGACGTCGGCATCCAGCTGTCAAGACAGAAACGTGTTAGTATCAAATAGGTAAAATAATAAATGAGCCAATTCCAAAATGCGGCAGGACTAACAATCATAAATAAACACCAAGCAATAATCTTCTCATACAGGAAAAACAACCTCCCTTTGCATATTCAACAGCATCGCCATCAACACCGTGGACCCACTGAGTAGCAGCTTTATTGGACCAGCCAGAGCAACAACGTGACTACCACAGTAGGGTTAATGCTGCGTGCTGGGAGATGTGCAGCTCACCTCATGAACCTTCAGTCTTCCCATTAGAAGGCGCGAGGCAAGAAGGTGCTGGAATACTCACCACTCACTTAGACTGGAGCTGCTCATCGCATCATGGGACCTTAATTTGAATACGTTAATAAAGTCTCTTGCTTGTCCATGGTGGGCCACCCAGACTGCTTGAAAGGCAACATTGAGAAAAATGGCAATGGGCATATGGGGTGTTTTGATGATTAACTCTTTGGGCTGGAACCACAAAGCTTCAGGGTGCTGTGTCTGAGGGGGTACCACAAAGATGCACGAGAGGACGTCCGCTGGCGACATGTAGATGGAGGTCGCACGATGGGTGGCTCCCGCTAGAGCTTTCATTTTCTGGACCAGTTTTGGGGGGGAATTTTATACAAACGGTCTTCAGTAAAGTTGTGGGAATTAGAGGATGTCAAAAACCCAACGGAACAATACGGCACAAAAATAAATGAGCGCTAATCCGCCTGAGAGCTCAGGTTCGGTGTGGAGTTCTGTGGGAGGATAGATGGCGGGGAATAGCTCACCGGGTGGGGCTGGGCCCATTTTAGTGGACACGCTGGCCGACGTGAGGCGGTGGAATGTGAGCACCGGTTTGCCAAACATTGTGAGCAGCATGGGAAGCAGATGATGGGAAGGCTCCAACGTTGATGGGCGATAGGTTGACCCCGATATTCTCCCCGAGGTTCTCGGAAAGATGTTGACGGTGGTGAGGGAGCATGGTGAGGTGCTGAAGGCCGTGGAGGAGAACATCATCATGGCACAGCAACCAGCGTGCCTCGATGGAACAGGAGTTGCAGAGGGTGGAAGAGAGTAATAAAGGGCTGAGAGCCAAACTGGAGGAGTTGGAGAACAGGTCACGGCGGCAGAACCTTCAGATCGTGGGACTGCCTGAGGGGCTGGAGGCCAACGGAGTACCTTTCGGGAATGTTCGGCGGGTTGTTGGGGGAGGAGAAGTCGTCTCCACCTTTGAGGTGGATAGGTTCCATCGGTCGCTCCGGCCGAAGCCAAAGGCAAATGATCCATCAAGAGTTGTGAACGACAATGTCTTGAGATGGGCCAAGCAGAATCGGGATGTTGTGGGGGAAGGCAGTGCTATTCGTACATACCTGAACATCACGGTGGAGCTGGCAAGGTGGCGGGTGGCCTTTAATAGGGTGAAGGCAACACCTTATAAGAGTAATGTGCGGTTCAAAGTGGTCCACCCGGTGAAGTTTAGAGTTACCCATAACTCCAAGGACTATTTGAGATGGCGCAGGAGGCACTAGCATTCGTGAGGGGGTGAAGGATTGAGACTGAACTGAGTTTGGACATTGTTTTCTTATGTTGGGGTTGGGAGGAGATTGTTTGGGAATGGTGGGATAATGTGTTGGGGTTTTAGAAGGACTGGGTGTGGGAAGGGATTTTCTGGTTTTTGTACTTGGTATGTGTGGGGAGGGGGCTCTGCGGGGGCGACCACGCTTGTAAACCTAAATTGGCTGGTGAATGGGAATGAGGTGTGGGATAGGCCGTGATGGCTGAGCCTGTGTGGACAGGTTTCAAAGGGCCTGGGAGGTGTGAATGGTGGAGGGATGGCGAGTATGCTGAGAGGAATGGTTTTGAAAGCAAGTGATTGGGGAGTTTTTGGGAAAGGTGGGGAGAGGGGTAGCTGGCTAACGGTGACTAGGGGTAGGGCTTGATCCCACTCGTACTGCGGGGCCAAGGGCCGTGGTTACAGCTGATAGAGGGGGGGGGGAAATGGCAACGTGGAATGTGCGGGAGTTGGGTGGATAGATGTTGCGGTTGAGAGTCTTCTCGCATTTGAAAAGCTTGGGAGCCGATATGGTGCTGCTGCAGGAGACCCATCTGAGGGTGACCCATCGGAAGAGTTGGGTGAATAAGGGGTTCCACTCAGGCTTTGATAGCAGGGCCTGGGGGGGAATCGGTACTGGTGGATAAGAAAGTTGGCTTTCAGATGGAGAAGGTGGCAGTGGATCAGGGGGTTAGATACATTATAATAACGGGCGCTTTGGAGGGGAGGTTGGTGATGTTGGTTAGTGTGTATGTCCCGAATTGAGATGATGAAGGGTTTATGAAGAGGATGTTGGCGGCCTTCCCGAGCCTGGACACATATAAGTTCGTTTTAAATGGGGATTTAAATACAGTGTTGCATCCGAAGATGGGTCAATCTAAGCGGCACTCGTTGACCTCTTTGTGGTAATTGACAGTTCGGATCATGCTCTGTCTTTGGTGGATGTGGTCCTGGAGAAGTGGCATGCACAAGAGGCCGGCGTGGGGGTTGGATGGGGGCTGCTTGAGATCCGGGTTTTCGTGTGAGGATGGGAAAGGTTATTGAAAGTTACGTGGGATTTAATAAGAATGGGAAGGTCTCGCTGTTGGTGTTTTGTGGGGAGCTGTAGATGGTGGTAAGAGGCAAGGTCATCTTTTTAAAGCCGCTGGTGGTTAGGGAGGCAAGAGAGGAATAGCAGTGGCTGGTAGATTGGAGGTTGATGGGAAGTATGTAGAAGATGGTAGGGGCTGGTTTAGCTCACTGGGCTAAATCGCTGGCTTTTAAAGCAGACCAAGCAGGCCAGCAGCACGGTTCGATTCCCGTACCAGCCTCCCCAGACAGGCGCCGGAATGTGGCGACTAGGGGCTTTTCCCAGTAACTTAATTGAAGCCTACTCGTGACAATAAGTGATTTTCATTTTTCATTTCAAGATACCTGAGATTTTGGTCAATAGAAAGGAAGTGCAGCCACAGTCATTTTGTGCGCAGTTAAAGCGGTATACCAATTGAGGTAGGCCAAGGGTATGGTCTACGAGTATGGACAGAAGGCCAGGCGTTCTCTGGCAGGACAGCTCCACCGGCAGGCAGCCGTGTGAGAGGTTGTTCAGGACTGGGTTGGGCGAGGGGGCTGGTGGCGGCACCGGAGAAGGTGAATAGGGCATTTGAGGAGTTTTATAAGAGGTTGTATCGATTGGAGAGTCCGGGGGATGAGTTGGATATGAGGGAGTAATTGCAGGGGCTGGAGTATCCTGAAGAAAGAGAGGAGGGCAGGGTTGGTGCTTAGGTTGGAGGAGTACCTTCCGTAGGTGACTGGGGAGGATAAGATGGGGTTTGTAAAGGGTACGCAGTTGTCCTCGAATGTGTGACGCTTGCTAAACGCGGTGCTCTCCCAAACAAGGCGGGGACCTGGAGGTGGCGTATTTGTTTGAGTGTTAGAGCGGTTTGGGATTGGGCCTAAGTTTGTGACATATAAGTTTGTTATATGAGGAACCAAAGGCGAATATATGTACAAATGAGGTGATCGCGGGATATCTTCAGCGACATAGGGGAACGGGACAGGGGTGGCCAATGTTCCAGTGTTTTGTTGCGCTGGCAATAGAACCCTTGGCCATTGCGCTGAGGTCCTCGGATAAGTGGAGGAGGATTGTGAGGGGCGGGGGGAATGGGGGGGAGGGGAGGTGGAGCATTGGGTGTCCGTGTATGCCGCCGATCTTTTGTTGTATATTTCTAACCCGGGTCCCATGGTATATATAATGGGGCTTCTCAGGTGATTTGAGTTTTTTCTGGGATACAAACTGAATTTGGAGAAGAGTGAGTGGTTTTCCTCTCCAGGGACGCGAGCTGGCTTTGGGGGATTGCCATTTCAAATGGCAATGACTCGCTTCAGGTACCTGGGCGCGCTGGTGGCTCGGGGCTGGGCCCAGCTCCATAAATTGAATTTTACAAGCCTGGTGGACGGGGTCAAGACAGATTTGTTGACGTGGGACAACCTCCCCTCATCACTGGCAGGCCGGGTGCAGGCGGTAAAGATGAATATCTTGCCGCAGTTTTTATTTTTATTCTAGTACTTACCTGTCTTTTTGGTAAAAGCGTTTTATGGGGGTGCAATGATTAATTTCGTCGTTGGTATGGGTGGGTAAGGTGGCGAGGATTTGGAAAATCGTGCTTCAGAGAAGGCGACAGTCGGGGATTTGACTCTTCTGAATCTAATTATTATTATTGGGCGGCAAATGCCAAGAAGATGCAGGGCTGAGGGATGAAGCTGGAGGCAATTTGGTGAGGATGGAGGTAGAGGGTCGGGGTAACAGCACCACTTCCGTTTGGCATGGGAAATACTCAGGTCATCCGGTGGTGGAAGCCACACTGAAGATATGATTGGTAGAATGGGGGGTTCTTGTTGTTTGATGTATAAAATGTCAAAAACCGAATCAAAATATTTTCAAAGAAAAGATGCACTGGAGAACCCTTCCCGCTGGAAATTCCCAGGTAAGGTTTGCACGGAAATTGCCCGAGAAGTGCAAACTTCCCCTGGGCAAATGCCCTGCACTAGGAGCTGTCCAAACCTACGCCTTAAGTCACAAACTTCAAATGGTTCCTACCGTTTTACATCAATAGTTACCCAGAAAAAGTTAGAAGAATGTAAACCATTTTAGTTTCTGGGTACCTATTCTACAGACCCGCACATACTAGTCCCCCCCCCCCCCCACCCCCCCAATCCCCCTTCCCCCCCCACCTAATAGGATGCCCCAGTCCAATGGATCCCCAGTGGACCCTCCCCATCCTCCAATCCAATTACCTTTCCACAAGGGACTTCACCCCCCCCCCCCAACCAGCGGTTCTTCCCACCTGCCATGGATCCTCCCCATCCCCGAAATCCCAGGTATCGCCTCACAACTCCCAACTATTGCCACCCCTCTTGAATGCCCGCTACGCACTGACTGCTCGAGCCATTGCCCCCAAGTTCTAAGCACCCACCGGACATACCTACATTCTCCCTGGCGTGTAATGACTGGCGTTTAAGCTTAGCTGATTTGAGGCAGCCAGTGCCTTTAAATGGGTGCGTGGATCCTTGCCTCTGATTCTCCAGGCCTCTGGAATGCGCTGCCCTGCGCAAATTCTCATCTGGCCTGTGTGTGAAGGGCAGGCAAGGCCGGATTCAGGAGCCTTCCAGCGAAGAAAGTAGGAGCAGGGGTGGCAATTCGACTCTGTTGGAGTTCAGGCTCTTTGGATTTTTTTAGGGCTTATAATCAACACCCAATGTCTACATTTTAAGAATCTTTTAAAATATTCGGTCGGTAGGTTTAGTAAACGGTTGCTCACTTAATATGCAGCTTGGTGGCTCTGTCAAAAATATATTGTTCTCAGCGCATTCAATGACATTGTTGCCTTTAATTCCATAACCTTTGTCGCATCTGTAGGTTATTGTTTCACGATATTTGTATCTGGGTCCAAATCCTGCTACAATTTGTCCATTTGCAGGCACTGGTGGGCGAGTACATTGGACATCTGCCAAGAAATCAATACTTTAGTATAAGCTGCAGTGTGTGCACAGTGACAGATCTTTACGACTTCTGATTCTCTCTGATCGAAGGTAACTTTTCTTTTTGAAAAAAAGGTTGCAATTTCATCAATTCAAACAATGTACGCTTAAAATTATACATTTAGCAATTTGTACGCAAACAATTTACACTTTAAGCTACCTGGCGACATATTGATCCTCTTTCCAGTTGATGGCAATTGAAATCTCCTGTGGTGCTTTGAAATCTGTGCAGTGGTTGCAGTCAAATTTAGTCATATAGGTCAGATTCGGCCTACATTCTTTGTGCAGGGTCTATAGAGAAGCAAACCGAACCTAGGCGTTTTCCTTAGATAGCTCTGGAGCAGCTAACAGTGATCATGTCATGTTTTTTTTTCAAATTTAGAGAACCCAATTCATTTTTTCCAATTAAGGGGCAATTTAGCATGCCCAATCCACCCAACCTGCACATCTTTGGGTTGTGGGGGTGAAACCCACGCAGACATGGGGAGACTGTGCAAACTCCACACGGATAGTGACCCAGGGTCGGGATTCGAAACCTCAAGGCCGCAGTCCCAGTGCTAACCATTGCGTCACATGCCGCCCATGATCATATAATGTTAATGTGCAGAGGATCTGCACGGCAAGAGTAACTGGTCAACATGAGTGATCTCATGTGGATAGCGCAATCGCTTCACAGCTCCAGGGTCCCAGGTTCGATTCCAGCTTGCGTCACTGTCTGTGCGGAGTCTGCACATCCTCCCCGTGTGTGCATGGGTTTCCTCCGGGTGCTCCGGTTTCCTCCCACAGTCCAAAGATGTGCAGGTTAGGTGGATTGGCCATGATAAATTGCCCTTAGTGTCCAAAATTGCCCTTAGTGTTGGGTGGGGTTACTGGGATATGGGGATAGGGTGGAGGTGTTGACCTTGGTTAGGGTGCTCTTTCCAAGAGCCGGTGCAGACTCGATGGGCTGACTGGCCTCCTTCTGCACTGTAAATTCTATGATCTATGATGATGATCTCAGCACTGCGATGAAGAAAACAGCAGGTCAGATGGCAGGAAACTTTTACCAGGGCACACACTGGTACAAATTCTGCAATTGGTGGGAGGCAACAAAAATCAATCCTTAATCCCCTCAGAGAATCTTTGTGCAACTGTACCGATTACACTTCACTGCACATACCGAGGAAGTGGGTGAATATCTTTGTTTTGTCGATTGCTGTCCAACTGCTTTGGCATTTAGGATTTCAACTACATCCATGGCACCATATGAGAGAAAGTGCTTCCTTTGGTGGATAATTCTCCTGCTTTTCAATTACAGATACTGTGGCACCTCAACTGTCTGGAGAGGTCTGAATGGCAATCGGGCAATTATTGGGACAGTGCAAGGGGCAACTGCAATGGGTTTTATGATACTATGGAACATGGATCACACGGACTAACAGTAAGAAGGGATTTGAGGTGCTGTTCTTCTGTCACACAGATCAGTGGTTGACCAGAGATGTGAGCCTCCAAGTGACAGCATCTGTGGAACTCTTTGCCGCAGGATGCTATAGAAGTGAAATCACTGAGTGCCTTTAACACAGAGATAGATAGGTTCTTGATTAATAAGGGGATCAGGGGCTAATTCTGCTCCTCTGTCTTGTGGTCTTATTAGACATCCTGACATACACCCATAGGAAAATGGAAGACGTGTTGGTGGAGAGTGGAAAGTTGGTGGAATTATTCCCAAAGAATATTCCAATGCACGTAATCCAAAATATATCTGGGAGCCAATTTAATGTGAGCAAAAACATCGAGGTAGTGAAGGTTAAACCTTTGAGACTTCCAGTTTTACATGGAAAGAGTAATCCATATGAATTCTGATCCCTTTGTTCTAGGAGAGAGGGAGAGAGTGAGAAAACATGTGGCAAAGTGATCAAGTGATGGCAGAGGAGGGGGATCTAAGACCAGATATAAATATGAGGTGATGAGAGAATTAAACACAGAGGAATGGGAAGAGGCGTGGGCGATTGATAGGAGGAGATGGAGAATGGCGATCAACCAGCATTGTGGTGATTCTGGGTAAAATGAGAGAAGCCGGAAGAAAAATAAGGAGTTTAGTACCTTTGCATATAGGTGGTAGCTCGTTCCACTCTCCAGACTCTGTACAAACGAGTTCCTCTGCTCCAATCACTGAATAGTCACCAGTGCACGAAAACTTTGCTACCATTCCATTTTCCCAATCATCTCTATAGGACGGTGTTGGAATTATCATATTATTTATGGGTTGAAAACCATTACATTTGATAGCTGGAGATAAAAGAAATTTAGTTAATGTTCTGAGAAGGCTGCTAGATCAAAACTTTCTCACGAAATTCCAAAGCAGGGGAGAGGTGAGGCAACAGCAATATAAGTCAAGTGAGGAGTGTGGACATGGGGCCAGGACTAGAATCCAACGTTGTGTTTTTTTCTGAAAGCAGGTCTGATCCACAGGGAGCTGGTGCTTTTTGCTCTCTCTGTTGCATCCTGATATCATAGAGGGGCAAGACTGACAGAATAGCATATCCCCCACTGGAACTCCTGCCAGTCCCACCTATTCTGTGACAAAGTGAAAGACACACTTGCAAATGAGGGCCTAATATTTGTAACTAAGAGGGATTTGACTGAGTAATTGTCTACTGATAACAAAGTGGCAAGAGGGCAATTGATAGGGAGGCTTCTTAATAGAAAAATAATCTCCAACCACACGGCCCAGAGCAAGGTGTTACTCTGAGTTTTCTTGACCCTGGCTGGCTGAATGGCCAGGTAGTATTGCAACTGGCATAGCTTTTTATACTAATACTTCGGGACAGGAACAATGCCTTGTCAGACTGTGTCCTCCACTGAACGTTGGAAAGCAGATCGGATGAACGCTTCAGGAAATATTACCCTTTTGACCTTCGTGGTTTAAAAGTCCAAACAACTCGGGGCATCACAGGGTAAAACATGCGAGTCCCTTTTCATGATTGCACACAGAATTTCCTGATCTGCAGTGAACCAGTTGTCCAGGCCAACGGATGTTAATAGAACAATTCCATTATCAATAATGGAAAGGGCTAAAGGTGTGATCATTGTGGATAACAGGCCCATGAACAGACTACAAAGCTGATCATTTATTATTTGGTGTCAGTCGTACCGCTGCATATTGAGCGCTGCTGCCCTGCATTATCATTCATTGAGGTCAACTCAGTGTCCGTTGTGCTCTCTAATGTGAACTGGAAGCTCCTCTGTTGTTGAATTCCTGTGCACCTGATGGATACTAGAATCATATACATCCTGCCAAGGAGATTATACCCACATTGTTGGGGGGTGGGGGGGGGGGGGGGGGGGGGGGGGGGGGGGGGGGTAGAGCAGCTGATCAGTGTTTCAGATATTCAGCTGTAATACAAAAAATGGGCACTGCATAGGTGGCATGTGTCATAATATACATCCGGGTATATGATGGTGTGCAGACAGGCAGTGATTGACACACAGGACGACCAGTGAGCACACAGAACACAGCAGCCAATCACCAGACAGGATACGACCACTATAAAGCCAGAGGGCACCAGTTTTCCCGCTCTCTCGGGATCCAGCCTCTGAGACAGTCAGAGCTCGTGAGCAGCAGCTAGTACACACACCATGTGGTATTCAGTTAGTCTGGTCAGGTTAGCCTCAGGTCTCCAGTCAAGTCAGCATAGTGTCAACCCACAGTTAAGCATGTATTATAGTTAGTTGTTCAATAAAATCGTGTTGCATCTAATCAAGTATTGGAAGCCTGTCTCTCTCTCTCTCTACTGCATCAAACACAGTCCACATAGACCCAGCTTGCCCAACACATCAGCATGATCGCTATATTGCATTAATTTACATAGACCAATCTTGTGATCTCATCTATTTGCACTTGTTCCTTTGTTTCCAAAAAATTAATCACTTCTGGTTTGTTGCATTTCCAAAAATGTAATTTCTTAAAATTGCCCACCCCATCTGTTATAGGTACCTGTTTCCTCAGGAGTAAGTACGCACTGTCTATATAGGAGTTGCTGCCTCTGTCACCGCAAAACACACCACAAGACAAATTTATTTACCCATATTTAATTATGGGATGTGAGTATCGCTGTACAGCGAGCATTAGCTGCTCATCCCTATCTCCCTCAACAACATAAGTGAGCAGTATGCACCTTATGCTGTCACTGGTATACAGTACAAGGAAAACTGTACCCACATGCACTCAAGCAAAAGAATCCTGCACACAGAGCGGTATTCACAACATGGCTATGGCAGACATTAACGGTGTTGTCAGCAGCAGTCATGCAGCAATACGACTGGCACCTACCAATCCAATGTCAGCTCCGTAGTCTGTTTATGGTGTGCTTTTACAGGTACCTGCCCTCCCGCAACATGTTTTCCAGTGGCAGAGGTGGCTCGCCATTGGCTGATGGTGGCATGTTCCAGTGCCAGCAATGTCAACGTGGTTTTGTGTTGTTTGCTGGTTGAGGTGCCGCGGAACCTGGGGGGAGGTGCAGTTTGCCATAGAATTAGAATTAGAATTTACAGTGCAGAAGGAGGCCATTCGGCCCATCGAGTCTGCACCGGCTCTTGGAAAGAGCACCCTACCCAAGATCAACACCTCCACCCTATCCCCATAATCCAGTAACACTAAGGGCAATTTTGGACACTAGGAGCAATTTATCATGGCCAATCCACCTAACCTGCTCATCTCTGGACTTTGGGAGGAAACCGGAACACCCGGAGGAAACCCACGCACACACGGGGAGGATGTGCAGACTCTGCACAGACAGTGACGCAAGCTGGAATCGGACCTGGGACCCTGGAGCTGTGAAGCAATTGTGCTATCCACAATGCTACCGTGCTGCCCCATTGGAAGGACTGAACTATGCTGCCAGTGGGAAGGGATATAAAATTCAGTCCATAGTGGTTGCACACTTGGCGCTTTCCATAATAGATAATGGAATAGTTCCATCGACATAAAATGGGCTGGTAAACAGATCCAGTAGGGAACAGAGACTTGCTGCCGTAATCAGGGAGAGGGAATAATGGGCGGGATTCTCCGGTTCCCCAGCCGCGTGTTTCTCAGCTGTGCGCTGTTCTCTGGTGGCGGGATTCTATACTCCTGCCACTTGTCAATGGGATTTCCCATTGAAGCCACCCCAAGCTGTCGGGAAAACTGTGAGCGGGGATGAGCGGCTGATGGGAAAAGTAAATCGCAAATGACGGAGAATTCGGCCAATATGTTTTGTACTGTGCGGTGTCTATCAGCAGTATGCATTCTGCGAATGTCCAGCTGCTTTGCAAATATGGAATCGTACAGATTAATGCCCAAGCCCTTAAAAGCTGCCACAATTGTTGTGAGGTGGGAAGATGATCTAACGTAGCTGCACTCCAAACGACAGCTAGGCCTTCGTCAGGTCAAGCCTGATGCCTGAATTATACTGGGTGGGGAAAAAGAGCCCAATCCCATCATCTAACTCTATCAACCTAATATATTCCTTTCTCCATCATGCTGACCACTCCGTGGGTAAAGTTCTACCTGAATTCCCTACTGGATTTATTAGTGACTGGTATCATTTTTGTACTTCCAAATGGCATTGAAAAAGGTAAGCTTGTGCAACAATTCACAAGAGCTTAAGAACATATAGACTAGAAGCTCGAGTAGGCCCTGTGAGCCTATCTAACCTTTGGACACTAATACCAATCCACATCAACTTAATAAAAAGTTTTAATTACTTTCAGACAGGAAAGCAAGCCCTCAAGAAACAAGAAACCATTACTTACTGTTACATTGTGGAACTTGGCCGGTCCAACCATGAACATCACAGATGCGTTTACTGCTACCCATCATTTTGTACCTAAATGGAAAGCAAACCACTCAAGAGGAAGCAAAATAAAACCTACCCATTCTCAGATCCAAAGCCAAAGGTCAAATTGAACACTCAACGCAGCACCTAAGCACCGAATTTCTGTGTGGCGAACACATGGTTTTATGTCAGGTGGGGATTTTACTGAAGGCCCATGAGCTGGGCTTGAACCTGAAAACACTGGTTCTTGGCCTGTGCGACTAGATTGGGAGAAGACCCGGAATTCTTTGGGATGTGGTTAGGGAAAGGGTTTCCTAGGCTAGATGTCCTGTGCCCCAAGCCTGGAATCACTCATTAGCCTACAATGGGCAGGAGGAGGCCTACTCACCTGGTGACTGATTGACTGGCAGAATTGGAGCCCGCCTGAGACTGGGCCTGGACTCCTGAAATGTTAGATATTCTCTCCTCAGCCCCCATTTAAAGGAATTCTAGTGCCAGGAGCATGACACCCCCAAATGTAGCCTTCTGGAGCTGTAGTAACTATGCATTGCATGGTGACAGGCACCTAAGATACATCCATCATGTTGCACCTACCCATCAGAAATACTGGAATTGCACTAGGCGTCCTTATTCAATATGGTGGGCCGCACACTTCCTATCTGCCATTTTTGGGCCTTAGATGTTCTCATAACATCTGAAATATAAGCAAAGTGCCAAATTTCTAGGCCGTTTTTGTCTTCTGATTTGCAAGTAAATTTGTAAATTAGTTTTGGGAAATGAGGATAACCTCAGGAGCTGACACAGTGCAGCTATTATAAAAGTCTGAAAACAGAATGATTATTATGGGGGATTATTATGGAGGACAGATAGGAAAGCGCAATAAAGTCCACAAACCAGATCAGCCATGAGTTTATCTCAGGCTAGAAGGGTTGAATGGCCTATTCCTGCTCCTAAGTCATGACTTCATTTACAGCGTTTTTAAGACAATTTAAATAAAACAATTAAATTCATCTATGCACTGCATAATTACCCAGGGATACAGTAAAATGTAGCTGTACTTCCAAATAAAACACTTTCCGCTTCATAATATCCATTCAACAGTTCCCCTGGATTGCCGCAGGTTTTTGCTACATATAGAGAAAAAAAAGGAGAACGTTGATCGGTTACAGATACCAATTCAACTTTCAATACAATTTGTAATGGCCAATGTCAAGGTTCTTTATTCTGATGAACGGAAGTACTGCATAATTTTAATGGTAACAAATTATGACATCAGTCCACAGTTCTGAATCAAGACACCGCTTCTGTTCCTTACGCCAGTTCTAGAGTTTTCAGTTAACCGTACAAGTTAGTGTGATTTGTGTTAACTTGTACGCAGATTTATGCGACAGGATACCGATTGCCAAAAAAAAACTCCCTGAAGGTTTCCAAGCCAGTTTCCTTGAAGACCACACGCAGCCAACAAGCATCAGCTAGAATTCAGTGTTGGTTTCAAAGGTCCACGGGCAGTTTTCTAACCTACTATCAGTTCGGCTACTTCAAACAAAACTTTTGAGCTGTAAATGTTCAATTCAATTTAAAAGCACCTAAATTTCAATCGTGGCAAAGTCAGTTTATGGGTGTGATTTAACGGCCTCATCGTGCCCGCTTTAGTGTCAGAACCAGGCTGCGAATTTCATGAGAGGCCTCTCCCAAGATTTATGACGCCTGAAATATCTTGCGAGATTTAACGGGAGTCTCTCGAGACATCACGGCGGAGATCTCCCCCTCACTGGGTGTTATCCAGATCTGCATATTTTACAGAGCCATTAGGCTTATTTAAATATGCGCTTGTGGGATTTTCCTGGTGCCCGGGACCTAATGGACGCACCTGGGAGACCTTGCCAGGGGGCTGTTTAGTATTGGGGTCCACAAATGTGGAACAGCAGTAATGGCAATTGGGGTGGGGGTAGGGGGAGGTCGAAGGGTGTCTCCAAGTCCATTAGAGACCATTGGATAGTCGGGAAAGGAATGGAATAGGGCAGGGTGGCACCCTGGCAGTGCCGCCAGGCATGCTAGCAGTGCCACCTGGGCACTGTCTGGACACCTGGGTGGCACTGCCAACCTGATACTGCCAGGATGACCGGGTGTTAGGTTGGCACTTCCAGGGGCCGGACCCGGGGGTGTTCCCGAGGGTCTCCCTGAGGTTGGTGGAGAGAAGGGATTGAAAACGGAGGGAGGGTGCAGCTGAAATGGGGGGGGGGGGGGGGGGGGGGGGGGAGGGGGGGGGGGGGGGAGAATATCGGCGAAGACAGACAAAATGGGCTTGCCAGCAGGGAATGACTTGACGTGTGGCCTCGGCAGTGAGAAACTCTCCAGGGCCAAAAAAAACAACACAGTGCCATCAAAGAGTTGAGTGTTTGTCAACACTGCAGTCGCCGAGGAACACCCTGCTAAACGTGGCCAAATTTGGATGTAGATTGTTTCCGGTTAAGTCATGCCCAAAACCTCCTTTTCTGAATGAAGTGATGAAGATACGAGATTTTCCGAGAAATTGGCGAAGGCCGATGGCAGTTGGGAAAAGCAGCATTGATGCCGCTGAAATGAATGGCAGCTTTCTTCGCCATATAGGCTGGAATTTTGAAAATAAACCTTCCAGGATCAGGTCCTACAGCACATCGCTGGTGGGGCGGCCTCTGATTCACCCATCTCACCAGCAATTTAGTCAGCTGAGGATTGGGAGCCATTTCCAAAGGCTGCCTCAGCACAGAGAGGGGACAGTAGTTCACTCTGGAACCCTCTCAATACTGCCCAGGCATTGCCCCCCGCCAATGCCCCTTGGCCTGGGCATGACCCTCTCCCTCCTGAACACAGCACTCCCTGAGCTTCCCTAAGTAGCCTGTTCCCCAAAACACCTTGGGAGACCAGTCGTGATTCACCTCGTTCTCCTGTCACCCCGACGTGGATGGATTCTTTTGGTGGTGGGGGATGATTCATGTGTAGGGGCCTGATAATTATATGTTAAAGTATTTAAATGATGAACATGTCCCATCACTGACAGGGGGAGGGGGCAATCACGTCACGTGTTTATGGTGATGGTAAACGTGACTTTGCCAGTCTCGTGATATTTTCTGCTCCCATTGCTGGAACTGCCCAAAACGAATGGAAGCTGGGAATCCCGCCAAGGAGTCACTCATTTAAAATGGAGATGAGGTAGCACGGTAGCACAGTGGTTAGCACAGTTGCTTCACAGCTCCAGGGTCCCAGGATCGATTCCCGGCTTGGGTCACTATCTGTGCGGAGTCTGCACATTCTCCCGTGTCTGCGTGGGTTTCCTCTGGGTGCTTCAGTTTCCTCCCACAGTCCAAAGATGTGCAGGTTAGGTGGGCTGGCCCTTTTAAATTGCCCTTAAGTGTCCAAAAACGTTAAGTGGGGTTACTGGGTTATGGGGATAGGGTGGAGGTGTGGGCTTGGGTAGGGTATGTTATATTACTTGAAGTAATATGTGTTACTCATTTGTTTATGCCGAGAAGTTCTTAACTTTGATGATACTCAAAGTCATCCAGTGATAACAAATAAATGACTGAGTAACTAATCAATTAACTTGAGTTTGATTCTTCAATACTTTTACCAGTAATAAAATTAAACAAGATAGAATTAGATTAACTATGAATATTATACTTGCACTCTGAGCTAACTATACACTTCTGTTCTCTAGCCACAACACACCCAAAGAGAGCGGCGAAACATAATGAGCTTGTATTTATGCCCCCTGTTAGTGTTGCCCTCTAGTGATCATCTGACTGTACTAACTACACATTAACCCTTTATGTACATACATATACAGAGATCACTACAGTGTGCTCTTTCTAAGGGCTGGTGCAAACCCGGTGGACTGGATGGCCTCCTTCTGCACTGTAAATTCGCTGAGGTGAAACTTTTCTCTTGGAGGATTGTGAGTCTTTTGAACTCTTCCTGAAAAGATGGTGGAAGCAGAGTCACAGAATAGTTTTAACGTAGAGGGAAGCAAAGGTTATCAGTGGGCAGGGGAGATGTATATTTTAGGTTACTATCAGATCAGCTTTGATTTTATTAAATGGTGGAATAGGTTCGAGGGGCTGAATGGCCTGCCCCTGCTTCTTATTTGTATGTTGCATGTAGCACTGGACAGCAGATTCTATATCACTGCTGATCATAGATTCCTACAGTGCAGAAGGAGGCCATTCGGCTCATCGAGTCTGCACCAATCCTCCGAAACAGCACCCTATCTAAGCCCACTCCCTCTCCCAAACCTGGAACCCCACAATGGGCCACTTTACAATGGCCAATCCACCTAACCTGCACATCTTTGGACTGTGGGAGGAAACCAGAGGAAACCCGGTAAAAATCCACGCAGACATGGGGAGAAGGTGCAAATTCCACACAGACAGTAACCCGACACTGGAATTGAACCCGGGTCCCTGGTGCCATGAGGCAGCAGTGCTAGTCACTGAGACACTGTGCTGCCATTGCTGTGCTATAGGTTTTCTTTTAACCCACTTTAAGCCTTTACATTGGTGCTGAAATCGGGCAGTCCAGGTTATTCGACCATCTCAAGATATTAGGATTCTTACCTTCATGATATCTGAACAAATTGAACAGTAAAAGATGATTCTAAAACAATAACAAGTCAGTCAGCTACTTAAAAAATATATTTGCGTCTTACGTTCACATGTTGGGGCTCTGTTCTCCCAGCCTGATTGGTAACAATTCCGAACCGTTCTGCCAACTAATCCGTACCTACGAAAATAAAACAAAGATCCTTAAGGGAAATCAAGAAATGTATTTTGGTCAAAAAGCAATTATAGTGGTGGGTACAAGTCTGGAGAGAACAGGTCGGGAATGATACCTCCAATTTAATTGTACACGAAAAAATGCTGATACGAACAGGAAGCTGATTATCTCTTAAAGGATTGCAGAGTTTTATCCAAAGGTCTATTTTTCTCCCAGTCAACAAAAGTGTGTTTTTCTCAGTGCAGTGCAAATTTCATAAGTCTAAGCTATTCCGTCCTAACTGAATCGTCATTTTTAACATGTTGTTTGTCAATCTGGTGGCATTGTGTTGCAATGATGTTTAGAGGTAGTGGCGGACTTGCACGTTGTGGGGCATTGCGTCCACCTTCATTTCTGGGCCTCTCCCCCATGACATCATGCCTCTTCCCCGTGACATCATGCCACACCCCCATGAAGTCACAGCTCTCCCTAATCTTCTTTTGCGGTGGGGTTTATCTCAGTGTCTTGAAGATATTTATGCTGGCAGTTAGTTGGGCACAATGCAGACTTTCACACAGACATTTTTTTTGCTCTTTTTTTTAAAAGTGCAAGTGCAGAATCAATCAATACGAGAGGACTGCAAAGGCTCTGAAGTTGGCTGTTTTCACCATTATTGAATTATTAAAATATAAATCTGTACATCGCTTAAAAGGAATTTAATCTGCAAGGCATCTCTGCATTGTACAAAATCATTATTGTGCTTATTATAAACCAATCCCCTGGCTCCATCCATAATTCTTCATCATAATTCATAAGCTTCCATTTTATTTTAATAAAAAGGGCGTTTTTGGCTCAGATGGAGAGTTAAAGTCTGAAAGATATGTTTCCCTGACCCAAACCTGGCCTGGGAGTTGAATCACCTCACCTCGCTGCTGGCTACATGGCTACGGCCTGCCCTCCTCAACCCTGGGTGGAAAAACCTTGTTGTTCTTTTTGCAAAAAAAACACAGATCTTCGCTGTCATGATATCCACTCATGTGGATAATGAGATGCAGACAGGCAGTGATTGACACACAGAATGACCAGTAAGCACACAACACAGTGCAGCCAATCACCAGACAGGAAACTACCACTATAAAGCCAGAGGGCACGAGGTTTCCCGTTCCCTCTGGACCCAGCCACTGAGACAGTCAGAGTCCATGAGCCAGTAGATGCAAACACCATGCGGTAGCTCATAAGTCTGGTCAGGCTACTACTAGGTCTCCAGTCAGTTCAGTATAGTGTCAACCCACAGCTGAATATGTTTGTTAGTTCTGTCATTGAATAAAATAGTGTTGGATTTTCTCCAGTGTTAGACGTCTGTTTCTGGCTTCCCTGCATCGAGTGCAGTCCACACCAAACCAACCTGCCTAACACATCATTCGCGTCTGCTGCTGCTTCTCGCCCTCCAATTACCTCAATGACTTTGGATCAATGTTTTCCCACTCTTAAGGGGACTTGACCAATCAGAGTCAGATGTTGTTCTGCATTGCCTGTCTATCAGCAAATGTTAAGCTCGAGATTCTGATTGGTGCCCAAGAACTCCACATACAGTGGCCAGCACAGGGCTCCCAACAACGCCCCCCCCCCCCCCCTCACATTGGTCAGGACTCTGTGCCTAGGCACAGCGAGTTTCATTGTGAATCTGTCTCAGTTTAAAGGAAATTAAAAGTTAGCCAAACAGTAGATTTAGGATTGTTGTGCACACCAAATTGATAGTGACCATTTGAAAAATGAAATGAAAATCGCTTATTATCACGAGTAGGCTTCAATGAAGTTACTATGAAAAGCCCCTAGTCACCACATTCCGGCGCCTGTCCGGGGAGGCTGGTACGGGAATGGTCTGGGAACCGTGCTGCTGGCCTGCTTGGTCTGCTTTAAAAGCCAGCGATTTAGCTCAGTGAGCTAAACCAGCCCCTGTACATAGAATGTACAGTTAGCATTCTTTATAGACGATTAGATCATAATAATATTTATTACTGTCACAAGTCAGCTTACATTAACACTGCAATGAAGATACTGTGAAAAATCTCCAGTCGCCACATTCCGGCGCATGTTCAGGCACACTGAGGGTGAATTCAGAATGTCCAATTCACCCGACAAGCATGTCTTTCGGGAGCTTTGGGAGAAAACCGGAGCACCCGGAGGCAATATATCAGGGAGTGGACATAGGTAGGGTGCCCTTTCGGGGAGTTGGTGCAGACTCGATGCTCCTTCTGCGCTGTAGGGATTCTATGGACCACCAGTCACCTCTCCCCCTCAAAGGGGAAAGCAGCCTCTGGTCATCTGGGACAATGGCAACTTTATGACTTTTACTCTTATTCTTAAACTAATCTTAATTAGTTTAGTTCTTAAATTAATCTTAATACAGACATACAAGATCAATAATTTTGTGTTAAGGGTAGATTGGGGCAAAGTTCACCTACCAATAATTCTGTAATCCATTGCTCCAACCATGAATTTTAATGGATGGAAAATCACAGGCTGTGCACTCAATTTCCCAGTACAGACTCCCCGCGAACTCTTGTCCACTGGATTTGTTAGATACTGGGATCAGCTTTGACATTCCAGCATGCACCAAAATAGCTGGGATATTATTTACATAAAAGTGGAGCACCCAGGATTGTAGCAGGCACAGACCAAGCGAAAATTCAAGTTCCAAGGCCAGGTTCATTGGGGCCAGATGTAAAGGCAAAAATTAACAAATTCTCAAATTAAAAGATCCTTTGTGTTTTTTATAAAGTTAGTTGTGCATTGAATACTTACCCTGGGTGACAATTATATTTCAACTTCCATCTACTATCAGTACGTTCCATAGTATTAAAATATCCATTTTCAATGGGGTCTGGATCACGACAGTCTATTGCTACAAAGGGAAGGAAATGGAACAAGCGTGAATAGTCTCCATTATGTGCTTCCAATGTGATCAGAGAAATGTCATTCCCCGAAGTCTGAAAGGTGTTGCACAATTAGAAGTCCTAATATTATCACAGCTTATTTTCCCCCTTACTACGTGGTTTTTAGATTTCTTTTCCCTCTGCTCATCTGAAGGAGCAACAATATTAGGGAATAGAATACTGCTGCACTTCTGGAATCTAATATCGTCTTAAGAACTCACAAGCTGTGGTAAACTCAGATCAGATGCACATCTTCATTTGCGAAATTGGTGTCGGGACCTTATTATTGACAGGCACTCAGCGCACACTATCGATTCCGTGGCTGTGTGGGGGTGGTAGACCAAATTTCTCTTTTCCTGCATCCACTTTAAAATTCAAGCGTTTAGTTCATATTGCTTCTCCTCATTCCTTTTCCCAAATGTGTCACTTCACACTTCTCTGCATTAAATAAAATCCGCCATGGGTCTGCCAATTTCATCAGTCTATCTGGGACCCATCAGGTTTCACCCGCAAATCATGGAGTTGCAGTCTTGTGGGTGGGCAGGTAGGCTGTGGGAAAATCACCTGCAGAGGTTTACAAGCCGTCCTGCCTGCAAATTCACTGTGGGAATGGGTGAGGGATAAAATCCTGCCCCTGGTGATTAAATTAACAACAATTAAATTAGTTTCGGATCTGGACTGAATTTGGTCAATCTACTTATAAAATCATTTCTGCCTTGAAATGAGCTATACGCGTCAGTTTCACCCGCTGCGGAAGTGGCGCGTTGGTTGATGTCGGGCGACATCATCGACGTCGCCCAGCGTTTGGGGGGGGGGGGGGGGGGGAGATACCGGCGTTTGGGGAGGGAGAGAGTACCGGCGTTTGGGGGGGGAAAGAGAGTAGCGGCGTTTTGGGGGGAGGAGTACTGGCGTTTGGGGGGGAAGAGTTCTGGCGTTTGGGGGGGTGAGAGTACCGGCGTTTGGGGGGGAGAGAGTACCGGCATTTGTGTGTGGAGGGGGGGGGGGAGAGTACCGGCGTTTGTGTTGGGGGAGAGTACCGGCATTGTGTGTGTGTGGGGGGGAAGATACCGGCATTGTGTGTGTGTGGGGGGGGGAGTACCGGCATTGTGTGTGTGTGGGGGGGGAGAGTACCGGCGTTTGTGTGGGGAGGAGAGTACCGGCGTTTGTGTGGGGGGGGGAGTACCCGGCATTTGTGTGGG